>NC_067137.1:68082330-69282330 GCF_903995435.1 Acomys russatus
TGAGTTAACCCAGAAGCAGAAAGACTCAAATGGTATATACTCACTTATATCTGCATACTAGCCCAAGGGGCATGTCCCACAAAAGCCTTCACTTACCAGGAAACTGGGACAGAGGGGAGGACATCCTATTGGGACTCTAGCTGAGAGAAGCATGGGAGAATAGCAAAGTAGAAGGATCCAGAGGATCCTAGAAACCTACAAGTAGAACATTATGATAGGCAGATTTGGGCCCAGGGGTCCCGCTCAAACTGAGAGAAACTATTTAAAGGAGAGAAGATTGATATTGGTTCATTGTTTCAGAGATCTTAGCCCATTGGTCTTGACACTTTGGGGTCAAGACAAGGTTGTCTTCATGGAAGGGGGTATAGTAAAGCAGAGCTTCTTAGGGATGCCCCCAATGACCTTTCTCCAAACCCCACCTCCTAATGTTTCCATCCCCTCCAAATGCAAACCACAGCATCCTCCTAGAGTTGTACAGCTTCCAAACCCAAGCCATACTGACAGGCTATGGTCACCACTTCATTCCATTATGAAGGCTATGAACTGACCTAGCCACATGACAAAATCTCAAATACAGTGTATGCAGTTGTGGGTCTCTCCCTATACTTCAGACACATAATCACCATGCTTAGAAGGAAGCCACAGTGGTGGTCTAACCCCAGATATCTATCTATAGTTAGAAGTCAGCCATAAACCATGGCCTAGCCTTGAAGGCACACTCAATGTTTTACATCCTTGTCAGTCACTACAGGGTGAAAATCAACCTCCTAAGCTACTGGTTGTGGCTCTACTGGAACCTATTCTAACTTTCTCACTGCTCTTATTTAAAAGGATTCTTTAGGATACAAAAACAATGTATTGGGGGGGGTGTATCCTCCTTTTTACCCCCACTGTTTTGTTGGCTCCAGTGGCTGCTTAGTCCCCCTTGTCCAACCTCTAAAATGCTTACTTTAAAGTTTGCAGTCTATTCCCCCCTCCTCTCTGGTGAATGGGGCTATGGATGCTTCCAGGCTCCGGCTCCTCATTCTCTGTTAGACTCCTCTCAAGACAGTGTCTTAGCACTGCCCAGCCTCAGCCATCATTTTTAATAAAATTTTGGGATGATGTTCTGTCTCTAAATCATGTTTACCCACCACAGTCATTCACCTTCCTTGTGGAGCAGCTGATGCTAGCTGCCCCTCTATACCAGGGTTTAGCTTTGCAGCTGTGACTCCACTCAGTAGGACAAAATGCATGATTTCTGTCTCTAGAAAACATATATTTCCATATCATCTCACATCCATAGAAACGGCTCTATGAGGTGAGCTTTTCCCCTTCTACTTCTGCTCACATATAGACAACATTCACGTAAATGAAATGGATGAGACCACAGATGAATGAGAAGATTAACACATGTTAGAAAAGAAACTCTTTACAGAACTGTCTACATGGTATTCAGCAGTGGTTTGCAAAGGCATTCCCAGGGACCAGTCTGGGTTCACTGTGTAAGACTCAGCCAGGAGGCTGGTGGACATAAATATTGGTGGGCTCCACCCTGGAGTTCTTAGTGAGTACGTCTGGGGTTTAGGGGGAGCCACTGATACTGTGTAAATCAATTCTCAGCTACTGAGTTAAAGCCCTAGACGCATGTGTATCACAACACATGGTTGCCAATTTTTCAACCTATGTGAGTCTTTCAAATTCGTTCAGTGATTAATGTGTGTTAAGAGAAGTATGAGAAGTGCAAGTTCTGACGGGAAGAAGAATGGAGGCCTACCCCTGCCTCGTCCATTCTGCAACAGTCTATAACCTCTAAGGCTACAAGATGTGAAACCGCCTCTTCCCTTCTCTCCTTCCTCGGCCCCCACTAGAACACACTTAGCTCTTAGACAACCAGAGCCTTGAAATGATCAGTCTCTACTATAGTGGGGGCAGTTTACCTTGGCTCACATTTTGATTTACTCTCAGTTCAAAACAAAATGTAGGAGAAATGATGAATGACTTAGAATGGAGAAAACGAGGAGGAGGAGGAAGAGGAGGAGGAGGAAGAGGAGAATCTCAAGCAATGATTGAAATAAATGATGCTCACAGACTCTTCCAGATTTGAATACTGTTTTGCTTGTTTGTTTGCTTTAAGATACAAATTGTTGGGCGGGATCCAAGATGGCGGCCAGCAGTGTGGACCGCCTTTGGAGGCTCCAGTGAACAATTCAGGGAATTGCACAGATTTCTGAGCCAGGAACACCGAGGTCCGAACATCACCGCAGCGGGAGTGCTCCATGGTTCGGAGGGACCAGGGTGCAGAGGACCTGCATGCTTCTGCACATGGGAGGAGCGTGGATTTTCTCTGATCGGAGTGGCAGCGGCAGAGGCAGCAGCACCAGCGGCACCAGCGGCGGTGGCTGAGGTTTGCAGCTCATAGCCTTCTGGTGGAGGCGATTGGTGTGGTGGCTGGTGGGAGTTGCTGCGGGAGAGGGGACTCGGGCCAGGATTTGGGTCCCATGGAGCCTTCGGACCCAGACTGGACTCGGCGGACAGTTCGGCCCCAGAGTCCCGGGTACTGGCCCAGCCCAGCAAGCAATTCTGCCTGAAGCACTGACTCAGCTTTGGCCACAGCTCCCCTGCTGTGGCATAGGCTTAGTGGAGCGCTTAGCTCCACACTAGGCAGCACCTCAGCTCAGCGGCAGCTCCCCTGCGGTGACACAGTCTGGGCGGAGCACTTGGTTCCACCACAGGCGCTAACTCAGAGCAGCTGCAGTTCTCCTGCTGTGGTGCAGGCTTGGCCGAGCGCTCAGTTCCACCCTAGGCGCCACCTCAGCTCAGTGGCAGCTCCCCTGCAGTGCCACAGTCTGGGCGGAGCACTTGGTTCCACCACTGGCACTAACTCAGAGCAGCCGCAGTTCTCCTGCTGTGGCGCAGGCTGGACAGAGCGCTCGGTTCCACCAGCTCTAAGACTCTGGTTGGACACAGTGTGCAGTTTGAATCCAGAATTCCTGGCTGAGATTGGTGGACAGTTCGGGCCCTGAGTCAATAACTGACCACAGCACGCACTGTGGGCCAAAAGGCCCTAGCGGAGCTTGGTGCGTAGTCCCAGCCCAAAAATTCTGGATGGACCCTTTGTGCATTTTGGGCCCAGAATCCCTAGCTGAGCTCGGCAGATGGTTCAGGCCCTGAGAATCTAGCTGAGTTCAGCCTGTGGTTCAGGCCCAGTGTTCCTGGCTGGACTTGGCAGGGAACACAGAAGGCTGTGGATACCTTGGCCTGTCCCAACGCTCATTCAGAGACCCAGAACAATTGCAGGATCCACAGCACAGGGGGCTGAAGATCACTGGCTGTGAGAGACCAGAACAACAGGGCTAACCTCCTAACATCCACACCAGTGAAGCTTTGAGCTCGCAGCTTAGGGAAATCGTGAGAAAACAAGTGAATCTATCGTCAGACACCCTCCATCCAACTCTGGAAGCTACCCAACAAAAACAAAGATGGCAAGATGTCTAAAGGACAGCGAAAAAGCATACGCAAAAAACCCCAAAACAACATGGCATCTCCAGTTCCCAGCTATCCCAAAGAAAACAACCCAGAGAACTCAAATACAATGGAAATACAAGAAGATGACCTCAACTCCTTAGTAATGAGGATGATAATGGAGGAAACAAATAAAATTCGTAATCAAATGCAGGAAGACGCAGACAAACAGGTGAGAGACATAAAAGAAGCACATAGAGTGGAACTGGAAAAATTGCAGGAAATGCAAACAACCAGATGAAAGAAATAATAAAACGGTTCAAGCACTGAAGACCTATAAAGAGGCAATGGAAGAAACTCAGGAATATACAAAAAATCAGATGAAAGAAATCAAAAAATCAGTTCAAGATCTGAAAATGAAAATGGATTCAATGATAAACACACAGACAGAAGAAAAACGAGAACGTGAGACCTCAGAGAAGAAGGCGAGCAACACAGAGGTGAGCTTTCCTAACAGAATCCAAGAGATGGAAGAACGAATCTCAGGTCTAGAAGATACAATCACAGATATTGAATCAACCATTAAAGAAAATGCCAAATCTGGAAAACTCCTGACACAAAACATCCAAGAAATTAAGGACACCATGAAAAGAAGAAATCTGAGGAGAATAGGCATTGAAGAAAGAGAAGACATCAGACTCCAGGGCCCAGAAACTATTCTCAACAAATCATAGAAGAAAATTTCCCCAATCTAAAGAAAGAGATGCCTATAAACATACAAGAGGCCTACAGAACACCAAATAGAATTGACCAGAAAAGAAAAACTGCCCGCCACATAATAATCAAAACACAAAACATGCAGAACAAAGAAAAAATATTAAAAGCTGCAAGGGAAAAGGACCAAATAACATTTAATGGTAAACCTATCAGAATCACACCCGACTTCTCAGCAGAGACCATAAAAGCCAGAAGGGCCTGGACAGAGATCCTGCAAACCCTAAGAGACCAGAGATGCCAGGCAATACTACTTTACCCAGCAAAATTATCAATAACCATTGATGGAGAAAACAAAATATTCCATGACAAAAACAAATTCAAACAGTATTTATCCACAAATCCAGCTTTACAGAAGGTACTAGAAAAAAAAAACTCCATCCCAAAGGGTCAAGCTACAACCAAAACTACCCAGGAAATAGATAACTATCCCATGGCAAAACACAACTACACAAACACTCGACTGGAAACAACATCAAAGTTAAGACTCTGAACAGTCACTGGTCATTAATATCTCTCAACATCAATGGCCTCAATTCTCCAATAAAAAGACACAGACTAACTGAATGGGTACATAAACAAGATCCAACATTCTTCTGCATTCAAGAAAACACATCTCACCCATAATGAAAGGCATTACCTCAGGGTAAAAGGTTGGAAAAAAATATTCCAAGCAAATGGTCACAAGAAGCAAGCAGGTGTAGCCATTTTAGTATCGAACAAAATAGACTTTCAACCAAAATTAATCAAAAGGGATGAGGAAGGACACTTCATACTCATTAAAGGTAAAGTCAACCAAGATGACATCACAATTCTGAACATCTATTCTCCCAATACAAGGGCACCCACATTTGTAAAAAAAATCTCCTAAAAAAGCTTAAACCACACATCGATCCCCACACAATAATAGTGGGAGACTTCAACACCCCACTCTCACTGAAGGATAAGTCATTGAAACAGAAACTAAGCCAAGAAATAACATCATTAACCAATGCCATGGGTCAAATGGATCTATCAGATATCTATAGAACCTTTCACCCAAAAAAGAAAGAATACACCTTCTCTCTGCACCCCATGGACCCTTCTCCAAAATTGATCACATCGTAGGTCACAAAGCAAGCCTCAATAGATACAAGAGGATTGAAATAATACCTTGTATCCTATCAGATCACCATGCTCTTAGGCTGCAATTCAACAACAACAGAAATAACAAAAAGCCTACACGTACGTGGAAACTAAACAACTCTCTGCTAAATGACACCTGGGTCAGGGAAGAAATAAAGAAAGAAATCAAGGAGTTTCTGAAATTCAATGAAAATGAAGAAACAACATACCCAAATTTGTGGGATACATTGAAAGCAGTGCTAAGAGGAAAATTCATAGCACTAAGTGCCTTTAAAAAGAAATTGGAAACATCGCACATAAGCATCTTAACGACACAACTGGAAGCCCTAGAAAAAAAAAGAAGCAGAGACACCCAAGAGGAGTAGACGCCTGGAAATAATCAAACTCAGGGCTGAAATTAACAAACTAGAAACTAAGAAAACCGTCCAAAGAATCAACAAAACCAAAAGCTGGTTTTTTGAGAAAATCAACAAGATAGACAGACCATTAGCCAAACTAACTAAAAGGCAGAGAGACAGTATTGAAATCAACAAAATCAGAAATGAAAAGGGAGACATAACAACAGACACTGAAGAAATTCAAAGAATCATAAGATCCTACTTTGAAGGCATATACGCCACAAAATTTGAAAACCTAAGGGAAATGGACTATTTTCTTGAACAATTTCACTTGCCAAAGTTGAATGAAGAACAGATAAACAAGCTAAATAGTCCCATTTCCCCTACAGAAATAGAAGCAATCATCGATGGTCTCCCAACCAAAAAAAGCCCAGGGCCAGATGGTTTCAGTGCAGAATTCTACCAGACCTTCAAGAGCGAGCTAATACCGATACTCTTCAAGCTACTCCAAAAGATAGAAATGGATGGAAAATTACCAAATTCATTCTATGAGGCCATAGTCTCATTGATACCTAAACCTCACAAAGACTCAACAAAGAAAGAGAATTTCAGACCAATTTCTCTTATGAATATAGATGCAAAAATACTAAATAAAATACTTGCAAAACGAATACAGGAACACATCAAAGATATCATTCATCATGACCAAGTAGGCTTCATCCAGGCATGCAGGGATGGTTTAATATATGGAAATCCATCAATGTAATCCACCATATAAACAAACTGAAAATAAAAGACCACATGATCATCTCCTTGGATGCAGAGAAAGCATTTGATAAAATTCAACACCCATTCATGTTTAAAGTTTTAGAGAGATCGGGGATACAAGGCACTTTCCTCAACATAATAAAGGCTATATACAGCAAGCCAATAGCCAAAATCAAAGTAAATGGTGAGACACTCAAGGAAATTCCTCTAAAATCGGGAACAAGGCAAGGCTGCCCACTCTCTCCATATCTCTTCAATATAGTACTCGAAGTTCTAGCCAGAGCAATAAGACAACAAAAGGCTATCAAGGGTATCCAAATGGGAAAGGAGGAATCAAATTATCCCTATTTGCAGATGATATGATAGTGTACATAAGGGACCCTCAAAATTCCACCAGAGAACTCCTAAAGCTGATAAACACCTTCAGCAAATTGGCTGGATACAAAATTAACTCAAAAAAGTCTGTAGCTTTCCTATACACAAATGACAAGCTTGCAGAGGAAGAAATTAGGAAAACCACACCCTTCACATTAGCCACAAGCAATATAAAATATCTAGGAGTTACCCTAACTAAGCAAGTGAAGGACTTGTATGAAAAAAATTTCAAAACTCTGAAGAAAGAGATTGAAGATGACCTGAGAAGATGGCATGATCTTCCTTGCTCATGGATCGGGAGAATTAACATAGTAAAAATGGCCATCCTACCAAAAGCAATCTACAGATTCAATGCAATCCCTATCAAAATACCTACACAATTTTTTAAAGACATTGAAAGTTCAATTCTGAACTTCATATGGAAAAACAAAAACCCCAGAATAGCTAAAACAATCTTGTACAATAAAAGGTGCTCTGGAGGAATCTCCATACCTGATCTCAAACTGTACTATAAAGCAATAGTAATTAAAACAGCATGGTACTGGCACAGCAACAGGCTGGTTGATCAGTGGAATCGAATCGAAGACCCAGATATGAATCCACACACATATGGTCACTTGATTTTTGACAAAGAAGCCAAATCCATTCAATGGAAAAAGGATAGCATCTTCAACAAATGGTGCTGGTCTAACTGGAGGTCTATGTGTAAAAAAATGAAACTGGACCCATATTTGTCACCTTGCACAAAACTCAAATCCCAGTGGATTAAAGACCTCAACATAAAACCAGAGACACTAAGCCACTTAGAGGAAAAAGTGGGAAGGAGCCTGGAACATATTGGCACAGGAGACAACTTCCTGAACAGAACACCAACAGCCCAGGCCTTAATGTCAACCATTAATAAATGGGACCTCATGAGGCTGAGAAGCTTCTGTAAGGCAGGAGACACTGTCAAGAGAACAAAGTGACAGCCTACAGACTGGGAAAAAATCTTCACCAATCCTACATCTGACAAAGGTCTAATATCCAAAATATATAAAGAATTCAAGAAATTAAACACCACCAAACTGAATAACCCAATTGAGAAATGGGGCTTGGAACTAAACAGAGAATTCTCAACAGAGGAGTATCAAATGGCTGAGAAACACTTAAAGAAATGCTCAACCTCCTTAGTCATCAGGGAAATGCAAATCAAAACGACACTGAGATTCCATCTTACACCCATCAGAATGGCTAAGATCAAAAATTCAAGTGACACCACATGCTGGCGAGGATGTGAGGAGAGAGGAACACTCCTTCATTGCTGGTGGGAGTGCAAACTTGTACAACCACTTCGGAAATCTATCTGGTGCTTTCTCAGAAAGCTAGGAATAGGGCTTCCTCAAGACCCAGCTATTCCACTCCTTGGAATATACCCAGAAAATGCTCTACCATACAACAGGGACATATGCTCAACCATGTTTATAGCAACCTTATTCATAAAAGCCAGAACCTGAAAACAGCCTAAATGCCCCTCAGTCAAAGAATGGATAAAGAAACTGTGGTACATTTACACTATGGAATACTACTCAGCTATTAAAAACAAGGAAATCCCGAAATTTGCAGACAAATGGAAGGCACTAGAAATGATCATAATGAGTCAGTTAACACGGAAGCAAAAAGACTCACACGGTATATACTCACTTATAATTGGGCACTAGCCCAAAAGGCATTTTCCACAAAAGTCTTCACTTACCAGGAGATTGGGATTTAATCTGAGGACATTCTACTAAGACTCTAGGTAAGAGAAATATAGGTGATGGGGAAATAGAAATAAATAGAAATAGCTGGTTAGTTTTTTGTTAACTTGACACAAACAGGAGATTTTTGGGAAGAAAGACGTTTGATGGAGAGACCTTCTCTGTCAGACTGAATGTCTGTGGGGCATTTTCTGTAATTGCTAAGTGACGTGAGAGGACCGTGCCCTGTGAGCAGTGCTTTCCTTAGGTGGGTCAGCCTAGGATGTATAAGAGGTGAGTGAGCCAGGAGCAATAAGCCAGTAAGCAGTCTTCCCCCACTGTCTCCATTTCAGTTCCTGCCTCCAAGATCTTGTCCTGACTTCCTAGTCTGGCTTTCCTCTGTGACCAGCTTTAACCTGTAAGCCAAATAAAGCTTTTCCTCCTCTGGTCTCTCTTGTTCATGGTGTTGTTCACAGCAATAGGAACCAAACCAAGACACAAACCTACAAATACATATGCAGTATTCTCCCCACCCCCATGCCACTTTGACCCCTGCTTATTTGCCATTGTCAGTCTATTCTAGAGAGTATGTTCTCATGAAGGAATCACTGGGCAGTTGTCTTTAGCACCCTGAAAGGGCTTCTTATTCCCACTGCACCTAATTCCATAGCGTGTTATGGAATCCAGGAGCCACAAGCCCCATGTGGCTATTGAAATGTAGATGGATAATCAATATTTAGATGAAAATCTAAAGTGTGAAATGAGTTTTAGATTTAATTTCTAGAGCAGAAAAGAAGTGGAAAACATCTCTTTTATTTTTATATATTATTTTTATTTTTGGAAAACATTTCATTAGTAATTTTTCTGTTATATGCTATTAAGGCAATGTTTTAAACATGGATTTGAAAAGATATATTATTATTAAGTTTATCTGTTTTTTTTTGTTTTCTTCAAATATGAATCTTAGAAAACAAACATCATGCATGAGTCCTATGGTTCATTTCCGTAGTCTGTTGCTCTTCTAGGTGAAGTTCCTCAGTTTGCCTTCCATCGCCCCTTGCAGAGCTCTTTAATTGTGCTCCTTCAGCAACTCTGGTCTCCCGACTTATCTGGACACCTACTTCTCATCTGAACACACCCAAAGGAAAGCTCCTCAGTTCATTTTAGTATCTGCAACTCTACCTCAGGCTTGCCGTGTCTGCAACTCTACCTCAGGCTTGCCGTATCTGCAACTCTACCTCAGGCTTGCCGTGTCTGCAACTCTACCTCAGGCTTGCCGTGTCTACAACTCTACCTCAGGCTTGATGTGTCTGTAACTCTACCTCAGGCTTGCCGTGTCTACAACTCTACCTCAGGCTTGCAGTGTCTGCAACTCTACCTCAGGCTTGCCGTGTCTGCAACTCTACCTCAGGCTTGCCGTGTCTGCAACTCTACCTCAGGCTTGCCGTGTCTGCAACTCTACCTCAGGCTTGCCGTGTCTGCAACTCTACCTCAGGCTTGCCGTGTTTGCAATTCTACCTCAGGCTTGCCGTGTCTGCAACTCTACCTCAGGCTTGCCGTGTCCCTGACCACCGTGCTCTTCTTTCTTTCATTTCAATAGATTTTTCCTTCCTGCCTCTTCCATGAAATCTTACATTTTCCAACAAAGGCAATCCATCTGCCTATTATTAACTTTCTAAATATTCCAGATTGGTCACATAGCTGGCAGTGTTATTTCTGGTTATTAATGAACACTGTTTCATTCTTTCATTAAGCAGCATTCACTGGACACCTCCTGGAGGTCAGGCACTGTGATAGTCATTGGGGATATGTAATAATGTCAGCACGCAGCTACGATGATGTGTGGAATGTGTGGGATGACGTCAGTAGGAACATATGCGCTAAACCAATGCTCTCCTGCCCTCAGACCCAGGAGGATTCTCTGCTTGCAAACACCTTCTGTGGAAGGATTTAAATGCAGTGCTCATATAACACAACTTTTCCGGCTTGGAACATGAAACCACTTGACTCCATATTAAACATTTCCCCTCTCCTATGCTTTGTATATTTCCTTATGTTTCTCTGGCTACCTTAAAAACTCCATTTGTCTTCATATTTTCCTGTTCCTTGCTAACCTAGAGTTAAGCACTGTATTTTGTGTGCGTGCACGCATGTGCGTGTGCCTTTGCATGTGGCTCATTTGTTTCCAGAATGATGTGGATACCACTCTAGTTTCCACCTAGAGAAGAGGAAATGGAGGCTCAGGGAAGTTCATCAACTTAACGAAAGCAAACAGGTAACGAGTCGGGACTCAAACTCAGACAGCCTTGTTCTAGAGCAGAGGGGGGATGTGAGCTGGACCTGTGGAGACACCGGATGCCAAGAGAGAGGAGCTGCCCCAAATGAAGCCCGTTCAGAAAAGGGAGCTCTGAAGTAAGAGAGGGAAGAGGATTATTACAGACTACTCAATGTTAGCCCTAGGGGAATACGAAGCTATGGACCTTTAATCTTTCTAGTACTAGTGAATAGGCTTTTCTACTATTTGTAGTCAGGGTCTTGGTGGAGAAATTTAAACACAATTGTGTAGAGTTTTATTTGAGTATAAGCAAAATCATAAATCATTGTAAAAGCCCATCTCTAGAGAGAATCTCAGAAGAGACCTTGGCTCTTTGTAACTGTAATGCGTTCATTACCTTAGTAAGTATTCTCTGCTAAATTACAGCGAGAACCTCTGATCACAAAGGTCTATACCTGGAGCCATAGTTACCTTGAGCAGATTAAGCCATTTCCTCTATAAGGGAAGTAGTACAGTGCCTGACTATCCATACATGAAAGAGTTATTAAATATGATCCTTTTAGATGCAACATGAGTTTTGGTTCAATATCCTGCGTTGGAAATGCATGCTTGTTTTAGCCCTTTTCAAAGCTTACTAAAAATGAACCTGTGCAGATGTTGTGCATGCTGTCACAGTCTCTGGGTTCACATGTGCACCAGCCCTATTGTGTCTCAATGACATTATTTCCTTAGATTTCTGTCCCCCGCCCCCACACCTCTCCTTCTTAGAATCTTTCTACCTCTTCTTCCATATAGATCCCTGACCCTTGACAGGAAGAGTTTGATGGCGATATCCCATTTGTGGCTGAATGCTCTAAAGCCTCTCTGTGTACATTGTTCAATTGTGCATCTCTGTGTTAATTGCCATCTACTCTAACAATAAGCTTCTCTGATGAGGGTTGAGAATTACTCTAATCTATGGGTATAGCAATATGCCATTAGGCATAATTTATTGGTGCGTTCCTTTATCAGAATAATAGTAATAGATTTCCCTGAGGGACCATGACATGTTTAGTCTCAGGTTCTTGATCATTTTGGCAGTGTCAGATATGGGCTACATCTCAAGGAGTGCCTTAAGTTCAAACAAAATGTGACTGGTTACACCTGTAACACTTGTGTCATCATTGCACCAGTATGTCTTGTGTGTAGGTTGCTGATATAGGTCATAGGATTTGTTACTAGGTGATACTGGTGATTATTTTTATGCAGTGTAACTTCCAGTAACATGGATGTTAGTCAGTAGGAGTGAAGCTTTTAGTTGTACACCAACTCAATTTCCCCATGTTTAATGGTATAAGCAAGCTATATCTTCAATAATAGGGCCTTACCATCTATCTGCACAGGTTCAAGTCATACAAAGTCCCAGCAAGGAGAAGGGAAAGTAGACACAAAGCCCTACCTCTAAACAAGAAAGTATTTACAACTGACATCTTCCAAGAAAGAGAAAGTCAAATTTTTTTTTTCCGATAGAGTGTCACTGGGTACATCATCCAAACTCTAGGGCATACCACATGCCCAGATGTAGCTGGCCAACACAAAATAGAATTCATGTTTTTGTGTGTAGTTTTTGGTTTGTTTTGGTATTTTTGTCTTTTTGTTTCCTTGTGTTGATTTTTGAGAGAGAGAGAGAGAGACAGACAGACAGACAGACAGATAGACACAGACAGAGAGAGACAGAGACACAGAGACAGACAGAGATAGAGAAAGACAGACACAGAGACAGAGAAACAGAAAGATACAAAGACAGAGAGAAAGACAGTGAGAAAGAGTATGAAGTTGGATGGGGAGGGGATAGGAAGGATCTTGGAGAAATTGGAGTAGAAATAACATCAAAATATATTGTATGAAGAAAAAGTATAAATTAAAGCAAGCTTACTAAAATGACAGCATGTATATTTTGGTTCTATTGGTTTAGATCTATTTCTCATTTTTTTCCTTCTCCCTGTTCTAAGGTGGAAGGTCTGATCCCTGCAAAGCTTCTGTGACTCCCAGGATACGATAAGTCAATAAGAAAATGAAGTGGTAGGTGAGGAACTGAAGGTGGTAAAAAGAAAGAAGCCAGGTGCCCCTCTCCCGTTTGCCTCAAGTAGAGTGTCTGCTGGTGGCTGTTTCTCTTCTGAGGCTCCATCTGCCCACCACATCTGCAATTTCCACTCTAACTACAAGGATGATTTTAACACGTCCTTCCTTTGTCTAGCCAATCTGGGGTTGTGGCTCTACTGCTAATCTCTGGGTTGCCTCACAGGACTTCTGTCGGATCCTACACAGACTTAGCATCTGACTAACTAATTCCTTGCATTAACTCCCCTTTGTTTCAAATACTCAGAGTGGGTGTATTCTCCTGGTTGGGCCCTGACTAATAGAGTTAGAAGAATTATAAATGAGTGTAAAGCCATAAGGACAAAGAAGACAGAGCAGGAAATTATAGCTGTGCAACACCAATAAACTTTTGTGCAACAGAAATCAATAAAGGAAACGGATGGAGGGCAGTATTAGTAGAGCAGAGATTACACCCTTCTCTGTACCCAAGAAAGAAAAGCACCTAAAGAGGGAGGCAACAGCAAAAGGGCCTTGTGACCCTTTTGGAAAACCTTAGAAAATCAGATACTGTGAATAGCATTAAATGTGAATGGAAAAAACTGAGTTCTTGGAAGTGTCTATATGACTCCCGCTCACCTCACTGAACACCTTATGGCTTACTGCCGGGAGATTGAACTAGGACAGCTCCAGATCTGGAGCAGGAAAGTGAAATATGGTGATGGTGTGACCTTCTGCCTTCTCTGCCATATACAACTGTGAGTAAAAAAATAAATTCAAAGGAAAAGTACTGTCTAATAAAAAAAGCCAGATGAGCACTTGGGGAGGCAGAAGCAGGCGATTTGCTGTGAGTTTGAGGCCAGCCTGGCTTACAAAGCAAATCTAGGACAGCCAGGGCTACACAGAGAAACCTTGTCTCAAAAGAAAAATAAATGAATGAATGAATGAATGAATGAATAAATAAATAAATGTATTTTTAAAAACAAAAAAGCCAGATGATTATAAATAATCCCACTTTTAACAAGCATCATCATGATATTTATAGGACACAATAGTGAAGAAACTTATTGACACATCTTAGAAGAAATAATAGCGATGACTAACCATATAGAGAACTGAAGAATGCAAAGAGAAATTAAGGAAAACAAGCCGTCAAGTATCTCGTGGTTCAGCAATAAACAAACTGCATTGCCAAACAATGAAACAGATGATAAGTGACATTGGTGGGGTAGGTTTTTATCAAAATAGGGTGAAGGGTGTAAGTATCATGAATAATTTTTAAAGATGATAAATTAGGACAGCATGCTGAATTCTTTCCAAATTCCTGCTGTTCCTCTCCCAGTCTCTGGGAGCTGCTAGTAAAGTTGCATATGAACAGGCATGCAGCTGTGTAATTCCAATCACCACTGCCATTGGATGTGACTGTTTCCTTCCCTCCCTCCCTCCCTCCCTTCCTCCCTCCCTCTCTTTCTTTCTCCTTCCCTCTCTCTTTCCCTGTCTGTCTGAGTCCCTTCTTCTTGTAAGGCTACAAATCATTTTGAATTTGGAGCCTCCATGAGTTTAGTATGGCTGCACCATGGTGAATTATATCTACAGAGACCCTATCTCCAAAGACCACCTTTGGAGCTTCCACAAAGGATGTGACTGGGATGGAGGACTTGTTGAGGCCAGTACAATCAGGATGAGCAAAATATTTAGAACTGTGGGAGTGGATTTTAAAAGAAGCAGCCAAAAGCCCAAAGTCTTTTTACATCTGGGAGCAGAACTGGCAGTTGTGAGTGAATGGTGCTTCTTTGTGTAAGGCTGGGAACGGACACGAAGGCCCGCAGCATAGTGACACCTAGGTCCTCCCTGTCCTCTCGGGGCACATCATTCCTCTACTTCTGCTTGGTTAGGGATGGTCAAATGAGTAGTTCTGAACCTTACTTCAGACTCAGTAGAAGCAACATGAGACCACTGAGCTCTCCACTGTGCCACATAGAGGGGAATCTCACTAAAGCAGAGTTTCTGTGAGCACAGCGTAGCATTAACATGTCCTAAGTGGTTCCCAGGCCCCAAATCCATGCCTTTAAATCCTCACCCCTCTAAGGTGTTAGTTAAGTGGTGGAGTCTTGGGGGTGAGTAGTGTGAGGCTTTCATGAATATGGTTAAGGTGCTTATAACAATGACCCCAGGGTGCTATCTTCTTCCACTATGTGAATACCTGAAGTGTTGTCTATGAATGAGGAAACAGGCTTCTACTAGAGAGCAGATATGGAACCTGTGGGGCAAACAAACTTGTAGAATCCAGTGCCCATAACTGAAAACTTTCTTTTGATTACAAGGACCTGGTTTACAGTATTTGATTACAGCAGCCTAAATAAACTATCATATCTTCTCATATTGGACATGAGGTAGGGTGAGAAGATTCTTTGTGTAATCTCCTGAGATTCAGGCTTGTTACAATCTCACCTGTTTTGACTGACACAAGACTTAAGAGTATTGTTTAAAATTTGTACAATGAACACTTATAGTTTTGACGAATCAAACAGTGAATGAGACTAACTTAAGAAATAAGATATGAGGCCACTGAGCATTGGCTATTCCAGCAGGCTGCTCTGTGGTGCCGTGTCCTCTAAGAGCATTGAACATAAATGTACATGCCTACACTGTTGTTTTCTGGTGTTTTCCCGTGTGCCTTTGGCATCATGGTTTGAAGTGTGATACATTGAATTAATCTTAAATTGTGGATATGGCTTATTTCCCACAATATCTCATGTGCTGGAGAAAAGTAAAACAAAAGGGTTTGTTTCATGAAATCTAGTCTTTTCTTTCTGACCTCTATTTGTGTCTAATCCTTTCCTTTGCAAATGAAGAACAAAGGATGATAAAAACTTAATTCCAGTTCTTCCTTCAAAAATATTTTTTCCTCTCTGGAAATGATCAGTTGAGTTATTTGGTATGAATTTATTTCTATTTTAAAATGTTTTATGCTATATTTGCATTGCCTTAAAGTATTTATTATAAAGAATAAATTATAACCTTTATATTGTCCACTTGGTTCTAGTAGATTGACTTCATCCAGTTGACACATTCAGCATGGCTCATGAATCTGGTTGTGAATATATCTTAGATGCCGTTTTTTAATTACAAATACAAATAGCCATTATATATATATATATATATATATATATATATATATATATATATATATATATATATAATTAACTCACTTAGTAGCTGGATTCTAATTTTCAACTTTTTGGTTGATATCAATCTTTGTATATAATCATTATAGGAAAGGTGTGGTCAAGTTATGGGTGAAAAAATCATGCTAAAATGAATATGTTGAAAGTGATATAATTGGTGAAAGACCTTTACAAATGCCATTAGAGACTGAATGGAAATTACACATTTTAAAGGTGCCATTCTTATTAGCCAAGAACTTGGTATATGAAAGTTTATCGTGAGAGAATAACATATAATTTATTTATTTTTTTACATATAATTTAAAATAAAGATATAATGCAATCCTCTAAATGCTTTATTTCTTATCAAATGATAGGTTAGATTGAAAGCAGAAGTTTGCTTGGGTTCAGTCACTGCTTTTGTAGCAAGAATGCCTCATGTGTGAATCTCTGTACTTCTACCAGCAAGAACTACGATAATCTTAAGAGGGCTTTCCAATTGGAAATGTTGTCAGTTATTTCCGAAAAATACCTTTGAGAATCTTCATGAATAGACAACATGTATTCACTAGGTTTCTATGAAGTGTTCCAGTTTCCCTTCTTAATTTATAATCCTCAAAACACTTTTAACAAAAGAACAAAGCAACTTTTTAAACAAAGAAGGAACTCTTTTCCTACAGACTATAAGGGAAAAGAGCCCAGCATTTTCGCCTGTTCCTGTTCATTGACTGAGTGGTCTCTTGCAAAATAAGTTCTACAGATATTGGTCTTAGACTGTGAATAGGGTGTTTATTCAGTACACCTTCTTTGTTGTGCAGGCCACTTGCCATTTACCATTCAGTTCTCTGCCAGGACACCTGCAGGGGTGGTATTGTCCCTCTCTCTTCAAGGTAGGCAAGGGCATGTGACCAATCCCAATTAACGAATGTTACTTTCATGGATGTCTTGATATATAGTAAAGAATATATAAGGCCCGAGTTACGTGGTAAATGTATTTTAAGCAATACACAATTCAAGTCCAGCCCAAGGAAAAGAGTTGGCCTTTGGTTGGTCTTAATGAGGTTCTTCAAAGAGTGGGAGACTCAGGAGAGCATGGCCAGCCTGGACCCTGCATGCTAGGTACCGAATATGCACTGCTGGATAGATGAGTGAGGACTGTGGGAATGATGGAGTGATCATAATTTTAGTGTCACACTTAATTTAAATTGTTCTTATTTCCCTCAGGTTATTTGAACACAAGGAAATCATGCTTCACTAAGAAGAAAAATGTATTACTCAGTAAGACTAGCAGCAATATCCTGGCTTTTCATAGAAGACTAGAGCAATCTAAAGAGAGGTCAGTAGGCTTTGCCTTCCTCTGAAACCCCTAAGGAGATGGTCTAGAGGTCACTGTCTGTCATTTGTGTAAAGTCTTGATTTTCTTCTTTTGTTTTGGATTAAATTCTTGAAACTGTTGAAAATTTGCATTCTACCCAAATTCAAATGTTGACACTCCAACCACCAATGTGCAGTACTTAAAAGTAGACTGTGGGAAACCCTGCCTTAAAAAACCAAAACCAAACCAAACCAAACCAAACCAAAACAACAACAACAAACAAAATAAAAGTGCACTATGGGAAGTGATATGTTCACTTGGAGTCATAAGGGTTGAATCCATCTTTATGGAATTAATAACTTTATAAGAAAAGTAAGAGGCTGCAGAGTGAGCTAGGACAAGGACTTGCAGTGAGAACTGAGTGGACCTCTACCTTGGTCTTGAATTTCCTAGCTTCCCAAACCGCAAGAAACAAATGTCTTTTGTTTAAGCTGTGCTATTTTATTATGACAACTTTGAGGTTCAGTCACAAGCCAAATCCTATTGTCTCAGCTATAAAGGTGATATTTGCATGTAAAAGTCACTACCTTTTTCTTGCTTTTATCAATCATTCTGAAATTCTGCATGGTTTGCCGGATGGCTCAGGGAGTAAAAAGTACTTGCCACCACGGCTGATGACCTGATTTCATTCCTGGAACTCACATAGTGGAAAGAGAAAACCCAATTCCATAAGTTGTCTGCTGAGTCCCATAATTGTGCCCCATAAGTATGCCATGGCATCTCATGCCTGTGCACCCTCACAAACACACACACATTAAATGTTAAGGGGCGGGGAATAGGGTGAAAGATGGAGGGAGGGAGAAACAGGAGGATACAAGTGAGGGGATAGCAATTGAGATGTAATCTGAATAAATTAATTAAATAAAAAAGAAAATAATGGTGACTATGTTCAGAGGCTATCATGCTATACAACAACATATAA
Source organism: Acomys russatus (assembly GCF_903995435.1). Lineage (NCBI taxonomy): Eukaryota > Metazoa > Chordata > Mammalia > Rodentia > Muridae > Acomys > Acomys russatus. The sequence continues at coordinate 68,100,688 of NC_067137.1, forward strand.
TGAATATAGTGTAAAAAAGCATTAAGTCACAAAAATTTGAAATCGTCTAATTGGCAACAAAATGATTCTCAAGTGCAATAACTGCTAATCAGAAAGTCAAGTACTATGTGTGCTTTCATATACCTGAAAATAAAAAGTTCTACCTTAAAAAAAAAAATGAAAATTTAAATTCAGAGGCCTCTTTGGGTAAATTAAATAAAATGTCCACCAGATGACCAGTCTCATTCATCAAGTAGTTCCCAGCTGAGGAAGCAATCATTTGTTCGACCACAAAATTAGTGTTGCAACATTTGCTAGTAGGCTGCAACATATCCTGCTGTTGTTTTTGAGTTTTATATAAAGCAAATGTATGGAAACAAGCACTATACACTCAAAACCTCAAATTTCAAAACACAAAGTTCACTAACTTAGCCATAGCTTCAACTTCTCAAAATATGCTATAATTTTCCCCAGGGAAGACTTTACCAATTGGTTATCCAATACCGAATGGTCAAACCTGAACACATATGCACAGGTAGCACTATGCAGACTGAGAAGGGAGGATTTAGTGTATTTATGTATTTAGAAAGACACACACACGCACACGCGCGCGCGCGCACACACACACACACACACACACACACACACACACACACACACACACACACGCATGCACACACCCCACAAAACAACAATTAAAGAAAAAGAGCCCGTGATTTGAAATTGAGCATGATGGAGGAGTACATAGGGCCATTTGGAGGGGAGAAAATGAAACCCACAAAAGGTCTATGGTGATCATATTAAACATCACAGTTTTCTTATTTTTGATTTAGCTTTTTTTACTTTGTTTTCATTCCTGGTAGAGAAGTTTAATACATTGTTCTAGATTTTTATCTTTCCTAAAGCATTTTCATGGAAATACAGCATTTTGCCTTGGCAACATTTATTTCTGTAACAGGAATAAATTCTTTAAACACCATTAAAAGTTCACTTGAAATAAAAAATGCTGACTACTAGACAGCAATTTGTTATGTACAATGCCAAATGAAAAGCTGCTGTCATAATTCATTAGATAACGTTTAGTTTTTACACCAATTTGATGAATTTGCCTCATGTACCAGTACACCACAAATCATACCTCTTGCTTGCAGTGTGTGACAGTGGTAAACACTGCATACCTTCAGACGACCTTTCTCCAAGGATGCTTCTCACTGGGCACATTTTATCTGCCAAATGGTGCTTTCTTTGAAAAGCAAATTTAGATGCCATTATAGGGAGAAGCTACCGGCCTGGGACAAGTTCTAGCATTTAGTGTTCTGACAGATCTTGGCTTGGATATCAGCCAAGGTCAATAAAACTTGTTCATGCAGAACCTTACCTGGTTTTCACCACATCGAGAGGATGCATCAGGCAAATTTCTATAAGACCTGAAAGACGATAAAGAAAATGCCAATGACTACACAGACACCTACTGATTCCTAAAAGTTAAGATTAAAATAAAGAATTCAGACAGAGGGGAAGAGGGAAGGTGGTGGGGAGCTGGGATGAAGATACAGAGGGTAAACTATGGTCAGGATGTATTGTATCAGAGAACAATCTATTTTCAATTAAAAAAAAAGATTTAGAACATTGGACAGAATAGTTACTAGAAGTAGCTAGTTACCAAATAATTTTATTTTGATGGGAGAAAGTATCTTATAATTCTGGCAAAGAGGTGGGGCTATGAGGAAAGGAGAAAAAAACACAACCAGATTAAATTACAACTAATTAAACAGAAATTCTGTATTCCACTCTCACTGCAGATAAGTATAAATAGAAGGGAGAAGAGAAAGAAGTCTGAGTTTTCCCACTGACATGGCAAAACATAAGATTTAGTTCTAACAGCCATGAAATAAAGGTGATTATGACTCTTAGTTGACCAAGCAGTTATTAGATACCATTAGTTTAATAGAGGATATATATCAAATTGACATTGTATGCCACAATTTTATGGACAAGATAACTGAAGCTGAAGCATACAAGGTTAAATACTCCTAAGATGGCACAGACAGTAAAGCTTCTTGTTCAGTGTGTGTGTGTGTGTGTGTGTGTGTGTGTGTGTGTGTGTGTGTGTGCATACACACACACGTGCATGCTCCTACCTGCATGCATGAATATCATAGAGTCTATGTGGAGATCTAGAACAATTTACACAAGTCAGCTTTCTCATTCTGCTACATGGGTTGGAATCTAATACAGTTCTTTAGCCTTTGTCACCAAGTGTCCTCACTCTCTGAGCCAGCCATCTTCCTGACTTTCTGATAAGAAGTAGATGCCTCTGTGGATAAATGACTGATCCCTGGAGGTGTCAGGAAAGGAATTCTGACTGATTTTACTCCCAGATGAATGTAATTTTTCAAGCAAAACTAAGTGTGTGTATGATCTTACAAGTTACAGAGATGCACCAATACTATCTTGAGTGATTCCTCTTTATTAATAAAGATAAATACTTACATTTACATATACACGCCTGTGTATAATACACTCCTGTGTATAATTATGGTGTGCAATGGGGGGGGGGGTGGTTGGAGGGTCTAAATCACAACCAAACCCAAATTGAGTTAGTTTGCAATTTGCAGTAAATGTACCTCCCATAAGGAGCTACCTGCAAATATTATACTGTTGTGTGGCCTTGGAGACATGAGCTGAGCTCTAACAACCTTTACTTATGTAGAGAATGCTAAAGCTTACCCTCACGTAGCTATACACGTCTCTAATAACATGCTAAATGGCATCACTATCTAGGGGTGCCAGGTAAAGTGGCTGCTGTGATTATTGTTACTCTTATAAACACAACAGTTATTTATAACTGCTAAGCTGAAAAACTACTTAAACTACTGTATTGATTATCAATTACTATGCTGGTAATTTATAAACCAGCAGTTTTCTCTGCAAGATGAGCTTTTTTTCCTCCTGCAGTTTTATGTACAGGAAGCTATGTTCTCCTAGTGGGCAACAACTGTCATCATAAGTTTTTGCCAATCATGGTTTCTCAAGGAACTGGGGGCAGCAGGGTTGTAAGTGACCAGGCCTCTGGGGCACACCTTTATCTTTATTAATAAAGCTGAATTACTCAGGAAAGTACTGGTGCATCTTGCTATGTTCTCAAATATATCCTTGCTGGAAAATTCATCTGGAAAAAGAAAGTAACCAGAACTCTTTGCCTGGTTCCTCTAAGGAATAGTCATTTTTCCATGGGGGTTTGTTTCCCACCAGCAAAGGGAAGATTTAAATGATCTGGGATAAATTCAAGATCTAAAACTCTGGATTCCCTTACTCTTGAATTCCAACTCACACGTGTATATGTACACCGATATAACCAACAGTTACAACTTATGGTTAGTTAATTAGGATAAAGCCATAATCCAATAGATGAAATTGACCCTAAACTCAACATTTAAGACAGAATTTTTACCAAGCACTACCACCATCATCAGTTAAGTGAGGGTCTATGAATAAGACACTAGGGATCTCTTACCAAAGCAAGCATGCAGTGCTTCTCTCACTCTCTTAAGGAAAAAAAAAAAATTGTAAATGCCAAACAGCACCATATGGTATATCACCCAAAAGTTTCCTGAAATAACCAACAGCCCCAACCACTAATTAGAATTAATAGCACAACTTGCAAACTCAGTTTACATGAATAGAAAGCCATTTTCTTATTTTCAAAATTGCTCTACTTCCCCACAGACTCTATCTTATAATTTTTGTAGTTAAGCTATTTTCTAATCTCGTTTTCATCAACCTTCCTTGTATCCACCCAGAAATTTCACATTGGTTGCTCCCTGTGTGTTCAGATTTGAGGATAGAGCCTAGCAACGAGAGCAGACAGTGAAACAATGATACACAGGAGGAGGTATAGCACTGAGTTGACAGAAGCTCTTAGAGAGAAAGGCCCCCAACATGGCCTGGTGTGGAGGTCAAGTATGGGAAAGATACTTGAGCTAGAAGGTAGCATGAGCATGAGAAATAGTGGAAAAACATTTATGTACATTCACATGTATGCACGTGTGCCCATATGAGCATGCATACAGAGAGAGAGAGAGAGAGAGAGAGAGAGAGAGAGAGAGAGAGAGAGAGAGAGAGAGAGAGAAAAGAAGAAGAAGAAGAAGAAGAAGAAGAAGAAGAGGAGGAGGAGGAGGAGGAGGAGGAGGAGGAGAAAGAGGAATTGTTTAAAGCTTATGGTAACTTGGGCCTGAAAGTGGATATGAAATTGGCAAGAGAAGAGACTGAAGTGTGTAGATCATGGTCAGGATCATTTCTTGGTATTTGTACTTCGTCCTTATGATGGGGCAGTAAATGGACTTTTAAGTTATCTTGGTGGATATGTGCCTGCTGTTGTGTTGTCTCCAATGGATTCCACATTCACTGAGGACATTCCAACAGATTTTAAGAGGAGTGACTGTAACCCAGGGCCTTGTGCTCTGTTAGTGGTCTGACCATGTGTCTTTTAATCTTGGTGATGCCCAGTCACATTCATTCATGGGCGGGCCAGCAAAGAGCAGTGATGCCCATCCTCTTTCTTCTTTGGTTTCCAGTTTTGTTTTGTTTTTTCAGCAATAGCACCATTGGCCATCAAAACATAGACACTCTGGTGTTCTATCACCTCTAAGTGTGAGGGGTGGTTAATCTTAATTTCAATTTTATAGGATTTAGAATCACCACAGAAATATACCTCTGGTTGTGTCTGTGAGGGTTTTTCCTGAAAGGTCAAACTAAGGACAGAAAATTTATCCCTAATATGGGCATTAGGGCATCACCATATTTGTACGACCTAGGGTCTGTACAAAAGAAGAAAGTGAGATGAGCATCGGTCTTGATGGTTCTCCCTCAGACTGTGGATGTAATGTGATGGACTGCTGTATCCTCCTACCACCATGACAAATCAGCTGTATCCCTCTTAAATTGTAAGACAAAACCACCTCTTTCTTAACTTGTTTTTGTAGAGTATTTTGACCCACCAATGAAAAGGAGAACTGTTACAGTCCGTAAGAGTCGATGTCTATCCACGAAAACTACCTACCAATTTGTGACTTTGACAACAGAAAAAATGTGGCTCAAATTGCCAAATGTAACGTATTTGATCCAGAGTATCAGTTTGATTACTTATTGTTATTTTTAACCAAAACAGGTAATTGTAGACTTGAAACTGGTAACAACACATTTTAATCAGAGAAAACATGTACATTGGAAATGATGTGGGGGTTGTAAACTGTTACCAGAGTTCGCAGTGAAGTCTAGATCCCCTAGGGTGGGAGGGACACTGGCTCTCCTTCACAGGGTAGCCTAGCATAATGCAGATACGAGGGTAACCATGAAAACAGAACAAGATGATGTGAAGTAACATCCAAGCAGTGAATTCCACCACAGACTTCTTAATAATTCTATTACCTAGTGTGGAGTCTCAAACTGAACAAGAAATCTGTGGACACAGGCTTTAATACTTCCCTCTTAAACTACAGTTTTAACATGAGATGGTAACTCAAATGGTGGGTTCCATTTAATCTATTCTAATTGCCAATGCAAAACATGTGAATCTCAAAAAACCTTGTTTTCCTGTCACCAACCTGACATGTATTAGATGCAGCAGTCACAGATGAATACAAAATCAAACAGTTTAATCTCTTTACTGATAGAAAAACTGCACTGCCAAACAACCACAGAAGCCCTTTTCCTGGGGAGCTGTTCCTCAGGAACACCATAGCATCTGAAGGAAGGATGTGAAAGCATCAGCACCAACCTAAATAATAAGATATTTGGACCAACCCTTTCTTAGCAGATGCTTTTTCTGGTTGATTTCAAATTTAAATTTAGTATTTGATCTTAACTTTAGAACAACAGTTGCTTTGAGAATAAAATGTCTTCAAATTGTGCTTATTTTAACGAGATTTTGTGTTATTTGAATCTCCAATTAAAAATTAAGAGAAACAGCCAGGCTTGGTCGCACAACCCTTTAATCCTAGCATTCAGGAAGTAGAGGTAGGTGAGTCTCAGTAAGTCTGAGGCCAGCTTAGTCTACACAGATTTCTAGGCCAGCCAGGGCTACACAGTGCTACACAATGAGAAGACTGTTTATACAAAAGAAAGAAAGAAAGAAAGAAAGAGTAGAAGGGAGGGAAGAAAGTAAGGACCTAAGCATAAAAATATTCATTTTCAAGTATTACTGTAAATGAGAATCCTAAAACTGATTTACATAACAGAGAAAGGGAGCTGGCTATTAGGAGCATCAGCAGACAAGAAGAAGGCTTGTGTAGGCCCAAACACAAAAACTGAAGAGCAATGTAAATCAACATGGTAAACTTAGCATGTTATAACTGGTTTTTTTTTTTTTTTTTTTTTTTTTTTTTTAACATTTTGGCAGGTTCTCAACACCATAATGGATGTGACTGCTTCTCTGTGGTTTAAATGAAAGTCCAGTGGGTCCTGACAGCCATGCGCTAACTCTTTTTCTGAGTCAGCTTTTGGTTGTTATGATAGAACACAGACCCAAAGCAACTTTGAAAAAAAAAAACAGTATTTATTTAGCTCACAGGTTATAGTACACAATAGAAGCAAACCAAGGCAGGAACCCAAGCAGGAACCTGAACTGAACTGGATACAGGACCTGAAGCAGAGGCCGTGTACTGCTTACTGGTTTGCTCCTGTTGGTTTCTCAGCTACCACTTATAGGCCAGGCCCATCTGCCTTGGGAAGGCACTACTGTACTACACTCCTCTCCATCAATTGTCAATTAAGAGCATTCCCCCCAATCAATCTGATGGAGGCTAGTCTTCCACTGAGGCTTTCTCTTTCCAGTGTGTCAAGTTGCCAAGTGAGATTAACCATCAGATCTCTGAACCCGGAACTTGTATTCTCAGCATCAATGTGGCCTTCTTTGAACTGGCACAATTATCCATCTTCATCTGAACCAATGGTACTGCGAAAGGGTTACCATCGTGCTGCAAATGCTTTTCCCAGCCTTCTCCTCTTCTGAGAATTTTCACTCAGTCCCAGGCCCTGAGTGGACATCAGCACCACGTTCCTCTGTCTTGAAGACGGCCCTTCTGCCATTCTTCTCATGACTCTTCCTTTCTGCTGTCGTTTATGCACACAGGGCAGAGACAGCCATCTTGGACAAGGTGATTCAGGGGTATAGCACCTCACAGTAAAGGAATAAAATAGTTGTTTCTAACACTTCTGAGTTCCTGTTGTCTACCTTATAAACTGAGGTTGAGATGTGGTGGATCTACTTCTGTCTGACACAGGAGACTTCTGATGTGTCTCCAACAGTCTCCTGAACTCGGTTGACATTGCTCTTGTCTGTCTTCCTGTGGAATGCTACGTGCAGGTAGAGGATGCAGCTCCCTTGTTTATTTTCCCAACCCATGACTTTTCATGATGTCAGGCACTCGGGAAGCTCAATAAATATTTGTTGAATAAATAAATCACTGCTGGTTGGGGTCTGTGTATATGCCACCATGTTAGCCAATCTTCAAAATAAAACGGACTAGCAGCTATTCATTATGTATTTTTTCATTAGTTTGAGCTTTATATAAATAAGCAGATAAGGATGGGAAATATAAAATGGTATGAAATAAAGTACAGGAAGTACTAGAGTAGAGAATTGCAATAGAGGTCACATACTCAGATGCCAGCTTGTATACAAATGTAGGCAGGATACAGGTCAATCAGTATCTAATAAGCTAACAAGTGACTGCTGAGAGCTGTGTGCATGAAGCATAATGTACAAGGTGCTGAAGCCCAGTCTGATGCAGAGCCAAGGGTGATCTTCAAAGGTCAACACGGAAGTCCCACACTGAGGAAGGCAGCATGTGTATAGCCATCTCTAGGTGATTGATGTCGCTACTTAAAGGTCTTTCTGGGTTCTGCATCAATTTTAGTCTTATATGAGTATTTACTTTGGCTCCAAATTGTTGACTCTCGTCAAGGAAGTATGTTATAGTAATTATAAAATTAATAATAGAAAATATAAACAAACCTTTAACATTTTTAACTACTCAGTAGCATGTATATTCTTTGCCTTTGGAATGTCCTATAAAAGGATATATGTGTGTGTGTGTGTGTGTGTGTGTGTGTGTGTGTGTGTGTGTGTGTTACCAAGAAGTTCTTAACTGTTTTCCTTTACCTTGCCAAGAACCACAGGTAGGTATCTCATATCTCAACAATGTGCTTTTTTCCCCAGAGAGAAATGGACTGCTCTTAGAAAATTGAAATATGTGTGCCATAGAGCAGATGATTCATATTTAAAACCTTACCATTACAACCTGGCCGCAGGAAGGGGGCCAACAGTATGTGTGTTACTATATTGGTGGGCAGAACTGCTATGGAGCACTCTATGCCACCACTGCTAACCCTACTGTACACGAAGCACAGACGCCTGGGACAGCAAGCCATCCTAGGCTTCCTCCCCACTCCACTCTGCCTTTACTCTGGAGCTACAATGCAATGGCTTCAGTAACCCTTTTTGTAAGAGACTGAAGGGACATGGAAAACAAACTGAGTACCCCAAAGAAGCCTTGAACATAACTGATTAAAGGGCAATGTTGAATGATCCTTAAGTTATGGACTTAATTTTGAATTTATTGATATAGTTTTTATACACTTTGGATCACAAAGTCATCCAAATCTATTCCAAATTGTTTTGACTAAGTCAATTCATTATTTGTTTTCTATAATTTGGTAATATATTCCAGTTACATAATATTAAAGTATAAATCTATTTCAAATGCATTAAAGTATCGAAATAGCATTTAGCATACTATACTTTGGCTAATAATGTGCGGTTACCCATAAACATTTGCCTGTCCATAACACGTGTCTGTTCCTAGATGTTACTCAATAAATGTTAAAAAAAAAAAAAAAGAAGCTGAATTATGCAACCATAGACAATTATACCATTCCTTCCCAATGGTGTGCAGAGTGTGGCATTGTAAGAATTTAGCATATATATATAAGCCAGAGAATTCTTGATAGTTTTTGAACTATCCTAATACTTTAAACTTGACTTTTAGGTGATTGTGTTTGTTTGGGAACTGGTATGCTATTTTCATATGGCGACTCTGTGGAAGGATTAACTAAAGTTAGTTACTGGATCATCACCTTATGCACTTATCGACCTCATTAAATCTAGTCTTCTAGCAATTTCAAACACACCGTGTTGGTGATTGCAGTCACCATTTCATGCAAATGATTTGTCTCTAGAGCTTATTACTCCTGATTAGCTACTACTCTGTAAAGTTGATCTTCTGGGTATCTGGAAACGACACTTCTACTTTATTTCCAACATGCAGTATTACCATTCTGTGCCCTGTTGGTCCATGTAGCACAATGCCCTCCAGGTCTGACCATGTAGCCACAAATTTGGCAGTTCCTTCTTTTTAGGGACTTAATAGTATTCGTTGTATGTGTATTTCCTCAATTCATCTGTTTCTTCTATTCCACATCTAGGCTACTGTGAATCATGCTGAAATGAACATGGGTGTACAGATTTCAATTTGTTTAGAGTCACACATGTATGTGTAGTCTCATAATAACATGCTGAAGCTTTCTGAGGAACATCTTTGTTGTTTTCCATAACAGCAGTAATTAGCTCGCTTGTTAGAATTTGCTGCTTTTCTCCCGAGAGCAGCCATTCTAACTTCGGTGAGATGACTTCCCACTGTGCTGTGATTAGTGGTACTGTGCATACTTTCAGAATCTTGTTTGCTTTTGATTGGGACATTTTTTGCTCATGTGTCTTTAACATTTTTAAAATAGGGTATTTGAGTTCTTTATGTTTTGGATGTTATCCTTTGTTAAATGTAGGGTTTGACAATATTCTTTTTCCAGTCTGTAGGTTATCTTTTCAACCTGCTAAATGTTTCTTTGTTTTGAGTGAACTTTATAATTTATCCCAGTCCTATTTTTATTATCCATTTTTGTTTTTCTTACAAGTGTTTTTGAGCCATGTCTTCAAAATGTTTGTCTATATCAAGGTGAGGGTTGTTTTATTTTGGTGATTTTTATAACTATAAAATATAGTTTAATCTAGCTCATTTTTTTTCATATGATGAAATAGGGATCCAGTCCAATGCCCTTCTTCTCTGTGTGGTTATTTATTGGCCTACAGGATGTCCAGGCAGACCAAGTATGGAGAAGCTGAGAAGCCAGTAGTTGCTCAGTCTGAGTTTGGTTGTCTCTGCAGTCCTAATCTGGTGCTGAAGTTCTAGAGGATTTCTAGAAGCTGCTGATCTTCAGACTATGCCACAATCCAAATAATCTGGTTTTTGTATTGATGAAGGAATGCCACAGCAACAGTATAGGTGGGCTTGCCAGGGAAAGAGAAGACAGCAAAGCTTCCTTCCATGCCTTTTCATCTGGGCTGTCACCAGAAAGTGTGGCTGAGATTTAGAGTGACTCGTTCTGTTTCAAATGATCTGGGCAGGAAAACCCCTCCCAGGCGTGCCCAGTAGCTCATGTTTTAGTTGATTCCAGATGTGGTCAAACAGACAACCAAGGTTAGCCATCGTGGGTAATAAGTTGCTTCTAGCTTTATTCTTTTTATTTCAAATTTTCTTGGTTATCTGGTGTCTTTTACGGTTCTGTTTGAGTTTTAGGATTTCTTTTCTTCTCTTTTTTTTTTTTTTTTTCTATTTATCTGTAAAGTACCACTAGTAGGGACTGAAGTGAATCTATAGATCACTTTGGAAGGTAGAGTGATCTTACAGAAAAATTACTACAAATGCATGCTGAGTTCATGTCTGTTTTTTAAGTAGGATGAATTATTGCCAAGAAAACCTTGGTAGCTAACACAAAGCAGAAAACATCTCACCAGCTCTGTGGCTGCAGACCAGTGCAGAAGCAATCAGGAGTCTCCAGGGTAGCAGGTCCATGGTAAGCCTGTGCCTTCTATCACGCCAAAAGATCTGGCAGTCCCCTCTTTGCTATTTTAAAATTAAATCCAAGACCTCATTTTGTCTTCTGATATTCATGCTATTTTAATCATTTACTTAACTGATTTTATGCCATATTTTAAATCTTAAAGTGTTAAATAATTTTGACTTCTAAAAGGAATTGTGGAGGAATGGATACATACTGTACAAATTTCAAATTCAAAAATAGAACAGCTCCAGACAGAACTAGTATTTTTTTTATCTACTCCACTAGTCAAGCAAATCATTACAGCATCCTATTTGATAGCCTGCCCAGAAAATGCGGTAGCCCTGCTGAATTATAAGCAATGTGACTTTCATAAAGGGAAATCAAATATATTGTGCTTTCCCCCAATAACAGCTAAGGTGCTCTAGCATTGTGGTATAGTAACGACATCGTGTGCACTGACGTGGCCGACAGGGCAATACATCTGCCAGGTTTGAAAAATTTTATTGAGGGTTATGTGTTTGGACAAACCACATCTCCCTTTGAAAAATGTGAAGCAAAAGCTTTCATATAGGTTTACTATGGACTTGTGCTTTTTTTTTTCTTTCTTTCTTTTTTTTTTTTTAAGAAACTAACACTGAGCAGGAGCTGTCAGCACACGTTTTCAGGAACTGCAATAGTTTCCACATTGCGTTCTCTGTTCTACCACGGTTTACAGTCTCCCTGCCCTAAGAATGGGTGGAGATGTGCTTCAGATTTAAAACGTATGAACAAACACATTAACCTCTGGGGCTCAGGGTAAAGGGAGCATATGGAAGGAAGAAAGAAAACTTTATAAATAGGTGATTTTTCCCAAATTCACTTTAAAGTCAAAAGTAGATTAAAATTTTTTCTTAAACTACTGTCTCTTACTACTAATGCCTTTAGGTTAATTACTTTGTACTCATTTTAAGCTCAGTGCAATGTGTTTAAGATGACTGATTGATATTTTAACTGAAGATATTTACACTTCCTTTGCTCCCTCCTTCCACATCCCACAAGTGTAACCCTGGATAAAACTCCAGGAAAGCTCCATGTGCAATTAGATCTAGGATCCACTCCCATGTGTGTTACTCTCTTGTGGAAAGCTAAGATATTTACACAATACAGGCAGCAGTACAGGGAAAAAAATTCAATCCATGGATTATCTGGCAGACGGTAAAATATTTCCAGAGATGTACAAAAATGGCTTTAAAGAGAAATGAATGGTAGAAAACAGGGGTTGATGCTTGCGGTACAACTATAAAGTAAACACACATAAAATTCTTAATCACTTTGTATATGGCAATATATAATAAAGACGTGTTAGTTCAGGGAAAGTTTTAATGTTCAAGTTGACGAAGTTTATCAAAATTGAGATACACGGTTAAACGAGGCTTTGGGACTGTGGAGCATGGAGGAGAGAGCCACTTACAAGGCGAGCATCAGGTGCCACCCTCAGGCCTACGGAATCTGGTCCAGCTCTGGGGACTTTTCTCCTCTTCTGTGAAGCAGACCAGTAACTATATTTCTCGTAATCTCCATTTTGAGAAGAGATGCAACCAGACCTTGTGTTGATGCTGATGCCTTCATGCCAGCATGTTGCCCTTTGCCTGATGTGGGGAGCTTGAAAGCTGCACCAGAGAAGGCAATGGGCATACCATTTTTGTTACGAATCAGGGGTTTTGTCTGCATGTAATCCAGAGAGCTGATTATCAAAGACATTCCAGCACATTTTTGCCAAAAATCTATGCTGTTACCCAGCTGGTGTTCAAATTCAGGGAGAGACAGTGCTTTCTCTAAATCTCCAAAATAATCCTTTATCACCACTCACAAGTTCTCAAAGATGTCAGAAAGTCGATCTGAAACATATTCTCTCTGTTTAGCTTAAATCAGTAAAAATCTTAAGGTCTTACATCAAAGTTTTAGCTTCTTAGGAATGTTCAACTGGGCAGCCCACCCATCCCATCATACTCACAATCCCTTTGCTACTCCATTATGCAGAAGCTTCTAGCATTTGATCCCATAAAGACACAAATGACAGCAACTCTTCCCTTTCTCAAACAAATAATTCCCTTTCCTTGCTAACATGTGAGAACCTTACAGGAAGGGAAAGCAAGCCAACTAACCGCTGGTTACAGAATCTCACTAAGAGAATTCAGAGTTTTAGGTCCCAGGCAGTTAATTTTTTTTCCCTATAAGTCACTGACACTGATTGCCATCGAAGAAAAAGCAGGGCTCAGTGGCAGTGGCTTTCCTTCATCCAACGCAGCATGCCGCCTTGCGGTCGTGATACAGTGAATGATTTCTGGTTTTAAAACATTTACTGCCATACCCTTACCCTAACGCTGAGCCAAGATTTCCTCCATTTCATTAATCACACTTATCTTTATGTGTTAACTCTTAATTTTATACTTGCTGAATGACCTGGAACCAGAGCTACACAACTTACTTTTGAGCTGTTATTTCAAACCAGCCTCCGTGCCAGGCTCCCATGAGGTTCAACTTACTAAGTTATTCCAGGTTATTCCACAAACCACATTTCCTATCAAGGTCTGGCTTGCAGAGAAAAAGAAAAGAGAATGCTGATTCAGTTTTAAGGGCATGTTCCACTTACACATTCATTGGGTTCAGCTACACAGGATTTCTACAAGGCTGATTAATTTAGCTAATTTTTATTCCATACAACCAACTCACTAAAATTAAACCATCTTTCATGCAACTGCCAACTGAACAGCATCCTTAGGATTTTAAATTATAAGAGTAAACTATATGCAAGCAGGAAGGAGACAATTATTTAGCTGAAATAACATTTATTATATATATATATATACACATATATATGTATAAATTACTACTAATAGAAATGTTGTCTAAGTAGAAATTAATGCTTGATTTCAGTTTAAGATTTCGATTCCGAGCTCATCAGTGCTTGCCCTTGTGCCTTCATCCTCACAAGCACAGTGGGATGCTTCCTCGCTATCACACAGGTGGTGTGATTGACATCAGTTTCTAGGTTATTGGGGATGTCCATGTCCAGGAAGGATTTTATTCACTATATGTTGAGTTCCTATTCTGTACATAGTACAGTGTTAGATGCTGGTTCTACTTGCTTCTATTTTACTGAGGGACTAGGAATAAAAGTCACCAATTAAGAGCAAGGAGAGGAAGAAGAAGTCAGAGAGAATGTGAAATATCCCTCATGGGAATGATGGAGGGGCTGAGCTACAAAAATGTAGCAGCCATCACCGGGGACCACCATACTCCAGATATTTATGCAATTAGTGTTATTTTACCAGAAACATTTAGTTGTGTGGTTATAGACTCAGACAGAGTAGAACTAAATCAAGATGAGGGTTTGTCAAATGGATATGTGAAAATGAAAGGGTAAAAGAATAATTGTATACCAGGGAATTCTTTAAAGGTTGATCACTGAAGAATGCTTTAATGATTGACCACTGAACTAAGCTATAAGAGGGGCATGAGGGCGAGGATGTGGAGAAAGAGGAACACTCCTTCATTGCTGGTGGGAATGCAAACTTGTACAACCACTTTGGAAATCTATCTGGTGCTTTCTCAGAAAACTGGGAATAGGGCTTCCTCAAGACCCAGCTATTCCACTCCTTGGAATATACTCAGAAAATGTTCCACCACACAACAGGGACATATGCTCAACCATGTTTATAGCAGTCTTATTCATAATAGCCAGAACATGGAAACAGCCTAAATGTCCTCAGTTGAAGAATGGATAAAGAAACTATGGTACATTTACACTATGGAATACTACTCAGCTATAAAAAACAAGGAAATCCCAAAATTTGTGGACAAATGGATGGGACTTCAAATGATCATATTGAGTGACTTAACCCAGAAGTAGAAAGAATCATATGGTATATACTCACTTATAATTGGGCATTAGCCCAAAAGGCATGTCACATGATAGTCTTCACTTACCAGGAGATTGGGATAGATGAAGGACATCATACTGGGACTCTTGGTAAGAGAAATATAGGAGATGGGGAAAAAAGAAGGTTCCAGAGAATCTTATAAACCTACAAGAAGAACCTGGTAACAGGTGGATCGGGTTCCAGAGGGTCTGTTCAAACTATTGCATGAACCAAGGACATTACAGGTAGTAAACATTGAACCCTTACTCTGATGTAGCCAAAGGACAGGACGTTCTCCACAGTTGGGTGGAGAGCAGGGACTAACTCTGACATGAACTCTGGTGCCCCATATTTGAACACCTCCCCTTGGTGGGGGGCCCCAGTAGCACTCAAAGAAAGAATAAGCAGCCTACCAAGATGAGACTTGATAGCTGTGACCATAAAGTGGGGGAGGAGATCCCCCTCGGTCATAGACCTAGGGAAGAGGAATAGGGTGAAAGTGGGAGGGAGCGAAGAATGGGAGGATACAAGTGATGGGATAACAATTGAGTTGCAATTAAAATAAATACATAGAAATAAAACAATTAAAAGAAAGAATGCTTTAATGGTTGACCACTGAACTAAGCTATAAGACGGTCATGAGGGTTAATTAATCCTCATTAATTAATAAATCAATTAACGTATGAACATTATTTAATGGGCATCTAAGTACTAGGAATTGGAGAGGTGTAAAGAAATTGAGTTATTTTTAAGATAGTTTGTATATGCAACTTTTATTAATATAATACTGTATATTAATAAATTATTAATTTTTAAATTAATTAATAATATCTTGGGTTTTTAAGTTTATATCTCCTATGTTGAACTCATCCATGTTTTTATTGAAAATGATGGCAGAACAAACTTTGATTGAATGGTAACATTTATGTGAAAAACAGCCACAGGGGTGGAAAATAATTCACCACTCCCAGAACTGGATTCAAAAGATGCTTGTCTTCAATTGGACTTGAGCTGCAAGAATCCTTTGAATCTATTTAACTACAATCCTATAATGATCTGGAAACACATATGCCTGAAAAATGCTGATATAGGCATATAGAAGTGGAGGAAATTCAAAATACAGAATAAACCAATTAAATGAGCAAATACAGAGCTCCAAGTGGATTACTTTACTAAGAATTAAAATACAGGCACTTTGAAAGTCGGGCATGGTGGTGCACGCCTTTAATCCCAGCACTTGGGAGGCAGACGCAGGCGGATCGCTGTGAGTTCGAGGCCAGCCTGGTCTACAAAGTGAGTCCAGGATGGCCAAGGCTACACAGAGAAACCCTGTCTCGAAAAACCAAAAAAAAAAAAAAAAAAAAAAAAAGAGTTATAACCTATTCTGAAGCAGGGTGGGATAGCAATTAATGCAATCTATTTAATAAATTTAATTAAGAACCTTTTCTAAGAAAGGCACTCCAAATTTCTATTGAAATTTTACAATGAGTATGCACTAAAAGAATCTCTTGATAGATGAAGATGAAAATTCTGACAATCTGCTCTGGAATTCTGCAGGGTAACCCAGAATGTAAAGACATGGGTGAATAAACAGTGTTACCAAAGGTGTTAAAAAGTTAAAAGTACATTGCTACTGAATTCAGATTTCACCTGCTGGTGACTTCACAGGAGACTGTGATTTCTGCATTCACACAGTGCCTGTATTTAGCTACCAGAGTGAGATGCAATGATTGATGCTCCTGCCGTGACTCCAATCTATGTGCTCCCTCACACTGTAGTAGTTAATTTCTTCTACACACTAACATATGTAGAAGCAGCATATGGAATGAGGAAGAAACTAAAGGAATGCCTAACTGAAAACAGTCCCACCATGCTATCTCAGGATGATGCATCTATGGCATCTTTTGTATGTTGTCACAGAACTAAGGTCTTGTCTACAGAGTGTGGGAGATAGAACAAAAGGCTACAAGTGCTTTCCACACTCAGTTTCTCCTTTCCACTATTATAATCTCAGTGTGGCCATATGCCTTACAGGTAACAAAATAATTCCACAGGGGATGGCAAAACCACTGAAGCAGCCTGTCCTAGAATGGCATGAAAGACAGCGCTTACGTGGCTACCTGTAACTGCTGTAAGGACTGCCACATGAAAGAGCAATAAAGGTTTGTTCTTCAAACCACTACATTGCTGTTACCCTTTGATGTGACAGCTTTACCCAGGTCATCTAGTGCCCTCACACAACTGCTGACCACAGGACCCAGAGTTTTTCAGACAAAAAGACAGCAAGTATAGGAAAGGATGTGAAGAAAGGGAACCCTTGTACACATTTGGTACAAATGTAAATTGTTGCAGACATTATGGAAAACAGTATTATATTTCTCAAGAAACTAAAGCAGACCTGCAAGTGATCCAACAATATCACAACTTAGTACAGGTCCAAAGGAAATGGAATATATCTAAAGGCTGTAGATCTTTCATGCTTATGGTAGTGTTACTTAAAATAGCCAAGGTATCAAAGAAGCCTGAATGTCCATCAGTGGATGAAAGAATAAAGTGATCTTTTCCTAGTTTTATTTCTATTGCCATGATAAACATCATGACAAAAAAACAACTTGGGAAGCAAAGGGTTTTTTTGTCTTAGAATTCAAAGTCCATCGTGAAAGGGACCCAAGGGCAGGAACTTAATGTAGAAACCTAGAGGCAGGAATGGAGCAGTGACTGTGGAGGGGTGCTGCTTCCTGGCTTGCTCCTCACGGGCTTGCTCAGTTTGCTTTTTTATACAATTCAGGAACACGTGCCTATACACGGCACACTCCCACAGTGGCCTGGCCTCTCCCATATCAAACACGTATCAAGAAAATGTGCCATATACTTGCCTACAGGCCAACAAGAGGCATTTTCTCAAATGAGGGTCACTCTTTTTTTCCCCTCTGATCAATTTTTTATTTATCTTTTTTTAAAGGGCCACTCTTAAACAGATGACCTAGGCTTGTAACAAGAAAACAGCATAATATGACACAGTTTTATTAAAAACAAAAACAAAAACAAAAAAACCCTTTCTTTCAATGTGTATCTAAAGCACTTGTAAAAGCATAATAAACATGTAAAGCAATAACATATGCTACATTAAGTATTGCATACTATACATATTTATATAAATATACTTTTATATAATTTCCAGTGTTTGTTACAATGCTTGTCTCCACATACTCAGAATAACCCCAGACATATGGTCTTCACTTTGCACTATGGTATCATTACTACTTTGCTTTGTTGATCAAGACATCATTATGTGGTAATAAGCTACACATAACAGAATAGTATCCAGACATTAAAACATTTGATAATATGGACAAAACTGGAAAGCATGCATGTTAGGCATGTCTCAGTACAAAGAGGCAGCCTACAGAATGATATTTTTACCAACTCCACATCTGATAGAGGTCTAATATCATATATATGGAGAGAGAGAGAGAGAGAGAGAGAGAGAGAGAGAGAGAGAGAGAGAGAGAGAGAGAGAACTCAAATTAGATATCAAAAACCTTAAATAACCCAATTTAAAAATGAGGTACAGACCTACACACAAACTTCTTAATAGAGAAATCTCAAATGGTTGAGAAACACTTAAAGAAATGTTTAACATCCTTAGCCATCAGGAAAATGGAAAAAATAAAATAAAAACCACCTTGAGATTCCATCTTATAGCTGTCAGAATGGCTAAGATCAATAGCAAGAGAGAAAGAAGCCAGCCACAGTAAGTGCTGTGTGAGCTGAGTGCTGTGGTTTGATGGCTGGCTATAGTTAACAACCTGTTCTTGAGAAGTACCAAAAGAGTGGATGTAAAGGATTAATGCAAAATGTTAAATGTGAGATAGCACAAACAAGCAGTACCTGTTTTTACTGATTCTACAATGTAAACATAATTCAAAATGTCATGTATAGCATGTATATACATAAAGTTTATCACCAAAATAGAAAACTCTGGAAATAACATCCCAAGAGCATATCAATGATCCATAAAATTAACATAACTTATAAATAATTTGCATATGAAATGGACTTTTAACATTTTGTTGAATATGAACATAACAGCACTATTCTAATTTCAACTTAACGTTTGAGTACAGAGGGGGGCTACTCTTGCCACATCCAAAGAAAAGGGAGTCACTGTGCATTTACCAGTCCTTCCCAGCTGCGTCTGCACCTGCTCTTGCCTTGAGATGAGTTTGAGATCTCCAGAATGGAGTTGAATGTGGGAAAGAGAGTGAAACTCTCTGTAAAGGATGTATGATTTAGGGTGTGCAGTAACAGAATAATTAAAGTGAATAATGAGTCTAAAAGGTTATTAGAAAACAAAAAATCTTGTGTCTTATGCTGCAACTTAATTTATTTAATATTTGTTCCTGCAACTTGAAAGAGACTATAAAAGGCACTACTCATTTTTAAAATGACATTTACCACAGTGAACACATACGGTTTTTCTAGTGAGAAGTAGAGTTTGTGTGACATCTAGGTAGTCAATTCCAGCAAAAATAATCTGTCAAGACTTGATGTTTGTAAAAGGAACTTTTTATGTTCCTGTTTCTATTGTCCTCTCAGAAGCTTACTGCTTCCATCTGCTAACCTAGGCCTAGTCCTGGAAGCTTCTAGCCTCCATACAATCTAAGCGAGGCCTAGAATGTTTTCAACCTCTGAGACTTACTGCTGAATAAACTCACCCTCTCATGTTTTTGTTTGTTTGTTTGTTTGTTTGTTTTTGTTTTTTTCTGAGCTCTGGGCTGGCTGGTTCAACTCAACTGTTCTGGCTCAAACTCCTCTCCAACATGACTTACTTAATCTGGCTTCTTTCTTGGTCTCAGAATTGGTCTGTTTGGCCTCAAACTAACTCAGCAATCTGCTCTAATCTCCTGGCTCCTTCTCATTCTCTGACTTCTTCTGTTTTCATTTGAGTTCTCTCTCTGCAAGTCATCTCTCTATTACTGTCCTGGTAAAACTGCATATTCTCTCTCTCTCTCTCTCTCTCTCTCTCTCTCTCTCTCTCTCTCTCTCTCTCTCTCTCTCTTTCTCTCTCTCTCTCTCTCTCCTTAAGTAACCTCCCTTTCTTCTCTCTTCTTATGAGAGTTGGGTGTATCATGATCTTTCAAATCTCTCTGATTTGTCACTTTTTCTGCCACTCAATTAAACATCACTTTCAAACATGGGTGCTTCCTTCCACAATCTATCTTTACCTTCATTGTTTGGGATTAAAGGTGTGCACCATCATGCCTGGACCTAAGCTTTTCTTTTCCTGAAACTTGCTCTATACCAGGCTGGCACTGAACTCAGATCTGCTTGCCTCTGTCTCCAGGATTAAAAGCATGTTTATATTCCAGACAGACCACACAGACTTAGAAGGTCTCTGGTGTGATCTCTTGTCATAATAGCCATGTTTTGAATTAAAATTCCTCTACAAAATTCTACACTAGTTTAAATACAAAAGAGAAATAAAAAACCAAAACAAAACAAAAACAAAAGAGAAATCCACTGGTTCAAAATTAAGTGATGAAAATGGCAAGGCTCTAGAATGTCCTTAGCACTTACTTCCTTCACCTGCTTTGTCTTGGCTTATTATGAATGTCCTAACGTGGTACACACATCTCAGGGGCCCCCAGTTCCTACTCTGTCCTCTTTAAGATATAAGACACAAGGGGACTTGTTCTGTCCTGCCTCCAACAGAAAATGCTCCTGAAAGCTCTCTAACTAGCTCCATTTACGTCTTGTGACTCTCTGGCCAATCACAATGGTCAGCCCACTGGAAGGGAGCATCTGATTGGAAGACCTTTGGTCATACACTGTCTCTGGATGGATGACAATAGAGGAGTTCAGGTTTTTAAATCTCCTTGTAACACTTACTTTTAAGAATTTGAAAAATGATGAGATTGTGTTTGTGATATTTATATAACATTCTTCACACTTCATATACTTATTTAAGTTTTGATCCTAATTAACTGATTCTCCACACTTCCAATGATCCAAGAAAAAAGTATTGGGCAGGATTGTTGTACTGTATCTTAAAAATCACTTTCCTGCTAGAGGCTCTGGTCTATAGCTTGGTTATTCTATATTCCTGTGAGGTTAGCAGGCTGGAAAGGAAAGGAAATGAGTCAAGTTTTAAATGCATACACACTTCACATGATGACATATGCTAACTTATAAATAAGGTCAGGTCATCTAAACTTATAATTGTTAAAGTATCATATCAGGTAAGGTGTGCAGACATGGGGAGCACACAAACCCTGCCAAAGATTTGCAGGATAATTTCGGGAGCCGTTGCAACAGGGTAGTACAATTATTAAACTGTAAACGGCTTCCTGGAGGGAAAACGTGGCCTAGCTGGCTACATGTCACAATCCACAGTGCAATTTGGCATAGCATCTTGCATAAAAGTGTATCCCAAACCACTTTACAGAAGTTACATTTCCACTCTCCAGCCAATGTATGCTATATGTTATAGGACATCTGTGTGCAAACATTGCATCATGGAAAAAAAATTCCAAAGCGTGAGGTCATAAGATGAAAATCCAAAGGAGAGTTTAGGAGACAGGAGCACTGGGCAGGAGGAAGAAGAAAGGAAAATTATTTTTTTAAAAAAAGAACATTGATACATATGATTTAGAAATGGGTCATCCACAAGTTAAAACCGCATCAGCCACTTTGCCCTGAAAAAGGCTGAGGGTGAATAGTTTGAATAAAAATGGCCCCATAGGCCCATAGGGAGTAGCACTGTTAGGAGGTTTGGCCTTGTTGGAGTAGGTGTGTTCTTGTTGGAGGAAGTGTGATTCATTCTGTCCTGCAGCCTGCCTATCCAGATGTAGAACTCTCAGCTCCTTCTCCAGCACCATGTCTGCCTGCGTGCCACCTTGATGATAATGGACTAAATTTCTGAAAATATATGCCAGCCCCAATTAAATTTGTCTCTTGACAGCTAAGTGAAGACATGTCTAAGATGGTAGCACAATTGTTCTAAACATTCCAAAGGAATAGAAGAAGAGAGGTAAAGGCTGACAAACACCCCAAGTAGTGGTCAAATTAGATCAGAAGAATATCTTGCTTTTTTGTGGGATAAAGGCAATAAAACTCTAAATTTCCAATCCATATGAACTACTGAAAAAAAATTAGAGGAATGGATGTATTTCTGGAGCTTCATGTGCATAAACAGTGTGTCTAAACTTCATTAAAATCATGATATTTCATAAAATATGTAACATAAAACCAATTAGGCCGTTTACTTCTAGAATATTTAATGACTTTTTTTCTTCTGACAATGTCTTTCTGTTCTGTCTGTCCTGGAACTCACTCTGTAGACCAGTAGAGGTAGGAGAACACCCGCCCAAAAACACTTTGATCCAAAAGTTACCCTGCCTACAAGATGTGCAGGAACAAAGAAAGAACAGATAGAGCAGAGATTGAGGGAATGTCCAACCAGTGCCTGGCCCAACCCAAGACCCACCCCATAGAATAAAGCCAACTCCTGACACTATTAACAATACTCTGCTATGTTTGCAGACAGGAGGCTAGTAGAGTTGTCCTCTGAGAGGCTCCATCCAGCAGCAGTTTGAAACAGATGCTGAGACTCACAGCCAAACATTGGGCAAAGCATAGCAAATCTAGTGGAAAAGTTGGGGGAAAGATAAAAGGACCTAGAGGAGGCAAGGTCTCCACAGAAGACCAACAGAGCAAACTAAGCAGAGCCCAGAGGGACCTGTGGAGCCTGAAGCACCAACCAAGGACCATGCATGGACTGGACCTAGGTCCTCTATATAGATGTAGCTTATGGGCAGCTCAGGCTACTTGTGGGTCCTCTGGTAAGGGAGGCAGGAACTGTGTCTGACAAGGACTCTGTTGCCAGCTTTTTGATCACTTCCCCCCAGCGGAACTCCCTTGCCAGGCCACAGGGAAGAGGACAAACTCAGTCCTGATATGACTTGATGAGCTGGGGTGGGTGGGTCATGGGGGCTCCCCTTTTCTGATGGGGATGAAGGAGGGAGGGTGGAACTGGGAGAAGAGGGGAGAAGGGGGTTATGACCAGGATGTAAAGTGAATTTTTAAAAAAGGAGTCTTAAAATGTTAGTTTATGTTTTATTTTAGTCCTTAAAGTACAAGTGAATTGAAAATTATACCTAAGAAATAATTAAGAGAGATTTATGTCCTTTCATTTCATTCATCAAATGAAATCATGCTAGAAAAAAAAAATACAATTTAAGAGGACCAAGCTCAAATGCACTCTAGCACTTTAAGAGTAGAATCTGAACATTTTAATGCAGATAAATACTAAACACTTGAAGTAATTAATTTGCCAATTACTGATTCTAACCTTGTATATTTGAACACTGTATATACATGTGTTGGAATATCACACTGTTCCTGTAAATATGTTGAATTATTCTGTCCATTGAAACCACAGCTATGTATTTATTTTAGTTCATTTATAAATTAAATACCAGGAAGATATCTTTTAGAAGTCAAGTTCTGGATTCTGAATGTGAACCCGAAGCTTCAGCTTCTGCCTCAGGTCTCGTCTGGGGGCTTCATGCAGTGTGTGTGGCCAGCTCTCAACTTCAATGAGCCCTGCGACTCTGCATTTAGCAAATGACTTAGATAACTAGTTAAAAGCTATGCGATTCTTTTAGAGGATATATTTTTGCATATTGAAGTTTTCCACATGGTGATTGGATTAACTGCATGTGTCTTGTGTTTTCTGTTTGATATCTTTCCATTTAAATTTGACAGGTATCCATTTAAAATTTGATTTTGTGGCAGATATAACATGAAGAATAAAGTAAATTCATAATGTATTATATTTCCCAAATAATCTCAGATGTTCGGGGGAATTATGTAATGATTTGGCATGCTTGCTAAGAGAAAATATGTCCTACTGCTGTCACAGAGTCATTCTCCATCATTAGCAATCAACAAGATGCCCCATAGAGATGCCCAAAGACCAATCAGTTCCCCAACTGACGTTCTCTCTTCACAAGTATGTCAAGTTAACACCCAAGATTAGTGACCACGTTGTCTAAAAAGTAAGCAAAAAAAAAAAGTTTCCTCACTATGATTACAAAACAGTCTACAGGTACGTTTTTAATTATTTATTGTTATTGTGTGTGTATGTGTGACTTTGTGTATGTACATGTACCACATTCATGCCTGGTAGCAGGAGAGGCCAGAAGAGGGTGTCAGATCTCCTGGAACCAGAGGAACAGGTATCTGTGAGCCTCCTAAATCAGGTCCAAGGAAAGGAGGCACAGAGCCATCTCTGCAGCCCCTAGATGGCTCTTTTCAATATGAATTTGTTGTCAATATTGAAAATATTTTTATATCAAAACAATCAGTTCGCTTTCCTTAAAATAAAATATGATATCTGCTTTCTTTGAGTCATCTTCCTGCAAAACAGAATTTATGAACCTGTGGGTTGAGATGACCTCTGCACAGGGATTGCCAAAGCTCATCCGAAAACACAGATACTTACATTACAATTCATAATAGTAGCAACATTACAGTGATGAAATAGTAACAAAAATAATTTTACTGTTGGGGGTCACCACAACATGAGTGTATTAAAAGGAGCAGCGTTAGGAAGGTGGAGAAGCACAGCTCTAGGACAATACTTGAATAAAGCTCACAGGGGGCCTGAGCTCCTCGCTCAAATCTGGCTATCAGCCTTTCTTCTTCCTTTGTTGGTTTATCACTTCTTCCTCCTTTTTTTTTTTTTTTTTTTTTTTTTTGTTCTTAGAAAATTCTTTCAATTTTCAAACATGAAATAATTTAAGTATTCTCTTTTCTTTTCTTTTCATTTCTTTTCTTTTTTTTTTTTTTTAACTTTCTTTTGGGAGGGAAGGCACAAGGCTAGAGGGAAGATATGGAAGGCCTGGGGAGTGATTGGGATTGGGGTGCGTGGTGTTAAATTCACAAAGAATCAATAAAAACTCATGTTAATAAAAACATCCAGACAATGAGGACAGCTACCTACGTTTTCCACAAACATTGCTTTTCCTATTAGTGAATTCTTTTTTTTGTTTGTTTGTTTGTTTGTTTGTTTGTTTGTTTTGCTTTCCAGTTTTTTAAAAATTTTTTATTAATTTATTCTTGTTACATCTCAATGGTTAACCCATCCCTTGTATCCTCCCATTCTTCCCTCCCTCCCATTTTCCCCTTATTCCCTTCCCCTATGACTGTTCCTGGAGGCGGAGACCTGGTGGCACTCAGAGGAAGGATAGCAGGTTACCAAGAAGAGACTTGATACCCTATTAGTGAATTCTTGTCCTTCAAAAAAGAGTATCCTCTATCGGAAAGAAAAAAGATCCATGACATGATTCCAAGGTCCAAAAAAGAAACAGGCGCTATGGTTAGATAGGTGCTATAGACGGCATGGTGCTGGCTGGGAATCACGGATGGTCACCGACAGAGACATGATAGACTATTTACATATGGCTTGGGAGAACCTACATGAACGAGCTGCTCTTAAAAGGCCTCTTATTTTGCCCTGAGCATAAACGTCACGTTTAAGGATAAGAAAATTGTAAACTACAGAACGGCATTTGTTTCTTTTAAATTTGGAGGGTCGCAGTAGATGTGGGAAGGCTAAGTCATCTCTGGCATTGTGAGAACACTGTGAAGATTTGGTGGCGAGTGATGAAGGCCTGCAGGAGTTCCCAATCGGCTCCCTTTGAAATCAAACATTCCCGTTACTCATGGCCTCCAACCCAAGAGTAGGCTGATATGAAATACAAAAAAGAGCCATGCCACAGGAGACACCATTTGGATGGAACTATGGTCAGTTACCGTCTAACGTCTTCCTAAAGCTCCAGTTCAAGTCGCTGAGTGCCAGGCTCCGTGGCTTTCTAAGGGTGCTGGTACTGCAGCATGAAGGAGACTCTACCAACGACACAGACCTAAGAAAACCCTCAGAGTTCATATAGTAATGGCCACACTAAAACCTAGGCTTCATCCTACACTATCCGTGACTCAGGACAAGCTCTGGAAAAACAGAAGCCAGACACTTCAACAGGAGAACCTGCAGGAAGGACTCTTTTCTAAACCTAATTGCAGGGGCCATTTGGGTTAGAGCAAGGTCGGGCTATAAATCTGCCACTCTGAGAGGGCCGGCGTTCCCAATGCATATTGAACCAATCTTTCTCCTGTGAAACTGTGTAAGCTAGATTCGGTGCCACTATAGTAAAATGCTCCTCAATAAACCGTTTTCACGAGGAGTTTGCCTACTCATGTGTCCCAAAGCTGTTGTAATCTTCATTGTTGAAGCTGATCTAACAGCAGGGGCATTATTCTATTTCTTGACATGTTTAAAATTCTCTAATGAATAAACCTAGCAGCTCATGGTTGCTTCGACTGTCACTTGATTATCCCGGAGGGATTTTTCGTGTCTTTCTTTCTTTCTTTCTTTCTTTTTTTTTCTTTTTCTTTTTTCTTTTGCTTTAAAATTGGCCTCCTAGTTTGTTTTTAACTACTTTGAGCACCGAGGTCTGAAGGGGAAAACAGATCAAAGATCAGCTTGCAACGTAAAAAGCAGCTGTAGTTAATTAAAGGCAAACGAAGGACATCTGACCAGAGTCTTTATGAGCGCCTTCGTCACACAGTCAACAGTCTATAATCTGTGTGACCTTGTCCCTTGGTCCTGAACTGTCGCCAAACCTGAGAAGTGGATATGTTTCAAGTTATACACTGTAGACAAATGGCAAAAAAGGGAAGAACGTCAAGGGTGTGGCTTGAGAGGGAGGAAATAACACGGAGAAAGATCTGCTCCAAGAGCTTCTGAGATGTGAAGAAAATGGCTGTTCCCATCTTCAACAAATGGTGCTGGTCTAACTGGATGTCTACATGTAGAAAAATGCAATTAGACCCCTATTTGTCACCATGCACAAAACTCAAGTCCAAGTGGATTAAAGACCTCAACCTAAAAGCGGAGACATTAATCCAGTTAGAGGAAAAAGTGGGGAAGACTCTGGAACACATAGGCACAGGAGACAACTTCCTGAACAGAACCCCAACAGCCCGGGCCTTACCGTCAACAATTAATAAATGGGACCTCATGAGGCTAAGAAGCTTCTGTAAGGCAGGTGACACTGTCAAGAGAACAAAGCGACAGCCTACAGACTGGGAAAAGATCTTCACCAACCCTTCATCTGACAAAGGTCTAATATCCAAAATATATAAAGAACTCAAGAAATTAAACACCACCAAACCAAATAACCCAATAGAGAAATGGGGCTCAGAACTAAACAGAGAATTCTCAACAGAGGAGTATCAAATGGCTGAGAAACACTTAAAGAAATGCTCAACCTCCTTAGTCATCAGAGAAATGCAAATCAAAACGACACTGAGATTCCATCTTACACCCATCAGAATGGCTAAGATCAATAACTCAACTGACACCACATGCTGGCGAAGATGTGGAGAAAGAGGAACACTCCTTCATTGATGGTGGGAATGCAAACTAGTACAACCACTTTGGAAATCTATCTGGCACTTTCTCAGAAAAATGGGAATAGGGCTTCCTCAAGACCCAGCTATTCCACTCCTTGGAATATACTCAGAAAATGTTCCACCACACAACAGGGACATATACTCAACCATGTTTATAGCAGTCTTATTCATAATAGCCAGAACCTGGAAACAGCCTAAATGTCCCTCAGTAGAAGAATGGATAAAGAAACTGTGGTACATTTACACTATGGAATACTACTCAGCTATTAAAAACAAGGAATTTCCAAAATTTGTGGACAAATGGATTGAACTAGAAATTATCATAATGAGTAAGTTCAACCAGAAACAAAAAGAGTTAAATGGTATATACTCACTTATATCGAGACACTAGTCCAAGGGGTACGTCCCCATGGAAAACTTTACCTACCAGGAAAGTGGGTCAGAGGGGAGGACATCCAATTGAGACTTTAGGTGTGAGAAACCTGGGAGAATGAGGAAATAGAAGGATCCAGAGGGTCCTGGAAAACTACAGGCGGGTCTGAGCCCTGGGATCCTCCTCAAACTATGACACCAGTCAAGGAAAATATAGGCAGTAAACTTCGAACCCCTACCCAGACTAGCCGATGGACAGGACATTCTCCACCATTAAGTGGAGAAGGAGATCTGACTTTCACACAAACTCTGGTGCCCCATATATGACCATGTCCCTTGGATGTGGACGCCTGGTGGCATTCAGAGGAAGGATAATAGGTCATCAAGAAGAGACTTGATACCCTATGAGCATATACAGGGGGAGGAGGTCTCCCTCAGTCATAGACATAGGGGAGGGGAATGGGGGGGAAGCGGGAGGGAGGGAGGAATGGGAGAATACAAGGGATGGGCTAACAACTGAGATGTAATTTGAATAAATTAATAATAAAAAAGGAAAAAAAGAAAAAAGAAAACGGCTGTTCCTATTACAGAGCAGAGAGTCTTTCTTCAAACTGAAAATAAACTGTATTGCTACAGAGATAAAGGTAAAAACACATGGAAGATGAATTTCAATACATACGTTGTTATGATTTGAAAGAACATGAACTGAGAATACTTTTGCATATCCATATAATTTTATAAAAATTGTTTCTACTTTAGAAACTTATCTAAATCACCCAAATAGAAAAAAATCAATAATGTTTTCTAATTATAAATGCAATATATATTCATTTTTAATTAAAAA
The DNA here is from genome assembly GCF_903995435.1 of Acomys russatus. NCBI lineage: Eukaryota > Metazoa > Chordata > Mammalia > Rodentia > Muridae > Acomys > Acomys russatus. The sequence continues at coordinate 68,129,164 of NC_067137.1, forward strand.
AGCCAATAGACATACATAAAGAAAATAGGGTTCCCCTAAAAACCTTATCTCTGAGTGTGTTCACTCAAGGCTTATATTAAAATCAAGAGAATTATTTTGTCATTGTGACACTGTTTGCAGATGGCCAAAGTGACTGACTGTCATGTACAAATGATGAAGTAAAGGTCTGAGTTCAGGCAAATCATTTGACCTCTGTCAGCACTAGTAAAATGGCTGCCAGGGTCTATATTGGCCCTTAAAAATGAATCTACAGAGTGTCTAAGAGAGAAGTCCCCCCACTGTGAGTGGACAGCTCTTGCCTCTGACTATCAGCTTAATTGCTAAAGGTTCAGAACCACACATACTCTGTGCTATCTCCCACTTTTTATTTTTTTGGATGGAGACTGGATATTATGGAGAACATGCTACTTCACAGGACTGTGTGTAGGGAAATGGAAGGACCATAGCTCTAGGAATTCTATGGGCATTGCAAAGTATAACCTATTTTCAACACTATAGAGGGTGCTAGAAGTCAACTAGGACCTACTTTTGAGTTTTTATTGTATATTCAGAGGTGCAGTGCATGAATAGATAAGACGTCAATAAATATTTGAAGACTAGTTTACCTTTGCAGTACACACTGTGTCCAAGTTTCCCAAGTAAGCTGTTAAAATCTAAAAGACGTACAAAATAAAAACCATTGTTTTTTTTATGTGCTCTTATTTTTCAAACAAACTCACCAATGTGAACTACCATAAACGTATCAGTCTGGCCATCTGTAGCATATTAAAAAGGCACTGCTACTGTTTCAAACATTTTGGGGCCCTATAAGGTTGTGCATAGCCTGTGGCATGTAATTTATGTGCTCGAAAGTGGCAGTTTTTGTTTCTGGAAAGAGTGGAGTGTCAGGTGGAACCAAGAGCTGTAAACACAGAAGCAAGTTAGTCTCGATGATTTTGTATTAGATATTGTTGTGCTTGAATTTTTCCCTCTCAAATTCAAACAGGCAGTCAGTTAGTATATGGTATGATTCCTATTTGACAGACATGTACATGGGATGATCACCCAGGCACTGGGAGGGGATGACACTAATGAGAATGAGTCTGAAATTGAGAAGTAAAAATGGCGTAAGACAAAGGTGGCCCAAGAAGTCCAAGGAACACTAATGTCTCAACATGATTTTCTATCTTTTCCTACATTTATAGCAAGGCATATTAACCTGTACTATTTGTGAAACTTCTCCTTCTCCTCCTCCCTCTTTGTTTGGTTTTTGTTTTTTTGAAACACCGTTTCTCTGTGTAGCCTTGGCTATTCTAGACTTACTTTGTAGATCAGGCTGGCCTTGAACTCACAAAGATCTGTTGCCTCTGCCTCCCCAACTGTTGGTATTACAGGCAGGTGCCACTGCACTCAGCTTATTTGTGCAACTTCTAATTAAAAGTGGCCAGTTAATAGATTCAGCATCCTACAGCTCACTCTCAGCGAGCAGACCTTTGAGACTCTCTCCCCATCCTACCTGGTTTTACTAAACATTCACATGCAGAAAACGCTATGGCAAATTTAAAAGAAATTAATAAAACAATTTTATTTTTAAAACATTCTTGAGTGTTTTTCTCTTCTAATTTACCAAGTAAGTAAGTGTTCAGGACCCTGTCTTATATCTGACAGACTATCAGCAAAGCAGCAATCATTAATTCTACCAAGAAACAAAGAAACATACAGTTTTTAAAAAGTGGAAGCATAATACAAAGTCTCCCAGATAAATTCCTATGATATGATTTGAGGGAACTATCACTTACTTTTCTTCATCAGAAGATTTCACTACATGAGCTTGAATGCTGGGGCAGGGGGCGGGGGGTTGGAGCTGTGTGGCTGTTGTGGTAAGCTATCACATCTGTAAGTCCAGCTGTCAACAGGCTGGTTGTTTCTGACTGCTGCACTCTCTTATTTGGAAAAGCAGATCTAATGAATTGACTGAAATAGTACTTCAGTATAAAAGCAGGAGGCAATAAAAATACAGAAATCATCTGGGATTTTAAAGAAACGCAACAGACATTTCTCCATAAAACATGATAGGCCATGCACTGGGGAATTCACTCTTTTAACAACCTCTACTACGTATTATCTATGAAGTATTAAAATATAGATGGTCTTTATCACAGCAGTGAGCAGTCTGGATTTTACAGGGATGGGAAGGATGGTCCGGGTGTGGGAGATGCTGTCTGTGGTGGTAGGCAGAGGCACCACAACAGAGTTAGAAGGTAGAGAATTTCAAGCCAAATAAAGAGACTTTTATAAAATTAACTTTGTAAGAAAAAATTGTTGACTGAAGTTGGAAATAGTGGTGGGAATGTTGAGGAAAATAAGTAGGAGGGAAGATATTAAGAAATCCATGTGGGTGGTATATACTCATTTATAATTGGGCACTAGCCCAAAAGGCACGTCCGATGTGAGGACATCCTACTGAGACTCTAGGTAAGAGAAATATAGGAGATGGGGAAATAGAAGGACCCAGAGGGTCCTAGAAACCTACAAGAATAACATGGTGATGGGTGGATTGGGGCAAAGGGGGGGGGTCTCCTCAAACTATTGTACTAATCAAGGACAATATAATAGTTAACATCGAACCCCTACTCTGATCTACTCAATGGACAGGATATTCTCCACAGTTATGTGGAGAGCAGGGACCGACTCTGACATGAACTCTGGTGCTCCATATTCGACCACCTCCCCTTGGTGGGGAGGCTTGGTGCCACTCAAAGAAAGAATAAGCAGGCTACCAAGATGAGACTTGATAGCCTTTGACCATATAGCAGGGGAGGAGGTCCCCCTCGGTCATAGAACTAGGGGAGGGGAATAAGGTGAAAGCGAGAGAGAGGAAGGAATGGGAAGATACAAGTGATGAGATAACAATTGAGTTGTAATCTGAATAAATTAATAAAATTAAAATAAAAAATTAAAAAAATTAAAAAAAAAAAAAGAAATCCATGTAGGATTTCAGGAGTAATTCCAAGGTTATTACCTAAGCACATTGGGTGGACATAGGTTTTTCTGCGGCAGCTGTGGTTATGGTGGTGGTGGGTGAGCGTGTGCGCATGTGGTGTGGAGCATTCAGGGTGATCAGAGGACAACTTGTGGGAGTCAGTTATCTCCTTCCATCATGTGAGCTCTAAAAGTCACACTCAGGTTGTCATTCTTGGCAGCAAGAACCTTTTGTACAGACATTTTTGATTCCTGAACAGTATCTGTATAAATATTAATCATTTCTTAACCTCTGTTTGTGTCCCTTTCTTAAACTGTCACGAAGGGCTCAGTAAGCACTGGTTGGTGGCTTATTTTGGAATCACAGTCATCTCTTCATCGAGCAGGCTGTCAAGATGCTAATGATCTGTAAACTTTGCAAGTGAACCAGGAAAAGCACTTTAAACTAATTCCGTTTAAATTAATTTTTTGACAGTTTCACATGTGTATGGAATAAATTCTGGTCACCTTCTTCCTTGTGTCACAGGTACTTCCATGCTGCTTTGTCAGTTCTGAAGCTCTGCTCTGAATGAGTGGCACCTAGCTCATGGCATGCTCTTTCCCTGCCACTGCACTCTGGGGGACATTTTAGTAGTTTTTAATATGGTCAAATGAAAGGAAAAAAATCCTACACTGTACTTTTTCTAAGAATCATCACTTTGTAGATTTTTTTAAAAGCCTACCACCTGTTGCCATGAGATATGGACACTTTGTAGCTAAGCTGCTATTTCTTATATTACTCTCACAATTGCTGCTACCAGTAATGGTTCTGTTCCCATGGTTATAACTAGTATTACCCCCACTACTAGATCTGGTTGGCTTTATTTTGTGCATTTACGCACATTATGGCATGTATCTCACATGTATAATTCATTATCTCATTAATGACTGAGTAATATTCCCAGCAAGCCTCTGAAGAGAGCATCAGTGTTTCCCCCAGCGTTTCAAGAAGACTGAGCCACACAGACAAAGACTAACTGGCCCAATGTCACAAGGCTACTCTAGGGAAGGGTTGGATCCAGTCTTGATGGTCTCCAGTCAATTCCACCTATAGATAAACTGTTTCTGGTAGAACCCCTCCTGTACTTAATTAGTGGTCTACTTTGCACAAGATGACCTCGGCATGTGCAGTGTAAGCAGAGGCTTGATCAGCCACTGTTCCAATGATGTCTGTTCTTCATGGGGCACTTCGTTCGGGGAGCCAGCTGCCATGTGTGGAAAGGCCTCAGCCACATGCAGTGGCCTCATTGGAAAAGCACTGAGACACCCTGGTGTTTGGTGGTTGTAGAACCATTGCAGCACAGCCACCACCTAGATGCAGTGTGACAGCATGAAACACCCCAAATGATTCCAGTGAAAGAACTGACCAAATGAGCCCAGGAGTATCGGAGCCAGTAGAGACAAAACAAAATAAAAACCCCTATCAGTTTCTTCCCAGAGCCTTAACTATTTAGTATCTAAGCTGTCATTGCTGCCATAAAATAAGCACAAGTTATGTGGTGTTTACTTACATATGTTTACAAGTATTTAGTGTCTCAAGCCTATATTTTAAACCATCCTTTCTACATGGCAACTATATTCACTTTCTACTATTAAATCCAATAGTACTAAATCCAATACTAATAAACCCAATCCTATATCAAATCCAAAATCTCTCATAAGAATTTAAACTTTACCATGTATTTAAAAAAAAAAGACGTTTCCATTTTGCTATAAGAACTGACATCTAGAAAAGATTAGGTCTATTTCACTCTGGTAAGGACTTGTAACAATGCTATATACCCACTTATTCACTCATCCAACAAATAGCTAACATTAGCATATGTAATGATTTTGCACAAATATCATATTAAAATAACCACACTGCACAATCTGCACACTTTTTTTTCTCACTACCACACACCATTTAAGATGTACCATCAAGGTGCCTGCAGCCACAGATGACACCAACTCTACACTAGCCTATTTGGGTAACCACTGCACTGCTTATTTAATGCTTCATGTTAAATTCTAATTTTTTGTTCACTTTTCTGCCTTTACTTCTCTCCCATACAGACTGGAATATGAGTGCACTGGAAAAAGACATATGGTATCTGTGTTTTCATAGCATGTTAGTATAAGAATAAAGTCCTGAGTCTTCTCCAAACCTTTTTGCTTCCTCTCCCCAGACACTCAGGTGAGCAATCCTTCTAGTTCCTGTCGACTAAGAAGGTCTGGTTCCTCTGTTTATAGACAATGGGAGAAAGCCAGTGTTTTCATGATTTTGAAGTGACTTTTTTCCATTTCTATTAAAAACCTTTTAACTTATACAATACAGGCTCAAAGGTCAGTCGATAACTTAAAAAATGAAAAATTCCCAATACAAAAGCTAATGTATAGGTCTGTATATTGTCTAGATAATTAAAATGAAATCTATCTTTTGAAGAAATGAAATCCCTTAAGGTAGAAGGAGAAATGGCGATGCTTGAACTAAGTTGTGATGGAGAAGGAAGTGTTTCTGAAGATATCTACCACTTTTTTCATCATTAATATCAGAAAACAGAGGTTATGCCTGAATGAAAATATTTGTAGCCTAAGAAAAGTGCTATGAAAAGGCCTTTTATGGGTCATTTAATTTTCATCACAATGAATCAACCACAAATATTAAGTACTGATCATCTTTAATACCGAATTGAATATTTAAATTTGAATGGAAAGCGCCACATGAATGTATCTTTCACAGACATAAGAATTCAAACTCTGATAAGCTGGGATACCATGAATCGTCACAATGATATAAAACTTCTTTTTTCTTCCTGTTCTAGAAAATAGCAAAAGACTTGGAGGCACATGAAATCCACACGATGCAACTGTGTAGGCTGTTACTGAGTCATGCTATGCCAGTCATAGAACGCAGCTGCTATTACATAAGGATTTTTTTTCTTAAGACATTGCTTTTCCAATTCAGATTTACCCAACAGCTAAATGAAATCAACAGAAGCTGAGCAAGGACAAGCGCATACGGACTTTCTAAAACTTGGGAAGGCACCATGGTAAGCTTTCGGCTTAGAATCAATATGTGTTTTATTTCCATCCAGGTCCACTTACACCTGACTGGTTTTAATCACCACAATGAAAATTAATAAATGATCTGTCATGGCTTTAGCAGACAGCATAGTCTCCATCTGGCACATTCAGGGCTTGAGAAACATTTTCCAGTACTTCCCAGTGACAGAAGTCTTGGGGAGGTAAGCTCCCGCAGCTGAAAGGCAGCATTTGGTTGCCAATGGAAGCTCCAGAAGAGGATGATTAATATAAACACACTTTGCCTCTGGTTCGCAGCAGCATTACATAAAGCAGCCCTGTTTGAGAAGGTCTTTGTGTTTTATAATTTCCACTTGCACATAGGATAATGCATTTTTTCTTCATCTGGTTTGGTTTTTGATATTTAAGATCAACTTCTATGTTTCGTTTATTTTTTCTTTGCATTGGAGAAAGAACATAAAGTGACAACACATAATCAGGGCTAATTGGTATTTTTCAGGCAGGGCAGTGGGGGGGACCACCTTTCATGATGAGCCAAGTGCAAACATTTTACAAATAGAATATCTTGCACTAAACAGTCATGTTAGTAAAAGAAAAATTAGTTACGTTACATGCGTGGAAGTATTTGTTAGTTTCAGGTTTAATCATTTCAAGTGGTTTTAATTTATATTTCCTTAAAATTTGGCTATTACACAAAGCAACTACTTTAAAGGATTGAATGATTGTCTCCTCCCCGAAGGAAAGAAACTGAAAGTTGATTTCAGACAGAAAGGAATAATAGAAACAAGGCATTTTAAATAAAAACAAATACACGGAGTAGGCAAAGGACCCAGGACCAGCTTGTTTAATGTAAGTAGATTCATTTCTTTGAAGAAACAAAAACTCAGTAGTTTTCTACTCTAAAGGTGATCAGAATAATGCAAGCTAACTATTCCTTTATGAAATACTATCAGATACACAGGGGTCTTCTTGTTGCGCTTTTGGTAAGGTCTGCATTGTCAGAATGGGTGATGACAGCGGTGCTATTTTGTGTTATTTTAGCCGTCACTAGCCTTCCTAGTATTTTTCACCACTCCCACTTGCTGGCAGTATATCATGGCACAGTTTCAACACAACTCTAGTACGAGCTGTGAGCTAACTGGGAAATGTCAACATGTAAAGCCATGTCTAGAATTAACATGTCTTTAACAAGGGCAAACTCCCACATTCTCTCTTAAGCATAGCAGAAGCCTAGAAAAAGGGCTGGGGGTAGGGATTGGATGAGCAGATGCAGGAGACATTTCAAGAGAAGATAGCCATGTGAAGCCCAGCAAACTAAATGCACTATTGAGCCAGAAAACCATACTGTTCATGTTTCAAGAAACAAGCTCCCTTAATTAAGAACCATGTGACCATATGAGGGAAACTGTCCCTCCCAAGTGAAAGACTCAGGTCCATTAGTTTGTTGTGACACATGCCATGTCCCTTCTTCTGGCAGAGCATCTGAGTTTAGTTGACCAGCTATGGAGCTTCCTGCTGTGATATCTATCCTAGACGTAGCTAGGACATTAACTTTGGCTATGATTGGCCCTAAAGCCCCTAAATGGCAAGAGGTCAGCATTGTGTCTCAACCCAAGTAACATACTATACATGGCATTCCTCAGCACTACCCCACCTGCTGAACTTGAAAAATGACCAATAACTGCATGACAAATCAGCAACAGCCTGGGAGGTCATGACCCCATGTAACCCAATCAGTATCTCCAAATGATCTGTCAGAGGCAAGTTGACCAGGAGCCATAGGCTAGAGACACATCGTCTCCTGCATGCCTGAAGCTGCTCTCAGGTCATCTCAGGCTTATGGTGATTTCCATAGAAAAACTGGAAAGGCGAAAGGCATGTGCAAAGGTCCTGGTGCTGTTGAGAAAACAAAAGTGTGAAGAGTAGTCGTCTAATAAAAAGCAACCGCAGAAGCCATGAATGAAAACCCACTTTAGCATTATGCGCAACATTCACAAAGAAAGGAGAGATGGATTGTCTTCAATATAATAAGTTCTCCAAATAAATACGATTTAACATCTGTATCCTGGGGCTAATAGCATGACATGGAAAAGTTTCAGAAGTCAGCTCTTGAGGATATCACTTCTCATTTGAGCTATCTATTCGTTGTTCTCTCAAAACATGTTTGATTTTATTCCTCACCAACAAGGGAAATAAGTATAAATATTCCTCATCTTTTCTTTTATTTCATTAATTTATCTAAGGCTGTTGGTATTATTCTAATATAAAACAAATAATGCACTATTTATTTCCAGCATTGTTTTGATTGAGCCTCATTCAGACTCACTATGTAGCTGCTGTAGATAATGTAAATAAGATGCTGGGGTCCGTTGCAATACTTTCAAAGATGCTCTCTAAATGCAAGCCATGATAGAGTGACATGTAAGAATGGCAAACAACTCAAATCAGATAAATACGTCCTCTCTATTATGTGAATCCTTGCTTCAGATGTTTAGACTATTGTGCATGACTTGGTGTGCCTGTAGAGACCAAGACACTAGAAAGGGGCTATAAGAGGGGAAGAGGGAAAAGAAGCCTTAAGGGAGAGGGCATAGGATAATACATATGATGTAAACATAGAGGGTGGGGAATGCTGATGAGTGGAAAGGTTTAAGTGGGCATGGAGGTAGGAGGAAAACAGTTGGTGGCAAAGAAAAGAGTTGACTAAAACTTGGAATGAATGAAAAAGTCTGATGGAAACCTAATATTTTGTAGGCAATGGAGGTACTGTATATAGCTAGGTAAAACTCCCCCCAGAAGACATAGATTATTAACAAAACTGGTAGAGCCAGGTGTAAGAAGCTTCTCCATAAGTTATTAGTTGGGGCACCTCAGAGGTTCTAAAGCATTCTTAAGGCCATTGATGCTGCCCTTAGCTGCTCATGAGAACTAGACCACAAGCCCTGCTGCTCAAGACAATAGACACTTGGGTTGAAGAAAAGAGAAATCAAGCTGCAACCACCCTTGAAGTTCCCTTCTTACTGGCTAGCTTTCATAGTTCTAGAATGTGCTAGCTATGAAAGCTGCTGTGGCAGACAAGTCACCAGTATTTATGATCAGCTGTAGACCCAACGAGCTACAACACTAACAATCTACTTAATAATATATGCCTGTTGGTGCAATAGTGGCATGACTATTAGGGGATAATCAACCATACTCCGGTTGGATTTGATCCCTGTTCCACATTTAGAAACAAATGCCTGGCACTATAAATATAAAACTGATCAAAAGCTGATGTCTCTACAGAACTGGGGGACAAATCTACTACTGTTGCTTTACTAAGTGGACAAAATGTCAGAATTACCTTTTACATATTTGTATTTGTACCCATAGATTTGTGCTGCTCTCAGTCATCCTCAGAAAAACACCCCACTTCTCAGTATTCAGCAGGTCCATGCAGATAAAAAAAAACTGAAAGTTGGGCCCATGACTACTTCATCATGGACACAGGAGACACTCACGAGACCTCAGGACTCAGTGAGGAACTGTAGTTAATGGCCGCTGAGGGAGGCAGTATCAGTTTTTCCCACTGGTGTAGATACTGATTATTTGCCCATACTTCGATAAATCAACACCACCCATGACAGAAAACTATACTAATACTCCCCTCCCCACTCCATCTCTACCCTTCCCCCTCTTACACACACACACGCACACACACACACACTCACATACACACACTTATACACATGTACATATAGTCACACACATATACATACTTACACACACATACACACACAGTCACATACATACACACACTCACACACACACACTCACATATACTCACTCACACACAGAGCATGAAATATCACAGTAGGTGAGGGACTTGTTAGGGAGGTGAAGGGTTTTATTGACAGAGGGAGAGAGGGATAAGGGTACTGAAGGGGGTGAAAAGGACAAAAACTCATTATATACATAAATGAGACAAATTTTAAAATTACATAAATTTAAATCCCAATTAATTTTTAAAGAATGGACACAGATCTTGACAAAAAACAGCACTCATTAAGGACATCCACTTACTAATGCCCTTTGTACTTTTCACTTGCAGATCTGTGTATGTAGATCAGATCCCTGTAAACTTTGAAGTTGTCTCCCAAGCAGCTCTGCCCATCTATTCAAGGTACCCCCATCTCACGTCTCTTCCTACCCCTGCTTTTGAGTTCACCATCTTTAGATACTGCTCACACATTCTACACACAACCAGGAACCTCAACTTCATCCTCGATGCCCTTACTCCTCCTCATACTCAGGAAGTCTCTGAGTCTTAGGGTTCCCAATGCTTTGATTCTACTCAAATCTCTTCCCACCTTTTCATGTCTACTGGCTAGATCAAATGTGAGTCTCTGTTGCTTTTTATGAGGATTAAACAATATTTTTCTCTTGGGCTCCTTCTGTTTCAAGGTCTCTTCCGTCTCTACACAAGCATGCTCTTTGTGTCTACTTCCTCAGTGACAGCTCATCACCCATAACAAAAGATCCGCCTACACCCCATTACCCTGTCCTTTTCAGCCCCCTCAGAGGGACTCATGCTTTATACACTCTGTGGGGGTCCTGCCCCAACCTCTCCTCCTGCTCACCAGGGGCTGGAATGTCCTGTGTTGCTTGTCTGCCTTCTGAATGCCACCTGGGCACTGGCTCCCATTTTCACCTTTCTTCACAAAATCAAGCTCCTTAGCAGGGAAGCACTTGTGATCATGTCTCTGTCCTCAGTGCCCAACACAAGGCATGGTGTGGTGTGCTGGGAGCAATTTACTAACGCTGAACACATAGCAATTGAATTAACAAATGACGTTTCAGTTCTTAGAGTCAAAGCCACACAAACAGGGCAGAAAATATAAAGCCAAGGCAGTTCTTCATCAAGCACTATGAAAATATTATCTCTCAAGAATTAACCAAAATGTTTAAAAGTATTTACAGATACAGTTGAGGTTTAAGAAATTGCAGCTTTTTGTTCTTAAAAAGTTATTTTTTTTTTTTTTTGTTCTTTAGTGGTGTGTGTTTGCATGCTTAGGTATCCTACAGAGTCTAGAAGAGTGTTAGGTCCCCTGGAGCTCTGCTCAGCATGGGAGCTAGGAATGGAACCCCAGTCTTCTGCAAGAGCAATAGGCACTATTAACTGCTGAGCCATCCCTCCAGCCCCTGGATTTCATTGTAAATTACAACCCAACTAAGAGATGCTGAATATTACCATCTGAAAAGCTGAAACTGGCACCATGTGACTACTGCTTTTTGCCATTTCAGACTGAGCTTCTGGAGTATAGGTATCGTTTGTGTGTGTGTGTTTGTGTGTGTGTGTGTGTGTGTGTGTGTGTGTGTAATTAACTGTGTTCAAAGCACTTGGCCTTGGGGAAAAGATAAAGACTCCTTATAGGACTCTGTGATGCAGACATATGCTCTCTACAAAGGAATATAAAATGGGAAGGCCCCATGCGTTTCTCAGCTCAGGCCAGCTTTCCTATGCCATAAGATTTACTATAGAGATTGAACTGGAGGCATTGCCGAAAAAGTGAAACATCAGTACAGCAGATGTTCAGCATACTTTGGGCTCCAGATGTCAACAAACAGTCCTGCTATAGGCAGACCCCCTCATCACCCACCCCAGAGTCCTATGTCTCCAGCGATCAAGGCACCATTTGCAGGATGCCCTGGCTCCCCTCATCATGCCAAAATGAAAATGATAAGTAAGATTTATCAAATTTCCCAGGTTCCTAAATAACTTAGTGAAAAGCTATCATTCTTGAGTTGATTTAAATCCTTTCTGAGAAACAAAATTTACTGCATACTCCTGACCTGGATCTCGGGAATTGGCTGGACTTGAGTCAGGACTGTGTCCCAAACTGCAACACGAAGGGACTTAAAGATATTTCAGCAAGGACAAAAATAACCGTGTGAATCTATAGCCATTTTTAGAAATCACCAATTTGATACAAATAAATGTCAGACTCCTCACTGTAGATGACTAGAAGCCAATATAACTATAAAAATAGGAAAAATGCAGAAACTATAACTTTGTCACACATCTTTATTACCTTTAAAAATAACTAATGAAAAACATTCACCAAAAAACCCCAAAAGGAAGGAAAAAGAGAGAAGTCATAAAAAGGAAAAGCCCAAAAGATCCTTTTAAGTATAAGACACATAAATTTTTCTTTCTCTCTCTTTTTTAAACAACTCTCCTCTGTGGGAAAAAAAAAAAAAAAGGATTTTATGTGATCAGTCTGAAAAATAGTAATGAAAACTGAGGGAAACAGACAGTAAAAAAGAGTCTGCAGAGAGACTAAAGCTGAAATTTCAGTTTTACATGGTTTTAGAAATATTAAATCTATGATAAAGACAAGTTATTCTGAACATTCAGATGCTAGCTCTTCTCCAAGTCGGACTCAGTCAAAAGCTCTTTACCAAATACACTAGAGCAATTAGCAATTACAGTTCAGATGAAACAGCTTCTGCTATGTTTAAAACTAGGAGATTCTCACTAGGATTCTTTGTCCATGTTTGAACATAATTAATATATGAGCATATATTTTTTGGAATAAATCTTCTGGGACACCTTTATGTGAACTGGGTCAACGGTAATTGCATTTTTAACTGTTTTTGAGAATATCTGTTTAGACATATAGCAAGCTATGCCTGGAATAAAACATCACTCTAGAATGAAAAAACAATTGCTGTTTTTCCTGAAAACTTTAAAATCTTCTTGATATTTGGTATAAGAAACACACACACACACACACACACACACACACACACACACACTATAGCTGTATCTAGATCTGTTGCTGTACCTATATAGATGCCTAACTATGAGAAGGAAGAAACAGACAAGTACCATCCCTAAAACTTGAAATCCAAGACATCTATCTATCTATCTATCTATCTATCTATCTATCATCTATCTTTCTATCTATCTACCTATCTAAATATCTATCTATCTATCTATCTATCTATCTATCTATCTATCTAAATATCTGTCCATCTATCTACCTATCCCCATATTTGTGATATAAAGACTTGCAAAATCCAGGGGCTACATTTGGTTATTACTCAGGAAGCTAAGAAACAGAGAGAAGAAATTTTCATTGAATCAAAGTTATATACTCTCTTGATTTGCAATAAAAATGTTTTCTCCCTGAAGACCACAGACCACACCATTATGTCACATACCTAAAGACAAAAAGACAAATAACAATGAAGACCAAAAGCCGACATCTTGCCAGTGGACTGCACTCTGTCGATGAAATCACACTTCCATGAAAGCTCTCATTTTAGAGATGTCCTCAAGATATTTTGTTTTGTTAGTTCTGCGAGCTTTTCTTTTCTGATTGCTAACTTTGGCCCAAATAAACACAAGCACAGAGGATGTAGCTGAAGAAAGAATCCTGAAATTCTGTTGTACTAAGGAAGGGGTCCAGTTAGCATTTCTTCTAGATACGATTTTGATTTTAAGGTTCTTTTTCTTAATTTTATTTATGCTGAGGGAAAAATGTTCTTTTAAACAATAAACTCCTCCTACTGGAAAATAAATGAATGAAAATACTAAAGTTTCAGGTAAAATTATTGTTGGTATCAGTTACCGTTTATGTCCATAGAAAGTTGTAAAATATGCTCTTTTCGAAATGTTCATACACCGATGGCCCAAATGTGATCATATTTTACATGAATTTGAACCAGCTTACCTATGCTTATATTTACATGATTTTTCAATGATAGTGTAAAATATTCTTTGTAATAAGAGCAGCCATCCTAACAGAATCTCTAAATAAATTCATGTAAAAATTTTAATCGAAAGTTTTTTTTCCACACAATATATTCTGATTACAATTTCACCTTCCCAAACTCCTCCCAGGTCCTTTCCACATCCCCAATTACCCAAATCTTCCCTGCTCCTCTCTTTCTCTCATTAGGCTACAAAGAGAAATCTAAAAATAACAATAAAATAAGATAAATAAAAACCAACAAATAAAAATAGAGGAAAACAAACAAACAAACAAAACCCAAACAAACAAAAAAGCCCAAAGAAAAACCACAAGAAACACATAAAGACACTGAGACACACAGATTTGCCCCCACAAAAAGCCCATAAAGGCAAAAATTGAAAATCATGATATATATACACAAAATATCTATAAGGTGGGGGGAAAAGGCCAGACAAAGCATTATGAGACCAAAAATCCCTCCGAAATTACCAGTGAGTTTGTGTTGTTGGCCATCCAGCAGGAAATGGGGCCTATCCTTAAGAAATTCGTGCAAATATTATTTCAGGGGATTCTACATTGTGAGAAGACTCATGTATCTTAAAGTATTAAACTGAGACTGAGCATGTATGCAGGTCAGGAGGTACAGTATTACCCTGGCCAGCACAAGGCCCAGCAATATATAAAAGAGGCACAGTAGTACTTGTCTATAACTCTAGAACTCAGGGGGTGGAGGCGCCACCATAAGAAGTTTAAGGTTTTCTTCAGCACAGTAGTGAATCTGAGGCCAGTTTAGACCACATGAGACCTTGTCTCAAAAATGTTAAAAATAAAACCATGTTTAAAGCTGGGCTGTTCCCAAGCACAGACCTCATGTGGCATGTCCTTTAAGTATGTCTGTAGAAAAAAGCCATGAAAGCATCAAGACAAAGGTATCTTATATTTTGAAGACCACCTTGAGTGAAGTATTTCCTTATTTTCTGTCATTCTTACAGTTAGATTATGTAGATTACTGCAGTAGTCTGAGGCTATGAAAATAGAAAAGGAGAAGTTTAACCAATCACACACACACACACACACACACACACACACACACACACACACACATACACACACACATACACACACACATACACACACACACACACACACATACACACACATACACACACATACACACACACATACACACATACATACACACACACACATACACACACACATACACACACACATACACACACATACATATACACATACACACACATACATACACACACATACACACACATACACACATACACACATACGCACACACATACACACACACGTTGTAGCACTTCTGGCAACAAGTCAAGAAGAAATTCTAAAGATAATTAGAGTTAATTTGCTCATCATTTATTTATTCAAAAATATATGTGGTATACTATGTGCTAAGAAAATATATTGATAATTCTAGATTCAGGATTTACATTCAGTCTTATAGGATCAGATTTCAGTTTTTCTCTAAAACAACTTATAGATTTTTTTAGAATTGATTGTCCCTCAACCTCAAGTCTTCTTGTGAAGTTGTCCATTAATCTCTTCTCAGATATAAACCAGAACCTGTCACCCACTGGACTATGCCCCAACTGAAAATGAGCTGGCTCTGTTGCTATATGAGTTTAGAAGTCATAATCAGTTTAAAAAAAAAAAGAGTCAAAGATATATGGACATTAAGATTTTTCTTATGATGAATATAGATTTTATTTGCTCATTCAGAGTATATATGTGTTGAGCCATTCCTACACTGAAGACATATTGAGATATGTAGACACAAAAATAATTAGGGAAACAATGTGTTATAAAATGACACATTAGTTAAATCCATAGGAAAATGTAAAAAGCAGGATGAGCCAAGAGAATCATATTAAGGAGCATAGTAGGAAGGCTTGCACAGTCAGGTGTTAAAAACTATAGTTATTTTTAAAAACTGACCTGTCTGCATGTAACCATGGAGGAAGAGTGGCACATACATTGTGCGAGTAACCAACCACTATGTGCATGGGTTTAAGACTCACTCTCTAAGATGAAACCCATGCCTGGCACTGCTTGGGAAGCCAAGAAACTGAGACCAGATAGGCCATGGACCTATGGGAAAAAAAACAGATACTACTGGTCTGCTAAAGAAATATAGAAACAAAATGATTGTTTGTTTGTTTGTTTGTTTTTTAAGATAGGGTTTCTCTGTGTAGCCCTGGCTGTCCTAGACTAGCTTTGTAGACTAGACTGGCCTTGAACTCACAGTGATCTGCCTGCCTCTGCCTCCCGAGTGCTGAGATTAAAGGTGTGCACCACCACTCCTAGCAAAATGACTTCTAACAACATTCTGCTAGACTCAGATCAGTGGCCTGCTCAAACTTAGCCACCGTCAGAGAAGCTTCCTCCTGTAGGAGACAGGAGCTAGTACGGAGACCTACAACTGGACAACATGCAGAGAAGGAGAGACCTTGGAACACTTGGTCTTAAATGGGATTTGAAAAAAAATCAAATCCCTTCCTTCAAAGCTCAGGGAACTATACTGAAGTGGAGACAGAAAGATTTTATAAGAGCTGGTAGGAACTGAAGACACCAAGGAAACAGAGTCTCCCAGACACAACAGGCCTGATGTACATATGAGCTCACAGTGGCTGTGGCAGCAAGCACAGGACCTGTACAAGCCTAAGCAGATGATCACAGAACTGAGACGGGCAGTGAACACAAGCCCTGTTCTAACCCAGAAGCTGTCTCCTATTGCTAACCATTCACAATGGAAAATTAGATTTCTCTGAAGGAGTCCCATTGGGTATACAAATCATACCCAAGGGCAGGCCCCATGCCCAGCAGTAGATTCCCAACACAAAATGATGGTGTTTTGGATTTTCCCCCATAATGCTTTTTTGGGGACATTTTTACCTTACTTGTCTTTTGCTTATTTACTATGGTTTCTAATTTTGTGTTTTTTGGGTTTTGTTTCCATGTGTCTTTGTGTGTTTCATGTTCTTTTTCTCTTTTTTTCCTGTGTTTGTGTTTACTTTGTTTTGTACTGATGTGTTTGTTTGTTTGCTGTCTTATTGTTTTCTAGGGAGAGAAAGAAGGTGTGGAGCTGGACGGGTAGAGAGGTGGGGGAGGATCTGAGAGAAAACAAGAGCGAGGAATGCATGAACAGAATATACCGTATGGAAGAATTGTCTCCACTAAAACATCAACAACAAGCATTGCTGCAAGAAATAGAGTAATATTACAATGTTTTTAAATTCACAACTAAATCTATACAGATATAATCTTGTGTTGTTAACCGTTATGCTTTGAAGGGGAGTTGGGAAAAAGTCTTTTCAGGAAATAGTGCTGAGACAATAGGATATATAAAGGAAAAAATATAAGCCTGAGCACTCTATCACATCATATATAAAAATCAAGGAAGAAATATCAAAAGAAAAATAATACAGTGTTTTAGAAAAACTATAGAAGACTATCACCAGCAACTTAATTAGGTCACAGAGAGCCCTGTACAAAGGGAAAGCAAAAGAAGTGGAGCACAATATTGTACATCTGAACTCCTAGCACTCATGTGACTAAGACAGTATGACCATGAGTTAAAGGCTAGCCTGGGCTACATATGAAGTTCCAGGAAAGCTTGAGCTGCACAGCAAGACCTTGTCTCAAGAAATAGCTATATTCAGTTACATTACATTAAAATTTTCAACAAATGCATAGTTTCAAAAGTAAAAACAGAAACAAGAAGATATTTGTAATATAGATATCAACAAAAACTATTCTTTAGAAAATAAAAATAAGCTCTTAAAATCAGTAATGAATTAGGGGAAAGGACAGAAGATTAACAGTCTTTTCAAAGGAACAAATATAAAAAGATGTTTTAATTTATTATGTACCATAAATATACCATGTGCTCTATACATGATACATCCACACAATAGACAAAATAAATATGCATAGATACACATATACACATGAACAAATGTACACACACCTGTACAGAAATACTGACACACTTTCACACAGCACAAACAGACATACGCATGCATACATCTAGATACATAGGATTATATACACATATACATACACAAACACACACATGAATCTATAAATACACAGTGTATATACACATGTACACACATACACAAATACATAAACATGCATACACACATACACATGCATACATTTGTACACATGCATACATACACATAGATACATGTACACAGGATATATGCACACACAAATATATATCCCCAAAACATAGAACATGCATACACAAATACACATATGCAGAGCACATACACACACATACACACACACACACTACTCAGTGACATTGCATGTGTGAAGTAACTAGAACATTTGAAAACTGTTTAGCAGCATTTTCTGCAAATTTTCATAAATATATATTATGACAAGAATTCTTTTTTAGAAGTATGCTCAACCACAATAGGTACAAATAAATATAGAACAAAAGACATATGAATATTCAGAGTTGTACCACGTGTAAGACTTTCAAACTAGAATTTCAGATGTGGAATAAATTAATTTACGTTGTAATACTATACTGTAATGAAAAGGAATGGACTGTATCCAATAGAAACTCCAGACCAGCCATTCCTCTGTAGTCGGATGAAACTTTCTAGAAAAAGCTACTAACGACCCACAGCAAAGCACTTGAAGGCAAGCTTGGAAAGGACCTAAGATGCCCACAAGTACTTTACCTATGACTTACACTACAGTTTCTCTGAAAGACAAAAGAGGTGTAACACTCAGCAAAGAAACACAGAAAGACACTGAAAGCTCCTATGATACTTGAAAATCACAACTACCATTCAAGAGAAAAACCAACCCATAGACATAGACCTGGAAATGACAGAGGTGACAAAATTAGCACACTGGGACATTAGAACTACTACAATAAATGTGACAAAAGGTTTAACAGAGAAGTATAAATCACATGCAAAAAGAAACCCACAAAACTAAACCAAACCAAACCAACAAAAACCATGCTAAATCTACCTATCTCTATATCTAATCTATATCTACATCTAATCTCTATCTATATCTGTATCTAATCTATATCTAATCTATATCATCTCTCTTTCTGTCCCTATAGAGAGACCCTCACAGGGAAAATAAGACTCCTATTACTATAAAGCAGTGACAAAGAAAAAACTGTTAATAAATAGCATCCAAACAATAACCACAAAGACAGCATGCACAATTCAAAGGTAAAATTGAGGGGGTGGAGAGGGATGACTCGGTAACTGCACCAAGCCTGAAGACCTGAGTTTGACCTCTGGGACGCACACTGTGGAAGGAGAGAACTGACACTCACAGATTGTCTACATGTGCATGCTGAGGACCATGCATCTATACACGTGCTCACACAAAGGCACAGAAGTAAGTGTAATTTTTTTTCAAAAAAGGCAATTGATTTAAAAACCCACAACAATTCTATGTGTCCTTCCAACAACACATCTACAAACTCACAAAGTAATAACTTAACCAGAAATATACAAATCCATAAATACAGCTGTCACAAGTGACCACATTGGTGTTTATAAAGCCTTGTATGCAATAATGGTAAGATGTACATCCTTTTCATGTATATACTAAATAAATGGCCTTAGATTCTTTGGTGATGTTGGGTGTGGTAGCAAACACCTTTAGCTGCAGCTCTGGGGCCAAGGCAAAAGTGCACTTAATGAGGCACTACAAGAAAGAAAGGAAGAAAGAAAGAAAAAAGAAAGAAAGAAGGAAAGAAAGAAAGAAGGAAAGAAAGAAAGAGGAGAGAGGAGGAGACAGATAGGTATGGGGGATGGGAAGGAAGGACAGAGGGAAAGAAGGAAGGAATACATAAATCATAATTATAATTTCAAAATCAATAGGCATATATCTGGGAAATTTTCTACATATCTAGAAAGCTATGATCACAGGCCAAAATAATTCATCACTAAGAAAACATCATAACAAATTATAAAATATTTTAGTTAGATGAAAATGAAAACAGAAGATATCAGAATCTGACTTTGGGATATACAATATTTCAGACAGGACTCATATGTATTAAGTATAAAAGAAAAATCACATAAATAAAGACATTTGAGGAGAAGCAGAGGAAGAAGAACCTAAGAAAGAAGAGAAAAATGGGGGGATTTAAACAATGATATCAAGATATAGTTAGAGTGACATACTTAAGATACTAATAAGAAAACTGAGGATCCTGCTAAAAGAGAGATCTAAAGTGTAATGTGGGTGACAAGAATGCACTAAATTTGATGTAGAAAGAAATTTGGGTGAGGGAAATGACCAGGGTGGGGAAGATATTGTGGAGATCACTAGTTCATACAATCACTGGGTATTTAATCACATTGGCACGGGGAGAGTAAGTCACTATATAATACCTTGGCTTCTGTGTGCAGCAACCATAAAAGAATTAATTGCAAAAGTCGTCTACTAGGCTTGCAACTAGATTTACACAGGTGAGTGTGTCAGAATTCACACTACTTGAAGTTAGAATCATTAAACTCTTGTGGAGAATATCTCATTTCCTCATTGTGGACAAGTAGGGGCATTTCCTAGATGATACTGGTACCAGTCACAATAAATACTCAAATTGGTGAGCTCATCAAACTGTATTTTAGTAATCTGAATAAGTTAGAAAGATTCAGAGAGCCTTTAGATGCCTCAACCAAAAGAAAACCCAAGCCTATTCCCCATTGCTTATTTTCTCTTCCAAGGGCCACTTTCATGATGTGTATTATTCCAAAGATCAAGAGGTGAAGGGACCCAAAGACTTCTCTCTTGTCTTGTTCTGGGAAACACTGAGGATAGTGATATGGCTACAGCAGATCCCACGGACATTTATACAAAATACTATGCATTTGAAATTCTGATTGTATTCCTATTTTATCCAGTGTCATTTCTAGTGTTATAACGGCCTTGACAATCAAGGACTAGGATACTCTATTAACATGGAGAGCCAGCCCAGTACTCGTGGTTTCTACAGTGGCCTCGCCTAATCTGAGCATGGGAACGGGACCACCATTAACTGAAATCCAGCTTTGTACACGCCTTTACAGTGTCAACATTGAGCACCTGCCCTATCCTGTCTGAATGTAGAAGCCAATAGTCTCAGAAAGTGAGCGTGTGCAACTACTTGTAAAAATAAAATCTCCCTATTCCTTTGCTGAGTGTAAGTCAGCCTTTATCAGAAGGACTTGGTGCCTTGCATACAACTGCAGAAACAGCAGCCAGGGGTTCTCTCTACCTGCCCCCAGCACTGTCTGGCTCATACTGCCAACACTTAGTTGATACCTTTATTTTTAAAACAACTCAAAATAATCCACTTGTCCTAGAAATGGTCATAGCATAAGAATTTATAATTGTCACATGTGGGACATTAACAGTTCCTCCAAAGAGGACTAATATACTTGAGGAATGATGTCAGAGACATTAAATGCGATGGTTTTGCTTCTAAATAAAAATCTGGTTAATTTGATTACTATTTGTTTTGTTTTGTGCCAAATTTCAATCAATTTTTATGGCAGGATTAAGGTAAGTGGAGCGTTGTTCTTAGCTTTAAATAATGGGAGCACTTTCCCAACCTTCACTATGGCAGACTAATGCGAGGTTAATGTTGTACATTACGGATCTACGGCTATCCTCAGACGTGTTATCCACAGTGCATGCACGCTCGGGCCTGGGGTAGAATAAGTAGGCATGTGTACTGTAGGCTCTCATTAATTCATAACAGCTTAGATTGTGATTTTTATTTGGCATCCTGCTGTGGAACCCAGTCGAGAATGCTGAATTGCTCAGCTAAACATTTTCAAATCCGTGACTCTCCATCTGGTTATTCAATCAGAATAAAATCCCTGCAAAGAAAAATCCTCTTCCCAAAGTGTGCCCCGTTTTCTTGGCTAAACATCATTCTGGAGCAATGTGAACAGCTCTCTTTGTTGTTTAAGGAGTTTATTTGCCAGGGAGGGGAGAACTCAACACTATAACTATCAGCAGCACTTAGAGGTAGCTAAGAAAGAATTCCCTCATTCTGCATAATAGCAAGCTTGTTGGAAATACCTGCACGCAGAAATGTTGTATTTATTATTATACTCTGGAGCATTGTTTTTGAAGTTTTAAAGCACCATGGAACAATTGTAGATGATTTCTGGACATAGGGAACGGACACATAACATCACTTTGTTAAAGAAAATCAATGCTTGAGTTCTTTAAGTCATATAGTGTAGGGTCTCTGTAAGAAACGAATTGAAAAAAAAAAAAACTCTAAATAAGAAATCATGTACAACTAGACAGGAGTCATGTGATCTCACTTTGCATGACACCTATGGAACAGTAAAACTGTAAATATTTTGAAGGAATAGTGGAACATCACACTCACAGTCCATGAGCTATTTGTTCCTAATCAGAGAAAGATCTCAGAAGCATAGATTCCATCTCAAGTAGATTTTAGTAGAGCCTTTCATATAAATTTATAAGTAATATTAATACTATTTAAATATGGGTTTGTTTGTTTGTTTTTGCCTTAGAACACAGGCTATCCATAACTTGCAGAGAATAAGAAAAGTAAACATCATAATTATTTCTTCTTAAAATATGTCTGTTTCCAACCAGTGAATAGTGTTTCTTTTAAAGAAAGCTGTATTTGTGATTATAGGAAAGTGACAGGGTTTACCTAGGGTATAAGGAGCAGGTAGGGCTATAATGTTGAATAAAGTAAACACAGTATAGATAGTCTTTAAAAGTTGGGTAACAGTATTTTAAAATAAAAATAATAACTCTACAGTATCTTGCCATTCGTTAATATGCACAAGAATATTTAAGGGGAAATGACAAAGGCTACAGTGATTAATGTGAAAGCAATTATGGCATACAGGATGTGAATGGCCATGCTTTTGCTCTTCCTCTCTATGTGCAGCCCTTCTTCCTCTAATACCCGAATCAATTATTTTACAGGATTAGCTGATGACTGTTTTTTATCAACACTCTACTGTAACATGAATTTCAGCTTGGAGTTACAAGAGAGCCTACTGCTTGCTTCCACATGGCTTCTTGGAACATTCATTTCTGTGGGAAGTCAATTTTAATGTAAAAAACCCAAAGTAGCCATGTGGAGAGAAACGTCCCATGCTCAGAGCCAGGCCCTAGGCATGTGACTTAGATCTTTGGGTAGCTCTCATTTCTTCTAGCTGTACTGTGTGAGGCACCCCAAGTGAGAACTGCCTTGTTGAGCCCATCTGTCAACCTCAAAACCAGGAAGCATTAATACATTGCTTTTGTGTGTTGAGGAATACTAAAGACAACATTTGTCATCTTTTCAGAATAATAGCATCATTCTATTGCGGATGCTACTAAAACAAGTAAAATTTTAGAATGACGCACAGTAGAGGCTTAACTAATATCTAATCACTGCACCAGTTGCTAGAATCAGTAAGACCTGAGAGTCTTATTAAACTTTCCATTTTCACTCGTCTAGTCAATGGCTGTATTCTCCCAGACACCCTCTGCATACTGTTTGATTCCAGCCACACGGCCACGGCCTCATACCTAAGTTTAACATCATATTAAAGTGGACAAGCGTATTAACATCAGGCTCCTGCTCTGTCATCTGTAACGCGAGCGCGCGTCTGCTCTTCACACCACAACCATTCCTTTTACCAAAAACTCAAGCTTCTCCCATGCCCAGATCAACATTTCAGCAAATCTCAGCAAATACTATCATGAAGTTCAGACTCCTCGCTCTGGTACTCAGTGCCTTCACTGCTTGACACCCTTGAACCTCTCATGTCCCGTTGTCGACCATGTGCCTCCCACATGTCCACCTAATCACACCAAATGTTCGACAAATAAACTCCCAAGACATGTTACGGAGCTAGGGGCCTCAGCCCTGCTTGCCTAAGTACTTTTCATTTAGTTCCTAACGCTCACTCCTCCGCTTTCTCATTTATAACTGACTTGTACCATTCTTCAACTTTCAGTTTAAAGGTAGCCTTCCAGAAAGGTCTTCCACGGCTGCCTAATTTTGAGACTTCTTTTCTGGTGCACTTGCATTATGTTTCTTCCTCCATCCATTTAAAGTAAAAGGCTAGGACCATACCTGACACATTCAAATTAGGTCCCCAGTAAGTATTCCTTAAAGGGATAAATGAATTGCTGGAAGCCAAGTGTTTGTATTTATGCAACGAACAGTCATGACTATAATTTCCTACAGTAAGTAGGCAATTGTTTCTCTCAGTAATGTCATGTATGATAAGTTAGAGGTGAATGAGAAGCATGTGTGAGGCACTCACTCTGATCTGAGCCTTGGCCAGGAGGTTCATGCTAGGTAGAGGAGTAAGGAACAATGCTAGCAGGAGCTTTCACCAATGTGCAGAGGAGAGAGAGAGAGAAACCAGGATGGCTCGGGATGAGTAAGTAGATAAATGTGGCTATTTCTTTAGAGGGCAGGATGTGAGTGTGGAGAGGATACTGCAGGGAGGACATGACACTTCATCCCGTAGGGTCAAAAGGGACCCATGGAAATAGTTTAAACAGAAAAGAAACACTGGGGCTACATGTCCGAAAGCTTAAGTGTGGAGCGGTGATTAGAGAGACAGGCGGCAGAAATGAAGAGCCAGTGTAGTGGTGCAGGTAATTCCAGATACGGTATTTGAATGTGCAGGCTTTAGTAACTGATTAACGGACAGGAAAGTCACCTACCCAGAACACCTCTTGGGCTTTACTTTAGCTTTTTAGGTGGACAGTGATCCCAAATTAGAGCTTAATTAATTCCTAAGGATTTCCGAGACTTTCATTATGTTTCTGAATGAGGTGCCTTATAAGAGGGAACATGAAGTTTTAAAAGGATGTCCTTTGCTATAAAATAGAATCATTTTGGGTTGTGACATGGATTTAATATGCAACCCCAAAGAATCATTTAAACCTTCTGCACCTCAGTTGTGCAAATTCTTTTGTATAAATAAGGAAAAAAAGATATGCCTCACAGGTAATTTAATAAAGTGATTCAAAAGTAAATTTGTCTGCACGGTAATTTCTGTTTCCTAAAAGTGAGATGAAATACAATCTCAATTTCCTCCTTTACTGAAAAAATATTTTCAAAAAGGAGAAGGCTTAAATGATTTCAAATGGCCCTTTCAGCTCCAAAAGCCAATGGCTCCATAAGTCAGAGCAGTTGGTTGGAACCATTTTCTACCAGGCCAGTGGCTGATCCCCAACAAGAAGCAAGAGATTTATGGTGGAGGCTGGCTATCTTACTCAGCACTTCCTGCTGAGTGAGGTAGTGCTTCCTTTTTATTTGTCCTAATTGTCTTCTGCTCTTTGGCACATTATTTACCAACGTGGTGCTCATTTTCTCTCAGCAAATATTTATCAGGCACCTACTACGTACAGGGGTGGCTTATATTAGATAAAGCTGAAACAAAATTAATGGAGACAACTCCCCTTTTCTACTTTTAAAGTCTGTAAGCCATATATAAGCCCAAATGCATCATCTTATAAAGCAATATTCATCATGTACATGACCCTGCTCTAGGAACCACGCAGGCTATCCCATTAAACTTGATGGACCTAAGAATAGTAAAACTATATGCTGTATAATGTATTTATAGTGTATAGCAAGGCAACATGGTCCCCTGAGAAATAAAGGCAAGGAAACTTGTCATGAGTGTGCCTAGAACACACAGACCATTTGTAAACTCCCTACTTTGTGACTCTGGTTTCTTTGGCTATAAAATAGAGATAATCCATCTACTTCTAATATTCCTTACATGTTGGTATGAGAACTAAATATGTAAAAGCATATTAATTACTTTCTGCCTTAAAATGTACTAAATAAATATTAAGTATTGTTTAGTAGTACCATATAAAATCACATTAAAGTATAAGGCCTAATGAAATTATTCTAATGGAAATTTAAGTCCCAAGATGAAAGGAGGTAAGATGAATAATTAAAACAAGGTCACATCCTAATCAGATATACTTAGGAACACTGGAAATGCAATTACACTACTGAAAGCTGGCTCTTGACAAAGATACAGCAGGACAGTCTTATCTATCTATCTATCTATCTATCTATCTATCTATCCATCCATCCATCTATCCTACCACCAGTGTATATCTGATATACCAACATCCAAACCATTCATTAACCTCCCTCCCCTGCCATCCTTAAAAACTGTTTTCCAGTGCCAAGGGTTGAATCAGGGCCTACAAAAGCCAACAAACACTATACCAACTGGCCTATAAGCCACACCTCCATTTGTTGATCTTGAGAAGTAAGTTGTGATGTGAGTTCATTTATCTGTGTTCAACACTTATCTATGTTAGTCCTTGGTCAGTGAGGGGGAATTCTGCTGCTTTTGTGCCATAGATAAGAAGGTGAAAGAAAGAGTGAATGTTGGAGATGCTTAAGGAGACTTGCTACAAGGGGAGGACACCTCAGCGCAGTAGGGATTTCATAGGGCTGGAGGTTGGATGCAGAGTTTTAGGAAGGCTCCCTGATTGCCAACTAGCTTTCACTCAGTGTAATCTAGGAAAAAGATTTGGTTTTTTAAAAATGTATAGTTCTAACTAGAAGTGTGTGTATGTGTATATGTGTATGTGTGTGTGTGTGTTTGTGTGTCTGTTTACATGTGTGTACAATTGTACATATAAGTACAAGTGCATGTATGTGGAGGTTGGTGAGAGGTCAACATTACTTATCTTCCTCAAGTCTTCTCTGTACCATCATCAGTGTCATCATCATTATTGTCATCATCACCATCATCACCATCATTTATTTTTTTGGTTCTACATACTAAAGCAAGGGCAAACAGATGTTCCACCACTGAACTATATCCCCAGCTTCACCATATGTTTAGAGCCAAGAGCTTTCACTGAGCCTGGAGTGCACTGATTTGGTCACGTCCTCCCATCTCTGCCTCCCCAGTGCTGGAGTTACAAGTTTAGAACCTGAGACCTGGCTTTATATTGTTTCTTTATTTCCTTGTTATCATTTTTGAAAGATTTATTTTTGTATTTTTATGTGTTATGAGTGGTTTGCCTGTCTGTCTGTCTATGCACAATGGGCATACAGTGTAAATAAAAAGGGCATCAGATCCCCCGAACTGGAGTTAGCTGCCAAGCGGGAACAGAAACCAAGGTTCTCTGCAAGAGTGGCTGTGCTCTTAATCCCGGAAATCCAAATCCTCATGCTTTGCCCGGCAACACTTTACCGACTGAACCATCTCTCCGTAGATGGCTTTAACCTCTAACCAGATTTTCATTAAGTCCCCAAGTGATGTTTTTATAATCCATAGTGAGTTAAGGCCAAATTATTTGAAGTAGGGTACAGGCCAGTTGAAGGGAGTAGATTTCTAGGGACATGTCCTTGGGAGCCTTAACCTGACCAGGTCCTTTCCTCCTAGTGCTATGTGCTGCTTGCTGGCCACCAAGAAGTGAAGAACCTCCTCCAGGATGATGTGCCATGCCTAAGGCCCAGAACCAACACAGACAAGGACTGTGGACTGAAATCTCTGAAACCATAAGCAAAATAAATGCTTTCTTTAAGTGTATTTGGACAACAAATGCAATTTACATTATCAGAAATCTTTTAGGGCTTCACTAAGGAACAGAACTGAGTCTGAACCACAGTGGATGTCTTTTACTTTTGGTTAGAACCCTAGAACATCATATTATTCTTTAAAGGTGAATGAATCTCTTTGCAAAAACTAATCGCTGTCAGTGAAGATCCAAATCACAAGCAAAGGCACATCTTCTACCAAGTTACATATTCTAAGCAGCAAAAAGCCCAAGGTTTTAAGTTACCGTGAATGAAATTTCCCTTTATACCTAATCTGTGCCTTTTATCTTGGGATATTAAAAAAATTAAGAGAATGGCATCTCTTGGGAATTAACTCTTCCCGTTTATTAAAGCTATAAATCACTGGCTACCGGCTGGTGACTGAAATTAATATCCTGGTTCCTATGCCATTTCCTCTTAACTTTCAATTCCTCAGAACTTATGGAGTGAAAAGGTGGCAAAATTCTGCTTTTAGCTTATAAAATACTGTCACCAAAATTCCCACTCTTGCTCTCTAGATAGATTTAACATATATGCAGATATGAACAGTACAGAGATTAAAATTTTAATGTGTCTGGGGTCAGGCATTATTCTCAAATTTTATTCAAGGTACATTAACATTTATTACATTCTTGCTATGCTTTCTAGGTACTTTCTTGAAGAAGAGGAGGGGAGAAAGGGAAGGGAAATAAACGAAGAGCTAGCACACTGCTAAAACCCTATGGCTCCTTGTCCTCCTCACAAGGGCTATAACCAGACAGTTCAAAGTCTCTGTATACTATTAGCATTCTGTAAATGGAGAATATCATAAGATACTGCCAGTCTCTCTCCAACTTGGTGCTTCTAAAGCTCCGGACTAGTACAGATTTTCTAAAGTCCACACAGTATTTAGAACGCTGCCCCACCTAAGCCCCAGAATGTTCTCCAAGGATCTCCTACAAAATAATTTTGAGTCACAATTGAACTGAGTCAGCCTTTTCATGTCAGTTTATCCGGCCATGTGGAGCAACATTTGGGCAGGCACTCAACTGATCCGAGGCTTGAGTTCAGGAATCTGCCTACACCTCTGCCACCAGCCTGATATGACACTTGTCTTAAAAGAGTTAGCTTAGCTACATTCACTACGTTCAGTCTGACTCTGGGTGCTGTGACTGTCTATCTGTGCACTGAAAACTCAGAGTAATATCTGTTTTAAAGCAGAGTCCATATAGAAACCACCTAATGCCTCTACTCATCAGGACGATTTTTAGTGAAATAAACCTCCATTGTCTCACAATTGTCATTGTTTTTAACACCCAGCCTACTAGATTAACATGTTTCCCCTTACTGCCGTCTTCTTCAATGTATCAGACTATACCATATTTGAAACATCACTTGCAAATCTAGCCAACATCCTGGGAGGCCAGGTGTGCAGCTTTTAAGCACAGTCATGATGGTGGCTGCTTCTACATGACCCTGTGTGCTCACAAATTTCTCTCTGTCATTTGTATCGTTTTTAATTATAAGGGCCTATAGAGTTAAAAACTACAGCTTTATTTCGAAGGGCAAACATGTATGTCTTCTAGGCATCCATGTATAGGTAGGTCTATGTGTTTAAAGAATAAAATCCAGATGTTTTGATTGTCAAGGAATAAACAATTTGATTCTAAATGATGGAATGGCTACCTCAGGGTAAGTTGGACTGTGTTTCCTTCAGCTCCTGGTACGCTATCACTTTTGAAAACCTAGGGCCTCAAGTCTCTTGAAAACCTAGGGCCAACAATCACAGAAGCTGAGCGAGTTCCAATGGAGGGAAAGCAATCCGAGTCAAGCTGAAGAAACTCACCTCTGCATTTCTGCTGAGCTGAATCACAAACAGTCCACACCCCTCATGATCCCTCTTCAAACAGTGTCTTCAGTTACCTGTGTGGCACTTCCTGAAGGTACAGAAAGGGCTTGACTAGATGAGCTATTATCTCATTAGGGCTTGTGAGGAAACTGGACCGACTGGAATGCTTTTCGCAGCCTTCTCCCACCCTCCTGCGCACCCTCTCTCCATCTCCCGTCCCCTTGCCACCATTGGTACTGTTTGCCTTTTCTCAGTTACCGTGTTGACCAAGACAGATAGATAAGCCCTTTAAAAGATCAGTGATGCTCCGCATTAGCTTTCAAAGCCACTAACAACGTTTCCATTTTAGGCAACTGATAGGTGATGGAGATGTTGACTATGTACATCAAGAACTGAATCACACACGCCAGAACCTCTTTGAAGGAACGGGACTCTCCCAAAGGCTCCCTGGGAACCAGGAACCGCTGTCCTGGGATTTCATCCATTCTCTTGTTCAAAGCACTTGTTGTGACCTGTGAAGTAAGTTCTATCTTCATTGTTCTTTAGTCAGCAGGAAGATCAAGAACAGCCATACGGGTATGCACAGTGGATTTTGGTTTTGTTTTTAATGAATTTTGTTTTCCGCGTCCCCCTTTTCAGACTACCAAGAAGGAAAATCACGTGGCTTGTGAATTGATATCCTAGAAGACTTTTAAATTTTTCACCGGAGAAGCATCACAGTGAATGCCTGCGCAGGGAGAGATCAAAGGCTTCTCCCCTTTACCCCGCCACATGTATCCATGCTACTGTGGGGCTGGGCTCATTGCTAACACCGTGGCTGCAGATACACCAGCCCAGCAGAGCTCTCTTGATGGTATAACCAGGAGAAATGCTATAACATTTCAGCTCTGGAGACAAAGAGGTGGCGCAGGGGAGGGGTGGGGATGGGGGTGGGGGTGGGGGAGGGAGGTGTTTGCCAAGTATCTGCGTCACTTTGGGGCATTGCTAAGTTGCCTGTGGCTGTCCCTTAACAAAATCCCGCAGTTGTCCTGTAGCGACTGCTGTGTGTAAGTCAGAGGATGCTGCAGCTACATCCCTTTCTCATTATCTCCTGATCCAGGAGCTAAGAGAAAGAACCCAGAAGAGGGCTGCTGGCTGGGGCAGATTCTTTGGGAAAACACAGTGGTTCCCTTGTTGTCTGCTGTTAAGTGTGTGAGCACTCACTCATATAAACCTCTTAGAAAACCCACTGAGTGTCTTGATGATACATGCAAGGAAAGAAATACGATGGCTGAGAGCAGTAAACACAACGAGTCATGTCAGCATAGTTTTGGATTGTGAAGGAAATTAAACAACAGCAACGGCAACAAGACTGACTAGAGAAATGCTGCAGGGGCGGAGTGGTGTGGATAGAAAGGTGTGTCTGCTGGTGGAAAAAGGAAAGAACACACTCAGGGCCAGGAAAGCAAGCAGGGTAGAGCACCCAGAATGTTTGAACTGTGGGGCAAGAAGGTACACAAAACATCCCAAAGCACAAGGCCCACAGAAAAGGGGGGTTTTGTGTGTGTGTGTGTGTGTGTGTGTGTGTGTGTGTTCACGTTTCTATTGTTGTACAAATGATTCCCTGAGAATAGCTGGTAAATAAAGAGAAGTAATGAGAAAGCATAGCTTAACTAAATGCGTTCACATTCTAAACCAACCCGTTCTTTCAAAAATGTCCTTGAAAGGGGGGGGGGGGGAGAGAGAGAGAGAGAGAGAGAGAGAGAGAGAGAGAGAGAGAGAGAGAGAGAGAGAGAGAGAGAGAGAGAATTGCTGTTATTTTCTTATGAGGACTCTCATTATGTTCAATATATGCACAACACCCCTCCGTCTACCCCAACTTCTTCCCCAGATCCTCAGGAAAATGCTACAACATGGCCTGAGAGTCTTGCCTTTTTACAAGTGTTTCAGCTTATTTTTCTCAAACCCACCCCGGCGACAGCAATGGGTTAAGCCATAGTCAGACCCTTGAATTGGATCCCTTCTTGCCTTCCTATTCCTTGAAGAAGCCTTTCCCACAGCAACACTGACTTTGGGTGTAAGCAGGTCCATGTATGTGAGCAAAGCAGCGATGCTGGGAACAGAGGAGCCTGTGCCCCAGGCACTAACCAGGACCCCACAGGAATCTCCTGATCTGGGGCTCAAATTTGGCTGAGTTTCCATGCTGAGGATGGGGAGCTCCTCCGAAGGGAAGGTCCACCTTGAAGGTGGGCTGCTCAAAGAAGTGCTTGAGCCTGTGGAGGCCTGGGCAATCTAAGCAGAGAAGTAAGCCTGGGGTTCTGCTATGACCCTGTCAGATGTCTGCCCCCCATTCAGAGAGCCTACACACAGAATCAAACGGGCTTGCTTCTGCCTGCTTGATTGGCTTTGCTTCCAATACATAGTAACAAACAATCAATTGGGTCAGTGCACAGACGGTCCTATTTGATCACCGAGAACACATCTGGTTATTTTACTCATTTAATCACTGAACAGAATCAACTGCAAAGAATTTTTGTTCGTCTCATAAACTTTCAAACAGAATCTGACAAAAACCAGTCGATTGAAGGTGTGTATATTTTAGTACATGTGATGAATAAAACATACATTTACAAAAACAATGGACTTGGGACATCTATTTTTCTCATTGCGATAAGGAATGGAATCCTTTGTGCTTGCTCTGCCTAACTAGTCTCATCTTGTATTTCTGCAAAGTTTTGAGTAAGCCGAAACTTTGTGAGCTGACGAATCATTTTAGATAGATTAATAGAGTACATTATTTGATTTATGAATGTTTGTAATCAATAAGATCCTGTTCTAAGAGGTAGAATTTCACATAACAGCTTTGCTTGAAAGTGAGGGTTTTCTTACAAATTCTGTGTTCTTGTTCTAATTTGTAACAATTTTTAGTAAACTTAAATTTGTGCTCACACTTATTCACAGAGAAACACAGGAAAGTCATGGTCGCCTATTTTTAATAAGTGAGGAGATGGAAGTTTATTTTTTCCTAATCAAAAACTTGGAAGCAGAGGGAGAGAATGTAAACAGAGCAGTTCCATCATGTGTATTTTCTTCTGCGTGTGATTTGACTATATGCTCACGAGTGCTACCTGTGAAGACGGCATTCTTGTTAAATGGCTCTGTCGGGTAAACATGATTTATGTTTCTCCTCCTCTTACTTTGTTGTCCACCCAAATCTTCCTGACATGCCATCTCCAGGTTACCTGTACCTTTTATCACTCTCCCATAACCAAGTCTCGTTCCCTCTCTCACCTCTCTCACCTTCTTGTCCCATATGAAGAAGCCTTTAAAAAAATAATTGATTACGATTACATCCCGATTGTTATGCCCTCACTTGTATCTTTCCATTGCTCCCACCACCTTTTTTTTTTTAATACTCAAAAGAATAATGACTTGTTTGAAAGGGAAACTGTTTGATACATATAAACATAAAATCCAACTTACATTTTATTAAGCTTATAAAAAGAAAATAAAATGGGTTTGAAGGAGCATGTGAAAACTTAAAAAATCAGCTTCATTAAAAAACACTTGCTGAGAAAAAGGATCTTAGAGTTCACACTCTCAGGATTGGATGCTGTGGAGGCCTGATTACCCACACTCTGAGACACAGGGGCATCTAGTCTACAGCTATTTCAAATGTCCGTTTCACAGTCAGGTCTCTGCTGCACCACGCTTTCCAATGATTCCTCCTGCTTTCGTAGTCACTGTCCACACAGTGTACCCAAAGCTGACGTTAAAGAAATCACCGTATCTATGTCCAGATGGACTTTGTCATGCAGTCTGCAGAGCGAGGATCTAACACACACTTTTAAAATGTGTCCTCCAAAGGGTTCATTGTGGAAGTTTAGTAAATATGCTTGTGTATGGTCAAATTTGAAAACTGCTATCAGCAGCAGCTTTGAATTAATACATTAAATTATAATTTCCCACATGTTTATAATTACTTTAGGCTTGAAAAGAAAAAGAACCAAAATTTGTTTGAAACAACTGACTTTTTTTTTTTTTCATTGTTTACTTCTAAATTAAAAAGAACAAAGCTTCCAGGTCTTAGTGATATTTTCACTGAGATTTAAAAAGTTACTAACTTGGAGTGTAGGTTGAGATGTTTTTCTTAAAACCATGGTAGAGTTATAACCCAAAACTCTGAAAAATAAGGGCTGAAGGTGAAAATGACACTGCTTTAATTTCAAAGGCATGACTAGTGTCACTTTACAGACGCTGGAATCAAACAGAAACCAGTGATGCTCCCTGTACTCTAAAACTGCTGTATAGAGTTAACAGCCTGCTATTTTTCTTTTAAGAAAATAAGTTGCTTACACAGCATCTTACCGTGCAGCATATCAAAAACAATGAATTTAATCACTCTGTGGTCTGGGTTGGATTCAGCACTGAAATCTTTTTATTGAACACAACAACAAAGAATTTCAAACTCACAGATGAGCATCTTTGAAGTTGGATGGAAGAGCCCTGACCATATCGTGATTGTCTGATACTGGAAAAGGACAAAGTACAGAGTGCAATATTCCAGCTTGGATTTGGGCTGCTCTGAGAAACCCAAGAAATGTGACGTGAAGGAACTGCAGATACGGAGTGACGGGATGGGTCATTTGATCTTGCTTCTGAGACTGAGTTTAAGGACCTCTGTTTCAGATTAACCAGCAAGCACTTCATCCCATGCCGTTTCCTTCATAAGCACACAAATACTTCTGCAGAATCAAAGCAACAGTGAATCCGAAGGAACAGAATGACGCAACGATATGGATGTTAGCACGGAGGCTCCCAAACCTCCTCAGAGAATAAACCAAGCTTTTTTTTTTTTTTTTTTTTTTAACTTAGAATTCTGGCACCAAGTAATGGCAAACCCATGGAGGACACACAGAAGACTTCCCTGGGGTGTGCACAACCAGCGAGATCACGGAACTATCCCATAATAGTCCATAAAGCAGAGGAAAGAAACCATCTCTTGATTTTAGAAATCTGTTCATCACTTTAATTTAAATATACAGTTTAAGAACCCTACATCTTCTGGCTTTTTTTGTTTTCAAATTGCACAAAACTGTGTTGAGAAAATTCCGGGTATGTGTTTGACACTAAAACCAGAAATACTGTAGTAACAGCATTGGCTTTTGAAATACAAGATAACTCCATCAAAGAAATTCAAATTAAGTTCATGTAATTTTGATATAAATCTTCAATCATAGGTTCCAGCATTTAGCTAAATGATTTTTATCTTACTGCATAGTGCTTTGATGGCGTTTTCTAGAAAGAATGTCTTTGTATATATTTAGTTACTGCATGAGATTTTTATAGTGTTCCCCCTGTGCAGTTTAGAATATATAAGATTAAAATCAAACTTTTGTTTATAGGGTAATTTCATGTTACTCTTCAATAATACTTACGGTATCAACTACTAATGTCAAAATTTTCCCATTTATTTCAAGAAACTCACAAAATATGGAGAGCTATGTGAAAAGTGTGTAATGAGTGTTGAAATGCACACTGTTGGAGGCTGCTTCCTACCCACCTACTGTGACAAGTGAGGGTCTGCATGAAACATGTGAATTGTTGAGAATCTCTGCAATTTAAGTTAAAGTATAGTTAGATGAAACAAGACACATATGCATGAAGTTATATGCACATCGCTAAGAGATAAAGAACCGTAGCAACTGTAGAAATAACCCTACCAAAACAAAACTAGTAGAATTTTGCTCTTAATACTTTAGAACTATCTTAGCACCACTTCTGGTTTATTTATATTACCGAGGTTAAATTTAGCAAAAACTCCAGGAACAAAGAAACAAACAAAAATATACTACATGCAGGTATGTTCCTAAGGAGTAAGAAAAGGGTCCCTGACTAGAACGGAGCAGCACACAGAGCCGTGCTGGCACCTAGTGGTGGAAGATGGCACTACTGTTCTCTGCATTTGCCTTAGAGGCTTGCTGTGGAAAATGGTTTAATTATTCTAATGTAGACTTTTTATTACACATATTTGAAAGGAAGACAAATAAAAAGTATTCAAAGTGATTTTGCTCTTGGTATTCGACAAAGTTTTGTGATTTTAATTTTCTGCAAGGACAGAAAGAAAACTTGGAATGGTGGAAGCGTTGGAGAAAACATCAGTGTCTTTTTCCTTTGTGGCTTTAGCCAAACACGACCACACTAGTCTCTTTTCAATCAAGAAAAAAAAAGAAATGAAATTAAGTAACATGCTGTATGTTTGAAGTCTTGTCTGCATTTGGTAATAAGTCACCAAACAGTACTTAGGTATCAATATTACTTAGGACTAAACTTGGAGTTTTAAAATGACCAAATATTACATGCAGAGGTATAGGTACTTTTCCTTCATGACACATTAAGCAGGAGGAAGAACCTGAGCCCCATCCCGACTCTACCCTCATCCATTGTCACTGGGGAAGGGATGGCTCTATGGAAAAGTTTCTTCCTTCCTTCTTTCCTTCCTTGTTTTCTTTCTTTCCTCCCTCCCTCCTTCCTTCCATTTCTTTCTTTCTTCCTTTCTTTGTCTTTTTTAAAAAAATTAATTATTTATTCACTTTATATCCTGGACATAGCCCCCATCCCTCCTCACCTCTCAGTCCTACTCCCATCCTTCTTCCCCATTCCCCTCCCCTATTCCTCAGGAAAGGGGAGCCCCTCTTCCCATCCACCTGAGCTTGTCCACTTCCCCTGTACCCTGGCAAGGCAGTCACCTCAGGGGGAAGTGCCAGTTGCCTTGCAGAAGCTTTTAACACTGTTTCTAGTGCCAATGAGTTCAAGGCTCTTTCTAACTTTACCTTCTAATAGATTTAGTGTATCTGGTGTTATGTTGAGGTCTTTGATCCACTTAGACTTGAATTTTACTCAGAGTGAGAAATATGCATCTATTTTCATGGATCTATCTACATGTAGACATCCAGTTAGACCAGCACCATTTCTTGAAGATGCTATGTTTTTTTCATTGTATGGTTCTGGCTACTTTGTCAAGAATCAAGTGTATGTAAGGTGTGTGGATTCAGTTCTGGGTCTTCAAATCAATTCTCTTGATCAGCCAGTCTATTTCCATGCCAGTACCATGCAGTTTTTATTACTATTGCTCTGTAATATAGCTTGAAGTCAGGGATGGAGATACCTCCAGAAATACTTTTATTCTATTGATTATTTTAGCTATTCTGGGTTTTTGTTTTTCCATATTAAGTTTAGAATTGTTCTTTCAATGTCTGTAAAGAATTGTGTTGGTATTTTGATGGAGATTACATTGAATCTGTAGATTGCTTTTGGTAAGACAGCCATTTTTATTATGTTAATTCTACAGATCCATGAGCATGGGACATATTTCCATCTTATGATGTCTTTTCAATTTCTTTCTTCAAAGACTTGAAGTTTTTGTCACACTGGTCTGTTACTTGCTTGGTTAGAGTTACAGCAAGATACTTTATATTATTTGTCGCTAGTGTGAAGGGTGTAACTTCCCTAATTACTTTCTCAGCCATTTTGTCCTTTGCATACAGGAGGGTTACTGATTTTGTTTTAAATTAGGCTTGTATCCATCCACTTTTATGAAGGTGTTTATCAGCTGTAGGAGTTCTCTGATAGAGTTTTGGGGGTCACTTGTGTATATTTGTTTATCATATCATTTGCTAATAGCTATATTTTGACTTCTTTTTTTCTGATTTGTATCCCCCTGATCTGCTTTAGTTGTCTTATTGCTACAGCTAGAACTTCAGGTACTATATTGAAGAAATACGGAGAGCATAGGCATCCTTGTCTTGTCCCTGATCTTAGTGGAATTGCTTTGAGTTTATATCCATTTAATTTGATATTAGCTATCCGCTTGATGTATGTTGCCTTTATTATGTGTAGGTATAGGCCTTGTGTTCTTGATGTCTCTAAGAATTTCATTATGAAGGGGTGCTACCTTTTGTCAAAGGCTTTTTCTGCATCTAATGAAATGATCATTTTATTTTCTTTCTTTCAGCTTGTTTATATGGTGGATTACATTGAAGGATTTTCATATGTTGAACCATCCTTGCATTCCTGGGATGAAGCCTACTTGATTATGGCAGATGATATATTTGATGTGTTCTTGGATTCAGTTTGTGAGTAGCAAGCATCAAACATCTCCCAACCTCACCCCCCAAAAAAGTCCAGAGACAAATGGTTTTAGCACAGAATTCTACCAGATATTCAAAGAAGAGCTAATATAACACTCCTCAAACTATTTCACAAAATAGAAACAGAAAAAAGCATCACAAAACTCATTCTACAAAGCCACAGTTACCCTGATACCTAAATCTCACAAAGACCCAACAAAGAAAGAAAATTTCAGATCAATTTCACTCATGAACATTGATGCAAAAATACTCAATAAAATACTTGCAAATAATATCCAGGAAAAGTGTCTTTCTCAGAAGGTGGTGATTGAGCTCATAAACTGACTTGAGCAAAGGAATAATTATTACATCTGTCATGGAGTGAAACATCTGTGCATTTCATCAAATAAACTTACTCTATGGTTCCCTTTAACTGTGAACATCTATGGTTTCCTAAAGAAAGGGTTTTAATATATGGATATGGATGTTAGTTCATGTTCCCCCAAAAGTTTTCCACATTTTAATCTACATCTACATTTATAGTATTCTTGGGATGAGCAATAACTATTTTATAGAGATGCAGAAGGGTCAATTTGTACTGAGACTTGCATTGTGGTAATGTAGGAGTCAAGTTTCCATGACTGAACAGTGACTTATATTACTAACATAAGCATTCCACTATTGGTTCTAGATTTTCTTTAGTTCCTCAAGCACTTACATTGTTTTATACAGGTGTCTTAACTTTGACCTCATATATGAGAAAGTTCCAGAAACACATTCTTTCCCACAGATAAGCTTTGCCTCGTTGTCTTTAATTATAGTTTAACCCACTGTATTAACCTGAGACCTCACACTGATATGTTCATAAGTCTTATCCCATCACTAGGTTTATTTAAAATCATTTAAAAGTCATCTGGACCCATAGGGGCTCACAGAGACTGAACCAGCAACCAAAGAGGATGCATGGACTGGACCTGGGCTCCCTACACATGTGCAGCAGATGTGCAGCTTGGTTTTCATGTGAGTCCCCTAACAGTTGGACAGTTGGAGCATGATTGTCCCTGACTGTGTTGCCTGCCACTGGATCCTTTTCCCATAGCTAGGTTCCCTGCTCTGGCCTCAGTGGGAAAGGAAGCGCCTAGTCTGCTGCAACTTGATGTGCCAGAGTGTGCTGATAGCATTCTCTGATGAGAATGGGGGCAGGGATTGGGAGGGAGGTGAGGACTAGGAGGAGAGAAAGGAGGGACCTGAAATCAGGCTGAAAGTAGGTAAAATAAATAAATTAACAAAAAATACAAATCATTTTAAAACCTATAAGTTTCTCTCACACCAGACAAAGTAATCAAAACAAGATGTTAGAGGCTGTTTCTGCTCCTTAGGTCCCCTTCTCTACCTCAAAGTGTCAATACCTATTACTTCCTGTACACTAGGTTTGCGTAAGTACCAGACAACTCATCCATTTACACAGAACCCCTTGACTCTGTGCAGCTTGTGCAGTATCAGAGTTGAGAGTGCTCGTCAGAATGTCTAGTCAGAATGGCTTCTTGAGAACTGCCAGCAGGACATGAAATTTACAGTTCCTATCAGTGCGTTCCAGTGAACACATGTCTAGCCCTCAAAGAGCAGGCTGGGAAACCTGGCCCCATGCTTCCCTGCAGCAAGGATGATGATTTGATTGGAAAAAATCATGTTAAAACTTTTTATATCAAATATGAAATTATCACCACTACACTTAAAAGAAAATAAATAAGGGGGGAAAGGAAGGGAAAAGGTTGATCCTAACTCACTGGGAATAAAGGGTCTCTTTCAAAGGATGAGCCAGCTGCCTCTGAAATTCTTACTTCCAAGAAACAAGGACAATCCTATTTCAGTTACATCACAGAGTCTTGGTCCCTTCTCCTCCTCTGTTCCCACTCATTTAGCCTTCCCTTGCTGAAGAGGAGCCAGAGGTATGAGGTGAGCCAGTTTTCAGGGAGATATCCTAAGACCTGTCTACGTGTGGGCCCAGACCAAGAGGCAGTGAGGACAAATCAGAGCCAGGCATGACACATGTGTAGCAAGTAGCAAGACGAAACAATTGTCACAGCTGGCTTAGAGGGATTACTATGGGAGTCTACATGACTCTGTCTTTAGCCTGGGATGAGTTGAATTGGAGAGTGCCAAGAAAGACTTGGTAAGGCAGGAGCCAGGCCTTGAGAAATGGCTAAGACCTACATAAACTACACTGGAGAAAAAAAAGCAACCTGCCAGGAGGAAATTTTACATATGGTAAGGAGACATTCTTCCATCCTTGGGCAGACAGACTGAGGAGCCAGACAGCTGCTCCATTCTTCTGTCTGGAAGTGTCAGGGTCCAAGTATACCATGACTGCCCAATTTACTGTGTTTAAAGGACATTTATAAAGTGTTTCTAAGCCCACAGTTGTCACATGTGGTGTGTTTTTAGTAAAGATAACTTGTTTCCATCTTCCTCCTAGGCATGCTATCTCCTGTCCTTTCATCCCATGCAGTGAGCAGTGCTTCAGAAGACAAACCAAAACACATGCCTGGGCTAGGGCCCTAGGTTTGGTTCCCTGTCTGTAGCCGATTTTCCCACCAGTTGACTGTGGTGTGAGCCCATTCTAATTTCCAAACTGAACTATACTGTGCTTTATCATGAAGTCCAGCCCACAGCAGCTCTGCTTGCTAAGAACATGTTAAGCCCTATTTGTTTCTCCATTTCTCAACATTGGCCTCTTATTTATGTAGAGAACACTTTATGACCTTTTTATGGACTGCTTCACAAATGCGTGTGTGTGACCCTTGAAACATTCCAATTTCATTGTATGTGCTGTACTCTAGTATTGCTTTACCATTAGGCAATGAAAAAACTCAGAAACAAACAAAAATCTCTTTTTCTTGACACAAACTATTTTTTTTTAATATTTACCAACAATATATAATTATATGTAGGTAGATAGGAGCAATGATTACTCTTGAAATGTTTTACTTTTTATGTATTTAAATCTTGCAATGACATTAACACTCACCTCCTCAAACTCTATAAATACAGCTGCCGCCTGGTATAATCAGATACAAGAAAAAACAATCTGCCAAATGCTGGGTAGGTGAAGCTTTCCTCCTATAAATCATTATTTCAAACATGTCGTCATAATTCTCAGCTGGCCAATTAATTAAAATCCAAGTAACAAGTCAGTTTTGCCTAACAACTGTCCAACTAGTGCTCCCATGAAAGATGGCCACCCCAGCAACCTTAATGGTGCTTTCCACTCCAGCATGCCAT
This sequence comes from Acomys russatus, assembly GCF_903995435.1. Lineage (NCBI taxonomy): Eukaryota > Metazoa > Chordata > Mammalia > Rodentia > Muridae > Acomys > Acomys russatus. The sequence goes on from NC_067137.1 coordinate 68,169,742, forward strand.
GGCCTGATCATAAAATCCAGCCTGACAGATAATGGAAGTGAATTATTAATTCAAACCAGCCTGTGCTCAGACCAGATTTTCATATTTTTTCTATGTGTTCATTTGGCACACATTTCTACCTTCTCCGTCTATCCTGTAATGGTTCTTTAGCAAGAACTTCTGTCAAGCTCTGAGAACTTCATTTACCCCATATGCCGCAGCCCTCCCCAGTCCACCCCAACATGACAGCAAATGCTCTCCAGGTCACTTAGAACTTTAGGCTTTGCAGTTTTAACTACAGACTTTTGGAACAGCCAGCACGTGATAGCGAGATACAAAAAGGAGGGAGGAAAGGGAAGCAACTGCACCTACCTGCCCAGTTCAGCTGCACGCCAAGTAACAATAAACAGGCATTCTTGTCATAGCGTTTCACTGGAAATGGGGCAGAACCTGTGTATTTTAACAACTTCTTACACCAGTAACCACTATAGCATTTATTTTACTTAAAAAAAAGAAAAACCAGAGAAACTTCATAATTTAAACTACAGGGTCTTTCAGCCTTGAAGACAAAAAAAATCACTTCTGCCTAACACTGAGTGCCAGCGTGGGGTGTGTACAGGTGGATCGAGGGGGCTCGGCTCACAGATAGTTGTCTTTGGCCAACCTGAAGCAGCAGGGTTCTTTCCAGAGCTTCAATCATTTATTATCCAGCAAATAAAGCCTGGATTCCTGCCCCTCCAACACGGTGGTGGTCCTCAGCTATGATTTACCATGTCTGTTCTGAAATTCATGGCACACAGTTATAAAATGCCCTCCTTCATACACAGACACACCTCTGATGATATTTTCAGTCTGACTTACTTTTGTGTTACCAAATCGAGAGAGTTCGGGTCAGCCACACACCCTTTCTCTCTCCAAAGTGATGCTAAGAACATATTAAATGATACATTGAGCATATATAACAAAGGCAGTTTGGGTTTTATTAGATTAGAAACATAATGTTCATTTCCCCCTAAAAGGGACTTTTTTAAAGACTTAGAATCATTGTACACAAAACATGTTGAAGGCACTTCTATATTCTAAGCAATATGTGTGTGGAAATAAATAGAGAAAGCGTCTCAGGAAATGTTTGGTCTTAGTAATTAGTTATTTTCTTCTTCTAAGGAGGGGACATCCTTATTCCAAATCTGGGTATTTGAGAAGGATATAGAAAATATGTAGTATTAATAAGAAAGACTTCCATCTTGAGGAAAGTTTGAACATAGCAACTCAAAAGTCCTAGTTCCTAAATACATAACTACAACTTAAAATCTATAGCACTTAACCCCAAACAAGCAGAATTACCAATAAATGTACAACGCACCTAAGGCACAGGATGTGTATAAAAGTCAAAGGCCTCACTTTTGCAGGCTATACCCTACTCATCTGGGGTAATACAGTGATTTCAATAGAGAGAACTAAGACTTATGTAAGTCCCTTTTATATATTTAGACGGCCATGAGTTTAGATGCTACATTCAGATACAGATGCTTTTCCTTAGGGCATTGGTCTCAGCAAGGATGAGTTATAAACCTAGCTTTGACACAACTGACAAGTTTACCAAGAAAATGATTTGATAGTGATAAGCAAACAAGTGTGAAAAAGAATACCAAGAATCATCTAGAAAAAAAGCTTGTATGAAGATAATAGAAAGCTAAACATCTAGAAAAGTGCTCCAGGAATATGGAACAGATGGACAAAATCCCTCCAGACTGCCATATTGTAACAGCAAGTTGGCTTGTCCAGTTCCCCAGGCCTAAAGCTATGCTGCAGCTCTGCCAACTACTAGCTACAAGTGGCAGCTGAGCACCTACGATGTGACTTGGAGTGTGGCTACTCTGAACTGTAATGTGCTCTGGGAGATAACTTTCATAGACCTAATACTAAAGACAAAATGCAGAATACTTCAATTATATTTCAGTTGATCACACGTTATATTAAAATTTTCAATTGATTTTGTAAATGTAATTGTTATAATCAATTTTATCCATCTCTACTTTTTAATGTCGCTACTCAAAAGTTAAACTGAAAAATGTGGCAAGTCCGTGTTGTTGGCCTAAAGGACAGTCACAGAATACAATTAGTGAGTGTGAACTTACAGAGCCTGCAGTCTACACATTTGATAGACAAGGGAAGTAAGGCTCAGCTAGACTGAGGAGTGGACTCTGGGCTGGCCTCTAGTCAGCTGTGGATTCTCTCAGAGGACAGGGCCCAGTTATAAACCCAGGTTTTCTCCCTTGAGCATGCAATAAAGGAGAGATGATACTGCATTTCAAAAAATCATACTCCAGGTACTTTTGTTTCAGGCAGTTCTGAAACAAGAAAAGAAAAGAAAAGGAAAGGGAAGGGAAGGGAAGGGAAGGGAAGGGAAGGGAGGGGAAGGAAGGGAAGGGAAGGAAAGGGAAGGAAGGGAAAGAAGCCATCTCATGCTTTGACAGGAAAAACCTTTCCGCTGGCTAACAGTCAGCTCTGCAATCATTTTCTTCTTCCCTTGACCTTGATGGTGGACAGTTATCCCAGACATGCTATGTACATATTGTGAAAACTGTATGTATCTCAATGAAGTTTTTAGATCCTGTGGTTAAGTTATTTAGAAAGTGAACAAGATTGTTAACTGATTCCTATGTGACTACCAGTGGATAAGTGGTTAAAGAAAATATGTTTTATAATCATAATGAAATATTATTTAGCCATAAAATAACAAAATCCCATTGTTTGCATCAACATGGAAAAATAATAAAATCCCACCTTTTGTGTCAACATGGATAGAACTGAAGATGGATTGTGTTAATGTCCAAACCAACAAAATGAGTTTTAGATTTACCTTTAAACATAGTAGAGATGAGATCACTTCTTCACATTCGCTCCAATCTTTCTTAGGAATTCTCTATCCTCCCTTTCTTTCCCTCATCTCCACTTCCTTATCAGCCTCCAACCTTGTACACACCAAAAGGCCTTCTCCCTTCTATATGATTTCCTCATCTACAGCATACATCTTCTCTTTAACCAGGCAGATTTTAATTTTTATTGTTATCATGATGTCAAGTTTTGCTTATATAGTAATGTCTATGCATAGACGTCTATTCTCTCGTAGTCTAGAGTTAAGTCAAGACACTAAGTGGAAAGAATAAGAAGCAGTTCATCCTCACCTTCTCTGATTTGGCTTTCAATGTGTGTTTGGATACGTGATCTAAAGAGGGAAACAAACAACTGTGGATTTCTGTTTTTTAAAAGAGGGAAGGCATCTCAGCCTACGTTCAATATATAGAAAGAAACTGGATCAAATACAGTTAAATGGCTTTTGTTCTGAAAGATATCTCAGAAAATTTGACATGCTAATATACAATCCAACTCTCCAAGTGTGTAGAGTTCTCCTAATCTATTTAAACCATAGAAATCTCATTATCAAAGAAGATCTTGAGAGGTTGACATCCTTAGGACATATTTGCAGAAACTTTAGACTAGGAAAATTCATTTTCAAACAGGTCCAATTATTTTATTTAGCTAATTATCTAACAAATTAGCTGGCTGTACCCTCCTCTGCCAGTTTATCCTTATTAAACCCTCACCTTCTCACTGGTGACTATATTTGCAGTCAGTGCCTTTAAAGAAGTAATTAAAGTTAAACAAGGTCATAGCTCAGAACTTCAAGCTGATAAAATTGATGTGTTTATAAAACAAGGAAGAAATGCCTCAGATCCTTTTCTTTCTAAAGGCCATGTCACAGGAAGTTAGAGTTCTGTGAGCCCAGAAGGGAGACCTCACTCTACATCAACTCTGCCAGAACTTTGTCCTTTGGAATTCTAGCCTCCAAACCTAGTAGAACATAAGCGTCTATAACTTGAGACACTCAGTCTCCGGACTTTGTTTTAGCTCTGGAAAACTAATTCCTATGGCTCCCTTGTTTGGAGTGATACCAGTGACCAGAAGACACAGTCCCAGGTCACAGTCAGTTTGCCTTCAAGATCATGAGCATGTCAGAAACTCTTGGTTGGTACATGCTGGTACTACACTGATCAATGTCTTGGCTTAGGGCTAGTGGCTGCTCGATCCACATCCTAACCTCTATCCTCCACCTTTGTTAGAGGGGACACTACCATCCTTTTGTAAATCCTTACCTGAATAATGGGCCAAATGGATTTTCTTGCTTCTCTTTCATTTTTTTGGATTCAGTTAGAAACCTAGAAATCCAAGTCTGAGCCCCCTGACCCTTGTCATGGAGTATGGGGCTTCTCTAGCCAGGCAGTGAGGCAGACACATTCCACGCTTTGCTATAGCTTCCCTGTAGAAGGCCAAATGCCCTTCAGTTTCTCGGCCCTGTTCGCAAAGGCCACTGTGAGTTCCTTTGCTCATGCAATCATCACAGGGGAAAAAAAGCCTACTGAAACCAACACCATTGACCACGTCCCACTGAGGATGTGTTCTCAATCTGTCATGGACAAGTGGCCTTGGTGACAGGCCTCTTACCATGTACTGCTACTCAGTCCTTTAAACTCACCCTGGAAGAGCAGGGGTTTGACTTTCTCTGCCATTACCAACCCCCTGAACAACAACAGCCCCAAATGTCATAATTCTACCCTCTAAGAGCTTACTATAAACATCAAAATTTTTATTTATGAAGTGTATTTAAACAACGTAAGCCCTTAAAATTGAATAGGGATATTGAAAACTTAAATAAGTTGCAAAACTTAGACCTTGATGACCACTTGCCATTTTCAGTGGTGTTATTTCAGAACACAAGCCACATTCTTTGTCTCAATCCCAAATCCTTTCCTTTTTTTTTTTTCTTTATTTTTACAAACTCTGAGAATCTCACACAACACCTTTTGATCATACTCACTTCTCCCTGAATCCATCCTAGATCTACACACCTCTTCCGTATCCACCCAAATGTATGTCCTCTACTAAAAGAAAAGAAGAAAACAGTCCAATTTGTGTCACTTGTACACTCCTGAGTGTGGGGCAGCCCAGTAGAGGGTCACCACGAGCCATACCTTTTTTGTTTTTGCTTTTGTTTGGAGACAGGGTTTCTCTGTGTAGCCTTGGCTGTCCTGGACTCCCTTTGCAGACCAGGCTGGCCTCGAACTCACAGCGATCCACCTGCCCATGCCTCCCGAGTGCTGAGATTAAAGGCGTGCACCACCACACCCTGCCTGGGTCATATCTTTAATGGGAACAAACTCTCCCCATCTCCCAGCCACTGTCAATTGCCAACAGGTCCTCAGCTAAGGATGGGGCATTGTGTACACTTCCTTGCTCTGTGCTGGAATTTTGTCTGGCTTGAGTTTTCATGCATTTCCTCTATGATCCAAAACCTACTAAACTATCCAAATGTCTAGAGTTGATAAAGAAACACACATGCCTTCTCTTTCCACATATCTGTTCAGTTAGAAAAATCATTTTATCTAAATGTTTGTGGAAGGGAGAGATTTTTTTGGTAAAGATTTTGAAAAATATTAATAACAATTTAAATATATAAACACTTAATTTAATTTCTAGGGTAATCTAGTGTAGGCCTAGGTAGCAGCAATCTGTAAGAAACCATGTGCATTCATCTTAAAAATGAAAGAAGTGGCTATTTGACCTATAAAGATCCCTAAATGCCACAAATGAATAAAATGTTTTTCCTTGTAACTTCAACTGTAAACCTATCTTTAAAGCTCCATTCCCTACTATATTTTGAAATCGTACATTTTAGGGAAATCATTAAACGCTATGAAAATTGGCTAGTTCTACTTAGATTTTAATGACTACAAAACTTCCCAGCTAAGTTGTGAGCATTTTTATGTAAATGATAGAAAAAGCAAAATGTAAGCAATGCCAACTGCCTCTGTTTTTTGCTAGAAAGAAGGATAAAGCCAAGAATTAGACCAGAATGAGGCTAGGATTTAAACAGCTAAAATGTGCACATTTGCACAGAAGTAGTTAAATGTAGAGAGCAGATAAGAGAATGATACTCTTGACAGAAAAATTATAACTGTGAGTAAAACATATCCAGAACTGGCCATTCCACTACACACACACACACATACACACACACACACATACACACACACACACACACACACACACACACACACACACACACACACACACACGCCAGAACCAATACAAAGATTCTGACACAGAATTTGGGGTTATCCAAAGATTTAAACAGCTAAGGCTACAGCTGACTTCTGCAATGCCTTTATTTTTGCTCATGCTCAGGTAGTACTAAATCATTAGCAGGGTGACTTGGACCAGTCGAAAGAGGATCATGGCGGGGAGCTGGGAGGATGACTCAATCAGCCATGCGCTTGTCTTGCAAGCACTAAGACCGAAGTTTGGTTCCCAGTACCCAGGCACGGTAGCACAGGCTTATGTGTCTCCTTAGTGCTGAGGATGCAGAGACAGAGGCGACTGCCTGGTGCTCACTGGCCTGGAGCCAATCAAGCCTTTCTGGTGAGCTCCAAATAAGAGACCCTGTCTCACAAGAGGTGGTTAGCATCACTGAAGATGATACCTCAGGTTGTCCTCTGGCCTCCACCTGTGTACATACAAGCACATGTACCCCTCAGACAGACAGACAGACCAACACACACACACACACACACACACACACACACACACACACACACACACACACACGATGACTGCATCCTTCCTTTTGGTTCTTAGCAGTGCAGACACTGAAGCAGGAAATAGCATGGGTTAAAGAAGGGATATCATTTGCTCTTGCCAAAGGCCTTTTGTATTTGCATTTCTCTAGAATTTCTGTGGATACATTTCCCAAAGGTGAAGTTCTTTCTATTTTTCATCACTCTGTTATCAAGTGGAGTTTGCACAAATAAATAGCAGATGATTCATCCAAAGAAATCAGAAGAAACACAATTCGAAGCAAATTACCAACCAAAAAAATTCCAGACCTAACTGTTTACCACAGCTTAGCAGAGCTCCCCCCCCCCCCCCGGCATTCAGGGAGACAACTATTGGGAACTGCAAACTACAATAATGAAAAATAAGAACAAGAAAAATAAAAGGTGTGCCACAGTAGTAAACACAAGACCTTTACTTTTATCCAATCCAACAGAGTGTTGTGTTAAAGAAACACAGTGCTCACATAGCCGTGTTTCAGACATGAAGAATGTGATATTCAAAACGTCTCTTCAATGCCTGGACATTTCCAAAGCCCTGACATCCGGGAACTCACCTGTCGTCAAGCTGCAGTTGAACAGCGCACTGCAGCTCCTTCAGCGATGGTGTGGGGTTTGATTCTTATCATTTTGTTATTCTACTTTTGTCTGCACTTATCTTGGTTTTTGAGGTATCAGGTGCCTGTGTCACATGGTCTGTGTCTAAAGGCTGCTTTGTTTATCGAAGGTTGAATGTCAGAAAATATTTAGCTAATGATAACAAGTTGTCCCATAAGTGACCACTAATCAACAGTGTGCTTGAGCTTTAAGACGCTTCTTAAGCATCAGCCTTTGAATTTTTATATAAATATGGCAGGATTTGTTAGGGGCTATTTTGGAAATATCAACCCTGGATAAATAAAAACGTTGAATCCAAACTTCTTTTTAACATTATTTCTGACAGCGAAGCTGGCACAAAGATTTGTTAAACTCGAGTCATAATCTTAGAGTATCTAAGAGCCAGAAAAATAGAACACAGAGAGAAAATGAAAAGAGGATAAAACAGAATGAGCCATGTGTTAGCTCGACACTGCTGCACAGTGCAATTTTATACTCAATATGTGACAAAAATTAACAGAGACAAAGTCTTTTAAACAGTTTACTTTAAAACATGAGCAAGTGGCTTAAAAATTTAGCGTTGTTTATTGACAGAAACTAATTTTGTCTCAAAGTCCTCTACATAATTTTTTTCTCAGCATGAGAGCATATATTTCAAGCCATTCCTAATAAAAAAAAATCCAAAAGAAAAAAATGCAGACTATGAAATGCTCCAAAATATATAACTGTTAAACAGCAATATCATTTCACAAATGAAGCATTCTGCATGTTAACCTACTTCATGGGATGAGTGGAGCTCAAAATGCAGGCACACTAAAAACACCATATAAAACAGCCTGCTGGATACGTGCTTGAGATGTACACAAACTAAAACTTGTGTTTAGACTCAAATCTCATCACAGTGAGGCTTATCACATATTTGCAAATATTCCAAAGTTTAAAAATAATCTGAAATATGCAACAATTCAAGCCCTGACTATGTCAGATGAGGGATATCCAATCTATATTATGTTTATCATTGGTTGGAAAAGTAAAATAGAAATGTATCACTGGAAAGTATCAAACTAAAAGAAAAATGTATTAGAAACCATATTCAGCCTTGAAACCAGATACACATAAGCCAAAAAGAAAACAGACTCAGCAAGTTATAAGCATAGATAGAAATATAGATAAAAGAGAGATATAGATAAAGATATAGATAAGATAGATATATAGATTATAGACATATAGATATATTTTTTCATATTTATATAACAAATACAATCAAAGAAAGTATCCAGTTGAGAGTAGGAGAGGATGTGAGGGGTTTGACAGGGTAATTGGGAGGAGCTGGACAGATGTTAAAATATCACTCACCTTTTGTGCACTTAAATATTTTATGGTTAAGAAATACATTTAGATGAGTGTTTATTACATGCTGTAGTAGAAATGCGCCAGCGTCTGTATGGAGGAAGAAAGTAGTGTTTGATTTGCCAACTCTCTATTAGGTGTTGTCACAGGAAACAAGTAGCTTCTGTCAATTCTGTTGTGATTTAATGGTCTCTACACTGCGTTAGAAATTAAGGATTTGAAGGTGAACACAACGTGATACCGTGGAACCAGATGATCACCCAGAGCCCAGCCCACCATACCATGCCTGTACCATCCCTGATTTTATTAGCTTTCCCAGTCTGCGGCTAAAACCTAAAGGACCGTCTTGATTCAGCATTTCCAGTAAATGACCTTCTGTCCCATCTTCCTTCTCCAGCCTCTTTGACAGAAATTTTCTTCCTCTCTTCAGTGCCTCATCATCTGCCATGTCTTTCCTCCAATCGATGCTACATAGCGCTTCACAACTGTGACTAAAGGCGCTTCTGCAAAAGACTTTCCATTTTTCTTTACTGACTGCAGGCTAAGGCCTTTGGTCTCTTAGGTCTTTGCTTGTCTGGTCCTAATTTGGTTTCTATGTCATCTTTAAGAAGTTTTAAATCAATATTATTTCAATTGGCAAAACTTTGTGTGTTTATCATGTGTGACATAGTCCCGAAATAACTCAATAAAGCCGTTATTCAGCCTGGAGACCATAGTCAGTGATAATTCCTTATACACTGAAAGTCACTGGAGAGCTGATGTTAAGTGACCTCATGAAAAGCTGAGCTACTTAGCTTGGCTGATGCATCCACTGTCTCCAGAGTCACTTGCCACTTCCTTCTCTTCTTTCCTGCCCTTCTCCTTCTTCTTTGCACCCATACAACTTTATTTTCTACTGGTTTCTGGAATTTTAAGACCCCTATAGAGCTCAACACAGATATGACCACTTCTCAGACATAGGGCCCGAGATCCCCATTCAAGCTAAGGATCACTTCCTTAGTTGTACCTGCTTGCAGTGTATGCTGACACCTTTTAAGGACTTGGAAATTCTTCTGCTTTATGCTCAGGGTAATCTTGCATCTGATTTATTGATCCTCTTGTTTTTAAACCATCTGGGAGTACTTTGTTACATCTTTGTATCTTTTGTTTAGTAAATACTTGTCAAGTGAATGAATAAATGACAAAACACAAATGCGTAAACAATCAAAAGCAACTAAAGAAGAAAACAATAAAATCAACTTGAAAGTACAATCACTACAACAACTACTGCCCATCCTTATTTGAGAAATTATAATAACTAGACATGATGATAGCATACATTTTGAGAGAAATGCTATGCTACTTAAGTACTTGTGGGGAAAAATCCCAAATGGATTACTTTTGTATACTGATAACTTCCTACATTTTGTGACAAAATAAAATTATCTCTTGGGTATTGAAAGTAAAAGTTTCCATTGTTTTCCATTGTAACTTTGTTTCTGTACACACTGGAGAGGAAGCTATGGGGACAAGTCTTTGCTATGATTCAGGTGGAATGGTTGACTTAGTGTTCTCTTATATTTCTGATTTTGTGATTTTTATCTAGACACTCTCACCATTAATCATGAGCAGCTTAACTGTAGACACATTAGAGATGACAAACCCAGATTAAAGATGTATGATAAATGTAGCTTTAAAAAGCCTTCTCTGCTTAATTTTTCATACTTATCCATCAAAACTAGCACCTCTGGTAATGAATACCTAGCTCTAACTTTTCTCCTTTAAGACAGTAATCCATCTTACGGGATGATATCTGTGAAACAGCTTAGGAACTGTTGCATGCGAGGGAGTGGGAGACAGAAAACAGTTCACACAAAAGGAAAAAAAGAAAGTAGAGAATGTTCAAATCCCAGCTTGGTCTTAGCCTTCGGTGCTGGTCAATAAACTTGGTACCAGAAAGAAACAAAACATTCCATTCAACATTATGTCAACCTTCGGCACAAAGGTCATTCATCACTGTACATTAATGTCCTGAGCACCTGTAAAATCTGATGTGCATTCTTTCTGGCCATTTTTTTTCAACTGGGTGTCTGTCAGAGATACCCCCCACTATATGTACATTATTTATGTTGGGGGTAGCTTTCTAAATGTCACCCAAATGAATTAGCATCATGCTGTGCCTCAGAGTTAAGAGAGTCGCCATGTGCATTTATGTGTTTTCTCTCCCCGAATACTGACACATTTATATCCTTTCCCCGTCTGCTCTGGCTTTGGCAGAGATGCGTAGTACAAGCAGTTTATTTTACTATGACATGGTGACAAAATAGAACTTTATTTATGTGAAGCTGGTTAAAAATGCCCTGGCCAAAAAATATGACACCAGTTAAGGAAATCTAATAAAACTTCTTGTAGAAATGGTGTAAAGTATAGGGTTTTATTTGGAACTTAATGAGGTTGGTAATGCACACTGTACCTTACTGTGTCACCAAACAGCACCAGGCTAATGTCGCAAAGGGTTTTATTCTTACAGCCAGCCCAACCTCTGTTAATTTAATCAACTGCCCTCAGCTTCCCAGCAATCACTCATTAATTTGCCCATCTATTCTATTAAAAATGGAATGTTTTTATGTAGATGAAAGGGCTTCTGTTTATATTTTAGACACATGGAAACATTTTAATCAGTATCTATGAGTTCTTGTAAGGATTCTAGCGAAATTAACTCACAAATTACAGGAATAGCCACCAAGCCAAAGGAGACCAAAATTTGGTTCTATAAACTACCTGTGTTAAATATTTTTATCATTCAGTAAGATGCTCTATAGAGTGCTCAAAAGAAAGACCTCCATGTATACATTATATCAGTGGAGATGGCTATAGTGATAGGCACAGTATATGCAACTATGTAAAATCCAAGGAAGGAAGAAAGGAAGGAAGGAAGGAAGGAAGGAAGGAGGAAGAGAAGAAGGAAGAAAGGAGAAAAAAGAAAAAGACAGACAAAATTCTTAGCTACCCGTGGCTCATCTTTTTGTATGCATAATGAAAAATCCAACCCAAATTTTTTTCACCTAGATTTGTACTGTTTTCCACAGTGCTCACTGCAAGGCCAGGGGAAGAATGGACAGGTGCCGTCACTTCCACACAATACCGTGTCTCTTCCCTTTGAGATGTCTGTCACAGAAACTTTGTGGGTCACAAGGAAAACCACCTCCCTACTTTAGAGACACAAGGTGCCCTTCCATGCTCATTATTCTCCTCGTCTCCTTCCTCCTCTCACTTCCTGTTCACTCCTGGCCCATGCTGCTGCTATCAAAGACACAGAGGTATAGATAGATGCATTCCCTAGGCAGAACCTAGAGAGCAAAATGTGCTTTCCTCGGCTTCACCTTGCTGATGCTAGAGACAAAAAAGCCTGGTCATGGCTGCAATCTTGACTTTGAGTCATGGCCCACTCCTTAACTATTAACATTTTGTGTAATCTTGGATAAGAAAATCCACCTCTGGATTTTAGCATTCTCATGTGGATTGAGAGTAGTATGGAATACCACAAATTTTGCCTGTTGACACTTCCTGATCTACAATTCTATCACCTAAAAGTCCCCTTCCCAGAAAAACACCAAATCAGAACATATTGCTTTTCAACCACAATTAAAATGCCATAAAAATCTCCACTCTGAGATTCAGTTTCATGGCCTAATGAGAATTAGGTCTGAATAGAATGTCAAGTGCAACTCCTGGTGTAAATAGAAGAAAGTGTACCTGCTAACTGGTCTCCCTTTCAATGTAATTCATTAGCTTCCCACAAACAAACAACATCAGCACAGGCTTCTAGTCATATCTGTAAATCTATATTTAAAGTAGAATGTGTTTATTAACATGGCTCATTGGGAGACTACTCTTTTCTGCAGGAAAGAGGAACAGTAGACCCATGGAAGAGGGGAGGTGCGAGGGGGGACTGGGAGGAGGAGAGGGAGGGAGGTTATGGTCAGGATGAATTATATGAGACAAGAATAATTTTTAAATGACCTTGTTCACTTATGTAAATTTTTGCTTCTATTTTATTGTTATATGTGTATTTCGTTCTATGAAAACAAAAGGAGAAAATCAAATCTTCCCTTTGGAGATGGAAAAATAAAGTACCAACTAATTTAAATATACCTAAAACTCTACCTTGGGTTTCCTAAAGGATAAAGAGGAAAGAGAAGAGTCAGAGTTGATGGAGGAGGAAGTAATGAGGCAGCTGCCTTCAGTATATATGTCGTGCAAGAAAGGGTATCATTGGGGGAGATGCAGGGCAGCAACGCCAGTTGAAAACAAGTAGCTTGGGTTCATGCTAAAGGCCCCGTGAGTCAATCATAGGACATTTTCAACCAGTGGTCAAAGGAAGCATGTGCTGACCTGACATCCATATAGGCTTCAAGATAAAGTGAAGGCTTCTGGAGTCAACTGCTTTGGCTTCCAGACCCTCAGCCCTCTGTATCTAATAGGACTCACTCATAACAGGACAATCTCATCCCTATTTCTCTGAAACTCTCCTTAAACATACCATTTCCCACCGTCTGCCACTGACACAGACAGAGGGTGGATTCACCTGCTTTTACAGATTGAGAAATAAGGCCTCTAAAGCAGAACATGCAGTGTCTTTCTGCCTGTTTCTTGGGACCCAGGACTCTTAGCAAATGCAGGCTCCCCATAAAGCCAAGAAGCAAGGAACAAAGGGCATTATCCAGTCACAAGTTACTAGCAAAAGAAGACAACAGAAAGGAATTGCTTATCCAATATTTTATCTAATTTACCTTCAGAATCTGTTGGAATTTCTTATATCTAGATTTGTAGATTAGACCATGATTCCTGTTGATTCTCAGTAATCATATGAAAGATGATATGTGTTCCTGTGTTTAGTAATCATATAATCAGGGCTGGGGAGGCTTACTGCCACACAAGCGAAAGGAACCGAGTTTGATTCTCCAGATCCCACATAAAGCTAGGCATAGTGATGCACATCTGTAATGCCCACACTCCTGTGGCCACTGTGCTGCAGAGACAGGACAACCACTGGGAGCTGGTGGGCCAGCTAGCCTGGTATACATGGCAAAAACATCACAACAAGGTGGAAAGAGAAGATCAAATCCATGCTCTCAGATCTCTACATATGCACATGTGCACACACACACAGGCACACACACACAGGCACACGCACACACACACCATATATACATAAAAGTATTATAACCAGTGGCCAAGAAGTAGACTGAATGTCTGTCTTCCTCTAGATTATTAAAATGAGAGAATGGCAGCACACTGGAGGGGAGACCATTGAAATTGGAGACAGAAAAAATGGGCTGGAGCCCTCTTGCTAGTGGCTGATCAGACACTGTACTGCAGATCACTTGAGTTTTCTGTTCTTTGATTTCTCATCTGTTCAGTGATAACAGTACACTGTTCCTGATGGAGTGCTGAAATGAAGTGGGTATGAAATCTACAAAGATTATGTTGGACAGGCCCATGTATGTATCTTTTCTGTTTTCTTGACTTAGAAGGAACTATTTTAATTTAATTTAATACAAAATGTGTCTCCTTACTTAACCTGAGTCTATCTTCACAGCTAATTGTCATGCCTATTTGTAGTCACAGGCATGTTAGTCCTATCTAACTGTAACTTTTTCATTTCATTACTTTGAGCACTTAATCACATGTTACCATGTTTGATTGTTTTTTGGCAGGGTGGGGGTTAAGAATTTTATTAAAAAATTTCTAGGATAGTAGGGAAAACAACCAGTATTGAGAAAATTCTGCTTTTATAAAATTGAAAACCACGTTTCTAAATAGTATGCTAATGGTTGTAGGTGAGAAGAAAAAAAGGAAAAAGAATAGGTAGATATGGAGAGAATAGTAAATATATGTATATTTTTCAAATTACGGTAAGGTTTATACTTAATTCATTATATATCTCAAATGCCTTTTAAGCATAATTTTTTTTTAAATTTTTGAGACATGGCTAGGATAGGGTAGGGCAGGCTGGAGCTTGCTATTCTAGGCAAGGCTGGCCTTGAACTGACAATCCTCCTACCTCAGTCTTTCAAGAGCGGAGACGGCATGTGTGAGTTGCCACAACCAGCTGTATCCATTTTATACTGCAGGGTCTTTGCTGTTGTCATCCTTTCAGCATCTCCTCCAGCTTTTCCTCGGGGTCCCATCCTTTATCCTCAGTCCTGTTCCTCCCTTCCATTCTGAGAGTCGACCTTTCTCATGGTGGCCTCCTCACTATTCCCCTGTTTAGGGCCTGTGCCCATGAATCCTACACCAGAAACAGAGCGGCATATCTCCTCCCCAAACACTGACCCTAAATGCTTTGGACACACCAGAGGCTAGTGCAGTAGGAAGAACTGTGTGAAAGATGTGCAGGGTCCCTCCCAACACTGAAAATAGAACTTCCCCTAGAAACAGTGGTGGGAGGGGAATTAGAGCCTCATGTCGTTCTATAATGAGCCTTGCCACTTCTTCGACATAGTAGCATGACCCTAGATTGGACTGTTCTCAGATGTTATCTGGGACAATTGTAGTGGCTTCGAAGATGGACACTGCTCTGACTCTCTCTACTACTCATCCTTGTTCTAGCCTTCTGCCAAACCACGGGCCTCACATAGAAGTTGTTAACGTTGTTCACATCCATGTTTCAGACTAGTAAGGTTCAAACTGTTCCCTGGCACAGTGTTTTAAAAACACAAGCAAACTGCACCACATTTAATCCAGTTACTAAAGAATCTAGAAATAAGTAGAAGAGGCCATTCTGTGTTTTATCCAGAAATTAAAGTAAAAATTATCTGCTAGTTTGGTTTGTGATAATAAAATGTAACATAATTCATGGGCCTTTCCTGGGGATGAGACATTCTTTGGTGAAGTTAGACATATCAAGCTCAGTGAAATGTATGTTTAATAGTTTATAATTTTAATATGACACTAACGATCCTTTAATGAATCTAGAATTGGAGGCAGAAGTAAGAGACACATTGTTCTGAGTTAGCCAGAAATTTTCTTTTAGTGGTTGGGTAGAACCATTAGTATGAATAGAAGTAAGCTTAGATTTTTGGCAGGAAAGTGATTATGAGACCTGAATTGGCTGCATTTGAGGTCTTATTTTATTATGACTTTTTTTTTTGAGTCATTAAAGAGGTTGAAAGAAAGTCAAAATGTTCCAGAAATATTTTCCCCTTTCTTCTGGTTATAGAGTAGCTCTCCTTTCCACAAATGCTTAGTACATAACCCCCCATAGTATATTAAAGAGGTTAAAGAAACGATAAGTGAAAAAGCCATTAAGTTTATTCTATTTTTAAAATGCCCCCTTTCCTGTTCTATTCCCTAAAGCCATGCAAACTCAGTACCTAGATCACATGAACAGAGGGTATAAAATGGCCTTCGCCAGTTTAGGGTGACTCTGAGCAGCATGTCAGAAAAGAAGGTATTTACAGCTGACAGATTAATGAGAAAACTTATAATTTAAAACAACAGATTATTCATGTAGGGACAATGATAGCTCTATTTTCTTTTGTCACAAAGATAGAAAACAATGCATAGGGTTGAGATCAACATCCTGAGCAGAGAGGCCATTTCTGCTTCTGTGACCTCTCTTGGCAGAAACCGAGGTTTAATGCCTCCCACTGGAAAGTGGGTTCCGCAACCTTTGACATCATTACCCTGCACACCCTTAAGAAATGGCAAGAAAAGTGCTACATTTTCCCTTGTGAAGGGAGTTGCTAACTGAGGCACACACATGCTGCAGACGCTTGGTGAGAATAGTTTTGCCACCTCTCCTTGAAACCCTTCTTTATAAGTTTTGCTGGGCGTAAAAGGGCTATTTCTGCCTTCCTTTTCCAAAAATGCTTTTACATACATGTGCACACATGTGCATGCACGTACTCACGTATGCACACACACATGTGTACACACACACACACACCTGATTTCTTAGTTTGAGTCTATATAAAATCCAATGAGTAAATGTGTTTTAATGAACATAGTTTAATGACTTTCTCATAAATTAACTATTATGAACTGAAATGAAGTATCGGTAAAATATTTCTGAAGTATATTCATCCTAACTTTTGAATTAATAGCATAAATTATTAGTTTGCTTAGTAAACCCTTTTATTAGGGACTGTACAAAGCAGATCCCCCATGGATGTTCACAGATGCTTAATTTTGTGTGGTGCCTATGACTACTCTCTGCTGAGAGCCATCTTGGAGAGCCTCCTCTGAGTGCTCATCTCGCAGGTCAAAGAGTCGAGCCCTGGAATCATAAGAGGATTTGAAACCACACTAGAGAACTGTTCACAGCCTTTGACCAAGTCTTCTATGTCCATGGAAAGCATTTCCCTCCATCAGAAGACAGGAACTATACTTTGGGAATAACGCATTACTGTGAGGCAAGCTCTAATGATCCTCCTGTGAGAGACACAGTAAAAGGGCAAAGTCACCTGACTGTGCGCCATCAACACTAAACAGATGCTTTCAGGCGTTAAGCAAAAGTGACTATAAATATCAGTTGAATTGATACCTATGTTTAGCCGCATAACTCAAGTTAGTATGATCTCCTGGATGTATAATTTAGTTCTACACTTCAAAACTATATGCTCTCTAACATGTACATACCTCTTGGGCTTTATTAAATCAGAACTACAGACATGCTTGTGATGGGGAACACAACAATGTTTAGATCCATTTCACCAATTTCATTCTGATTTGCCTTATCTCCTCAATTTTTCTCTTTCCATTTGCATTTTCTATAAGTAGATTTTCCCAAGTTATCTAAAGAATTGTTCTACTTCACCTCCAACTTTGTGTTTCAGTTTTCTAATCTCTGTTCCATTTTGAAGGCTTGTGGTAATTTAAAGGTAATTGCCAAGGTCATGGACATACTGCCTGACAGATATGCTAGCTTGATATTTTTAAACTGAGAAGAAATTAAATTAGCCCTTTTTATACTGACCCACGAGATACAACTATATTTTAGTCAATGAGCATCTTATTTTACATTATACAAACCATGGCCTTATAAAATAACATAATCAATTTATAGTCTCACATATACTTTTACCTACTCACATACATATGCACATACATACGTACAGACATAAATCTTTTGTACTCCGCTAAATTTGATCTTAGAGTTTTGAGTTTGTTTTTTTTTTTTTTAAATGTTTCCTCTTAATAAGACCAATTGCTCCCCCAACACACACACACATTTGGTTTTTTGAGACAGGGTTTCTCTGGGTGGCCCTGGTTGTCCTGGAACTCACTCTCTAGACCAGGCTGGCCTCAAAATCAGAGATCTACCCTCCTCTGCCTCCTGAGTGTAGAGCTGTGTGCCACTACTACCCAGCACAATTGTTTGTTTATAATTTAAAATTCCTTAAATTTTTTCTATATTTAAAATTGTGCTTTGTGCGTGTGTGCATGTGTGTGTGTGCGGGCACACGTGTGACACACGGCATGTGTGATGCTCATAGGGCAGCACTAGGGAGCTGCTTCCTGCTTTTGTCATGTGGCTTTGGGGATTGAACTCAGACTGTCACTTGTGGCAGCACACACCTTTACCATGGAATCATCTTACTGGCTCCAAATTAATTTATTCATTAATCATGCAAATTCTATTTTATTCTTTTATCTTTAAATTAATTTTATTTTATTTATTTATTTATAAAAACTATAATAAAAATCACACTCCAAAATTAACCAGCTACAAAATCTTAGCATGTCAATGATCTTCAGTTAGATGAGGTAGTTCTGAAGCTCTTGAGTCTTGTGTTGAATTTTACACTTTCTCTATCAAATATAATTCCCTGCACTTGCCCACCACCAAAAAATGCAAAGCGCATAACCTAGAGTTAGAATGAGAAAAAAGTAATTAGATTTATATCTTCTTCCATAACTCATATCCGTTACCTGCATCCAGTCATTCCTACCTGCCTAATCATTAGCTTTTCTTGTTTCGTTTTCTATTCTATACTTTACCTACATATACATTTATTTGTGTATATATTATTACCTAGATTTCTCATATAAGAAGATGTTTTTTTCTTTCTGACACTATGTGTTGTCGTTCATATTATATATTCTAAGTCTACCTATTTTCTGGAAATGTTGTGATATTTGTTTTTCTTTAGAGCTGAATAGTGTTTATGTACACATACACAAACTCATATACACACATATACTAAAACCTCATTATTCATTCATCTATTGGTAAACATATAGGTTGATTCCAATTCTTTGCTATAGTGATGAGGGCAGCAAAAAGAAAAATATAAGTTTTTTCAAGCAAAGTTCTTAATTTTAACAAAAGATATGCATCTCATAAAGTACTAGGACTTAGAGAAAATTCATAATTCCTGACATCTGATTATTTAAAAGAATTGAGAAGCATGATACTTCATACAACAAATACATACTAATACCTTTTTTTTAATAGAAGGCACCAAAAGGAAATAAAACTGTAGCATTCCTGTTTGTTTCCATTAAAAATAAAAGCAGAATATTCTGGATCAAGGCCAATACTTCCTAGAAATATTTTCTTTCTGCATTCATTAGCTTCTTTCTCATCCAAATGTATTTTTGTGGAATATCTTGAAGTTAAAACTAACAAGTCATAGTGTGTAAAATATTTCTAACCCTT
Source organism: Acomys russatus (assembly GCF_903995435.1). Taxonomy (NCBI): domain Eukaryota; kingdom Metazoa; phylum Chordata; class Mammalia; order Rodentia; family Muridae; genus Acomys; species Acomys russatus. The sequence continues at coordinate 68,188,987 of NC_067137.1, forward strand.
GACAGCAACTTGTGAGTAGGCTTTGGGTGTGGGACGGGAACTACCCGAGGTTTCAGTAAGGGAAGCTTGCAGCCATTAAGAACTTCCAGCACCATTTATCCAGGTGTCACAGCCATGGCCATGACTAACAATAGACGACATTTTCAACGTGCCTTCTCTGTCCCTTTTTCTGATTTACTTGCTACCTTCAGAAGAACTATTTCAAAAAAGCACTCCCTACCAGGGAAAAGAGAAAGAAAAGTGTGAGTGTCTCAGGCGGGTTTGCCCTTCAATACAGCGAGCTGTTACTTTGTGAACATCCCCTCAATCGGTGCGGAGAGAAAGGACCTTGAGAAACACGGAGATAAATCAGAGTACTAAACTCTTCTCTGGGGGTTTTGTTTTGTTATATTCTTAAATATGCTTCGCTCGGACACCTCAAACAAAAACTATTGTGAGTCCTGGATGAATGGCCCTTCTGACTGAGGGATCAGGGTCAAGAGCTCATCGTGTTGCTGACTGTCTCACAGGAGCTGTCTCCAATGTCTGCTCCCCAGCACTACACCTGACTAACTACTGACAACTGTCTTGTGCAAATGTCTCATAAACTTGGCAGTTTAGAATTAGCAAAGGAGAGCAGCAGGATTCTCTAAGCCAGATAGATTTTGAAGGGACTAGGACCATCGCCTCCTTTTTTACACCTTCTTCAAGAGCCCTTGCAGGATTCTGCAGTAAATTCAAAACAAAATCTCTGAATTAGATAGCAAGAGGAAACTCCCCTCAAGGGATTCCACAGTCCATGAAAAAAAAAAACCCTAAATTAGACAGCAGAAAGACATGTTCCTGTGACTTTTTAGTTCTATGAAAAATTAACTCTTTAGCTCAATCTAAGTAGATCTGTCTCTACCTCAAATCTTGTCAGATAACTTGTTTTCTCCCCTGGGTTGTCTATTGACTGGAGAGCAAATTCAGAGCACTCTAGGCCATTCCACAGACCTGACCCTCCAGCCTGGGAAAGAGACAGGCATATCTTCGTATTTGTGATTCTCTCACATTCCCACAAATGAACCCTTTCTTTTCTGGTCTTTATGTCATGTCTCTTGTAGGTGACTCTATATGTATCAAGGGACTGTTTAAACACAAGCTATTAATACTACTTGGTAACCATTGCTCAATAGGATCAGTAAGAAAGAGTTGTGTTTGAAATACAGTCTTGAAAACGGAGGTGTTTTGTTTGTTTTGCATCTGTAAATTGTGCATAGCCTTTCTCCACCCATTAGGGAGGGGCTGCAGGCAGATGATGTCTGTTGCCAAGCAAGCAAATCCGTCTCACTCTTAAATGGCGCCTCCTGCTATTATTGCATCACGGTACACATGAAGCAGATGTAATAACAAGTTTCCACTTTCTCAGTGATGGACCAATTACATGTCCATGGTAACTAGCAACAACAGGCACTGAGTGGTAGGTACCAGAGGCATCAAAATGAGACAAGGCGGGTAGACGTGGTGCATTGAAGTGTGTGTGCAAATAACAGTTCTCAGTAACAGATTATTGAAATGACAGCTGTTTAAGGGTTCCCAAGCAAGGGGGACAAAGGAAGGGACATTGAGAGCTCTGAGAATGGGAAGCTGAGACACAATTAAGAAGCCCAAGCAATCAAAAGGGCAGGCATAGCAAAGTTCCTGTGTCTATGCTCAAAGGAGGAAGTTTGGCAAAAACCAGAATGAGAGGGCAGGCCAGTAAGGAATATTCTTAACATAAGGTAAAGAAAAGAAAAAAAAAAAAAAAAAAAGAAAAGAAAAAAAAAAAAAAAAAAGAAGAAGTGGAGCAAATTCTAAAGCCAGGTCTGTTACTACTCCACATGCAATGGGATTCTTTTCCTTCATAGCCAGAGAGCAGAGCTCAGCCCCTAACCTGAGGGTGGGAGGTCCTATTGATTGACAGGTATTCACTGGTGAGTTACAGTCAGTCATTCCAGACAACTCCAGGTTATTATTGCATGTAGTGGACCAGTGAATTCAATGATTAGGAAAGGGATGGAGAGAGCCTGAGAAAAGAGGTTACGCGCATAGAGAAAAGCCACCTCCATGAAACAGGAAGTCTTTTCTCTTGTCAGGGCATCATCCATCACGCTGGGGGAAACGGCGGGGACCTAACCTACTACTTCTTAATAGGCTTCTGCACAGAGAGTGGCTTTGAAGCAGCAGCTGCCCACAGTAAATTTCACTGACCCTTAGAGCCTTTCTTCGACTTTTCCAACTGTTTTGTCTCCTGAGCCGCAGCTCAGTGTTGGGTCCAAGTCACAGCACCTGACTAAACTAAGGGGCCTGCCCGATGAGAATGGAAAGTGTTCCGTGATGTTGTCTTTTCGGAGCTACCCCAACAGTGAGACATGATGCCATTCCATCTGGCCATAAAATGTATTCTTTCCCAGGGAGAAGAGGCTCAGCAAGGGATTTGTACTTTAAGGTCTAGTGTTTTACTGTACACATATCAAAGAACGTACAGAGAAATACAGTCCAACCCCCGCATAATGCAGCCAAGGGGCCAGGTCTTCTCAATAAACCAGAATTAACAAGTCAAATAAGATCATAGGCCTTTAGAGGTCACCTAAGATTTAATTTCTTTTTAACCATAAAGTTTCAGAGACATGAAAACCGAAGGAGGCTGGTGTCAGAAATGAGCAAAGTAGAAACTTAGAAAATACATTATTTTTAGCTGAAAATATTTTTTAAAATTTTTTTATTAATTTATTCTTGTTACATCTCAATGTTTATCCCATCCCTTGTATCCTCCCATTTTTCCCTCCCCCCCATTTTCCCATTACTCCCCTCCCCTATGACTGTTCTTGAGGGGTATTACCTCCCCCTGTACAATGGCCCAGGCCTTAATGTCAACCATTAATAAATGGGACCTCATGAGGCTGAGAAGCTTCTGCAAGGCAGGTGACACTGTCAAGAGAACAAAGCGACAGCCTACAGACTGGGAAAAGATCTTCACCAACCCTACATCTGACAAAGAAAATACATTTGAAGACTCAGGTTTCAACATTAATACTTTTCACAACAATTCCAGTTACATTAGAAACTATAAGGAAAAAAAAAAAGAAGAAGAAGAAGAAAAAGAAAAGAAAAAAAAAAGAAAAGAAACTATAAGGCTTATGTGCCAAACCAACACAAATTATTCAAATCAATAAAGACGTTGCCTTTAGTTTGATGCCTAAGGTTGAGGTTCCAGACCCTCTGCTAACGAGCTGTGGGTGGATATTTCTCTAAGAGCAGGGGAGGACTCACCAGGCTGTTCTTACCTTAGAGCTCATTTCTCATGTGAGCTACCGAGCTTCATGAAATGAGGCTGAAGCCACAGACTGCTGTCTACCTGATATGCAGATGGCGGAACTTGTGCCGTGGTTTTTATTTCTTCTAACCAAGAGTGGTATCAGGGAAAAGCCAAACCATGAGCTTGCCCTTTTATACTTTGATTCTTCTGTGGCAAGCAGAGGCGGGAAATGGAGTTCTGATGGCCCATGCTTTGCTGGGTGAAATGTGTTAGGATCCCGGGGCAAGGATCCAGAGTCTGTTGTCACTACCAGCCTCGAATAAAGATCTAAATAAATTCTTTTTTTTTTTTTTTTTTTTTTTTTTTTTTTTTTTTTTTTAAATAAATTCTTATAAAACTATCAAGATAAGTGTTAACATAATGGACCCATCTTCTTAGATTCTGCTCACTTTCCTTAGCCATGAAACGTCCAAGAGGAAAAAATACATAATGTATCATTTTTAAAAAAGAAATTCTTATAATATAACTGTGTGTTTGGAATTATAATCTTCTCTATAGAACTTGTCACAGTGATCATAGGCTGGACACTGTTCATATCTTCTCTCCTTGAGGTATGATTGCTTATCATGTCTAAGGCAGCATGCCCAGAATTGAATCTGGACTGGTGGTAGTACACACCGTTAATCCCAACACTTTGGGAAACAGAGACAGGCAGAGCTGGGAAAGTTTCAGGCCAACCAGGGCTACATAGCAAGAGCCAGTCAAAACAAAAACTAGCAAACAAACAAAAATAAGAAAAGGAAGCATTGGTTTATGGAATCACCAATCTGAACAAACAGATGAGCCACAAATCATAATTTACTAGCATATGCACGAAAGAGTCACCAAACTGAAGTGCTGTCATACATATGTATATCCTTAGACTACCTTCAAAGTAAAGGAAATCTCCAATTAATTTTACATTTTAATTACTAGGATAATAAAAGCAACTAATTATGAACCAATTACATACCAATAACAAGAAGAAATTAAGCCAATAATTACTAGTAATAACTGAAGAATAGCATTACTAATTAGTACATTAGCCTCATAGGTTGAGTCAAAGGAAGAATAAAATAATAAGCCAATTTAGGGCAAGAAAAAAAAACCAGAAGGGCTGAGCACATACTTCTAAGATTCATGACTGCATTTATTCCATGCCAATATAGGCTGAACCATTGGAAGTGGCTGGATTTCTTTCAGTTTTCAACTATTTTTAGTGTCATGTAACTCAACCCAATGGCTGCATTTAGATCACTTTCTGCTGTTTTAGAAGAAAAAGTCATAAGTTACTTTTAGGAATATTACGGTTTAATTATTTGAAGACAACTTAAAAGAAATTCTGGAATTGAGGACAGCCTAGATTTTAGAGGTAGTGGATTCAATTCCCAGCACTACTGCCATAAAGGAAATTCAAAATACACAGTATCTGTGCATTTATGTTTGTATTTACATATTTGTTTGCATATTCAAATATTCATGCATTAAATGTATTTAATTGGTTCTCACCCAAAGAAACTCAAAGACCTCTTTCTAGCAGAGAAGATAAACATATAAGCAAATAAAGCTCTCTGAGATGGTTTGCTTGCTCATTGTTTTGAGCAGGATTTCTTTATACAGCACAGGCTGGTCTTCCTGCTTTACCTCCCAGTGCTAAGATTTCAGGTATGGGACAGTGTAGTCAGCTGAGATTTGTGCAGCCCACATAAATGAAGCTCATGAGGTTATACAATCGGTGATAAACTCTCTGAGTGCCTTCTACAGTTGCCAATACAAACCGATAAACTCTGAGTGTCTTCTACATATTTCCAGTACAAACTAATAAACTCTTGAATGTCTTCTACAGTTCCCCATTAGTATAGCGGTGACAACAACAGGCTTCTGGGTGATTATTTTCTGTGTTCTTGTTCAAAGAACCAGTCTTATCTGAAGATGGGAGAATTTTGAGTCATGTACTATTAGAAAGTACTAAAATGCTGTTTATGATTATTGTGTGATTAAGTACTCCAGAAGCTATGGTTAGACAAAATCGAGTTTAAAGCTGGACTGTGTTCCACGTGAGACAATGTCTCAAAAAATAATAAATACACACACACACAAATGAGGATATTATAGAGTAATTTTTGATTATATGTACATAACTAGAACACACACAAACACAAGCAGCAAACATGTATAAATATTGTGGTAATAAAATAGAGAATATAAAAGTAATTAAGATAGTAGTCCTAACCATCATGGATATTAAATTATAACCAGAAAGAGAAAAATTGAGTGTAACAAATTATAAGGTAAGGCATTTGTTAGCAGACCAGGCAAGAGAACAAAGAGAGTGAAGACTGACCAGACAGCATGTTTTCAGGGGGGCAAGGCAGCATAATCAAAATTGGCTTTATGGAGAAATGGTATTTGAGCATGCTCAAAATTCAGAGCAAACAGCATGGGGTGGTAGGCAGTGGAAAGAACCAGAGAAGCACAGTAAAATCAGGGAAATCCAAAAATGGCAGGAAGAGACAAGTTACAGAGACTGGCATGCAGGAAAAGGAAGAGAGATCACTTAGGGCACAAATATAGAAGACTGCAATCATTGAAGAGCTAAATCCACTCTCTAGGCAATATTAAGTTTGGGAACACAAATGAAACACTATTAAAGTCGGGAATAAAAAAAAAAGAAAGAAAGAAAAATCCAGGAGCTGTATGTTAAGTAGATTGAGTAGGAAGATAGGGACCTGGATGGTATATGAAGTAGGAATGTGGTCACCGTAGGAGACAAATTATAGTTCCTGGAACATGGTGGGGAGAAAAGTGGTGAAAGGTGCCTTGAACATGGAACTGTTCACGTGTGCATGTGTGTATGTGTGTATGCATGTGAGTGTGCATTTGTACACGCTGTGTGTGTGTTTGCGCGCGCGCATGCGTGCGCACCTCTGTAACACAGCACAGGCTGACCCATGGAATGGACATAGAACACAAGGAGGTATACAGTGAGGAAACTGCCAGAGTCTCAGGTGAGGATGACTAAGTGCTTCCATGAGAAGGAAATGGAGATGGATGAGTTCATTGTATGTGACGTACATGTGTGCATGAAAAGGTGAGGAAGGTAAATAAATCTAGCTCAGGAGAATGGTTGGAGCCATTTTTGAAGCCAATCTTCTATAGCTGAAAATTAACCTATTTTCAATTTATTGATTCATAAAACATTAAGTCAAGATAAAGGAAAGTTTTTTACTAAGAAAATTCAACTTTAAGGACAATGAATTATGGCATAAATGTAAATTAACTTAATTTGATTATAAAATAAGATTTAAAGATTTAAGAACAGAAAATGAATAAAGAGATATGCTTTGAGTTCACAGGAAAAAGAAGAGAGGGGAAGATGACTGGGAGCCTAACTGGCACAAAGAAAAGCTAGACAAATTAATTTTCAAAACAAAATTTTTATAAGAACACAATCAAATATGTTACATTAAGATTGCAAATAATTAATAGTGAGTAAATAATAATGAATAAGTCTATGGGTAAATAATAATGGATAAGTCTATCTGGGAGGGTCTGGCAAATGGTTCTGCAGATAGAGGTACTTGCTGACAACCTGGCAACATGAGCCCAATCTCTAGAACAAAGAATAGGGCTGAGCACTATATGTTGTCCTCTGTCTTCTACACATGTGCTGTGGCACATATGTGTTCATACATGCGCACACATGAGCATATGCACGTGTGTGCACACAGACACACACACATTTTAAATGTATTTATAAAGAAAAAGACTATTTGACAGAACTCTATACATTTTTTAATGTCTAAATTTTCATCGAAGAAACGTTAAAGAACATTTTAATAAGAGGATGTTAGAAACTCTGAAGGAAATGACTGGAAGTGAAATAAAAGGACTTTGGGATGGGCTTATTAGGAGACTGGAAGGAGATGTGTTTTTCCAGTGTTGCATAAACTAATCACCAGTATTTAAGGTTTTCTGATCTTGGTAATCCTAACCCCTGAGTGACTGAGCTGCTCACAGACTTGCTCCAGTGCTGTTTCCACACACAGTCAGTTGGTAGCTGCCTTGTCTTGTCAGAAATGTGAGTCACGTTTTCTCTTAATACCCTCTGCTCCTCCTTTTTTATTTGCTAATAAAAGTGACATGTACAGAGACCTTTGTTTTGACAAATCTTGCAGCTTTGAGACCTCACCTTAAAAGAATAGCACCCATTTAGCCAGGTCAGGGACACACATGCAATCCTTGCACACGGGAGGTGAAGGCAGGCAAGAGTTCAGTGGGACCTTCAGTTAAATAGTAAGTCCTGAGTTTGAGGCCAGCCTGGAACATATGAGATCCTGTCTCAAAACAACAACAAAAACCAGCCATCTTGTACATTTCACTTTTACTTACAAATGTCAGGCAGTTGCTAAGTAATCTCAAGGCTTGTATTTTCTGAGCTACCAAATAGTTTGCTGTAAAAAATATTCTACAACAATGACCTGATCTAACGGCTAATTTTAAAGGAATACAAATAGTTATTGATAGCTACCTAAAACTCAGTCATCTGGTACAACAGGAGGATGCACACAGACCATGGGCATGGATGCCTGCCTACTGCAACAGGAGGATGGACACAGACCGTGTGCATGGATGCCTGCCTACTGCCATTCTGTATCTATCTCCACAGATACAGAGCTCTGAGGCAGATGAAGCTAAATAGGAATAGGCAGAAAAGGGTGGGGATTCTGATGCATGCTTAAATATATTCTAGTCTCTCCAGGAAAGCCTAACAATAAAATTATTTTTTTTTCTTTTGTAAATAAGTACAGACAAAAACTACAAATCTTTGACAACTACTAAGCCTTGATACATACATGCTTGGTGTTACAAGTATGCATCTAAGATTTTTAAAATTAGAAAATCAATTATATATGTCAAAATAGAACAAAATAAACTAAAAGACAGTATCTGGGTAGATATATTAACAGAGAGTTTGAATATAGAAAACAAAACAGCACAAAAACCTTGGCATGTAATCAGAGGCTAAAGCAGGAGGATTGTGAGTTTGAGTTATACCTGGCCTAAATAATAAGACCATTTCTAAGAGAGAGATGGAGAGAAGGGAGGAAGGGAGGGAGGGAGGGAGGGAGGGGGGAACAGAGAAAGAGGGGGGAAGCCACAACAAAACCCAAATCCAATGAAAACTACAACTAGTACTGTAATACAAGCCTATAAACTTTGAACCTAGGGTTAGAAGAAAGAGATTATACAAGTGCCTAACATTTCAGCTCAGGAGTAATCAAGTTATGTCCCCTGACTCCTCACCTTAGCATAACACAATGATGATAATGATAATGATGGTGGTAATGGAATGGTGATAACAACTGCCATTTTTAAAGCCCTTACTAGGCACACAATTTCATTTAATCCTTAACAACAACCCTATGAGGAAAATACTTTAATTATTTTCATTTCATAAATGAGAAAACTGAAGGTTCCTGAAATACCTGGCAGGATATACAAGACGAAGGAAAAACAAAGGTTTGACTAATGATACCAAAGAAGAAACCTCTACAAAAGAAATGCAGTGGAGAACGTGGATGCACAGCAAACAGTTAAAATTACTTAACAATACAACGATCTACTGAAATTCAGTACAAACCAATTGAAAATGCAAGAAAGGCATCTTTTCCTCTCTTCCAAAAGGCCATCTTCCATTTAGAGCATTAGAGAAGGGCTTTGTGTGACTATGTGTATTTGCATTGTTTACATTGTGTATACATACAGATGATGTTTGTACATGGCGTTGCTCAAGGGGTGCAAATGTGCATTCACTACATTTAGCCCAAGTCCAGTGGTTAAGGTGCAATATCTAGATGGTCTCCTCTGGTGGAGGAAGCATTGGAAAGAGCTTCATTGCTCAACCATTTCCCAAAGAACCCATGGTCCATGGATAGTCAGTGTTCAAATACCTCCTCTGGTGACCTAGACATACATTCTACTCTCTCCTTCTTGGCAGCAGCATGATGGGTAGCTCCAGACCCACAAATGAGACACTGTGAGGACAACAGTTGTTAATATTGTGACTTAGCAATAGTCACAGGAGGAAGAATCAAAGTTCATGACATCCCACAAAAGTAGAGCTGCTGGAAGAAACAAGCTAAGAATGAGAGTCTCAGAGCAAACATCTGTACGCAGTGCTACTGTTGGGGGGAGGCAGGCTGAACTCTCAGGCAGATCCTTGCCAGGCAGTCAATGTAAACCAACACCTCAGCCTAGGGAATTTTTGTTCCAGATCAAAAGGACAACAGCAATGCCATCTGCTGTTTGCTTAGAAAAATGGTAAGAGCAGATGTTTCCATGTGCTGACCTGCCATCCCTTGACTAAGAGGCCACTTGAAAAATAATCATGAAATAGCCCAGGAGAAACATCTGCACAGTGTACAGCAGACCACCAATCATGCGGTATAGGAGAGAAGAGATATGCAGTGATTGCGGGCAGGTCTCAACAACTGGTTGGAGTCCCTCACATGTGCAAATCATATGAGCACATACAAAGTCGAGATTAGTACAACGCAAGTGGTGGTCAGAGCGTTCCCTGTGGACCTGAGCAATTTCAGCGGGCAAATCCTAACCCATTTCAAATATTTCAAAAGGCTCAGAGCTTCTCTTTGTTCTTGCCTGGGATATTATTTGATTTAGTTTAGCCCATGTTTTAGGCATCACTGAAATGAAATGTCTAGTGGTCCCTTAAGAACAAGCTGTAGCTTGTAAATGGGAGAAAAGTCAAATGCAAAATAGCTTCAGTATGAGGAGGACACCAGGAGGGGCTTTGGTCTCACCTCCCTGCTATCCTAGCTCCAAGAGGCCTCATCCCTAGGGTGAAGCTGATGCCAGACAGGGCTCCTGGAAATGCTGAGTCACATGCCAGCCACCAGGCAGAAAGGCAGAAACTAGGCCTCAAAAGAAACTAAGTGCCATTTAGGATTTGCACCTCAGGAACACTTCCCTTTCTTTGGAGGCCACACCTGCCAGCCACCCAGTGCAAGGTCATCATTTTGCTTTGAAAGGCTCCATGCAAAGCACTTGTCACCCCTCCCTCCCACTCAGCAGGCTGCAAGCCCTCAGCCCCCGGTTCCCAACAGGCAGTCATCACCTCAGTGGCTCAAGCAATCTTTTTAGCCCTAGCACAGGGACTCTGGAAATACTTATTTTTCAAAAGCAAGCCTTTTCAATGTGCACACGAAAAACAAGCTATTCACACGCCTTGCATTTCTTCCTCAGTACATGAAGAATTCATTTTCAAATTTTCAAGGCATATATATCTTTTCTAATTTCATTTAATTACTGGCACTACCCTCTTTTAGCTTATTCCTCTGACCTGCCGTTTTGTTGCACAATCTGTCATTACTTTTGTTGGGGTTTTGGTGTTGTGCTTTAGAAAGGCAGAAAAAAAGAACAAAATGTAGACAAACAAACAGTGGTCTTGTGGGAAATGCTAACGGTGGGAATAAGGCCTGTTTCTGACTCTTTTGCCTGCTGGTGGGACCCCTTTCCTCACACTGGGTTGCCTTGTCCAGCCTTAATGAAAGGGCAGGTGCCTAGTCTTACTACAACTTGATATGCCATGGCTGATTGATGCCCTTTTCACAGAGAAAGGAAAGAGGATGGCTTGAGGAAGGAGGTGGGAAGAGACTAGGAGGTGGAGAGGGAGGGGGAACTACAGTGGGGATGTTAAAATAATAACACAAACAAGCACACTTCCTTCTCTGTCTTCCAGTGGCAAATAATAAATGCTCCAATGTTTGAGCAAATTGCAAAACAGTGTGAGGAGAGGTTTTGCAAGGAGTGCCTGCCCAGGATGAAACCATGCAGGATGAAATGCAAATGTTAGCAGGGTGGCTGGCTCTATAATAGGGGCCAGGTCTTCGTCCAAAGTCCCAGGGAAGCACAGGAGCTGGTGATGTTTCTTTTTATCTTACAGCAGGAAGACTTAGGAGTAAACAATGTAGTCATTTTCAATTGTAATGTAAATGGACTCTTACAGAAATGTATTATAACATATCACTTATAAAATAGTATAAAACACTCTTATTTATGCCATCTCTCTCTCTGAAAGGAGAGAAAGAACTAACATATTACTTAATTAAAACAAAAAGACTTTCTCCTTTAACAATGTGGGTTATTTGTGGCCTGGGCTCTGAGACAGGCTAGAGACAGGGTAGGCTTCTGGGAGGATCTGGGGGTGACTCTAGCAAAGCCCCCTACTAGCGACAGACATAGAGACTGAAGAAGCCACCCTCTAACCAGACAGGACTCCTGGGAGAGGGGAACACCAACATACCCACAAAAACTTTGACCCCAAATTTGCCCTGCCTACAAGATGTACAAGGATAAAGCACAGAGGCTGAGGGAATGTCCTACGAAGTGCAAAAGAGCCAACCCCTGAGACTATTAATGACATTCTGCTATACTTGCAGACAGGAACCTAGCAATGGATAGAAACAATGCTGAGACTCACAGCCAAACATTGGGCGGAGTGCAGAGAGCCTTGTGGAAGGGTGGGATGAAGGATAGAAGGACCAGGAGGGGACAGGAGTTCTACAAGAAGACTATCAAAGCCCACTAACCTGGGCCCAGGGTGGCTTGCTGAAATACCAACCAGAGATCATGTATGTGCTGAACCTACGCTCTCCACACATATGTACCCAAAGGACAACTTGGTCTTCATATGGTTCCCCTAGTAAGGGGAGCTGGGGCTAACTCTGACAAGGACTTCCTTGCGTGTTTTGTGATTACTTCCTTTTGGCAGGAGGAGAGGAGGGAGGGGGCTAAGATTGGAATGTAAAGTGAATAAATAAATTAATTAAAAACATTGTAATTTATTATCATTATTGTTCTATTATTATTATTTTTATTATTGTTGTTGTTATTATTATTGTGTATGTGTGTGTGTGTGTGATAGTTTCTTCCTTCTACCATGGGTGTCAAGTTGGAACTCAGGTCCTCAGGCTTGTATGCAAGTGGTCTTGACCTGTTGAACAATCCAGTTGGCCATCCACTGTGATTTTTTTTTAAAAGAAATTTCTTATTAGCTTTTCTCTTTGGCATGCTTGAGATGTTACTTTTGGGTGTGCCCTCAGAGGTTTTCAGACCTCCCTACTAGCTTCATTTTCTCTGTGCACATGCCTTGTGACTGAGTGCATGTGCCTGAGTGTGTGTGTGTGTGTGTGTGTATGTGTGTGTATGTATCCAGTAACCACACATTCCTCAGTGGCAGACAAGAGTTTTGCTTTGACATTTGGACAACTATTGGCAACAACAAGAGCAAACTGGCCAGCACTTGGTTACAAATGAAGATATTGCTATAAAGTATTGCATGGCTGACCACTTGATTTCTTCTGTGACACAAACTAACTCTAAAAGAAAGTCTATTCCTCTAATTCTAAGATGGTGAATTGACAGTTAAGGTTGATATATACATTGATTTTCTATATTACGATGGCAATTGCTATTCAAAGTAGAGTACTACATCAAACACAATGCAAAACTGAAAAATATAACACCCACGTGCCTCAAGTATGTTCTAGAAGCACTTGGTTTAGCAGAGTAAATTTTATATATTATTCACCACCTCCTAGTGAGGCTTGGCTACTCTCAAACTAGATTGAAGTGTCCCTTCTAGGAAGACTCAGAAAATCCTGGGGCCTAAGTCATTCACAGCCAGTAAATTAGGCGTATAACTAGGATTATTGTTTGGTTAACTTGCTGTGGTCTCTTCTATCAACCAGCTAATTTTAGTCTTAAACTAACAATACACTCTAACAAGTTAGACAGCATTATGCTGATGTTTGCCAAACACAAGTATTTGCCAAGTACCTTGTCTTTTCAAGGTACTCAAAGCAGAATATAGGGTCTTCACCTTCCAGTTACATTATTGCATTAGAAAACAAGTCAGCCAAAAATAACAGTGCATTAATATAGAAGACTATAAAGCAATCTAAATAACCAGCTGAGATAATATTTTTTAAGCTTTTCATACATTGTCTAAACAACTTTTAGTTAGCTAAATAAACAACAGATCACATAATAATTCAGATACTCCAGACCCTATTTTTAGCTTTTGTGTGTATATTAAATACAGCACTCTCATCTATTTCTTACTTTCTGCAAAGAGAAAGAAGTATTCTGTTTGGGGAAAAGGATCTGCAGAGCTATAACAGCGAGCTCTGAGATCATAGGAACTCAAACTGAAGTTAAAACATGCTCCCCAGTTTGCTGCCAGAAGCTAGTTCTCAATTAAACAAAACAAAACAAGAATTCCTATAGAAAGACTACAAAACCCTAGAGGGCTGAGACAGGGCATCCCCTAATGTATGCTCAGGAAGTGCTGAGCTCAATCATGTGATTTGTGGTTCCCGGGATGAGACCATGCAAGAAGAATGAGTTGTTTATGGTTATTCATTAAGGCATAGGAAGGACCTATATTGGGATAACTAGCGAACTGAATATGTGGCCCACTCACTGCCCCACAGGCTTCCTGGTGTATTACCTGAATTCGTTCCTTGAAAGTTCACTGATCTGCTTTTTTGGGGGTTATGTATAAACATTGTTTCTGGGGGTCGTCCCAGTGATTTCAGGATGACAGTGATTGTGTGGACAACCCAATCTCCTAAAGACAATTACAAAACATAATGTCTGTTACTGTAAACATGCTGTGATACTATTACTTTCAGGTAACATTAAAATTTCAGCACCAAACTGAACTTCACAACCAGTTTTATAACTTTTATGGTTTATTTTTAAGGATTTTATGCCTGGAAGAAGTTGTTTCAAAATATAGCATAACAGAAAGTATGAATCACTGAAGAAAAAAGGTCACTCAGTACATATTGTTCATAATATTCGTCTGAACACTCCTTAACGAAAGAGCCTCCGTGTACAAAAATAGCATAATATTACTCAATACTATTCAACCATCACAGCCTTGTAGCTTTATATTTATCGGGCTTATGCACATGAAACAAAAGACTTTAAAATAAACATAGGGTTATTTTAATAGCAGATTTCCTTAATCATGAAAGAGTCATATCTTAAGTAGATCGCTTTTTAAAAATTAGCTTCTGCAGGTACACCTAACAAAATAATATGTTCCTTATTAGAAAAACGGCAAGTGTACTTGTTTGTACTATTTTCATTTTCCAAGCCTACATTTTAAGAAGATGTTCTTTTATTTTTCCCCTCAAAACTAGCCAAAAGGAATATCTAATTGCCAACACAAAATACATATACAGTAATGCTCCAAGAACTTTGTATTTTGTCAAACATTAAGTGTATCTAAGCATAGATACCAACATAAGTTTTTAAAAAGAACTTTATTGTTCTTTATTCTAGTCTTGAACACAAGACCCTGCAACACGATATGGCCATCTTTCCAACATTGTATGCTAATGGAGGAATTTTCAGTGGCCGTCCACACTGATGAATTCACTTCTTAGCTTCACTGCCTTCTTCCCAACTTAAGATTAGATGTGGTTGGGTGAACCACAGCCAAGCTACCATGTTTATAATTAGCTTATCTCACAAATATGTGTGGGTGCTTGCCATATGCTAGATACTGGTGTACTGTCTAATATGTACTAGTAAAAAAGTAGGGGGAAACCTCTTCTCCTCGCAGGTTTACATTATTCTGCCTTTCTGACCCCACTGTCTACAGTAACACTGTCCAGTGACTCCAGAATCGCAGTAAAAGCAACTGGAACCTCAACACCCCTTCACTGGCCTTTAGCTGCCTCTGCAAGGCTGTGCGATGGGCTGGTAAAAGCCTTGCAGTGACAATGTCACTGTGCGAAGCTGCTAAAGACGCTGTCTGAAAGAGAAATCCTAATATACAAGGGAGTATACCCAAAGGGGAGAGGACTGCCACATATTAGGATTTCACTTTTTCACTGGTTCTCAACAGAACTGTCCAGGAGTTTAAAACACGTAGGCAGGGAAGTAAGCCCTCTGTGCAAACAAGGCTGGAAGTCTTTAAGTCTAAAGACCCATGTTTTCCTGCTCTGATTTGAGACTTGTTAGTGGAAATTGTCTCACTGGCTTATCGTCCAAACTGAAGTGTGGTAAACAGGTTAAGACCTGACATTTTTTGGTACACATAATGCCTGTCTTTTTTTTTTTTTTTTTTTTTTTTTTTTTTTTGACAGGGTTTCTCTGTGTAACCTTGGCTGTCCTGAACTCTTTTTGTAGACCAGGCTGGCCTCGAACTCACAGCAATCGCCTGTCTCTGCCTCCCAAGCCCTGGGATTAAGGATGTGAGCCATCATGCCTGGCCCCATAATACCTGTCTTGGTTGGCTTTTCTGTTGCTGTGACAAAACACTGAAGAAAATGAACTTGCTTATAGACCATCATCAGGGGAAGCCAAGGCAGGGCCTTGAAGCAGCTAATGAAACAGAGACCATATGAAAACACTGCTTCCTGCCTCTGCTGAGTTTCCTATACAACCCAAGACCAACCTGTTCCAGGGGTCAACCACTCATAGTGGGGCTGGTCCCTCCCACATCAATCATTAATCAAGAAAATGCCACACAGACTCGCCCACAGGTCAAAGCTAATGGAGGCAGTCCCTTTGAAAAGATTTCCTTTTCCCAGGTGAATCTAGCTTGTGTCAAGTTGACAAAAACAGCTTAAAACTCACTTTATCAGCCCTAACCTCACTGTAACTTCAGGTGAAGCCACACAATTTTAAAACTGGCATGCCATGAAACAGAAACAGAAAAACAGGCTCCAGTAGAAAAATAATCAAACCTGGATTGTCCAAGGTTGTCCATGAAAAAAAAAATAATAATGATCATGTGAAAACGGATTAACCTCAGATCCCTGATGCTGTTCCAGTAATATTGCCATATTGCTTCCCCAAACACTTCTAAGTGGCCTGAGACACACTGAGAAGCCATTACTATTCAGGGCAAAGTCACACTAGGAAAGTACATATTAAACTTTCATTGCTACAAGATATGCTGGGCAGACAAGAAAGTAAAACAGGACGTATCTGTCTTTAAGTTATCCCATTCTGTCTCAAGGGTGGGAACCCACGCCTACTGTAATATTTAGTGTCTCTCTGAATCACCATTCTTCATCTAATGAACTCATTCATTCTTGAAATATAAGGAATGCAGAAAAGTTTACTTATATTAGTTGTCTAGAGCTGCTATAACAAGATGCCAGAATATGGAAGGGTTAAGGAACAGAAATTTATTTTATAATAGTCTAGAGCCCGGAAGTCTAAGGTGAAGAGGGTGACAAAGTTGATTTCTCCAAAGATTTATTTCTTCTCTGCCCCTGGCTACAGCTAGTTATTTTCCCACTGCTTTGTTCTAACATGTCCCTCAGTGCAAACATCCCCCTTTTGTATCTCTAATCTACTTTAAAAATATAAAGACAAGGGGCAGACAGAAATGCCTCACTTACTAGAGCCATGCTAGTGCCTTCATTTTCATTTAGTTACCTAGTTACAAGCCCTGTGCTCAAATAGTCATATTCTGTTGTACTATGAGCTAGGATGTCAACAACATGATTTGGGGAGTGGACAAGGAAGAGGATACACAATTCAGTGCATAACACCACTACTGCTAAATTATGTTCTTATCCGTAAGTATGACCCAGGTGTGGTAGCACTTACCTTTAATCTTAGGACTTGTGAGACAGAGGCAGATAGATTATTGTGAGTTCAAAGCCAGCCTGTTCTAGCCTGCCATGGCTACCTAGTGGGGAAGACTACATATCCTGTCTCCAAAAGGAAACAAACAAACAAGCAAGCATACAGAAAGACAGAGAGAGAGAGAGAGAGAGAGAGAGAGAGAGAGAGAGAGAGAGAGAGAGAGAGAGAGAGAGAGAGAGAAGGAAAAACCAGAAAAAGAAAAATCACCTATGAATGTGGTTATTTATTCTCACTATTAAATGATAATTTTTCTAGTTACAAAATTGTGGCATTACATTGTAAAATTGCTATTCCACTACTTCCTGGCTTTCATTATTGCTGAAATGTCTACTATTGTTCAACTTTGGCTCCTTTTTGTATTTATTTACTTTACAAACTTACTTGTTGGTCTTTTTGAGACAAGGTTTCACTATGTTAAAACCCTAGCTGTCCTGGAACTCACTCTGTAGACCAGGCTGGCCTTGAATTCATAGAAGTCCACGTTTCTCTGCTTTCTGAGTGCTGGAATTAAAGGCATGTGCCATCATGCACAGTGGCTCCCTCTTAAAAAATTTGCTGTTGGCTGTTTATAGAATCCATTCTTGTCTTTGGTATTTATACTATATATATTGCTTAAATTCTTCATTATACAGGGGCATGATATGTTTACATGCAGATTACATATGTAGTATGTTTTATATCTCAGCTGTTTTAAAATCACTACTGTTTCTATTCTCTGTTAGACCCTCTTGATATTCTTCAGATCTCATGCTCCATGTCTTTTCACTTCCCATGTTACTTCCAATTCTGCTTGTCTTATATAATGAGTCTCTAGGTTCAACAGTTAGAGGGTTTGTTGTTTTATTTTCCTATCTTTACAAGTTAGATTTAGTTTTGTTTTCTAGCTGGCTCTGTGATCTTGAATGTCTTCTGTTTTTTTTTTTTTTTTTTTTTTTTTTTTTTTTTTTGTGCCCTTATAAGATTCCATTCACTTACTCCTTTAGCCATTTCATGACAATGTTTAACTGTTTAAGTCAAATAACTAACACTTCAGTATGTTTAGTATTTTTGCATTTCAGTTTCTAAGGACTCTAGTCCTTCATCTGACCTTTTAAAGTTATTAGATACCATTTAAAATTCTTATGTTGATATAAATTCAAACTTAGAGAATTATAAAATAGCCATCTTTTTGTAAGAAGTTACTAAATAATAAAATAATGTATTCATACCTTTCAACTAGTCTCCCCACAAATTTCTCAAACAATTACAGATATAATAAGACTATTACCCAGGGTCATAATACTCTTCTTTAGTCTCTATAAATCTCAAATGTTTCTCAGTCCCTTCTTGGCGTCACCATTTTTTAAAGATTGTAAGACAGTATTTGTAGAGTGTGACTTGGTTTCCATGACGTTTCTTCATGAGTAGAATCAGAGTCTGTGCCACTGCAGCATGCCTTCTAGGTCGTATCTCAAGCTATTGGTGCCAAATTGGTGTTTTCTCATTGAACTAGCTTGTATAATAATAGCTGCCACAACGTAAAATTGACATCTCCCTACATTTAATAGCACTGTGCTGTAAGAAGGAACTTTCTCTTTTCTCCATGTATTTATTCATTTATCTGTGTCAGGGAAGACTCTTGGGTTTCTATCGATAGTCAGTGTGATATGATCTATTAATATGATGGTTACTTTTAATCCTCACATTGGTCCAGGTTTGGACAGAGCCTCTTCAAACTCTTTTAAATCTCTTCTTCACATGTTCTCATTTTTTTCTGTGTGTGCACTTACTATCTAATATAAAACATTCCAAACGTACATAGTCCCTGCCTCACTTCTGAAATCATATGTTTCTCCAGGGAGTCCCAAGTCTTTTGGTGGAGAAACAGCACTTAGAAAACAAGATCTTGAAAATAGGCTTTTACTAATAAGGTCTCTCAACGGAAAGAGCAAGAAAACATATGCCATATGCATTAAATGTATCTATATAAACAAACACCTGCAAATTCATATCTTACATGTGTCTATCATCTGTGAATCTACCTTAAGTTCACAACAGTACCTGAAATTCCCCAACATCACAACTGTACTGTCTTCTTTCCATTTTCACTGGAAAAGTCTCGGTTCATTACCCTGAGTGCATCCACACCTTTGCTCAGCCCTCCCTTATGCAACCCATGTCTTGACCCTAATGAACTTACACCCTGGTTGGCCTCTAGGCTGAGCCTGATGAATTTAATTGAACTTGAGCTGGGAGAATCCTGACACCCTACAACGAGGTTCCTTTCCAATAGAGGGGATTTGCATTTCCTTCAGCTAACAGCTCAGTTGACTATCTGTGCAATCTCTTATTAGGTCTGCAGAGGGGAGCCTAGTTAATCCTGGTTCTTTGGTTGGCAGGCTCCTGTTACAGCAAGCCTCAGTCGAAATCTTCTAGTACTCACTGCTGAGGTCAGTTCTTTGGGGCTCTATGGAAAGATTTATTTTTAGGGTGTGGTGTTCTTTGTTTTTGTTCTTTTGTTTTGTTCTGGAATCGGTTCTTTATTTTGTTGTTTTTGCCCTGAAGGACTTCCTCCTACTCCTTGCAATCCCCGGAATTCCTTGCTATTGATGCTTCTCATTTGCTCAAATCCAGAGGTTCAGTGTGCAGCTCAGTGGCAGAGCATTACCTTAAATGTACAAGGCCCTGCATGTGATCTCGTGTGCAGCTCAGTGGCAGAGCACTGCCTTAAGTGTACAAGGCCCTGCATGGGATCTCCAGCACTAAATAAATAAATAAACAAATAAAAATAACGATTTGTCTATATTCAGTGGTGGCAAGCTTTGAGTCCTTTGGTGTAGCAAAACCACCATATTTTGACATTGTGTCTATATGCTCCTCTGTATTCTTTTTTCCTTTCTTTACTTTACCAAACTGTCAATGCCCTTGAACTGTAAGATTTCTGTGATAGGCCAGTTACTGTTTCAGAGTAGGACTTTTTAAAAAGGTGAACCTAGAGAAATTATTGACTAGCACTTATGATTTTGTTTTTAACAGAAAGTAAGGATTATATAAAACAATGTTGTACTAGGATTAGGTCATTTTGTATCATAAAGATTAAGGGAATATTAACATTCCTTTAGTGGAGTACCTTGATTTGACATATGGGTAAAGAAATCCCAAACACCAAGATGGGTTTTTGCCAAAGTAAATGGAATTTTGATGGGTTAGCTTCCATTTATTTAGAGTTGAGGACTTAACTCTATCATCCTAATTTATACTTGTATAATCTTCATATCTAATCAACCAGTGAAATTTTTGTAAGAAAATTTAAAAGTTTTCCACATATTAAAATAATTTATGATCATTTGGGGGCAAATTAAATGTAGAAAAGAAATAAAATAAACATTATTATACTGTGACCTATACATGACTACTGGTAACATGTTATTTTTAATCTTACATCCTTTATTTTCATTGCTGAGATCATACAATATAGTTTTGTATGTTTTCACACAATGTATCATTAATGTTTCCTCACATCATTAAAAACTCTTCATTGGCATTATTTTAATGCTTCACAATATTTAATCATATGGATGTACTTACATGGAGTGAACTATTCACCTTCACTAAATTGGTTGTTTCTATTTTTTTCTGGCATTTATCACAGTCTGAAGTGTATTTCTGTTTATCAGTGGTAGCCCACAGTGATGTTTCCTCCAGACAGAATCATAGAGGTAGATTCACTTGAGCAAAGGAAGAGAATGTTAATGTCTTCTGATGTATGCTACCAAATTGCTTCTCAGTCGAAAAGAAGGATAAGTTTATACTACATCCAGTTGGGTAAAAGAATTTGTCTCTCCGGGTCCTTACTGCAGCTCTTTAATATGTGTTTGAACATTTTTGAGTCTGGTCATACACTTTGTGTGTACTGATGAGTGTAGGATCACACACCTGACAAGAATCTCGTAAGACTTTGTCCCCTTGTGACCACTACCAGGCTGTGTATATATACTCTGTAATATGGGCATAATATTAAAATCAACAGATATGCTTCTCGGAGAAGCAGTATATGTTATGCAGTATATGACAGTGTTCCTCTTCATTGTTTTCCTAAAGTCTAAAAGTCTGTGGGCTATTGTATTACAAAGACCAGAGAGAGCATCAGGCTAGTCCTCCAGGTAAACCCACTGACGGAAGAGCAGAGCAGCACCTGAGTGGCCCTTCTCTCTTGGTACATGTCCTTGGGAAGAGCCATATCTGAAGTCATACATGGCCATTCTTTCTCTAATAAAGAAGGGAAGCCTCACTGGACTCACTTAAAATGCTAGATACTTACTCACCACCTAGTTAATCCCTTCTGTAAAGCTTAAATCTCTATACATGAGACTATTTAAAGAGATAGAGAAAACAATGTAAGGTGCTCCACCAGGTATTGGCAAATAGACTCTCCTCTCAGTCACCTACTTGCAGGGTTGATACAGTGGACATTTGCAAGTTTGTGAACCGGAAATATGAACATGTAGAACCTTCAAGTGCCGCTCGGGGATAAGGACAGCAAGGGTAGCAGTGCATGAATGTTCGGACCTTTCAAAGTGCCAGATGAGGAGAGAATATGAAGGGGTTTGCAGGAAATAGAAGCCCAAGCGGGATGGTTTCCTTAGATACATCTCACTAGTCCCCACCTAGTTAGATCAGACTGCCCTATCTAGGAACACATCAGGTCTGGCAATGAGGAAACTACCCGTTGCAGAGGACTTCAGTACGGGCTGTACATCTACTTACTAAAAAGTTTGAACAGGTCCACGCAGACCTATTGGATCAGAATCTGTTGTACGGGCTCAAGTAGCTGGATTTTTTAAAAAGCTCCCCAGCTGGTATTGATTCACAGCCAAAACGGAGGTCTAATGGATAATCTGGCTCATCTTGTTCGTGATGTAAGAGCTGGACTCGGTCACCTAAGTCTGTAATTAACCACTCTGGCCTTAGAGACTTGCAAGTTAGGAAATTCAAATTTCAACAGAAAGAACTTCAATTCCTTGCTAAATATCACACGGTGTGGTAACAGCAGCATGAACATTTATCTTACACATTGCCAGCATGTCTTCTAAAAGAGCAGAAGGAAAGAAAATTGTCTCAGAAAATAGAAATTCTACTTAAGGCAAATGTAGCCTTCAAGAAAGGGTCCTTGCTGCTTTGTCTTTAAAGTGGCCGCATTTCACATTGTGTGGCCACGCAGGATGAGAAAGCAGCGGTTAGTTCCTGTTCAATGAAAGGTGGAGAGCGCTTGGTATTTACTCCTCCTGACCCAGAGCAAGTGAGTCCTACTGGGGTTCAAAGTCTGTCCCTTCTGTGGTGTACTAAGTCGGTCTCAGTGTTCCGGTTTACTAAACTGTTAACAGCAAAGGTGTAGGTGATTTGAAAAAGAAGGTGTCTGAGAGCAGCCACACACAAAGGCTCACCTTTAAGGAACAGCTTTATTATTACTACTCACTCTGCGAGGATTCTCTCACCTTAATATCTGAACTCTAAGCAGAGGAGTGAAAGACGCTAGATATTAAAATTGCTTAGGTATACAAGCAAGAGCTTGCATGGGATGTAGACTTCACCAAACCATTAGGTTAGCCGTGGATTTTTATTATAAACAGCTTCTTAATGAAGTTTTAAAATCGCATTTTTTATGAATTCTTAGTTATGACACAGAATTAACTTTATAAGAAGCTGGTGGGGGGAGGGACTAATGATATAAACATACCTGGTTGACTTTTATTCATCTGGGGCCACGCTGGAAAACACAAGTCTTAAAATATCACTTAAAGGCCCTAGGTTCACAGCTGACACGTTCCAAACATCAGTACTGATTCTAGAGGCCCCTGGCAACTAATACTACGCTTCCTTCTCTGTTTTTCTTGGATTGGATTTATGGCCAACTTTTTGTAATCCACTCTCTACTGGGACAAGCTAGGATATGAGTGTGTAACTTCCTTAAAAAGTGAAAGTGACCATGGGAAAAACACCACAATTGATATTTATCTTAAACTGCTCGCAGACACTGCTCCCTGGCAGCATGTCAAGTTGCTGTCACACAGTAGAGCTGTCAGAGGGGTTTCTAGAGAGGATTATATTTGGGTTCTTTCTCATCTATCTATCTATCTATCTATCTATCTATCTATCTATCTATCTCTATCTATCTATCATCTATCTTCCTTTCTAAAATAGATTCTTCTTTCATGCAATACACGCTGACCAATTTCCCCTCCCTCCACTCCTCAGCACATCTCCTCTTCCCCACATGTTATGCCAATTGCTGACCCACGTATGAAAGAGTTTCCTGTCCTTCAGCACCCAACACATGAGTCTTGACACAAGATTATCATCTGCCACTTGAGATCCCTGGCTGGAAGGGAAAGCTCATCACAGTCCAGGCACCAACAAGGTCAACGACTATGAAAAATTTTAGCTGAACTTTCCACAAAGCCAAGCCCTCAAGCTCCATAAGCCTTCCTTGCCCCAAAGGCACTCCTCTCAGTCCTAGAGTATACCTTGGCTGGCTCACTTTCCCAGAGAAGGAAAACAAATTCAAACGCAGACCCTGCATGAGAGTCTGAAATCCTTCTCAGCTCAACCTACTGTGGCTGGTTTCAAATGCAGGCAAATATAATGATTCCATACAAAGAAGTGAAGTGCTTATAAATTATCCCTAAAAGAAACTTACACTGCCATGGCTACCACACAAACTACAAATTATTGACCCCGTTTTGAGAATGTAAAGTCAGCCCTGTCCCAGACTCTTTAATTTTATGGTCAGTGGACTTGGAGTTCTTGCTCCCCTGTGCTGGAAAACACATCAGTGCAAACCGTTCTACACCAAACATTTTACAGTTGTCCGTTCAGATGGACTCTTGTAAAAGTTAAATATGTCTGAAGCCTGTTCTATGTTAAAGTCTCAATAATGTAAATAGTTAAATGGAGAATTTTCAGTCATTAACACACACACACACACACACACACACACACACACACAGAGAGAGAGAGAGAGAGAGAGAGAGAGAGAGAGAGAGAGAGAGAGAGAGAGAGAGAGAGAGAGAGATGGTGGCTTCACCTGGGCAGAAGCCTATGAGGGATTTTTTTTTGGTTTTTTTTTTTTTGGTAAAGAGCTGAGGACCATAGTGGGAGGTTGCAGAGAAGCACTCAGCAGGCAGGCTGGGAGGACTGTTAATGGGGACCAGCTCATCTTGGTTTTGGCTCCTCCAGTTGCATACTGGCTTTATACCCTGCCAAGCTGGGGCCGAGGAGAAATGGTGGTGGCACACAGCACTCAAAACTATGAACCAGCTTCTCACAGGAGAAGGACACAGAAATATGAACTCTTAGTATCATTAACTTCAAAAGCCCTGGGCTCCCTTTTAGGAATCTTCACTCTATAATAAAAATAGGAGCAAAGAGTTGTTGAGCTGTGCAAAAACTCTTAGAAGCCTTTTTAAAAAATAAATTTCCCACCAAAATCTAGGGGTGGAGGTGGTGGTTATTCCCTTTTTTTTTTTTTTGAACAAGAAACAGGCTTGAATATTTTAAGTACATTTCCCAAGATCACAAAGCTAGTAGCACAGGCCACGTTTTAAACCAGCCTTACTTGCTTTCAAAGTCCATGCTATTAACCACCACATATTATGAGCAAGTAAAGGAACTTTTAACATCTTCATCTCCAAATGAATGAGTGGCTTTTATTGTTGGCTTCTCTATCTCTGGTTTAGCAAGCAACATCAAAACAACCTTAAGGATTTATTGTCTATATGTTCAAGAGTCTGTGCAACCTTGTTGGAGGTTTGAGCATGCAGTGCCTTCAGTAACCAAGTCAAGTCCAAGAGTTTAATAGCCTATGGGTGGAGCCATATACTCCTTAAAAGTTTAAATGTCCTATATGGACAGGTCAGAGTGGTCATACTAATACGTCAATCCCCAGGATATTAAGAATAGCATGATTCCTACGATACCCATTGGAGAAAGGATCTTTTTAACATCTGGCTTGGGTCCTGAGTCAGCAAACAGATACACACTCCAGGTATGCTAGGGAGAAACTATTAACCAGGCAAACAAGCCCCAAATGGATTTTCTGATTATTGGTTAGGATGCAGGTGGCTTGGAGACGACCGCAACTCTAGAATGTTAATCTTTGCACTATGGGAAAATTATGACTTTCTTTCCCCAGGAACTTGCATTGTGGTATAGATTTAAGGCAGTAATTTGTTACAGGCATTGATAGGGGCTATGTTATCAACCTTAGAATCATCAAGAAATTCTATCAGAAGACACAATGTTTAAGTATAGGTCTAATTACGGCAATCATTTCTTTTTTGTTTCCTTTGCACAGATCCACTTAATCCCATGTCTTAGTGTGGGCACAAGCTGACAGTTGCATGACAAGGAATGTTTCCCTTTGTAAAAAACCCACTTCCTTTCTGTGTAGTTTTAGCCTAATTGAAATGTTTCCTATTAAGCTCAATCAAGGGAGCAATTATCTAATTACTCACTTATGCTTTTCCAGTCAAAATTTTGCCTAAGCTGGTATAGTGGAATGAGAAAGAACATATTTATTATTGCTTTTACATTTTCCTGTTTGGCTTTAGACAATAATCATAAACATGTACTTCCAGGTCACCAGAACATAGCTAATTAATACTGCTATTTTCTATAAAATTGTATTACTGCAAGCTATAGCCCAATGCCAAATTTGGCCCTGTCTACAAAATGCACTTTAAGACTTGTGGTTACGCTACATGAATGCTGTCACTGGAGAAGGGTAATAAGGAAAGAACCTAGTGAAAACAAATCACAAACATATATTCAATCATCTCAAAGCCACAAGTTTTATGGCTTTAAAAATAAAAAGTGAATCACTTAGATTTAATTGAGAAAATAATTTCATAGCATCACTTTAAAGAAACATGTATTCTGCATGTCTGGGTTTTCTCTTGGTAGAAATCCCTTAGGTCGCAAGATGATCACAACCAGTCAACAACACAGGTGGTCCACACGTCTAAGGTATAAATTAGAGATGTATATCATTAAAACCAGAATTAATTTTAGAGTTACTGACCCTGTGAGGTCACTCCTGATTAACTCCATTTTGATTGGGGTTGTACCAAAGTGAAACAGACAAATTGGGTATGAGGGATGGCTATGTTCATTTCCAGACAATACATTTTATTATTGTGTTCATCATCATAAATGGTAATTAATGCAGAACAAATACAGCCCTCTGTGCATAAAAAGCCCCAGGAAACTTTACTTCATGGTAAATTTATAAGGAGGGAAAGAAACACTTCCTTCAATCCTGTAAATGTGGCTGACAATCCTTTACCTACATTTACTACATTAGAAAGGCATTGCAAGAACAAGGGAGCATTCCAGTTACTGGAAGGAGATGAGCATCTCCATGTTTGTGAAAGGCAGAATGAGTGAGCCATTCACAGCATTGGGAACTCCTGGGACAACCGGTACTCTCTGAAGATAATGCTTTCTCTCCTAACTGACTTGTATCAGTGATGACTCATTAATAAATCATTGAAAGTTGATTTTTAAAAAAACCTAAATGTTTAGCCATTGTGATGAGGAGCTATGCCATGGCCCCTAGAAAGCTGTACTATCTGTTTCTCAGTGTGGAAAGAGGGCTCAAAGAGAAAATGAGGTAGCTTGAAGATGGTTGCAAATGAAGAACAGATTCTGTTCTGTTTATTTCCATCAGGAAAGAGGGATAGAACAAGAGAAAGAGGGAGAAATTTACTTCTTTCTAAAAATAAAAATAAAAGGGCTATGTAATTAGCTACATATTTTTCACCACTTCATATTCAGGACTTCAATAAACTGACCATTAAATTAATTTTGTTTCATAGTCACTGTGGAAAATAAATGAATGAGTCTCCACGTTACAGCAGGAGTGCAAGTTATTAGGTGAAGCAGTCATCAATTAACAAGAAGCACAGAAAATGGTTGTTCATCAGTGTACATCTTCCCTTAACTCACCCCAAACCGTAAACAAGCCAGCCAGCATGGCCCTTGTGTTCAACATTATTTAGCTCTTGAAATTTTCAAGATGAGTTACCATTGCCTCTGTAGCCCCCTCTTTTTACTAGTTCTCGTGTTTCTATCCTTCCTCTGCCGCAATAATTTAATAGAAGTAATTATGTCTTTAAAAATAGTTAAATAAGCAAATGAATGAAGCTCTCTTTCCGTTTTCCCAGTGCCAGGTCAAGCGGCTCCTCAAGTTTGTCTGAAATGATACCCTTTCCCGTCTGGCTTGAGTCTCCTTTTGGGATTATTTTTATGATGTTCTGCTATGCTCACCAACTGTGTTAAAGCAGTGCTGTTTTATCCAATTTAATGTAATAACTGGGAAATCTAGAGATCATAGAAATTTAACACTAGAAAAAGTGCCCCACAATGTCTCTGTTATAATTGTGGACTCTCCATGCATATTTATTTTAAGTCTTCTAATTATGAATTGTTCTTCCATTTCTACAATTTTAATATCAGCTATGGTTGTTAGTTATTTTGTTTCTAGTATCTATAATGTCAATACTTTTTGAGTTTTTATAATATTTTGTCTTTTGCAGAGAAGACATGAGTAAATAACTTGTGCTATAAAACACAAATTAATTACTAATGACTCTGAATATCTGACGGAAGGTCATAGCGGACTGTTTACGATAAACAAAATCATTAGCTTTTCATCATTCTATTAAATTTTACAAATCAAAGCAGGTCAACACTGTAGGCTTAGATTTTTCACAAACCTACTTCTCTTTTTAATTTATTATAATTTATTCAGATTACATCTTAATTGTTATCCCCTCACTTGTATCTTCCTGTTCCCACCCTTCCTCGGTCTTGGTCTTCTACCCTATTCCCCTCCCCTAGACCTGTGACAGAGGGGACCTCCTCCCCACAATATGACCACTTTTACCTCTTTTCCAACTCCCCAGCCGTTGGTAGGAGAGAAAGATGAGTAGAAGGAAGAAAACAAGGGGCATAGACCTTTTTACTTCTTCCGGCCGGGTAGTGTCATTAGGTTCTTTTGTGGGTAACGCCAATCTCAGCTGTCAACAGCCAATGCAGCAGGAGTCTTCCTCCAATCCCCTTCAAGTCATTGCATCTCCCTTTATACTCTCTTTTTTATACCCTTCAGAGTCCTCAGAATTCAACTAACTCCACCTGGCAAAGACCACTCCCCACACGAGACAATTATCAGCTGTGGACAAACTAAAGCCCAAACTAAAATCCCACACCTGGGATTAAAACAAAAACATACGTACTTAACATAACTGAGTTTACAAAGAACGCAAAACTTCCATTACACAACACAAAGAGCATCTCCTGTGGAAATCTCTCACCAGTTAAGAATTACTCACTTACAATGAACCAAGTTTAACATATAAGTCATGTGGCTTGGGGCATATACAACATCCTAACCCTACATATTGGAATTATCTAGAAGCCTTTAAAGAACACCAGTTGGGGGTAGAGAGATGTTGCAATGTTAATACCTCTCACAACTCTTGCAGAGGACCAGAACTTGGTTCCCAAAATCCACACTGGGTAACTTCAGAAAAGGAGCACTAATTGGTCCCAACCCAGTGTATTGGTTGAAGTTACATGACGTGGAAAACTCGGTTACAGACTTCTTAACAAATGCCTCCTCTTTTGAATCTAGTGTACATTCTAACTTGAACGGCACTATGAAACAAGATAAATGCAACATATACACAAGCAGCAAATTTATGGTTATTTCTTATGGTGTCCTACCATTAGTTTGACATGAAACAGTGTTTTCCTCATTGACTCATTCATTCACCCATTTATAGAATTTACTCATTCTTCACCCACTCACAGAATCCATTGTTGATGTTACAAAATGTCACCATCCCCCCATTTCTTACTTGGTCTCAAATCAAAGAAAACGCACTCTTACAGTAATAATGTTGATAATGAAAGCTGATAGAGAAATTTGGGGAAGTTAGTTTAAAGGAAAAAAAAGTGATATGAAATAGAGTGAGCAGAATAATAGCCCTAAAGATGCTCTGTTCTATCCTTGCAATTGGTGGAAGGATTTTACGTGAGGGGATTAACATGGGCTGTGAGGTAGGCTAAAGCTAGTCTTTAAAAAGATCAGAGAAAACTCAGCTGTGATTTGCAGGGATTCCTGACTACAGAATAAAAGCTCAAAAGATATATGCACTGTGTAAGAAGGAAGCTAGGAGTAAGGAATCCCAGGACCCCCGAGAAAGTGGAAAGAAGGCACAAGGCATTCTTTCCTGAAACTGCCAGAAAAGAAGGTATCCTGCCAACACCCTGAGTTGGCCAATCAGATGCATGTCTGACTTCTCATGGTCTAGGAAAATAGACATTTGTGCTGTTTTTAACTGTTGTTGATAATTCACAGCAGCAGTGATGCAGACCTATAGAATCAGCCTAAATACTGATGCTAACTACAAAATTTGAGCGTCAACAAGGATCAGGAGAGTGGAGAACATTTAACAGCGTCATGAGGTTGCAGGTCAAAGCCTCCAGGCACAGTGCTTGACTGAGCTGGGGACGACAAGGCTGCTCAGAAGAAGCCCACTGACCAGATCCTGGGCGACGCCTAGTTCTTCTGACTGTCGGATTTGGCTTGAGGAATCTCCCGTGCCCTGTGAATATGGATCCTGCCATGGAAAAGGATACTTTCCCACTTAACTGCCTTCCTCCTTGCTTTCACCTCAGGAACTGTTACATAATTTGAGTAGAAAATAAAAACAGGGTGCCTTTTCTTTGAAAAACCTAAAGAATTTCCAGATGGAAATAATGAAGTGTCTTAGTATA
Organism: Acomys russatus; assembly: GCF_903995435.1. NCBI lineage: Eukaryota > Metazoa > Chordata > Mammalia > Rodentia > Muridae > Acomys > Acomys russatus. Next base: position 68,218,805 of record NC_067137.1, read on the forward strand.
GGCTGCTGTAACAAAATGCCATAGGCCAAAAGACTTGGACATCATTTCTCACAATGCTGGAGGCTGGACGTCCAAGTTCACAGTGCTAGTAGGTCTGGTCTATGGCAAGGATCCGTTTACTAGTTTGCAGAACACTGTCTGTCTTCTCATCATATCCTCACATGGAGGAGAGCCAGACAATCTCCTGCCCCTTAATTATTTTTCAAGACCCTACCTCCTAATACTACACACAGATTTAGGATTCATATGAATTTGTGAGGTACAAAGAGTCCATAATGCACACACTTAAACCTGTAAACCTGTAGCTTTTCTGACCACAGGACATTATACAACTGCCCACAGACTCCACCTATGAGCTTGGCCTTGGTTTCATCCAGCAAAACACTTGCATATCTGATGTCAGTTTGTCATCTACTTGGAGGATCCCAATATCAGCTCCTAATATAAATAGCTCCTTGGGGCATTGATGCTGGCTGTAACCAAGTAAGAACAAATCACCAAGCTCTACTCTGTGCCTTCAAGCCTCTCACACAGTTTTATAATCATTCTTATTGACTGAAGCTGGTTATCAGTGCAATTTTAAAGTCCTTTGCCCCCACTCTGCAACATACAAGACATACTAGGTTTGAGAAGCAGCATAAGTATTTTTAATCAAGCTCACCAGCAATAAAAATATACAGTGACTTTGGGCAGTGACTCTGGGCAGAGTGCCTTTAATCCCAGCACTCAGGGAGGCAGAGGTAGGTAGATCGCTCTGAGTTCGAGGGCCAGCCTTGTCTACAAAGTGAGTCCAGGACAGTCAAAACTACACAGAGAAATTCTGTCCTCAACCCTGTCTCAAAAAAAAAAAAAAAAAAAAAAACCAAAACCAAACCAACACACACACACACACACACACACACACACACACACACACACACACACACACACACACACACAGAGACACTGTGTGAGCATTAACATTGTGATTATCACATTTTACCCCAAATAAATACCAAGGAGAAATTCAGAAATTTACTCTTTTACTTTGCATTAGAGTTGAAAGCAACTCAAAGGCTACTTACTAACGAAAAAGACTGAAAACTTGCTTTTCCTTCTGTTTGCAATTGGAAATGCTATTACTTGGGGTAAGACAGTGTTTTCTAAACCTGGCAATTTTGAATATTAATGCAAAGTTTTGTAGCCATTAGCAACCTTTGTAAGCCTCAGCAAACTGGACTCTGTACTCAGAGGGTCATTTCACAAATATAACACATTGAATTCATTCAAAACATATGCCTTAGCAGGTCTCTAGGTTTTAATATAATTATCATATACTTTTCTTCTCTGTGTATTCTCTCTAAAAATGAGTACTTTTTCATCCTTCTGCAGAGGAAACTATTTGCTTATTAATTCTATCATTTGGCTCTGTCACGGCATTACAGGTGAAATAGAAAAAAAAACCCTATAACTAAAAATGCAGTTGCTGTGTTGCACGCCTTTAATCCCAACACTCACGAGGCAGAGGCAGGTGATTTCTGTGAGTTCGAGGACAGCCTGAACTACAAAGCAAGTGCAGGAGAGCCACAACTACAAGAGAAACCCTGTCTTGGAAAAAAAAATGCAGTTGTTAATAAATATGTAAATACAGTCAGGCCTTTGTAGTTGGGAATAATGTCTAGAACTTGAGTTTGACTAGTCCTCCCATTTCCTGTTTGAGACTGCCTAGAGTGGCTCATTTTAATTTGCTATAACACAATATTGCTGGGAGCTATAAAAAGAGGAAAGCCTGAGCAAGCCCCCAGGTATGACCCAGCAAGCAGCACTCTTCTGTGGTCTCAGCTTCAGTTACTGCTTCCAGGTTCCTGCTCCACATTTCTGTCTCCGCCTCCCTCATGATGGACTGTAAATGGGGAAGCCAAATAAACCTTTTGTCATGGTATTTTATCACAGCAATAGAAGCCTAGCAAAGACAACAATCAAGTCTCCACTCCCCATTCATAAAAAGAGAGGCATCTATTTGGAGGGTTGTTTTGAAAACTAGGCACTATAGAGCTAAGGTGTGGAAAGCAACAACTAGTAAGTAGAAGGTAACAAGCAAGTGTAGTTTATTTTAGGATTTGTTCTTAAAACAATATAATTTTTATCCTAGGTTACCGAAAGTATATTGGTTTTCTTCTGTTGTGGCATTCCCATTTGTAGGAAGAATATAATACTAATATTATATTATCAACTTTGCTAATAAATGGGAATTACAGTGCACAACATATATTTATATAAATATTTTCTGAGTGAAGAGTTTGAGATATGAACAATTGATGGTTTATCTTTTCTAGAAGCATAGTAAAGAAAACTAATAATTTATAATTATATGATAAAAACAGAACTACATAGAAGTTGTCAAATTTAATTCTTTATCCCTGGAGTCTATAGTTATTTACATGCTGCTATTAGAATAAATTAATGTATGTATCAATGAAATTTTCTACAGCAACATAGAATTTGTAAGTATTTAATATTACAAACACTCTAAAATAGTTTTTAATATTATATTTCCTGGGAGACCTACAATTAAAAATAAATCACTATTTCCCAATAGTAAATAGGGTTTGGAATTGCTAGAACACCCTCACGTCAGGTGTCCTGTCACCAAGTGGCACCCAGAACTCAGTTATACCTTCCTCAAGTCCCATGACCTACTATCTAACAAATCTCTCTCCACCAGCCTTTAGGAACCATTTGTGTTTGCTGTGACACTGTGGGACATCGGGCTGTGGGGAAATTAATAGGACCATGATTTTGAAACATGAGATTTTCCTCTCTAAAGAAAACTTTCTTAGCTTACATTTCTCTATGTCTTCATTTCTTCAACAGGAATGTGTGGAGAAAAATGAAATGAATGAAAAGAAAATAGTCAAAGGGAGGAGCAATTAATTCAAAAGGGAAGAGGGAAGCCTGAAAGTTTCACTTACTCCTGCTGACTTGCATCTGACTTCAGTAGGGAAAAGGGAAGTGTGGAGGGGGTGGGGGTAGGGGTGGGAGCGGGAAGAGACAGCCCAAATTGCAGTAGGGAAGCAGGCAGTGCCCTGAACCGCAGGACAATTTGTTCTCAGAACTAGAACCAAAGCAAAGTCAGTGAAGGATTATGCTGCGGGAACCCTGGTGGTAAACACATTCAGGATGAAAGAAGGAGCCCCTCCCCAGGACTGTGGGTACAAAAATTGAAAACAGGATGATGCAATTCAGAAAACTAGAACAATCTTGGATTCAGCTCCTGCTATGTGCCAAGCTCGCTTGGGGTCAGCCTGCACCTTGCGCAGCTGCAGGCTCTGGGGGCAGCTCTTGCCCTTGCTGTGCCCTTCTCCAGGGAGGAGCCGCTCTCCTGAGTGTCCCAGAGAGCAAAGAGGGAGAAGACAAGAGCAAGGTGGAGCACAGCATCCTGTAGGGGGAGACCCTTCACCTGTAGGTGTGGATAACATGCATGTACATTATGCAGTTGGTGAGGGGAAACTGAGTGTGGCAATTATTTACTACATTGGTGAAGATTGAACGTGACTTCAGGATGCGTATGTGATGAGAAATAAAGACTAATGAGAAACATAGAGTATGGTCTAACATTGCACTAGTGATGCTCTTATAATATGCTTTTATCCAATTTCATTTCTCTATGTAATGGAGATACCAGATGAAGCCTAAGCTGACCACAGGAGGGCTGGCTAGTATTGCTGTTAACTGATGAGAAATCTAGAGGTGAGGCGGTGAGCGCTCCACGCAGGGATTTGCAAACAAAGCCAGCTTCATGTTGGAACCCCTTTCTTGGTGTTTCTTACTAAAATGTCTGTCCAAGAATTTTCCAAAGTATGATCCTGGAGTGCAAACTCTGAAGAACAACACCAAGTTTTTATCTGATGGTAAGGTTAGTCTTGAGCGTTCTAGACAGACAGTTAAACCTGTTTCTCACTTAGAGCTTTAAAAACGATCATAAGTATAGTGAAATTCCAATGGGGATAGAAAATTCACTTTTCCTTAAAATTAATTGGCCCCATAACTCTTACAGTCTACCTTTCAGACTCAGAGTAATACAGAATATACTGGAAAACTGCACCAGTGAATGTTGAATTAACCAAAAAGTTAGACAATTCTGTTTTAGTACTGGCACAGAAACAGAAATGTGAAGTAGATTAAGTTAAGCATGGACTAATAATCCCAATGTGTAATGAGCAGAGAATGGCTAGTATCATTGTTCATAAATACTAGGGCATCATGAAGCCTCAATAAGTATGCTTTGTTATGGAAGATTTAGACATAACGGCTACAGACAGCATTTAGTCAAATGTGTGGCCATGAGACTGCTTTGCATCTGATAAAAACAACTTGCTATCTGAAATATCCAAAGAGCTCTTAAAATTCAACAGTAAGAAAAGGAATGACTAATTTAAGAATGGACAAAAGTTCCTAACAGATGCCTTCCAGAGAGGATATGCAGATGGCAAATAAGAATATTAAAAGATGCTCTATATCCTATGCCATAAGGAGTAAGCAAACTAAAACAAGAGTTATTATAAACTGAATGGCCCAAATTCATAGCACTGATTGTTATGAAATACAGTGCAGTGAAATGGTACCATGGCAGGCACACGCCAAGGTGTGCCCCTGAGAAATTATGCCATGCAACCGATCTGGTATAAGGAGGTTTCCTGGGGGAAGGGAGAGGAGTGAGAACCCGGAGAAGGGGTAGAGGGCAGAAAAGGGTGTGCAGAGAGGGAGAGACAGGGGGCACTGAGGACAGAGGAAGGGAGAGACAAAGGATGCTGGGAACACACACACAGAGAGCACACTGTCCTTTTATAAGCAGCACACACTGGACTCGCCTGCTCACCTGGGCATGAAGGCGTGTGATGGCAGCAGGTGATAACATTGCTAGGTCCCTGAGAGGAGTCTAGTGGAATCACCTGTAAGCAAGCCAACACTGATAATACCAAACAGTGACAAGAAAGAGGAGCAAGCAGAGTTCTGGATCATTGTTGGTAGGAATGTAAAGGGTGTAACTGTATTGGAAGACAAATTGGTAATTTGTTGCAAACTAAAGCTGTGGTATATTCAGACAATGGAATGTTATGCATTGTTATTCAATGTTACTCTTGAGAAAGGAGAGTAGGGGAGAGGAGGGTAGGAGGAGGAAGAAGAGAAGGGGAGGGGAGGGAAGGGGAGGGAAGGGAAGGTAGGAGGAGGGTAGGAGAGGGAAGAAGAGAAGGGGAGGGAAGGGAAGGGGAGGGAAGGGAAATGCAGGGAGGGGATCTTAAATCCATGTTATTGAAGTGGAAGAAGCCACTGTAAAAAGGTTACAGAAATGCATGATTCTGGTTAAATAGCACTCTGGAAAAGGCAGTCTGTAGAGACTGGCAGAGATCAGAGCCAGGGGTTAAGACTTGGAAGAGGGTTGAGTGCACAGAGAGCACAGAGGATTTTTCAGTATTCTGTATTGTAGTCTGGTTTAGCTATGTATCATTTTATGTTTTCAAAGCCATAGACTGTGCGATAACATCAATGAATTCTAATGTGAGGACATTGGGGGATTGTGACATATCAGTGCAGGTTAAGCAGTTATAACCAATGTGCTTCTTTGGGGCATTTTGGTATTTGGAGGAAGGGAAACATGTGGGAGTTCAGGAAATAAATTCTGTTCCTATCTTTCAATTTTACTATGAGTCTAAACTTGTTTTTAAAAAGTAGTCTGAAAAAGTGAGCCCATTTTTTCTTTGTTTTTTAATTTTACTAATTCATTCAGATTACAACTCAATTGTTATCCTATCACTTGTATCCTCCCATTCCTCCCTCCCTCCCTCCTGCTTTCACCCAATTCCCCTCCCCTAGGTCTATGCCCTAGAGGGACCTCCTCCTCCACTATGTGGTCATAGGCTATCAAGTCTCATCTTGGTAGCCTGCTTATTCTTTCTTTGAGTGCCACCAGGCCTTCCCACCAAGGGGAGTTGGTCAAATATGGAGCATCAGAGTTAATGTCAATGTCAGTCCCCACTCTCCACATAACTGTGGAGAATGTCCTGTTCATTGGGTAGATAAGAGTAGGGGTTTGATGTTTACTATTGTATTGTCCTTGGTTAGTGCAATAGTTTGAGCAGACACCCTGGGCCCGATCCACTCATCACAATGTTCTTCTTGTAGGTTTCTAGGACCCTCTGGGTCCTTCTATTTACTCATCTCCTATATTTCTCTTACCTAGAGTCTCAGTAGGATGTCCTCACATCTATCTCAATCTCCTAGTAAGTGAAGACTTTTGTGGGACATGCCTTTTGGGTTAGTGCCCAATTATAAGTGAGCATATACCATTTGAGTCTTTCTGCTTCTGGGTTAACTCACTCATTATGATCATTTCTAGTGCCATCCATTTGTCCACAAATTTTGGGATTTCCTTGTTTTTAATAGCTGAGTAGTATCTTACACCCATTAAAATGGCTAAGATCAAAAATTCAAGTGACACCACAGGCTGGCAAAGATGTGGAGAAAGAGGAACACTCCTTCATTGCTGGTGGGAATGCAAACTTGTACAACCACTTTGGAAATCTATCTGGTGCTTTCTCAGAAAAATGGGAATAGGGCTTCCTCAAGACCCAGTTATTCCACTCCTTGGAATATACCCAGAAAATGCTCCACCACACAACAAGGACATTTGCTCAACCATGTTTATAGCAGCCTTATTCATAATAACCAGAACCTGGAAACAGCCTAAGTGTCCCTCAGTGAAGAATGGATAAAGAAACTGTGGTACATTTACACTATGGAGTGAGCCCAGTTTTTAAATGAGATCTGCAAGTAAGCATGCAAATAGGCAAGGGAAAAATAAGTTTAAGTCTTACGTTATGATCTTTGATTCATCTTGAATTGATTTTTTGTGCAGGGTGAGAAATAGATTTTCTTACATTCAGCTGTCTAGTTTTTCCAGTAGCATATGTTGAAAAATGACACCTCCTACACTACTCCCTGTGTGTTTTAGCCACTTGTTGAAAATTAGGTGACTAGCTGTGTAAGTTTATTCTGGGTCCTTTATTCTAGTCCATTGATGTACAGATTTTATTTTTATTTACATGTTCACAGTCTGTTGGTGGCCATAGAGAAAGAGCACTGACTGACGATAGAGAAACGGCACAGCTACAAGTGAGGATGTGCAAAGTCCGTGTCACATGCTGCCTTATGAGCAGGGGAGCACAGCTCTATCGCACTGTAATGCTGCTTCAGTTTCCTGGGTAAGTCTGCAGATTTCCACAGTGGCCGTACCAGTTACACTTGCACAAACATCAAGGGGGAATTCTTTTTCCCTGCATGGTCAGCAACATTTGTTGTCATTTGTTTTCTTGAGGTAGCCATTCTGGATGGGGTGGAATGGGATCTCAAAACACTAATTTACACTTCTCAAATATCTATTGACAAATATTTTTCAAATATTTATTCGTTTGTGTTGGTGTTTGTGAGAACTGGCTATTCGATTCATTGGCGCATTTATTGGTTAGATGATTTGGGCTTTGGCAAGGAGGGGATCAGCAAGAAGAGACAGGGTGGGAGGAAAGGACAGAGAGGGAGGGAGGGCAAAAACAGTATATTGGCATATATTGCAAGGAAACGGTATAATTAACACCATTAGTTTTGTATACTATCTTTTAAAATTAATTTAAAGATGGAAAACTAATACAAATAGCAGATATAATGGAAAAGGTTTGCTTCAAGTCTAAGAAGCAGATGGCTTGAAAGGTGGTCACCAGGTAAATGAGCTGATGGCGACAAACTCATTATGTGCTATTTATAATCTATGCTTATTTTTCATTACATATCTTCTCCTATTCAAACATAATTTTCTAAGAGTAGGGATTTTTGTAATTATTCCCTTATATAAATTCTCTGATCAATTTTAAAAGTCTAGAATAGTGCCTGGCATACAAAAGATCAATAAAGCTGTGACTGTATAAATAACCCACTTAACACAGGAAGCCATTGGCGGCCAAAGAAGTTAAGTAACCTTAACCCTAACGAGTCACGCACGCTGACCACCATGATTGACCTGGGAGATGCGGATCTAAGCAAAACACTGGGTGTACTCACAAAGAGCTGACACAGCCAGAGGGACAGTGGACATGTTGACGATAAGTTCAAAATATGCATTGCTTTTCTTTTAGGCAATGGAAGTCATCTCACTGCATGTTTCCCCTTTCCGGTGATGTCTAAGGAATGTCTACTCGGTCTCGCAAGGGGGCTGAGGGGAAAAACTATTTGCTGTTCAAGCTTGAGGGCCTGACTTGAGAGCCCTGGGATCCACATAGAAGTCAGGCAAGCATAGCAGCGGTCTTCAACCCCAGCCCTCAAGGTTGTAGAAGCAGAGGGCCCCTGGGGCAAGCTGGGTAGGTGGACTAGCTGAACTGGTGAACTGTGGGATCACTGAGAGACCTTGTCTCAATAAAAGAAGTGGAAGAAGATTGAGAAAGACACCAAGTATCAACTTCAGGACCATACAGGCACATACACATGCATTCCCACATGTGTGCTTTCATGCACGCATGATCACATGCACACAACACCAGATATGCCAAAAATATTTTATCCCAAGTAATCTCATCTCAATGGACACAAAACACATCATGCCATATTTTAAGTTTTTTTTTTTTTTTTTTTTTCCTGCAAGTCATTTCTGGATCTTTGGAAAGCAAATGTGGTGGAAATAGTAAATTACAAAAGACTATAAATTTCCCTGTCTACTAAGTGAATATTTATTTATACTTCTCATGTTCAACTCATAGCACAAAACATGATGAGAAGTTAAAAATGGCAGAGCCTGTTCATGACCAGCAGATGTAACTGCACTGAAGACACCAAGCAAGACACAGCAGGACAGCAGAGAGGACGGTGAGCTCTGTGTGGCAAACCCAATTCAGGGTGCAGTAAAGGGGATTGAAATACAGAGAGCGAAGCTTCAGGGGCTTTGTGTGCAAAGGCTTCTTTCTTCCATGCTCCCTGGAGACGGTGTATAAGGGCAGCTGGCAAACAGTCATCTAACGGCACAGTAGGATGCACATCTTGTCAGTAGGAAGGATGGCTAATCAGTTAAAAGCAAATAGATCTTTTGCAGAAGATCCAGGCTTAGTGCCCAGAACTTACATGAGATAGTTTACAAGCACCTGTAAATTCATTTCCAGGGCATCTGACACCTTCATAGGCCTTAGCCAGCACTGAATGCACGTGCTCAAACCAATCCCTACACACACACACACACACACACACACACACACACACTCACACTTAAAAATAAAAGTAAAATCTAAGCAGATATTCACTTTCTTGATTATTTTATTCATTAATAAAGTGCCCTCTCCAAATACTAATACAAATCCGTCCTGACTGCCAAACACCCGGGTACTATGTTTCCTTACCTTGTGCACCATGGCAACCAATGCCAATTTAAAGGATCTACCCACTAAGTTTTAATAAGCTGTCCTGCAGGAATCGTGCTGCAAATTCTCTTAGAATGTATATTTCCTTTGACTGTGATTAGCTCATTGGTGCCACATGTTCTCTGGGGCATTACAGCAACATTTTCAAAATGGCAAAATAATGAATGAGGCATTTGATGGTCAAACCAGTAAATAGGTGGTTTTTATTTTCCAATAACAACCTGTAGCCACCCACCAGATTCTATTTTAAAATTTCAATGCTTATGGAAAAAAACTGTTGACTGACAACTATTATTTATAAAAGACCCTATAAAGGGTATTAAAGATGTCAAGAATGTTTTATCTGCTAACCTAAAACCTGTCTCAGACAGAAATAAAAACGGTTACAGAGTCAGCACATGCCTTTCATGTTAGTGAAGCATTTGTGAGCACCTGGGCCAAGGTTATGTGTTAACTTAGTGAAAATACATAATTCACGGGCTACAGAAAAAAGCCACTAGACAGGAAGATGGATGGATTGAACATTTTTTGTGTCACCAAACAGCTAATGATCAGGTAAACACCTCTGAGCAAAACAAAATCCAGATTTGTTCCAGTCATTCTTGGGCCACCTCCTGCGCCTAGTGAGAACAGCTATGAGGCTTCTGGGGGCCCCTTCTGACATAGGGGTAAACTGCCGCACCAACAGAAGGCTGCGTCTACCCTCCCACCGTTTACAGTCTAGCTCAGAAGCACCTGAGCACGCAAACATGCACACGCACGCACGCACGCACGCACGCACGCATTCTCACAACGTGATAGAAAAATTCTGGAGAAAGCAGGTCAGAAAACCAAGCCTCAGGATCGAGCCGCTCTCATATGCACGCAAAGGAATCTCAGGCACACTTCAAACTTACTCTTATATTTTGGGGAACTGCTGATCCGGCTATGTTAGGCGCTGTGGTGTCTAGTCGGAGAACCTTAACAGTATTCAATAGCCAAGCTTGAGTAATAAACGCTGAGCAAATTGTTAAAGAAGTGGTTTGTCCAGAATAGGAAATATAAAGATAGTTTCTGTTATAATTGAGTTTACTTAGCTAGTTATCACCCATACTGGTTCTGAAACACGGTACTCATAGATTAAATTTGTTTTTTGTATATTGTACAATTTCCATTCTCTTATTCAATATGTTATGTTCCTTTCATGCACACCCATTATGTAATTAAAAGTTAAGATTTTTTTTTTTTTTTGCAAATCTATACAATTCAAAGACAGTGCATGTAAAATTAAAATACACAACTAATGAAAAGATCTATAAAATGGAGCATAAACTTCCTGTACTTTGTCTATGATGGTTAAAAAAAAAAAAAAAAAAAGCACATGGTCAGTGTATATCCTTTATGGCCTTGTTTTGTTGTTTGAATTTCTTCAAACTTAAGTTCATTGTGCTTTGTTGAGTAACAAAATAGCTCTCTTTAAAAAAAAAAAATTGCTACCTAATAGTAAATTAATATTGTTCCTGTGGCTAGCCCAGCAATTATCCCAGCTTTGAATAAGAAACAAGCACTAGGGCAGTGGTTCTCAACCTTCCTAATGCTGCAAGCCTTTAAATAGTTCCTTATGCTGTGATGAGCCCCAACCATAAAATTATTTTTGTTGCTGCTTCACAACTGTAACTTTGCTACTGTTATGAATAGTGATACAAATATCGGTTTGTGGGTGTGTACATGCACATGCACAAATACAAAATAAAAATAAATCTCTGAGAAAAAGAACAAGCACCAGCACATGAAATAAAAATGTAAGTGTTTAAGCAAAAGTCTTTCTTTATAAATATTGCTATGTAAATATATTAGATACTTGTGAATTGTGAGGCTTTTCCATTGTGTCATTTACAGTAAACAGTGGCCATTTGTCTTTGCGCAGACTTTATATAGTATTCTCAAATAGCCAATAGAAATGTTGTGATTAGTTTCATCATCTTATTTGGAGTAGCCCTCCTTTCCTTTCCTTTTCTCATGTTAAATTCAAAACTTGAAGTAATACATGCATATATACCATACAGATATATATGTGTAGACAGTAACTAGCTCACTAGACCAAGGCTGCTGTGGAAAGACTGGTTGAGCTTCTACAAAGCAGGACTCATTAGAAGGTGTCATGTCCCGTGAACCATCTGAGGCTTTGCTGCACCAGCTGAAGAAGAGAGCCAGCACCTGGATTTCGTCACTTCACCTATGATTATTAATTTCTAAGATGTTGCCCCAGAATGCCAAATATCTTGATGTCTCTAATTCCTTTTCCCCCAACATTTTAATGGTTGTAAACATTAGGTTATCTTACAAAGAAACATGTTAATTTTACTGCAATTTCCCTTTTATAAAACAATTAATGTCAGGTCTGAAAAGTGATAGAGCTTTAGAATCAGAGAATTAATAGCTAATGCTTTTGAATTTGTCATTTCCTCGAGTAATGTGTGTTATTCTTCACCCTACCAAAAGTGACATCTTTCTAATTTTCTAAAGTGATATTCTCCACCGTTGAGTGGAGAGTGAGATCTGACTCTCACACGAACTCTGGTGCCCCTTTTCTGACCATGTCCCCTGGATGGGGAGACCTAGCAGCACTCAGAGGAAGGATAGCAAGTTACCAAGAAGAGACTCGATATTCTAAGAGCATATATAGGGGGAGGAGGTCTCCCTCAGTCACAGACATAGGGGAGGGGAGAAGGAGAGAAATGAGAGGAAGGGAAGAATGGGAGGAAACAGGGGAAGGGCTAACAATCGAGATGTAATGTGAATTAATAAAAAAAATTGTAAAAAAAAAAAGAAAGAAAGAAAGAAAGAAAGAAAGAAAGAAAGAAAGAAAGAAAGAAACAGCATCGCCTTGGACCCAAACAGTTAACACGTAACAATGTGAAGACATCTGAGACTGATTTTGAGCTTAGGGGGCTAGAGACAAACAAGCATGTACAGAAGAGATAATGAGGTGAGTAGTCCAATTGACAGCATGAATTATCTGCCACAGTGTGCTCTCTCATGAGATGACAGATTGTTAGTACAAGAACTTGGCCTTCATTGGTCTGGACGGACTCAGTGCTGCATTTTTAGGAACTGATCATGCAGAAGCCTTGGCTAAAAGTTCTACCTGGTGGCTTGGGATTTACTTTTGCCTTTGAAATATCAGAAGTGTCAGGCAACTCAACATGTTTTGCCTGAGAAATACAGTCTTTAGATGAGGGGGCGAAGAGAAACTTGCTCATCTATCTCCACTTTCCCCAGCTCAGTTTAAGGGAACAAACCACCAAGAGTACATTGAGGTATGCACTCATTCACCCTTTTCACAAAACCGTGATGCATGCCGAATTAAAAAATAGATCAAATTCCATTTGTAATACCTGCCACTGAGATCCTGCATTTACTTCTAGGTGTTTTAAATAATTTGTCTTTATAGCTGTTGCTTAAACCTCAAGTATCATTTTTACTCACCATCTTCACAAAACTTATGAGACCTCAGGACTATAGACCTCCTCCGAGTCCCTAAGGCTGACTACTGAGACTATACAGTCATTTCCCTAGGTTTCTGCTGGCTCACATATCCTTCAGATGTATTCTTCATCCCACAAGTTATCCATTTGTGGGTTAACTGAGTAGAAGAATGGACATTTGCCTTTTCTACCTATATCCAAAGTTTTGTGGGAAATATACAAGTTAAATATAGATATAATCTTGACACTGCTTTGGTCCCCCACAACCTGATGGAAAAAGGGGGGCCTAGTCATTATGGCAGTAATGTGTAGCCCCCAAGTTCATACAGTCACTTTCCTCAACTGGAACTTAAGCACCTCCCCTGACACTGATTTACAGTTCTTAGATAGGATCTTACTATGTAGCCAGGGCTGGCCTCTTCAACTCAGGACTCTCATATCTGGGCCTCTCCACTGCTAGATTCCAGAGTAGTGTGCCATCACATCCAGATTGGCATTGACTTTTAAACCATCACAACTACCTAATTCACCTTTTAGAACCATAGTTTTAATCATTAGGGATCATGCTGAGATGGCCTTACAAAGAACTGTAGTGCTCATCACCAATTAGGGCAGGATGTAAGTGTAAATGAGAAATCCTTTAAATGCTAATTTTTCTTCCACTTTAAGCTTCATTCTTTATAGTTTTTGTCTCTGGTGCAACCAACTTAGATAAAAGGTCATCTGCACCCAACTAATCCTATATCAAGTATAATTTACTGTTTTAATACAATCTCAGTTTCATGTGAGCAAAGATATTTCAGCAAACAACTATACATGGTAAGAAAATCCTAGTGTGAAAGAGTAATGTGCTGTTGAAGGAAGAACACAGAGAAAGAGCATTTGGTAAAAATCCAGGATTCCAGGTAAGAAATGCACAGCAGTGCAAACAGGAAGCCTTTCCCCCTTTAGCCTTTAAACGTACTCTGCCGACTGTCCAGGGCCTCTTCATTTCCTCCAGTATCAGGCTTAATACAGTTCATTGGGAGTGATAAATGTGAGATGTGGATGTCTTTGTTTTTATGTGCATGTGTGCAAAAAAAGTCTTACTTCATTGTGATCAGGAAAGGAAATGGAAGAGCTGTTGCTTCCTGTATTCCCACATGTCTTGCTGTCGTTGGTGACATATTGAACTAATGTGGTATTTAAATATAATAAATAATTCTCTGACTACATTTCTCTCTAAGAAACCTATTTGTTTTATATTCTAAGCTGGGTGTGATGGCGCATGCCTTTAATCCCCAGCACTCGGGGAGGCAGAAGCAAGCAAATCTCTGTGAGTTCCAGGCCAGCCTGGTCTACAAAGTGAGTCCAGGACAGCCAAGGCTACATAGAGAATCTCTGTCTTGAAAAAAAAAAAAAAAAAAAAAGACATTCTAACCAGAGAATGCTTGATGAACGCTCTAGAATAGATATCTTGACATTATCTAATGGTCCAGTTATTAAAGGTATTAATACTTATGTTACTGGACCAGACAGGCAAAATCCATTATAAATCCTTATTACCAATAAATGATTAGAGAAAAGCTCAGTCACACAGCTTAGTAAGTTTTAATAAATTAAGAAATTTTGACAAAAACATGGAAAATGTTTCCAGAAATCAATATCTAGTCTAGGTGGCATGAGCATTGGGAATTTGGTATGAAGACTGAAGAGGAAACAACACCCTAGGATGGGACCTAAATCTTACTGTCCCGTTTGTTACCTGGGTTTATGGACTTAGAATCTCTTTTATCCTCACTTTTTTAATCTGAAAAAATTGAGAAACCAGAGTCTATAAAATGATTGGTTTTTGAAAATGTTTATAAAGAGGAGAGAAGTAAAATCTATAGTAAGAATTCTGGAATTTTGGGTTCTATTAAAGAAAAAACAGAAATAATGATAAAAATGTTTCCTTTTAATTCTAGGTGTGGAGATATCAACCTGTTTCAGACTGTCTACAGCAGCTCACTATGATTTGTCTTGTGCTCTAGCAGGGGCGTGGTTTCACCAGACACAGTTAGTTTCTGCAATCGTGTGAGGTTTGGATTTCTGGGAATTTTTCAGAGGATATATAAATGCTAGAGCCCTGATAGGTGTGTGTGTTTTGGGGGGGCTGGGGGTAGGGTTGGTCATTTAGTGGGATTGGTTGAGGATTATTAGTAGTCATAGTCAAAGAAGAAAGAAATTAGATTCAGGGTTCTCTATTTCTCACACTCTCCCTTCTATCCTTATTTCTCTCCTGTTTGATGATTGGGGTTAAACTGGAGAGAGAGAGAGGGAGAGAGAGAGAGAGAGAGAGAGAGAGAGAGAGAGAGAGAGAGAGAGAGCCACAAAGTAGCAAAGACCAGCTATAAGCAAAGAAAGAAATTAGATATAAGAATCTCTATTTCTCCCCTTTTTCTTTTCCCTCTTACATAGTAATAGGGAGTGAATTCAGGTGTGTGTGGGGGTATATAAAGGGTGGGAAAAAGAACCCACAGAGTATCAAAAACAACCTACAGAAATCAAGTAGGATAGTACTTGAAACACTATATTTAATAAAAATTTTGTAAAAGCAACTTTTCCACTGCAGTTTCTTCTGTCAATGTATAATTTTAAAGCATGACATGTGCACATGTATGAAGAAACTAATAATTCTTTGTGACATGGCCACTACTCATGGCTGTCACGATGAGGCAGCTGGTAGCACTCTGCAGTGGGCAGGAGACAAGGAGTTCCTGAGAGAGGCATCAGGAAGAGGCCATACTTGGAATGCTTTGGCCAGAAAAGGAGTCTAACAAGCATGGCATAGAAGATGCTTTCAGATTCAACTTAAAGGATGATATTCAAACTTTAAGATATTTTAATGGTCTTTAAATGTTCTTATATGAATTCTAAATTATGGGTTGTGTCCATATTAAATCAGTACCAGTACTTTTGTGCCAGTGACTCTGAGATAATACAATAGAGAGCATCTACAGTGAGAAGCAGTGGTGCGCACAGTGTCATCACACCAAACATTCCAATTTCATGTACTTGCCATTAATTGGATGACCGTCAGCAGAAACTTGGTGTCTTCTGTGCAGAAATGCAGATCCTGGCACCTAGTTTCTGGCAAGAGCTCATATGTAGCCTACCACCTCACCACCAACACCAGATCACTATAAACATACTTTTTTGGCTAGACACTATTACAAATATTTGAATGCAAGTTAGCACCACAAAAAGTGAATATATTTTCATATAAAAAGGGAATTAATGGCTTTTCAAATTATGCTAAGATTTTCTAATCGATGAGTAGTGTTTACATTGGCAAGATCTTTGCCAGAACAGAGTTAAAGATAATTTTGCATCATTTTTATCAATCCTTTGAACCTTCATTTTATATAATGCTCACCAGTTATGTCTTAGTTCTTTTTTCTAGACTACTTCTCATAAATAAACTAAATAAAATACATTTTTATTCTTCACATGAGTAAAAAAAAAAGTTGCTTTCCAAAGTTTTTTTAAATTTGATCCTATACAGTACAGCGGTCCAAATGTATGCTTTAGCCAAATGAAAATGATCATCCACGAGGAGTTGGGCAACATGTATGGAGAGAAAAAAATATTAAGTTCAAAGGTGTGGTTTTTATATGATCATTGAAGTTAGAAGGCAGCATAACACTGTGGAGGAATGCTGAGTGAATGTATCAACCGTCAATAAAGCACTATTTAGCCAATCAGTTGGGCAGAAGGACAGGAAGTGGAAGGCGGGACTTCCTGGAGGGGAGGGGAAAGTTTGATGGTTGGAGGAGAGAGGAGGTTTTTTCGAACGTTAGATGGTAGGGACTTGACCGAGGACTGGCCAAGCGGTCATAGTGGCAAGTGCTTGGAATATATGTATGTTATAAGGTTTAGAGTAGTTTGTTTAGTTTACAAGTAGATTAGAATCAGTTCAGACTCTGCCCAGCAAAATGCTGGCAGCTATAAAGTACGTTTCAGTCTCCCTGTGTCAGTTATTTGCTCTGTAGGCCTAACGGACACAAAATACTGTAACATAACACATAAGCTTTAACGTGAGACTATTGAGGTTGAGGAACTAAAATGAAAAGCTACTTCTATCAAATTTATTTTCATGTCATCTTACAGTAACAACTGTTATTTTTTACATGCAAACCACATAAGAGATTAATTGGTTTCTGTTTCTGTTCTTGTGATAAAATGCCCCGGCCAAAGCAACTTAGGGGAGGAAGGTTTCTTTGCCTTTTATAGTTCCAGAGGAGACACAGCATATCATAGTAGGGAAGGCACAGCTGACTGAAGCACGAGGCTGCATGTCACACAGCGTCAGTAGTCAGAGTAGAGAGCCAACAGGCAGTAGAGCGAGGCTGACAATAACACCTCCGAAGCCACGCCAAGTAGAAAAATTCCTCCTTCAAGACGCCACCTACTTAGAGTTCCGCAGCCCTCTCAAGCAGTGCCACCTATCTGTTGTAAGTTCAAACGCATGAGCCCATGAAGGGCATTTCCTGTTCATTAAGCCTACAGCAGCAGCAGCAGCAACAACAATAATTCAATCATAAGAACTTTTGCCCTAGCACCCTTAGAACGAGCTGATTAGTCAGTTATAACCTAAACTATATATCCAATGAAAAACATCCTGTCAGTAGTATAAACTATACACAGAGAATGCTGTAGTAGCTGTCAGTTACCACAGAAAAGCTAACATCAGTTTCAAGCTGTCATCAGAAAGAAATTTAAACTTTCCAGAGTTTTAATAAATTTTAATCCACTTCTGATTCTAATTATTTCACAATTCTGTCATTTAATGTATATAATGTTTTTAGAGTAGTGTATGCATATATGTGACAGCAAGATTTCCTAACTTAAGAAGCAGTGGTTTGGTTAAAAGTACTCAATTTTCATAATAGACCAACCACTTAGGGCATTCAGTGTAAAACACACAAAGAATGTATAAAGCTTGTCTGTGTTTAGCTTGTCATCCCCACTGTCAGAATGACAAAACTGATTTGATCATAAATAGCCTCCAGAGTTTGCCACTGTGCTTTGGGGACATGCCAACTTGGTTGAACCATTGTGAACTTAAACTCTGAGAGCACAGTAACAGACTTCTTGTGGAGGGGGCACTGGGGATACCGGTAGGATCTAGGAGTCTAGTTAAAGAAAACTTAAATTTCTTTATAAATTAAATGTGTGTGTGCGCGCATGCGCGCGCATGTTCTCAGAATTCTAACCATTTGGTTAATACTTAGAAACCATAGCTTCAACAAATACACTTTAAAAAACAAGTCTCCGTTGAACACCATTTTTCAATGGATATGAAATGAAATACCAGGATTTATCCCACTGAAATATAAGAGGCAGGCATAGTTTTAACGCTTTGTATATCTGTGTTGGCTTTACAGATAAAGATCAAGTCAATGGCATTTTAGAAAATTGCTTGTGCCTATTCCCCAATGTCCTTACCCTACATTTCCTTATTAATAGAACAGAATGCACAGGCTGTGGGCAACCACTTACTGAGTTTGTTATTAATGTTGAAGCAGTCTGCAAAACACAGCTGTTTTTTTGGTTTTTTTTAAGATGAGATGCTCCAATGGGGAAATATTTTATCATGCTTTCTTTAAAATAACATGCAAAGTTTCTTAAGCTGTGAGGTTTCTAGAATTCATAGTATATAGGTAACAAATATGCATACTCAAGACTGAGGATGTGAATCAATTAATTAAAGCTCTTGCACCATAAAAAAAGAGGACTGGAGTTAGGATCCCCAGTAACCACATAGAATCCAGGCAGAATTGGCAACCTTGGGTTCAGTGGGAGACTTTGCCCCAATAAATAAAATGGAGAGTGATCCAGGAAGACACCAATGTTAGCTTCAGCTCTCCACATGCATATACATGCATGTGTACCCACAGACATATGTATATGAATATGCATAAACACATGCATACATACCATACATATATACATACACATATTTATACAGACATTTATACATTCACACACAAAAATGCAGGCACTCAGACAATGAGCTCTAGAGTACCTACACTCTAACATTTTGCTAAGGTGTAATTTCAGTGCAAAAGCAAAACTTTTAATTTTGCAAAATATTTCCCTCTCTTTCCACCAAACACACTACAGTTTTCATGCCATACAATAATATAAAATAAACAGTAGTTAGGCCTCACATTATTTTATTCAGTTTCCTACTACCTTTTTTTCTTTTTATTTCTTATTTTCTTTGTCTTAATTATCTGATATTTTTCTTTTTGCAACTTTATTTCTAGAGTAATTTCATGCCTAATTTTAACTCAAGACAACAAAAAAGTAGAATGGGTAATGAAAGAACGTGCTCCAAGTTATGTAAGGAAAAGAAAGTACAACAAGACTGAGAGGATGCTTCCCCTTTCACACAGATTCTTTAAGAAATGCATGGAGTGCAAGAGCTCATGCCTTTAATCCCAGCAATTAGGAGGCAGAGACAGGTGGCTCTCTGTGAGTTCAAGACCAGCCTGGTCTACATAGCAAGTTCCAAGATAGCCAGAACAACATAGTGAGGAGAGAGTAGGGGGAAAAGAGAGATAGATAGATAGATAGAGAGAGAGAGAGAGAGAGAGAGAGAGAGAGAGAGAGAGAGAGAGAGAGAGGGAGGGAGGGAGGGAGAGATGGAGTTCAGTGTTGAGGAAACTGACTATAATTGGAGTTACTTATATAAACTCTCTCAAGGTGGCAGTTTCTACCGAAAATGTGCTTATCTTGTGATACAAAAATTTTAACTTTTGGAATCTATACTATATAAATATGTTTGAAACTCTGATGACATACCTACTAATAGCCAGATACTGAAATTGTTGACTAAATTAAGGGCTGGAGAGATGGCCCGGTGGCTAAGAGTACTTGCTGTTCTTCCAGAAGATCTGACACCTTCTGGCTTGGAGGGCACCTGCACCCAGATGTGCACAGACTTCTATATATATGCAAGCAGGAACACATAGTCAAAAACAACAAAAAGAAATATTTTAAAAAGGAGAGAGAGAGAAAGAGAAGACGGAGGAGGAGGAGGAGTGGTGGAAGAGGAGGAGAGAGAAAAGGAGTGAGGATAACTGTGGTCAGAATATAAAGTTAATTAATTAATTTTAAAAAGTTGAAGTCTACAAACCTAGTAACTTTTAAAAGTAATCAAATAAATCTGTTATAAACATGAAAGAATGCTCATATCATTTTTAAGAAGAATGAGACACTACGTACAAATGCATACATGAGGATGTAATTTCAGAACCACTTATTTAGGGGCAAATGTAAAAATCTCTACCAAAGAACAACTGTCTCAAACTCTCTATCTTCAGAAACAGACTACAGACTTCCCCCCCCCCAACCAACAGTGGCCCTTTCTGGCTATCTGACACCTCTGTCTACTCATTTGTTCATCCCCAAGACTGGGCCTATGAAGTGGAGAGCCTGTTAGTATGCTTGATTATATTACTAATTTCACAGTGTATGAATACTTCAGAATCTCACACTGTACCCCATAAATATATGTGATTTATAGTTATCCATTATGGTCATTGTTGAAGGAGGGGGCGTAGAAATGGCTTATCTCGACATTTCTCTTCTTCTGTCTAACACCTCCTTACAATCTCCTTTATTATTGCCATTGTGCAAGACCCTATCTTTTTTTTTTCAAATTTGTATATTTAAATCCTTTTTAAAATTTTTTAAAGTTTAGATCTTGTCTCTCTGCATCTCAAGATTCCACCTTCCTCTATACTTAGAGAAAATCTGCAGCCTTGGTCCTTACTTTGTGCAGCATCATAATACTAACTGGCCCTCCAGCCAATGGCATTAATTTTGTTACAGCAACAATAATGCTATGAAATATTTTCCCATTCAGGGTTCAAAAGAGCTATTTAGGAAAGAGAATGATTAGAAATACATCAAGGATCTCTCATTTGAAAGTAGGTTTCCCAGTCCTTAATGAAATTGAGTCCTATAACTGTGTTGCTCATCAACATTCAAGGAGCAATGACTACCTGAGCTACCCGCATCTAGCTGCCCACCACAACCTCATGCTGTTGTTTTCTATGATTTATTCAAGTAGGCGCTCTGGGATGCTAAACTGCACCCACTGTTTCTTACCTTGTACCTTTCTGTATGCCTCTGTGTCTGACATTTTTCATGCTCTGTGTGGCTTTTTATTTTTCCAGCAGGCAGCCTACTCCTTCTTTTCTTTCCAACAGCAATCTACATATAGCTTTTTTTTTTTATCTGCCTTTCCAATGCTCTGGATGTAATATGTAATAAAAAAAAGTTACTAAAGTGATCTCTGAATCATGCTTGAAGAGTTAAAAAAACACCTTAGAAAACAGCATTAAGGTCTGAATGTAAGGAAATGCATCAAGTGAAGTGATGAAGAAAATAATTCTAGCTTAAGAAGAAAATTAGTGAAGCTGGACCAGATCTGGTGGTAAATTCCAGAACACATTAGAGGTACTGAAACCTCAGGAGGGATAAGGGAAGCGTGAGAGCTTAGAAGTAGGAGACACTGGGGTCCAAAAGGGCAGACCGTGAATGAGTGTGGTTGTTTTGTTTTGTTGCTTTGGTTTTGGTTTTCCTTTTGTCCTTAAATGCTGGCAAGCACAGCATGTTTGGAAGACTGGGAATAGAATTCCAGATTTATATGTTAATGGTGACGTAGGAGAAGGAAAGACTATGGACATTCACAGTTCCAACTCTCATAACTAAATGTCTGGAAGACCAGTCTAAAACACAAAAGACTAAGTGAGTATAATTGTAGCTGAAGTTTAATATATAGGAAAAATGCATGTAAAATTGTGGTGTGCCTTAACACACATTTAGACGTTAAACTTTGCAGAGGAGGGCCTGGAAAAAACCTGGGGTTTTGCACATGTCCAGCAAATGTTCTACCCCTGTTTTAGTGCCTTTATGAAAAGTAAGTAAATAAAACAAACAACAGAAGAATTACTTTTAAAAAATAATATATTTGGGGAGAATATTGGGTAACTTTCCAATTAAGCTCGTATTAAAACTGGGCTGGATAAAATTGATTGTAGCCAGCTTACAACCAGAAGTCTTCTTATTTACATAATAAAAGAAAAATGATCATAATTTTCTTATTATAGTGGACTTCCTACAGTAAAGTTTCAGATTTATAGAAAAAAATTCAAGATACTAGTATATAAATAGTCACTAAATTGAAAAACTTCAAAAATATTTGTAACATATTAATAAATGAAGCTTAGTATGTTTTATTAGAGATGTGTCCTTAATCTGAAGGGAAAAACCTGGTTAATATGGAAAAGTCACTTTTTTTAAGTTATAGACTTTAGATATGACCTGATTTGACCCCAAATTCCAATGGGTATGCTGCTACAATGTAATCAGAAATACACAGTGTACTTGTTCAATTTGTTTGTACTATGTAAAATTGATTTTTTTCTTTAATACTAAAATTTGGTCCATCTGTTGGGAAAACAGAAAATGTTCTAAATATATACAAAGAGTGGAAATGTTTCATTCCACTGGCTGTATCCTGTGGTATATGCATTTTCATCAGTGTGTTTGTCTTGCAGACAAAATGAATATCAGATGGTGGTTTTGAAAAAGGGCAGACCTAACATGAGGTGATTAGTTTCAAAAACAGATTTTTATTCTTGATAAATTATTACCAAATACAATCATCTGTTGATTGAGGATATAAAACAGATTGGTCATACTACAACCCACAGGTTAAATGAAAAACGGAAATAATAAGTTTATTTAACATGGTCTTGCATTAAGTTCCCAGCAGTGCAAATCTAAGGCAAATAATTAGATTTCCAATCTAAAGATATACATTTGTTAAGCCAGACGTTTCCTGAGGTCATCTATTCTCTGTTGGCCAGTCCCACCACACTGGCAACGCATTTAGGGCATTTTCACTCAGAACTTTGTATTAGTATGTCTTGTACATTACCCTAATCAAGCCAGCATTGTAGTTTGATTCAGGGATAATACAGAAAGGTCAAAAGGTTGATAGGATGACTCCTGGCTGCAAATCAGGTTCTGAAACAGTGCCATATAGATGTGAAACTAATGCCTCCAGAAAGGTCCTGGGGGTGGGGGAATGGAGAAAAGACTAACAGACAATTGGTAAACCAATCAGATAAAAATATCTTGTACTAAACAAATGGGACAACAAATGCAATTTAACCTCTTAAATAGCAACATTTCTTTTTCTCAAGGTGACCACTTACTTTTATGAAAAAAGATTAAAAAAAAAAAAAAAAGTAAGATGATGCTCTAACCAATAGATGTCTTAGTTTTAGGGAGCATGTTCCCTTTTCCTCCTCTTCCCCCCTCCTCTGTTTCTTTAGTAATTTACAGCTTTACTATGTAATGTCTCTCCAGGGAGCAAAGAATCCCATTACAAATGATTCCTCTGTGCAGACTTCAGCTCTGTAAATCAACAGGCTGAGCGTTCTAAAAGACTTTAAATGCCTGCTTGGGTTTGGCTGGTACAACTTGCAAATTGGTAGGACCAGAAGTAAGGGAGAGAGGAGAGTTTGGTACCAAAATAGGCTCAAAGAAAAGAGCTTATGGCAGCTAATGTGCCTACTTTCCCCAATCACTTCTGTGACTTGGCATAGAAAGAGGGATGCTCATGAACAGTAGGACTAGGAAAGTGTACACAAAGGAGATTCTCTACCCACGAGAACACTCCCAAGAGATTGTTACAGACCATGAAGATTCCATTAGAAATATAGTGAGCTCCACTAATGTCTCCTTGGAGACTGGATTATAAATGGCCTAGAACACCTTGAAAAGATAGTTAAGTTGGGGGCCAGATAATTGTCAGTAAAGTGTCTGCTAAACAAATATGGAGATATGAGTCTAACCTTTACCATCCCCACACTGAGGAAATATGCATACACACACACACACACACACACACACACGCGCGCGCGAGCGCACACACACACACATATCCATCCTTGGGGCCTGATGGTCAGCTAGCCAGCTTTGCCTAATCAGTGAGCCTTAGTTCCTAGCAAGTGACCTTGTCTTAAAAAACAAGGTAGATGGCTCTTGAGATGACACCTAAAGTTGAACTCTGACCTCCACACATATGCACCCTGTACCCCTGTAAACATGTGCATGTGTACGCACATGCATCCACACATGTACACATGTGTGTGGTGAGGGCAATAAAAGACAGTTAAGCTGCAGAATGATCATACACATTTAGGAGGGTATTATTTCTAAACAACCCTCTGACACTTAGACATCTAGTATGAATTTTTTCGTAAAGATTTTTATATGCCTTTCTTACTCAAAACAGTAAAAGCTCTCTACCAAACATTGGTAAAGAAAAATAAATTTGGCACATTTTGTTATATCTGGTGGTAGAGCACACCTATATGAATAGTTAATAAATACAATGAGCATAATATAGGATATAGTTTTATAAAATCTTGCTATGTAATAAGGATCATTTCATGAATTTTTTTCTTTTTTCTCTCTGTTTTTGTTTTGAGGTGGGGAGTTCTAGACAGAGAACAAAGAAAAACATTACTCTTCATCAGTGTCAGTTCAGAGGAGCATCATACGTCTTACAACCTCACTGATCATATTAGGAAACAGATTCTTGTGTTTCCATTATGAAAACTCCAAAACAATATGTTCAAATTGAACCAGTTGCTACGACGACCAGAGGAGACTACTCCATATCTCAGATCACACGGCTTCCAGGGCGCCAGCGCCTTATCACATCCAGTGACCTAGATTTGAATCCTGCTGCTGCTGTCAGCTTATGCAATGTCTGTGTCATCAGCTTCTTCTTAAGGTGTGTTCCAGTTGCCCTTTGTCTAGCTCGCTCTCTGTTCTCTCACCTTTCCCATCCCATGATCTTTAGCTTTTCCTCCTGTTCATTTCCATGCCTGGCACTCCACTTCCTCCATGCACCTTATTGTGCTTACGTTCAGTTAGTTCTCAGCCTTGGCTAGTCCTTCCTTCATGTTTCCCTTGTGTGTTTCCTTAAATTTTTACTTTTACCAGCATCATGTCAGTGTAAGAGCTCATCACTTCAGTCCTAGACTATAGGTTGATCTTTTTTCCCCCATATTTGCTTTGAGTTTTCTTCAGATCTTCTGCCTATGCAAACATTTCTGATTAATCCTCCTATGCTGTTACTCTAATCATGAGCTAATGAGGTCTGGAATCTGAGATGCTTGCACTTGCTTAGATCTGTAGTCTCAGGAAAGGATCTTTGTCTATGCCCAAATCTTCTGAAAACTAACACTGTTATTTATAATGCAATGAATGAGTGAAAACCCTGGAACAAGCACTTCTGTACAATACACTCAAGGAAAACACTGGGAATCACTAGTCAGCATTTTGTTTTAGCTTCAAAATATACCAGCATGCAATTACTAAATTGAAGGAAGTTCAAAAGCTTAGAAGAAAGTCCAAAAGAATCCTTGCTGCAGGCATGGTCAGCGATGTAAGATAATTCCCTAGATGGGGCCTTTGTGTTATCCATTGGGCCACCATTTTAACCTTCTAACTTTGCCCCTGTTTATAGACTACAGACACCTCCAGTACAATTTTGCTCCTCTGGTGAAAACTGAAATGACTTTATCAACGCTTTTTGCTGAAATTGGTTTTTGGGTAGGGTGTCCTACTGTCTTATTTCAAGTTTTCCAAAAGTCAGTGTTTCCCTAGCAGGCATTATATAGGAGCTTCTCTGTGTTACCAGAAATCTCAGACTGAACTTTTTTTTAATGAAAGAAAAGGCCTTAGGGCACAATTGGGCACCCATTTGCTGCTGTAAGAATGGTCTATTTGTTTTAAATTGGTGCTCTATTGCTAAAGTTCAAGAGGAACCTTAAAATAATGTGTTTAAAAGATCCAATTTCCTTGCACCTTTGGTCAAGAGTTCATAGTTACTTCCTCTGTTAGACAGAACACCAGCTTACCTTAGCAATAGCTAAGAAACTTAAAACCAATGGATTCTCCCTTCCCCATCTATAATTTACCAGTAACTTAATTTTCTTCTAAAATGATTTTTGCCTCTCTGTAGCAAAGAACTTCAATGTCTTACCTACCCAACACTTAAGTCTCAAATGTGGACAATAAATGCTGAGCTCTAGAAGCACTATTTGAGCCCTCTGTACTTCTGCTGAAACTTATTTCAAGTCAGGCTTCCTTGACTTTGAACACTGTTGTCTTGTGTGTGTTCTCACAGAACAGTTATTTCCCAATAATAAGTTAGAATAAGTACTGGACTGAAGTAGTTAGATGTATTTGTTTCTTCCTTGTCAACTTAGTCTGCAAATTCCTAAAAGACACAGAACAACGATTTGCTAATCTGTGAGTATTAAAATGCTATAGAATGCTTAACATGTACTAGGAGTTCCATAAATTGATTTGCTAAATTGATTTGGACTGACAAATTGCAGTCAGGTCATGTTAATTGCTGGCTAAGGCCAGGCCTCCATAAACAGAGGACAGCAGTGAAATGAAGTAATTATCCAGGTCACTGAGGACAAAAAATGTGCTAATTTGAACAAAATGAGTAAGCAAAATTTTGCCTAACTGAACTAATCCATCATTTCAGTGCAATGCATAGCTTTGTGAATGGGAAGATGGTCTCTGTGGGGCATCATGTACTTTCCTGTACTTTTAGTTTCAACAGTCATCTATTTTGTAGCTGTGCTACATACACCACACACGTCTGATGTTCAAAACAAAATTTGCATCCAAGTTGTTTCAAACTGTCTCATAGAAATGTCTCTGGATTCAAATAGGGCCAGCTGAGGGCAGTATGTTGATAACTTTCAACACTTAAAGACCACACTCCTCTAATGTAGTGAGTATGGCCTCTTCTTTACAAAGCAGTCAGCAGTATGAGCTATTAAGTACAATTTTGGGACATTGTTTCTCTAAATTAATTCTGAATGATGCTCTAGATGACAAACAAAGTGACCTTTCAATCTGCTTACCATTTGAGAAGAACAGATTGTTAAAGGCAAAATTGTTAATTTTTAAACTAAGCCATCAGCTATATCATTTTGTAGGATATATTTGTTAACATATAACATTTGTGTTCTGGCCCATTTGTACTTAGTCTAATTGAAAAACTCAAAGTTAATCAACCATTTAAGCTATAGATTTTAAATTTTAATATTTAAGTTTTAATCCTTTGCCACTTGGTAAATTAGCAATTCATTCATAGGGTGGTGGTGAGGGTAGTGGTGGTGGTGGCGGTAGTGTGTGTGTGTGTGTCTGTGTGTGTGTCTGTGTGTGTGTCTGTGTGTCTGTGTCTAGCTTCAGAAATTGGGAAAAGTGATTATTGCTTCATGAGAGAGCACAACATTTGGATTCTATTAATTGATTGTAACTGAAAAATACTTCTTTGGATATTTTTACTTTGTTCAAAATTAATAGTCATACATCTGGTGTCATTCATACTCTAAAGGCTTAAAGAAAGGACAAGCGTCATTTTAAGAAAATGAGTAACAGGCAAAACTCAATATCAGATAGTACCAGAACGTCATTATATTGGTCAGGTTGAAGAGATGATAAAGTTTGAGTCTCCATTTCATCAGTCATGAATGACACAAGAGTGAGCAAATCAAGTTATCTTCCCATCACTGTGTCTAAAATAGAAGTAAGAGTTTTAGCTACATCTAATGCCTGCAGTTCTTTCAAGAAGACAACATACATCAAAGTACTTTGGAAACTGTAGAGCAGTATATGCCTGTTTGTGTTGAGGGGGATGCTGGTCTGATAGTCCACACTGGAGACAATGCTAATTCTGCTAGTCAACATGATCATTGTAGTTATAAATCAATGTTTTGTTCAGACTGGTGAAGCTGAAATATTTGTTTTGACACCAAAAAAAAAAACTTAGTTTATAATGAAAATATGAAAAGACATATATAATACACAGTTGTGCTAGGGAAAATCTGCAGTTCACATTCCTTAAAATTACTCCTTTTCTCTTCAGATTTCCTTTTCGCTCTTGAAGGACAAAGTTATTATCAAACGTCAATCATATTTTATTAAATTGACTGTGAAAAGGGTGAAATGCAGACATAGTTGTTTTAGCTGTAGGCTTCCTTGATTTGCTTGCTGGAGATGCAATTTTAACATTTATTGTTTACATATCATTAAAAAATAAGACAGGGGAGAAAAAAAGGAAAATAATTAAAGAGACTAGTACACAAACTCACAATGGTGTGTATAAAATGGGGCGGCAACTCTCAGACCCTGAAGCCGAGGGCTAAGACCTCAGACAGGCTGTGCAGCTGCTTGCTGCTTACTACTGGGCTCAGGACCTGATGCACACGTCGCCAGTAAGCCCCCCAGGCTTCAGATGACCGACCGGAAGCTCATAGAGGATACTTGCTTTCTTTTCAAAGCCTTGACTTCATAAGTAAAGAGACGGTCTTCAGCCAGCTTTCTCTCTTGTGGGTTTCTGCACACAACCTGAAGCTTCTGTTTTAAGCTACAGATTCACATTGTGCTGCAACTAAACAAACGCCTGTTTTGGTTTTGTACGTATTGTTAGTTTTCTGTTACTCCCTATAAGACTGTTCTCCAAACATATTCCAAGTTGGGAAAAGGTAGCAGCAGCACCAATGCACTCGGGTTAGGAGAAAACATTTTTTAGAAAGGCATTTATGAAGAGCTTTAGCCACATTGCTATTTTCTTGAGTTTATCTCTTATTTAGCACCTGCAAGGCCTCTAAAATATTTTGTTATTTTATAAGCCACGATGTAGAAGAATCTCCTTGCCCCCAACAATTTTAAATCTTTAGATTTATTACATATTTTTTCTTTGTGATATTAAGAAGTCAACCAAAAACTTTTTTGAAAATTATCCATAATCTTATGCCCATTTCAATTTTTTTTCTCATTTAGAGAAAATGTAAAATCAGATCACCTGGAGAGTGTGTGCCCAACACAAAGCACTGTCAGAGGTTTTGAGTTATTGTTGTATGAAATGGCATGCTGTACAGTGTCTTATACACAAAAGACTTTAGAAACAATACATTACACTATATTGAATAGTTATTTTCTTTTCCAAGTCCCTCAGAGTTACAATATATTATCATGGTGGATTATCTTATATTGTGAGACTCCCCAAAAAAGCAGTTCATAAAATATACTTGACCATGAAACCATTCCTTAAGAAACTGTAAAAATATGGAAGATATGGTCAACAAAAGTGTATCAAAGAGTGTGCTAAGATTCTAGAACACAGCTGTACATTCATTGAATACAGGGATATGTCCCGAGAACTGCAAATTAGGTGATTTCATCACTGTTAGAATGACACAGAATCTCCCTAAACTACTTGACAATGCTACAGAGGCAAAGATAATCTTACAGACTACAGGCAGGAATACTGTTCTACATACAGATAACCATAGTTGCCCTGGTGTGGCTTAGGCCACTTACTGTTATTCCACATGGCCTCAGGGAAGTTACTTTCTTGCTGGCTTTATTTAAAGTGCACATACAACTTCTTTGAGGAATGAGAAAAACAGATTTAACCAGTCTCATTAAATTCAAGTAATTCTTACCCAAATGACAGCAGTCTTACAAAGAGTTTTTAAGCTACCTTTCTGCAACATCACACGTCCACATAATAAGCCACGGAATTTTAGTACATCCTCATTTCTACCTGTTCTACGTGGACCTGAGTCACAGTTTAAATGAAGAGATACTGTATCATGTAAGACAAACTTTTCAAGGCTATTACTAAATCCCTAATAAATATGTCAATAGCTACCAGTAACTGATATTTAAAATGAGTCTCTTACTTAAGTCCCTGACATTCATTTACCCAGTTTTCAAGATGGCTGAGCAATGATGCAGTGATTAATTGACTGTTATTAGACAACCTTTTTTGCAAACCAGGTCCCCAATAGCTATCCTTACGCTTCTATGGTCAAGGGTTTTTGTTTTGTTTTCTTTTGTTCCTTTGTTGTTATAGGGCATCGAAGAGGACCGAGATTTTATCTCTTTGTGGGAAGCTCCTTTTTTTCTGAGCTTTAGTGGAGCCTCCTGCAGACTTACAGTAGCTTCAGAGTGTGTGCAGCCGCTGTGGCAGCTCAACCATGCAATTTTATAGCAGGCAGCAAACAAGGCAGAGAATTCAGGGTTAAAAACTCAAGTGGAGTTCTGTCTTCTGCAGTAATGAAAGCTGACTAAAAGAGTAAATCAAATGGATCTCCTAACAAAATGAAAACAGCTGTTTGGCCTGGGTTGGTCTCTGATTTAGGTTAAGTAATTATTGCTCCAGTGTGGTTCAAGGTTGTTCTGTATTGGTGAAATAAGATATCACATGAAAATCATCCAACTTTTTAATTTACTGTAGCATCAGAAATTCCACTGTATAAAGAATTCAAGAAACGTAATCTTCTAAAAACTTTACCTATAAACGTTTTCAAATACCAATTGATTAAATCTTCCAAGACATAATTACACAATACATAATTACATTATAGTAATAACTTCTAGTATCTGTGTTGATAAAAATATTTTAATATTTTAACTTTAAAATACTAAGTTTTTCAAAATTTTCTGAAATGATATATCCTAATTTCTAAATAACTGTAGAGGTAATTTTCATACAAAGACCTTTTTCTGAAGAGCAACCAAAGAACAGCTACCTCTGATGCCCCCAGAGGAGTCTACTCTAGTAGAACAAATGCTTTCCAGTGAGGCCTTGGAATGCCAGTGATGGTTAAGAAGAATAAGGATTATTAATAATGAAGCAGAGTGAAATGGTATCCTCTTGGGAGATATTTCTATGATTTTCAATATTCAGAATAAAATAGATCACCCACCCAGAAGACTGGAAAGATGGCTCAGCACATACAACTAAGAGCACATACAACTAAGAGCACATACAACTAAGAGCCCATACAACCAAGAGCACATACAACCAAGAGCACATACAACTAACAGCCCATACAACTAAGAGCACATACAACTAAGAGCCCATATAACTAAGAGCCCATACAACCAAGAGCACATACAACCAAGAGCCCATACAATTAAGAGCCCATACAACTAAGAGCACATACAACTAAGAGCACATACAACCAAGAGCACACACAACTAAGAGCACATACAACTAAAAGCCCAAACAATTAAGAGCACATACAACTAAGAGCACATACAACCAAGAGCACACACAACTAAGAGCACATACAACCAAGAGCACATACAACTAAGAGCACATACAACTAAGAGTACATACAAGTAAGAGCCCATACAACTAAGAGCACATACAACTCTTGCAAAGAAACCTAGTTCAGCTCTCAGCACCCACATGGGGTGGCTCACAACAACCTGCAACTCTAGCTCCATAGGGATCGCTATTCTCCACAAGTACCTACACTCATGTGCATGCACCCACATCCAAACACATGCACATAACTAAAAATAATAAAAATAATTGTTTTAAAGATGTTTCTAAATGTTAAAACACTTGCTAATTACATGAAAGCTATAGATTCAGTGTCTAGCAACTCTCTCTCTCTCTCTCTCTCTCTCTCTCTCACTCACTCACACAGACACATGCACACACATGCTTATACAAATGCATGCTCACACACTCACACAAGCACACACAGGTGCTTTAACATGTGGAACTGCAATACATTACCTGTTAAAAATGGCTATATATTTTCTCATGTAGCATATTAAAAGCTAGATTTCTTGGTCTCTTTGTCTGATGGTTTAGGTCAACTTGTAATTGGAAAATGAGTGCTGGCAAGTATATACATAGGGTAGGAGGATAGCTTGGTGATAAAGCACTCACCTAGCATGCCCCCAGCACCAAAGTAAATATGAATAAACAGTAGCATTAACTGATTTTCAAACACTAGCAAAATGTCACATTATAGACCATTTCTTCAATAGTCATATTTTAAGTGTATCTTCACTCCTTTGTATACATTCAGATCAGTTCTCAATGAGAGACAGAAAATATTACATCAAGAGATGGCTATCCTGAGAACAGTTGCCTAGGTGATTTAAAGCTAAGGGGGAAGTCTCAGATGTTCTTATAATTCTTATTGCTGGACACAAAGCAGGACACATTTACTTTTCTGATAGGACCCAGGCTTTTGACTCTCCCAAGTCTAAATAATATTTATTTCTCACTAGTTCTTGACAATTAGTCCAACTAGTGCTTCCCAGCACATCAGAGAAACAAACTGCAGTTACATGTTCATACCGCCAAAATGTTGTGTATCTTTCTTTGGTATCAATATTTCCTAAGTAGAAGGACATATCATGTTAAGGCTTGTTATTTAGAAACTGAGCTGTGAAACTACATAGAAGCATACAATTTACTCAAGGATTAAGAAGAAACTCAACAGCAACACTTGAAAGGAAGGTTTAATTTTTTTCCTTTCAAGCAGTTAAGACTAATAATTAAGATCCTTAAAACTGATAGGATACGTGAAACCAATCTATGTTCTTAGACGTCTGCAGTCCAAGAAGGAAAGAGTAGACTGTTTCCACTAGTGTTTTTCCTTTAAAAAAAAAAAAAAACTAAAAGCCTG
Source organism: Acomys russatus (assembly GCF_903995435.1). Lineage (NCBI taxonomy): Eukaryota > Metazoa > Chordata > Mammalia > Rodentia > Muridae > Acomys > Acomys russatus. The sequence continues at coordinate 68,251,298 of NC_067137.1, forward strand.
TGTGCGGTTCTCTCTGAATAAGGCTTTGTGAATAGGTAAATATCATTAATGCAAACATAAGGGAAACTGGGCAATTCAAACAACAACCTTAATTGTTGAACTAACTTAGAAGGTCAGTCTCTAGTCCACTCTCTGTGACAGTTCCCACTGGCTTGATTAGGGTGGCAGGCGTACCCTATGCTGAAGGAAAGCTTTCTGCCCTGAAATCCCTCCCTTGCTCTGAAATGCTTCTTTCGAGACCCTCTTTCTCTCTAGCTCACCTTTTGAATAATCATTTAGTTGCTGTAAGTTCACGAGTTCCACACTGTGGCCAAATATTATCTGAATTTGCATTTTTCATACTCTGTCCTACATAAGTAAACTTCCTTTTTTTCTGGGCTAATCAACTAGGATTCTATAGTCCATTAAATATTTTTCCCATCCCCTCGCTTGACACAGTCTTGGTATAAATCTAATAGTCTAAGAAATCAACATAAATAATTAACTTGTTTTTGTTTGGTTTGGGCGATATTGTCCTGTCCTTATGTTCCCCTTCAGAAAGGACAGCCTCTGGGGAAAGGGAGGAAACTGGCACCAATAGAGACTGACATGATGGACACTTCCTGTCTGCGGTGCGTGCTCACTGCTAAATGTTCCTACAGCCATTGCCATCACTACTTAATTAGTTTAACATTTGGTAGTCTGAAGTTGAGCAGGGGACAGAAATTTCCAAAGGTCGGATAACTTCAAGGTCTTCCCTGTCTTCCTCAGTACCCCAACAGGGAGCCTCTTCCCCACAACTCCAATCCTTCCTGCCTATGGTTGTGGAGGGATGGCATGGCATCTGTATAGGGACAGAAGAGGAGAGGAAATTAGGTAAATGGTGTACACAGGTGACTCTGAAAAATGCTTTCACTTGAAAGCAGAGAGGTGCACAGTCCAGCCACTCAGCAGTCTTGTATGCAGCCATTTCAAAGCATATTTTCCAAATGCTTTTTGTTTCCTTTCATTCCTTTTTAAAAATGGCTCTTTGGTGCCTTAAAGAAACCAAGTAACTTCTTAGGTCAAATTATTTTGTTAAATATTATTTTCATGCTGGGTGTCCTAATTTAGACGATGAAGTGGGAGCCTGATGGAAAATACCAAGCTGCAGATTAAGAAGAGAACCTAGAAAGCCCTTCAGACCACCGCCCTCTACAGGATTCTGGATTACCAGCAGCGCCATAGTGTGGGTCTGGAATGGCCCCAAAGTCTATATGTTAAAGGCTTGGACTTCAGCATGGCAGTGTCAGGCCATGGTGGGGCTCTGAGAAGGTAGAAACTAAGAAGGGAGACCATGAGCATCCTTGTGTGTGTGTTTGTCTTCTTCTTTTTTTTTTTTTTTTAACTTTTACATGTACATTTATACTGTCACACATGTATACAATAAACTACATACAGCAAGAAGGACCACATCTTTACAAATGACATCATGACCCCGTTCCTCCTTCTATAGTTTTTGCTTCCATGATCTCACAAAATAAACATCATTGCTCAGCCACACCCCCTGCCTCCAACCACAGTTCTGCCTTGTCAGAAGCCAAATCAGGAGCTGACACAAAGCTCCCTCTTCTTAAGCTGGTTATCTCGTATATTTTGACACAGCAGGAAAAGCTACTTGATATCAGAACAATATCTGAGATGTGAAACAATATTTCGACTTTTATATTGTATGAATAGAGGCAGCTGTATAAAATCTAAGACCTTTACTACATTAAATTAATCCATGAATTTAGCCTATCAAAATATTTTATAATTTATGATAAAATGTCTTCTCCTACTCTCAAATTGTAAGATCCTTTAGTTAGGCAAAAAACAACTGTATTTTCAACAACAACATTTTATTCAACATATAATACAGTACATATTAAGGCACCGAAAGACATGGGGACTTATTTAAGGGCCACATAGCTGGGTGAGTATGGCTCTTTCTTTTTGTGACCAGCATTAGATTAAAATAACCACATTTTAAAAGTTAATGTACCTCTTATTTTATCTGTAAGAAATAAAGATGTGTTCCTTAATTAAAAATATCCCAGCTCATAGGATTAACCATTTAAGATCTTTCGCAGTTCCTCAATAAGATCAAGTCTGCCCTGGATGGGGAGGCGTGGCGGCACTCAGAGGAAGGATAGCAAGTTACCAAGAAGAGACTCGATATTCTAAGAGCATATATAGGGGGAGGAGGTCTCCCTCAATCACAGACATAGGGGAGGGGAGAAGGGGGGAAGTGGGAGGGAGGAAACAGGGGAAAGGCTAACAATCGAGATGTAATATGAATAAATTAATAAAATGGAAAAACAAAACAAAACAAAAAAATAAGATCAAGTCTGGTCAAGAGAGTTTCCTCCTGTCCACTCTGCACTATTGTTCCTCTTATTGCAGGGCTCCCCTGTTGTTTCTCCCATGCAGCTATTGGTACTTTTTATTCGAAGAAATTAAGGCACTATGGAGAATACAACATTTAAATTCCATATACTATATTTATGTGACAAGATATTCTGAGTTCCTTTAATAAGTACTTAGGCTGTAACTAACCCTATCTATAGTCTGAGAATATTCCAGAAAAAGAAAACAGATAGGGAAAATCATATCAACAAAAGTATAGCTGTAATTATGATTATTATGTTATTCCTATAAAATTATAATTGTGATAGATATATGGATTTATTGTAATATTTTGTGAATATTTGATTATTAAAATAATGTGCTTATTAAAAAATATATGTGTTATGTTTTTAAAAGACTGAAATAAGTTCTACTGTACATGTATAGACTATTTGAATCAATATCAAACAGAAAGAAATGAAAAGGAGCCAAAGTCTTTAATATTTTAAAAATTTTATTATTTAAAAATGTATGGAGTATTGTATTTTTAAGTGTACAGTTAATTATCATTAAGTGTATTCACATTGTTATATGGTGTATATCTAGAAATTTTATCTTATAAAACTAAAACTCTCCCACGCGGTATCAAATATCTATTTTCTCTCTTCAGGCCCAGGCAACCACCATTCTACTTTTTATTCTATAAACTTTACTGTTTTAGAATTATACAGTCTTTTTGTGAATGCTTATTTCACTTAGCATAATATCTTCTAAATTTAACTATTGTGAAGCTTGTGACAGAATATTTACATTTATAAAGATGATACACTCTAAGTATATACAAAATTTTTTAAATTCTACTCATATCTTGAACATTTGAGTTCCTTGCACCTAAAAGCCTTCATCTTTCTAGAGTATTTTCTAAGTAAACAAAAATAAGCAAGGAAAAAGAATGAATGTCCAATTATGGGCACAAAGTCTGGGTACAAGCTGTTCTCAACTTGTCATATAACAAATTGTACACACCCCAGTGAAAATCAGTCAGTGGAGCTACAGAAAATCTGTTATGTACTGAACCTTTCCTCTCTTATTTTATAACAATGTTTGATGGAACTATCAGAGTATGGTGATGGATATAAAGCAACCCTGATCCCTTTAATCCAAAAATGTAGATGTAAGAATTTAGTTCAAATGCAAAGGTACCATGGATAGATGAGACCTGGAAGAATGCTAATTTTTTCAGATTTTACAAAATTACTTACAAAATCATTTTTCATACCAAAATTACAGAAGAAACCTGATGTTGCAGGTATTCCGTGATTTTTCTTGGTGATAGGTTTGATAAACCAATTAATTTCTAAGACACTGGGCACTTGTATTCTATTGAACAACTTAGAAAAATTCCACAAATGGCATGCTGATATCCTAGAGGAATAATTCAGTATTTATTAAGATGAATGAATCTACTGCACAGGGTGATATTCTTCTGATGATTACAATCTATCTGCCTGTTTTTACAAAACAAAATCTGTCCAGAATCATTTGAATTTCTAGGGTATGAGGAAGCCATTGCCATCTTGTCTGGAGCTACTTCTGCGTTTTGTATTTTCTTTTGCATCTTGTTCACTTTCTCAGTCCCCTCTCCCACTCCAAGGTTGCCACAGGTCCCCTGGGATCTTTAAATTTCTGGCTTCCATTATGTGGAGTGATTAATGGTGGTGGGCCTGGTACATGTTGAGGTCAGTGTGTTGAGCATCCTGTATGTCTTCGACAAATACACCCATGTGCATCCACCAACTCACTTTTCTCCTCTACACTCATAATTTATTCATCCCAGAGTACGCTCAACCATCTGCTATTTATTTTGTTTGCTTTAAGCATTATTTCCCTTGATTTGCTAAGCTACGGCACAGGTGAAAAGTGGTAATAAGCAAAAGGAGGTTGAGGTTGTTGGACCCAGGAGGAGTGAGTTGAGCTCCCCATGAGGAAGAACATTTGGCTCCACAGAATAGGCCCAACTGTATTGTTGAATACTTAACGCCCCTACCTAATAAGAGCATTTGGGCCAGACCCAATCATAACTAGCTAAGGCTAGACCCCTGGGGTGAGGAGTGCAAAGTTGGGGAAATTTAAGCATCCTTAATAGTAGCTCTGTAATAAACTGATGCTCTGAATCTTTGCAAGAGTCTGTACGAGACTGGGCTATAAATTTTATACTTGGCTAAGTGGCTCATAAAGAAACACTCACCTGATTTCAGACATGCATTTTTGGCAGTGGGAATGCTAGCTAAATTAGCTATGGTCCTATTTTTAGCTGCTTGCTCTCTCTGCCTAAAACACAGTGATTCTATCTGTACAGCAGTTTTACAACTGCCCTCCACTACTGCTCCTTTGAATATCTTTTCAACTTGGAATTTGCTTCTTTACAGTGTCAAAAACATTTAAATACTCTTTTTTTCTCTTCTACTTATGACTCCGGCATTGTGACCCAATTCCCCCCACTTGATGTATGAATGACAATAATTAGTGTACAAGTGTTTATCTGTGTTCCAGCAAATAGTAATCTCAATATTACAGCCGTAAAAATATAAAACCACTTTTTCTGTAAGAAGAGTTGCAGTGTCTCTTATTTGGAGAGGTCTAGTGTTGATTTGAGGAACTTGGGTCAAACTGGTATTTGACCTTTGGCAGGAGGCTGCCCTGGGTCTCATATTCTCAACAAACTGGGCCCAAGACAATAGTGTGCTTTATAGCCTAGGGCCAGATCAGTGTGTTTCTCCAAGGAAGACCTCAAGCTGAAAAGCCAACATGCTTGACAACCACCGTCAAGGTACCAAGGGCCTAAGCACTAGACATTGGAAAACAAATGGGGGAACGCACACACAGCTACATCTGGAATCCTAATGGGCCGCCAATGGTTCCCAGCCCAAGGAAGAATTACCCATGTTATTTTATCATCCCTTGCGCTAACTTTGCTGTTTATGTACAGCAATAAATGATTTTTTAAAAACATATTTGGGTCATTATGTCATATACCACCAGCAAGTAAGGTTGTTTTATTGTGCTTGGAGTCAAAATACACTGCTGTACCCAGATGTATGGGAAGTTTAAAATCTCTTGTCCTTCTGTATTCATTCCTCTTGGACAAATGAGTCAAGTTTTTAAAAGGGAAATTGAGAATTTTTATGACTTCTATTCCCACCTCACCAGTAAAATTTGCACCAGTATTTTTCTACCCAGCAAAGGTGCTTGGCCAATGATAACACTAAATACAGAAATGCAGAAAGCCAAACAGCTTCCAAGCATCAGGAAATGCCAGAAGTCTTTTTTTTTTTTTTCTTTTTATACTGCTAGCAAGTTGGATTCTCCTGCCCAGACTGTAGTATAATCAAAAATTAACTGCAGAGTTCAGGAATACAAAGTGAGATCCAGAGACCCTCCCTTTCTGTTTGCTGCAGTAAGTCTTAAATTTCACCTGCTCTGTCAACATCCTCACCATACAGACTCACAATCTACCAACAAGGTGGAATATTTTCTGAACTTGAAACCATTCTAAACTACTGGCGTCTGTATGATGCATATTTCTGATTATAACCTAGGATTAAGACAAGTAAACGGTTTACTTACCTACACATTCCTACACCTGGGGGGAAATCTGGTGTAGCTCACCCATATGCTAAGTGATCTTCCATTCCATTGTTAATAAAGGGAGCCTTTTCATGTGAGCAAGGAATAAAGTCAAGAGTTTATATATCAGGGGAGAAGGGAGGCTGAGAAAGCAGATGTTCAGATGTGGGTCCTCACTGGCCTACCTTGTAGAGAATCAGTCCTGTGTGCCCTGTCTCTGAACCAGGGGACGCTAGTTTTCCTGTTTACTTAGCTTGCCCTGTCACTGGTTTAACAGGTGGCCTGCAGAGAAGATTTAGGAAATGTTTTCTCTCTCCATAAATGAGCATCAAATCATTTTACAATGTGCCCTGGGATATACATTATGACAAGTCAGGATGCTACAGACAATGTCAGATGGAGAGAAGGTGTCTGAGGCTGAAGGTTAAAGGTGGTTGTGCCAAAGTTAAGGAACTGTTTCAGGGTTTGTGTTAGAACAGAACCCATTTTAAATTTTCCCTAAGAGATGAGAGAGTCATTATTTATTTGTTTTGCATCTATCATCTATCTATTTATCTATCTATCTATCTATCTATCTATCTATCATGTCTATCTATCTATCTATCATCTATATATCTATTGTCTGTCTGTCTATCTATCTATCTATCTATTATCTGTCTATCTATCTATCTATCATCTATATATCTATTGTCTGTCTGTCTGTCTATCTATCTATCTATCTATCTATCTATCTATTATCTGTCTATCTATCTATCTATCACCTATATATCTATTATCTGTCTATCTATCTATCTATCTATCTATCTATCTATCTATCTATCTATTATCCATATTTCCATTTATTTGTTTTTGGAGGCAATGGTCTCACTTTGTAGCCCAGGTTGATTTTAAACTCAAGGAAATCCCCCTGTTTCAGCCTGCTGAGTATAGAGTTACAGGCATGAGCCAGCAGACTGGCTTCATATTGCTCTTTTGGCCAAATCTCTAATATTTGGTGATTCTTGCATTGTAGCAATCTAGACTTTTGTCAGAGGACCCATTTTAGCTTCCAATTCTGAGTTCCATGGAACCATCATCTTGATCTAACTTTTGCTACTAATGGCTGGTTGTTTTGAAAAGCAGTTAACTTCCTTGTGAGTTTCAGCAGGATCCTTTCCATAGACACTACAAAGCCTTCCTCATGGCCAGGGCCATTGTCAGGCACCACACCGGCCCACTCTCCTCTCTTTCCTCCATCCTCCGACCTCTGTGCCCTGCTTATTTCTTTTTCATGTTAGACGCGTTTATTCTTTTATTGGGTCTTGCTGCATCTTTAAGCAATGATATTGTTTCTGGTTTCTCTTTGTTTTGCAGACGTTCAGTTCTTTCCTTCTCAGGAACCCTTCTACTTACATTTCACCAGGATCTGATGCTTGGCACATTTCGCATTTCAGGAACATTTAAATTCTCTAGCTTGTGCCTCTGCATTCCCCCAGCCCAGAAGTTTTCACAGATCATCAGTGTCAAAGCATGTATGTCTTCCTTCAAAATACCGCCAGAGTCATCTTCCAAACTAACCCCATATGGCTCTGTTCAGATGAAACACTCCAAAAATCTCATTTGCGCATGGATGGGAAAGAGAGCTCAGAAAAATATTTCTGTATTCTGCAGATATTTTTCCAAATGATGGTCTTTTGTTGTTTTGTCTTTTCGTTTGAACAATCTTTTGTTCTTATTTAAATTTAAAGCTCCTTGTGAGTTTGAAATTACCTGATCCGCAGCTCACTGTTCAGCATGTTACATGGAGCATGATCAATATGGCTGCCTCGTGCAAGACTCCTGTTGCTTTCCGCCTGCTGTGTCCTGTTAGTTACATTTGTAAGCTAAATGTATATCAACGACTATGTACTGTTTCTCAGCCAAACATAACAGTCATAGCCTTGGACACAGAGTCCCTCAAGTGATAGAGTGTATACTCACCTCCCATTTGCTAGTACAAATATTAAGAAAAACAAAGTAGGCAAGAGAATATCTGAAAATCTGTCTTTTCATGTCTTCTCCACTGTATTTATTAGAGTCCTCCCTCATTCCCCAAAGTCAGGTACATGCTTTAAAAGTTTCTAACTTCCCCACCCCGACAAAATTGAAAACATGGCATTATTTACACTTTTGTTGAAACCAATTGTCTCAAACATGTTCACTCTTTTAAGAGGTTTGAATTTTAGATGCTTAGGAAATGTCTTAGTGGTAATTTGCCAGGCTACCATGAGAGCTCAAGTTCAGTCTCCAGAACCCACATGAAGAGTCTCCTGTGCTGCCACACTCTTGTAATTCTAGTGCTGGGGAGGCGGAGAGAGACAGATCTCCGTGGCTCACTTGTCACCCTGGTTAGTCCAAGTGAGAGATCCTGTCAGCATGGGGAATGACAGTTGAATTTGACCTCTAGCCTCCACACATACCCAGATGTTCACACATACCCACACATATGCGTACATCTACATATAGAGAAGTTTTTCATTTTCTTTTTTATATTTATTTAAGTAATTTACTCAGATTACTTCTTATTTGTTATCCCCTCACTTGTACCTTCCCATTCCCCCTCCTTCCCTCTTTCAGTCTATTCCCCTCCCTTAGGTCTGTATTAGTTTTGTTTTGTTTTGTTTTGTTTTCATTTTAATGCTGACTTTCTGTTACAACAGCAGTGTCTCTATCTCCTGGTAAAAGCACTTAGGGAACAGTCCTGAAATAAGAATGTATGTGTGTAAGGGATGAGCAGAGCTCTCTCTATGTTTCTAAAAGTGTGCTGTATTTATTTCTACTATTACAGACCATACAGTGAAAGCGTTTGATTTGTTTGGGGAGGTGATTTTTCTAAGTAAGAGACAAGCAGAGTATCTTCCTTCTTACAAAATTCTGTGTCTGGAATCACAGGCAACAGGCATCCCATGCACGCATCCCTTCATCCTCAGATTGAGCAAGGGTTTACATATGCAGCCCCCTTTTTTTGTTTCTTTTACAGTGTTATTCATAGTAACATTATGAATATGCCCCAAACATTGACTTTGGCACGACCTCAGGAATCGGGACGCATAATCACATAAGATTCACGTGAAGAGCAAAGATAATAAGGTGAGTGGTTGGGATCATCAATCCAAATCATAAAATACGGTGCCAGTGTCCAGACAAGGGAAAAACAAATAGATTCCTTTCTCTTTACCTGACTCATTGAGATGTCATCTCAAAATTTTTAAAGGTATCCACTGGCAGAGCCATTCCTTTGTCTTTTAAATATTATCTTTAACTGAAGTATAATTGACATGTAACAAACTGGATATATTTAACCACATATTATGTATTATTAAATATAGTCATTAATGTACTGTTATAATCAATATTCTAATGAATAAAAAAATCATCTCCCCCACAGTGTTATCATCTTCCTTTGTTATCCTAACCTTTGACCTGATTTAAGTCACAATACATTAATTTTTATTTTCTTGAATTTTACACAAGAAGAATATACAGCATATACTTTTTATTTTTACTTATTTTTCTCATGAAATACATCCTTGTTGTTGCATATTCCATTACTAGTTTTTCTTTTATTACTCATTAGTCTTCTGTTAAATGGGTGTGTCTGTCTGCGGGGCCATCACTGAGCCTCTTCCATATGGTTGTTACTGTACTAGATGCTGGACACACAGTCACTCATGTTGGCCCCATAGAGGGGCATTTGAAATAAACAGTTTGATGATTATGATTACTGTGGTTTGTATGTGGCATATACCTTATAGGCTCAAATATTTGAGCATTTTTTCACCAGCTGGTGACTCTGTTTTGGAAGGTTGTGGAACCTTCAGGAGGAAGTGGGTCACTGTGGGAGGGCCTTGAGGTGTTATGTCCTTTTTTCTGCTCCCCAACTGCAGACACAATGCAACTAGCTGCCTTGTACCCCATACTGCCAACCATTCCTCACCATATTCTCACTGTGAGATCCCCTCAACTTGTAAGCCAAACAAAACCCTTCTAACTTCAGATGCTTCTTGTCAAGTATTTGGTCACAACAACAAGAAAACTGAGTAATTCCATGATAAAGTTTAATCTATAATGTAAGGGATTGCAGGAAATTAAAGCCTTATCAAAACCACATCAGATTTAAGGCTTTGGAAGTCTTCTTAGAAGAACTTATGCTTGCGGTGGATGTGATGCACAAGGAGAAATTAAAGGGTGAGGTCAAAGAACTTTTATTGGTTCAAAATGAGTGCCATGATATGTGGTAGATCAATCCACCGTCAAGGACCTTCCCCACTGAGTAAGAGGCTGAAAGCATATCTTAATTTTTATATGCTCTTGTGTTTATGACTGCTTTCCCAGTATGTATGCATGTATGTTCTGGGAGGATCAGTCTGTTTTTCTATGGCAAGTAAAGGTTACGCATGGATGCTTTATGGGCGAGGTTACAGGGGCCAATGTCATAGAGATGCCTTTCCCCAAGGAAGAAGCTTCCTGTAGTTGATGCCCAATAACAAGGTATACAGGAAGCAGATTTAAAAATGAAAATAGTGGCGCACGCCTTTAATCCCAGCACTTGGGAGGCAGAGGCAGGCAGATCACTGTGAGTTCAAGGCCAGCCTGGTCTACAAAGCGAGTCCAGGACAACCAGGGCTACATAGAGAAACCCTGTCTCAAAGAACAAAAACAAAAACAAAATAACAAAAAAGAAAAAAAAAAGAATGAAAATAGAGCTAGGGAACACATTGTTTATTTGAATATTGGACTTCAAAGATAAAGTGTTAAGAGAAATATAGAAACTAGACGGCTAAGCACATGGATTTATGCTATACTATGTGGAGACCAAGGTGGGCCTTTCTTCATATTCACACATTTGTAAGAGGAAGATGATTGATAAGAGGAAATGGCGTCAAATGAATCTATTAAAGATGCTGTTTTGTTGGAGAATTAGCTCAATTGGTATATATTTATTTGTACTCTTTAATTTATGGATTCTTGAAGTCAGGTTTGAGGAGGGGTGCCTTTAACTTGTAGTCAGCACTTCCAAGAGGGAGGGATCGCAAAACCCATTTATTCTTTGCAAGTTGAGACTACAGTAACACTGAGCCTATAATTAAGAGTCTGTGAAATCAATCTTCATGGACTATTAAACTATCATAATAATTGATGTGGGAGTAGTCGTGATTTAGATTTATTAACAATATGTAGATTTGACCTATAGAAATTAATGGGTAAGAGAATCCAGTTTCTGAAAGAAATACCTAAGTGGGGAAAGTGATTCCCACTTCAAACCTAGTAATGCTACGTTGTCCGCATGCATGAAAGCCCAGTAGTGAGGTTAAATACACAGCAAATAAATAGTCAGCGAGAACAAGAAGCACTTATTTCCCTATTTTTACACATCATTGAAAATGTAGCAGGTGACAAACTGAATACATTTTTTCTTAAGCAATTAGCAGTCCCTGTGTCTTAACAGCATGCCCCACAAAGCTAGGAAAGCCTTCCTGAGCTATATTAAATCTAAAAATTCTACATATTGTTCTAGGCAAATGGCTGTGAGGAGGTCAGGAAAATTTAGTGACTCCATCCCCACACCCCTGCCCCTTCACCAAATCAAGTTAAGAAGCTAAGACTGAAGCGATTTCTCTTAGGGAAAGGCTGCCCTGTAAAGTTGGCCCCTGTAATCTCTCCCACAATGCATCCAGTGGTAACCTTTACTTGCCATAGAAAAACAGACTGTGAATTTGATCCTCCCAGCTTGTTGATATGTTTTTAAAGCTGGCGAGCAAGCAGAGTGCAGAATGTGGAATTTTTTTGCTTCCACTGCCACATAGCTAGCTGGAAGCTGAGTTGAGGACATAGGAAACTGTCTTTTCTGATTTCCAAAAACAGCAAAATTATTGTTATGTGGAGAATGAAAGTTTGTATTTGATATCGTATCATTGCTTCCAAAACACTCTCCATTTCTTCTAAGTGGAGAACTCAACAAATGAAATAAAAACAATGAACTTAATTTACCAAACTATATCTAACAATTTGCAGAGAAATTTCTTAGATTCTTATTTTTCAAAGTTTTGTTTTTAAAATAGAAAACAATAATGTACTTTGGAGTCCAGGGGCATTTTCTAACACTTTGTCCAAATTGATTATATATCTCTTAAGACATTTTAATATTTAATATTAAAGAAGATGATTAATTATAAGAGGAAACATTTTTCATCATACAAGATTAATAAAAATATTAATATTTTCAATAAACTTTATTTCTTGTGTGTATGTGTGTGAAGATATATGCAGTATATGCATGCGTGTGTGTGTGTGTGTGTGCGTGTGTGTATGGCTTAAACAAGTGTGGAGGCCAGAGGAAGACACTGGGTGTCTGCTCTATCACTCTTTGTTATTCCCCGAGACAGGATCTCTCTGACTCTTCTTTACAGCTAGGCTAGCTAGCCAGAGAATTCTAAGGACCCTCCTGTGTCTGCATGCCCAGCACTTGGGTTCCAAGAACACATGGCCACATGGGTGTTGAAGAATTGGACGCATACTCGTGCTTGCTTAGGAATCACTTTTTTACTCGGAGACATATTACCATCCCATCTGTGAACTTAAAAACCATACACAAGTGTGTTTTGCACAATCTTATATAAATCAAGATGTGTGAAGTTGTATAATAATATGCTATGCTACTCACAATTTCTCCTAACATCCCAAAGCCTACCATCTGTAACACCCAGTCAGGTCTTTCCAACAGTGTATTAAACTCCTCATGAGTCATCTCCATTTGTTTAACCATGAAACTCCAAACTTGATTTCAGAACCGTCAGGGTCACCCCATCCAGCAAACACTGCTCTTCTAATTCATTATTTCAGGAATACTTAGGAACCAGTTTCCAGTGGCTTGGACCCTGGGGCAATCCCAATTTCTCTACATGTTTAGTCACACATACAACTTAAGTTTCATTGTTTCCACCATCTCAACATGCATGCATGTGCATCTGCTACTTTCACCTTCTTAGTGTGCATCCATTTCTAACCCCCTGCACCATCCTTTTTGCGCATTTGCTATGCAGACACCTTGTCAACACCCCTTTTGTACTCTTCTCCAACCCAGCATTCATTTCAGAGCTGTCTCCTCTTCTACACTACAAGAATCCTAAGGGCAGAGATGGGGCTTTATATTCCATTATATCTACAGTCTAGATATAAAATTAAAGTCTAGCACACAGTAGGTGTGTAAGAAAATAAAGCAATATATCAAAATACACATCAAGCAATGGTTGAGGGTAATTTTCCCATTTGTTCTGTGATACTATCATTTAGTTCTTAATGTATTGGTCTTTCTCTTTTAACGTAGTCCTATAACTTTAGTTTCCCAACATATAAAAAGGAAAGCCGTTTTGCATGGCAGAACGTGCCTATAATTTTAGCACTTAAGATGTTCTCTAGAGCAGCTTGAGCCACACAATAACTTTGATACAAACTTGGCTTACATAGTAATAGTTTGGAAGTCAGCAGAGGGGAAGGATAAGAACAAGAAAACAAAAATACACATTTACTTGTTTAAGTACAAACATCAAATTTCTTCAAATCAATAGCAGAATATTATTTTGAACTAAAAGTATACTTATCTACAAATAGAAATTTCACTGCTGCTAGGATGTTTCTAAAACTAACATCAACATTTTTTCCTCAATATTTGTAGATTCTCTAGCTTTAGGTAAAGTGATTAATATTTTTGTTTTGTTTTGTTTTGGTTTGTTTTGTTTTTCGAGACAGGGTTTCACTGTGTAGCCTTGGCTGTTCTGGACTCACTTTGTAGACCAGGCTGGCCTCGAACTCACATGGCTCCGCCTGCCTCTGCCTCCTAAGTGCTGGGATTAAAGGCATGCACCACCGCCACCCAGCTGAGTGATTAATTTTTAATTAATTGTTAGCTTTAATTATTTTTGGTTTACACTTGAATTTTGATGTATAGTATTGGGCTTTCCAAGGGAAGGGAAGTGTCACGAGTCACTGAAAACTGAGAAATACTTCAGGCTCAGGGGTGGGAGGGAGGAAAGACAAAATGCAAGGCTGCAGAATGAAAAATGTTCTGTATGCAGCTCTGTTTTAAGAAGAGACGTCACAGGTTTTTGGTTTTTAGATTAGGGAAAAGTCCCAAACTCTAAATGCTAAGGTATTTAACCACTGTTCATTTCCTCCTGGGCAAAACAAGAATAGGCTCTCGTGATTAGCATTTCACAAACTTTATTCCGACTGAAAAGCCTGGTTGGTTTTTTACTGTAGAGGGGATCAACATGTCCAAGATATTTTTTTTTCAGTTTTCAGTTGGTGAAACACACAAAAAGGGAGGCAGTAGTATCCCACGCTCCCTTCGGTCTACAATATGTAGCATCTGCACTGCGCAGTGTCTTAGCGCATTTGGTATTAAAACTTCTTTTCTAGGAAGTCCCTAAAGAATGCTTACAAATATGAAGTCATATTATTCTAATATTTATCATCATTTTTTGGAGTCTATAACTATTTTGAGAAGAACAGGTAAACAGGCTACTATTTCCTCTGAAAATTGCTAGAGAAAATGAAAGGCGTGTGTTGTGATATTGGGGTCGGTGGTAAGTAACTACAGTGATAAAGGAAAGACTCCTGAGAGTCATTATGACAGAACACATGGATCCTACAACCTTTGCATAACTATTTTTTTTACAGCCATGGCTTTTCATTGTTAGGAGAGCATGTAAAGGCATGGACCGTTGGACCGAAAGCCAAGCTACTCTGGAAAACGAAACCTTCACTAAAACCTCAGTGCCAGAGTAAGGGCAGTTTCAGGGAGAATTGCAAAGTCATGACAGGAACTCAGCTTCAAGAAAGCCTGAGACAGTCAGAGAGTAAAAGTAATGAGCTAAATTCCCCAATGTCTCAAGCAGTTTCCACCCCAGGGTAACAACAACAAGACCTCATGTTTGTTTGTTTTGGAGTCTCCATTTGGACCTGGAAGGTCAGGCTGCGAACAGCCACACCATTGTTCGCCACCATCCATCCTGACCGCTGTCCAGCATCTGGGAATCAGGAAGCCTGGCTTCTCTATGTGACTCTGTGGTAGACTCACGCTGGGGTTTTTGGAGATTCGCTATTTCTCTACTCTAGAGTATCTGAGAAAGGACCTTCCCCCTCTGGACAACACAGCACTTCTGGAGATTAGGCTATCTAGAGCACCACAGTCATTATATGCCTAGTGACACTTAGAAATATGCTAAGGCTGATACAAATTTTTTTTAAATTTTTTTTCTTGTAGGTTTCTAGGACCCTCTGGATCCTTCTACTTTGCTATTCTCAAGAAGAACATTATGATAGGCAGATTTGGGCCCAGGGGTCCCGCTCAAACTAAGGCATCAGCCAAGGACAATACAGGCGGTAAACTTCAAGCCCCTACCCAGATCTAGCCAACGGTCAGAACATTCTCCACAGTTGAGTGGAGAGTGGTGTATAACTTTCACACGTACTCTGGTGCCTCATATTTGACCACATCCCCTGGATGAGGAGACCTGGTGGCACTCGGAGGAAGGATAGCAGGCTACCAAGAAGAGACTTGATACCCTATGAGCATATAAAGGGGGAGGAGGTCCCCCTCAGTCACAGTCATAGGGGAGGGGAGTAAGGGGAAAATGGGAGGGGGGGAGGAATGGGAGGATACAAGAGTTGGGATAACCATTGAGATGTAACAAGAATAAATTAATAAAACAAAATTAAAAAAAAATTTTGAGACTGGATATCACAATATCATACAGGCTGGCCACAGAGTCTTGGGCTCAAACCATCCTCTTGTCTCAGCCTTTTGAGGAGCCAGGACTTCATGTGTGTGTCTCTGCACCCAGCCATGCTTTTAGTTTCAATACTTAGGGACAGCAGCTATTGTCTTACTAAGAGATTATTTCTGCCAGAAGCTATTCTAAGGCTGTAGATAAATTGATTTTTATGGTTATGGAGTCCTTAGTAAAGAAGTATGCTATGGTTTTCATTGACAAAGGAAATGACAAAATCACCAACAAGGAACTGGGCCCAAGTTCTATAGGTGAGGAGCAGCAGAGCTAGAGGGCCCACACCCTGCTGAATGCTATCTTCCCATGCTTGTGCTTGTTTCCACAATACACCAGATCCAGTGCTGTGGGGGGTGGGTAAGCTAGAGCATCTATACTCTTACTTATCTGTTTAATAAGAACAACCAGTTCAAATTTTGCTCGCAAAATCATGGACTATAGCTACATTAAGTTCATGTTCCTCTACTGTAAAAAAGAACATGGTTGCCCTATGAGATGCAGGTGTTTAGGCAGAGAAAGAGTTAAATAGCTTAAAGGTGGCATTTAAAACTGAGTTTGCTATCCCTTGGTATGTATGTATTTAGAATAATGGGGTTTAAATATGTTAAGTGTCCATTTCTACAGCCATTTGAACTTCTGGTAAATTCTTAAACTTATGTATTAACACTTAGGAACACCAAGTGCCAAACCAGAGGACAGCTTATAAAGTCAAGTCTATTTAAGAATGTTCTGTGATGAAGGTTTCATGAAATTAATTGATGTTGGATTGCTTTCTGAAAGCTCATGTACATCCATGACTGCTCTCGGCACTTACTGGTTTGTTTTTTTTGTCTTTGTTTTTGTTTGTTTTGTTTTGTTTTTATTAGTTATGCTATCATCAGACTGTACAGCAAAGGGGATATCAGGTCCAGATACAAAGAAGAAAATAGTTAAGGCAAAGTGGGCTGTTGAGGGTAGCTGCAAATGTCAAGCTGCCTCAGTTGCATGTGAAGCGTCTGCTGTCTGTCATGAGGATCCCCTGGGTCGGCCTTAAACAGGGGTGAACAGGACTGTGGTATCCATGATGTTTAGCCTTACTGTGGAGTTTGCTCTAAGACAGCACAAAAGCCCTTACGCAACTGCTCAACAACACTAATCACAAAGAGATCTCTCATGTAGGAACTATGAAACAACTACACCAGCATTCTCTCTGCAAACAACCCAAAAGCTTTTGAAGGCCTCGAATGAGTCAGAGTTTGAGAGACACTGAACCTAAGTGTTGCATTATCCCCAAACCTATCTGGAAACAAATCTGCAAGTTTTAAAAGAGTGCACAGCAGACTGGAGGAAACAAGACCTTGATGTCAAGTCCAGGGCCTTGGAACATTCTGTTAAAACAGTTTTCCAGGGTGACAGGGACATGTCTGCAATGTACATTTTGTGCACTAACATAGGCTTACCAATACAAACAACTGCTGTGAAGCTGGAACAAAATTGGAAATATGGGAGCAATAAGAGAAACATGACCTAAAGTGGCAGTGTAGCAAAGAGCAGAGCACGGTCCATTGCTGGAACTTTGCTAAAAGGCAAATGCAGGAGGCTCCAGGTCTCACCGAACCCAGATGGTAATGCAAAATAAACTAGTGAATGCTGAGTAATTATTTATCAAACAATACAATCATTCCAGAAACAAAAAATATGCAACGTAACAAGAACTATTAAATCGTTCCCAGCAGAGTTCTGAAATGGAGCAGTGAAGAAGTTCACGTCGATTAAAAACCAAAATGCAATATTGGAGCTTTAGGTCTGGTTTGCTCTTAGAAAACAAAAGTGGGCTATTGATATCCATATGTGGTGACAGAGGCAAAACTTTCTTAAATTTCATGCAAAGTACATGAGGCTTTCAATGCCAGACTCCAAATGATCTTTATCAGGTTGGATTGGGTAAAACAGTGCAAATAAATTAATAGCACAGAACTACAAGTGTTGGATTAATAACAGTAAAATATACACATATATAGTCCAGTCAGATTTTAGGGAAAAATAAAATTAAAATATGAAAACCATCATAAAGACCAAATGAATGAAGTCACCTTTATATTTTAGACAAAAAATATTCTTTAAAATATTCCTCACAGACCCACTCAGAGAAAATTCTTCCAATGTTTATGATATTTGTATACTTATTTAGCTTTTTTTTTTAAAAAAAAATGAACATTATTTCTATTCCTCCTTCATCATAACATTTGAAAAGATGCCAAAGAAAATTTTCTGGGAAAATATTGTCTCCTGAGAATCCAAGAACACAGTAACACATTTAGGTTTTGTAAGATTAAGGTAAACCATACAAATGCTTATTTCTCCCAGTGGCCATGCCATTTATCACACCCTAACTACCATTTTCTAGTACCATATACATAGAGAACTACTGTTTCATAAATTGGGCTATGCATCTCAATCAACTCCTACCTAAGGCCAGCTATGTGTTTGGAGGAAGGAAGAGGCAACACTAAATTCATATGTCTTGGCTCTGTAAAATAAAAACATGTACCTTTGCACCACTGAAATAGATCTGCTATTCATCAGACTAAAACATGCAGCTATCTACCATGACCTATGACAACCAACAGCTGGAAGATAGCTATGTCACCACTGTTTATAGAAAGGCCAAAATCTCTGATGCTAAAGGAAAGAACTCTTTTGGATGCTCCAGTTTCTACATCCTCATCTGTGTAATGTGAGCAGACAAAGTCTTGGCTCTTGATGGCACAAAGACAGCCAATATATGGTGAGCTGAATCTTGGTGAAAGCTTTGGATCCAGTTACTCAGAACATTGACTACAGCAGCAAGAACTAGTTGTCCTGAGCAGACTTAACTCCCAATGAAGTGTCCTACTGAACATTCACAAACTAGTTTTTCCCTACCCTGACTTGCCTGCGAGAGACTATTTCTATTTCTGCTGAATCAACTCCTCTCACAAGGTTAGGGCAAGGTCACTTTAATTTTCACAGAAGACTGTGAAGAAACCAATGCTAGGACTTCTAAGGAATATTATCCAGAAATTCCAATGTTTCAATATATAGTAACCAAAAAAACAAAACAAAACAAAAACCATGACTTAGAAAAGACACAGTTGAACAGCATACTACAGAAAGATTAAAGAATGATTTAGAAGTACATACTTTAAATGGATGTGTAAATATATAATTTTAACAAAAGCAACACAGTAGAGCCAGATATAGAATTTTTAATTTTCTAGTGTTCACATTTATAAAAGAAACAGAAAGACATAAAATTTACTTTCATAATGCATTTTATTAACCTAAAATATTATGTAATTTCAGCAATCTCTAAGATTTATGAAACATTCTATTAGTTTTCATATCAAAATGGAGTACAATTTCCATACTTATGGTACAGCTAAATTTGGATTTAAATGAGCAAAAATCCCAATGCTTAATAACAAGATGCAGTTTCTATGCTGGATAGTAACTATAGACTACAATAAATATATGTGAAGCCATAAACATTAAAATACTTAATGCATCTTAGCATCGTTGGTTGGGTGTCATATGAAGTAATTAAGACAACAACAATTTCCATGAAACACTAAGCAAGATTGTTTGTCTATAGACTGAACTTTATTTGGAGTGATTTATTTTAGTCTAAACATGTAATTTAAATTAAGATTTTCAAATATCACACCTACATATGGGGTGTGGGGTGCATGTGTGCATGCACACATGCAAGCATGTTAACACAATTACTATAAATTGCTTCACAATGCCAATTCTTTTTCAGAAATGTATCTTCAGGTGAGTGAGTCTATCTTCATGAGAACATCTATCTATCTATCTATCTATCTTTCTATCTCCCTACCTACCTATGTGAGATATCGATAGATATGACATATAGATACAGAGAGATGCTGGATGATAGCTAGATATAGATGTAGATGATATAGATATGCTACAGATTAGCGAGAGATAGAGGACGCCAGGTGTGGTGGTGCATGCCTTAATCCTAGCACTTGGGAGACAGAGAAAGGTGGGTCTCTGTGTGTGTGAAGAGCAGCCTGATAAACATAATGAGCTCCAGGACAGTTAGCACTACATAGAGAGACCCTGTCTCAAAATTAACAAACAAACAAACTAAAAAAATCTACCCTTCCTCTCTCACAAACACACACACACACACACCACACACACACACACACACACACACATAGAGCTACATTAAGCAATATGATCTCACAGGAGCACTTGCTTGTACATGTGATCTGTCTTTGACAGAAACATTGTTATGGGATACACAATGGTTTATATCAGTGTGTGTTTATGAATTACACTTATAGAATTTTGCACCAAACTGTGTAGCAGTAAAGGTAACATCAATTTTCAGGGAGTTCACGTATCTTTTATCTGTCATGTATATATTAAGTAACTCAACAGGGCAACCCATGTAATTGTTTAGGTATGCCTCACATAGAGCTAGGCATTTTTTGGCATTGCATGAATGTTCCCACCCAAAATGGCAATTGAGGTTGAAAGCCAATTCTCCTCCTGCTTAGCAAGTATCTTTCTCCAATTTATCAGCCATATTTGAAGAACATCTGCATCTGAATACCTTGAAATAAGCAAAGCTGTTCCTACTGCTCAGCCTGAGAGGGCCAGAATCCTGAATCCCATGAGGATAGTTGCTCCATAGAAAAGGTTACCTGATAGGAGCTCTGTACTTTGTCCAGTAAACACTATCAAACCACTGTGACCAGGAAAGTGGGGAAGTTGGATAAACACTCCTTCTCCTTCTACCTGTCTCAGCTACTGTCAGTCTCTGACAGAGGAAGTAAGCCAAAAGTTCAAGGGCAGGTCAACAAAGGAAGCACAGATACCAGCCCAACACTGCAAAGGTGCTAGTGGGGTGGGGAAGAGTAATTTTCCATGTTTCCAGCACACTGCAGGAAACACAGCATTTTTGGAAGGCTCCATCTTATTCATGCTTGGCTCTTAACTTCAACCATTACATAAATTAAACACAAAATTAGTATTGCCATGCTTAAAAGATAAGGCATGCACATAATAAAGTTTTTTAACCAAAAACTTTGATTATACAATGAATTTTGATCTTGTTTTCTCCTCCCCAGGCTCCTCTCAGATCCTCCTCAGCTTTCTACCTACTCCACCTTATAGTCTCTCTTGCACTTGCGCTCAACAAAAAGAAAATAATAATAACAATAATAATAATAATAATAATAATAATAATAATAATAATAATAATAGTAATAGTAAATAAACCCACAAATATGAAAAGCAAAAGACCAATAAGAAAAAAAAGCCAAAACAAAATGTCAACAAAAGTACCATTGCGTTCTTTTTGCATTGACCAACTACTCCTGGGCATGGGGGTCCTGAAGGGCGGCTAAAAGACCCAGGGTGAAGCCAAACTGGTTTCCCTTTGCCAGCCCATATCAATTGCAAATGTCTTCTTGGTTAGGGGTGGGTAGGGCTGCACATCTACTGCCTCCTTCTAGTTCTGGTACCCTTTCTCCCTAGAAATTGTATAGGTTCCTGCCACAGTCTCTATGACTTCACATGTGTTTCTTTTAACATGATAAAAGCCGAATCCACACCATTAAAGTGCAGTTCTGATGAAGAACCAAAGACTAAATGTGGTACAGGAAAAGACGTGTTGATTGCATTATGACAACTTGATATTGAGATAACTTTTTAAAGTTTTATAATGTTAACAGTATGAACTTTAGGCCAATGGTTCCAACCTGGCTATGTGTCAGGCAATCTGAAGAGCATTTTAAAAC
The DNA here is from genome assembly GCF_903995435.1 of Acomys russatus. Classification (NCBI taxonomy): domain Eukaryota; kingdom Metazoa; phylum Chordata; class Mammalia; order Rodentia; family Muridae; genus Acomys; species Acomys russatus. The sequence continues at coordinate 68,272,872 of NC_067137.1, forward strand.
AACACATTCCTGGATCCACCCAACTCCACCCTGTTGGCTTTGGTTCTTGAGGAGAGGGGCACAGGAACTTATTACATAGAAATTTAAAACAAACATTTTAGAATTTCCCTTTCAAGATTTCCATATCTTGGATTGTTTTAAAGAACTTTTATTGGTGTGTGTTTAAAAGTGTGCCATTTTAGGTTACAGATCAAGTGAAACATTTTTTTATTCAAATTTCCAAAACCAATCATCCCAACTTTAAAAGTGACCTTTTAACGTGTACATACTTGTCTTTTTATAATCTAAAGTCAAACTTTGACAGACCCATTAAGGGATAATTAGAAGGAAGAAGCGGCATGCCAATATATGTGACTATTTTGTGTTGAGGCAATTTTTAAAATATTCTCTGCATCCAGGCGAAGGTAAATAATTTTTAGTGAAAATCAAATTAAATTACTAGGTTTGTCAGTGGCTGTTGTAGAACACAGCTGTGAGCACAAAGCATTTGCCCCCTTCATCAGGCCTGCTGTGCTTGCACATAAGGGGCCATCAGGCTCAGGCCTTAGAATGTAGATGGGATGGGAAGGTCACTGGACCCTCGCTTTGACATTCAGGCCACTGCTCCTGTATCTTCTGCACATTTGTGTGTGATTCTGTTCTAATTGCAGCTGGCCGTGTGGTCTCTGGCTGGGGAGGGTTGACGGAAAGGGGGAGGCTGTCTGAGCAGCTATGGGAGAGTTGTCATCCATGCAGAGTGCAACTTTGCAGCTCTGTGGCTGCTTTAGGATCACCCACACTCCTGTAGGCACCCCCTAACTCATGCTTTCTAAGCAAGCCCAGTAAACTCATTGGTTCCTCAGTTAGCTTCTGTGTAATTGAAATTTTGTTTGTTGTTGGGGACTTATAAAGACAGGGCAGAAGAGTTTCTATCCCCCCAGAGAAGGAATTCTCACAACAGTGATGCCTATGAAAATGAAATGATGCATTCATGATATTCAAGAACAGGAAAAGAGATCCATGTATTTTGTATCTATTTTTTTTATGCGTTCTTCTAAAAGAGACTCTTGGGGAAAAGATTTATGAAATCAAATGACTAGGACATCAACTGCTAATACCAAATAGAAGTTAAAAGAAAAGGTTAATGAGGAGGTGTTAAATGGTATACAATATATTCTGTCAATGTGGTTATCATACAGCTACTTTCATTGAGAAAATGGGTAAAATACATGCAAAATAACTTTATTAACTATTTTATATTGGCCTTTAAATGGTGTGTCTTGGGTATTGAAAAGATGGCTCAAGAGGTAAGATGCTTGCTATGCAAGCAGGCAAGCCAGAGTTCAGATCTCCAACATTAACACAAAACTGGGTGTGGCAGTATCCACCTATAATCTCAGCCCTATAAAGTGGAGACAGAAGAATCCCAGGGGTTGCTGGCCAAGCAGGCTAACTAATTTGTGAGTTACAGGTTCAATGAGAAGCTCTGCCTCACAAAAGAAGGTGAGAACCAACAGATGACACCCAACACTGACTTCTGCCACCATGCACGTACTAATACACATATCTACTACTACACACAAACACACTTAGGAACAAACACACAAAAACGCACACACGCATGCACACTGAAGGATCTCATACGTTAGGCAAAGATATGAGAATAATAATATCAATTAAAATAAGAGCTACCAAGGACTGAAGCTCATTAATATACTAAGATCCATGAATTGGCAATAATATTGTTTAGCTCATTGTAAGATAAGTGTGATGAATTCCAGACCCCACAACATATTTGCTATTGAGACATGAAGCCTATTTATATTTCCCCTGGGTATGGGCTAATTTGTTATCATCTGAGTAACAAAAAGCAGAGACAGTAGCATTCTCTGTCAGTGGTGCTGGAGATGGAACCTAAGAGCTAGGATGCTGCAAATGCTAGGAGCATGCTCTACCACTGAGCTAACCTCAAAGTCTGATGCGCACTATCCCAGGTGGTTTCCAAATTCCTTTTTCTTCTGAAAACATGAGGAGTGAGGTCTTCTTAGTTAGTTCTAGTTGACAGTCCCAGCTGAGGAGTTCTAAAACTCATGCTCAGCTGAACACCACCAAGGGACCACCTGAAACACAAGAGATCCCCAACTGAACCCTTCTTAACTTAGAAAACCATATCATACAGGACGTTCTCCACAGCTGAGTGGAGGGTGGCGTCTGGCTTTCACATCAACTCTGGTGCCCCATATTTGACCACGTCCCCTGGATGAGGAGGCCTGGTGGCACTGAGAGGAAGGATAGCAGGCTACCAATAAGAGACTTGATACCTATGAGCATATACAGGGGGAGGAGGTCCCCCTCAGTCACAGTCATAGGGGAGGGGCGTAAAGGGAAAATAGAAGGGAGAGAGGAATGGAAGGATACAAGGGATGGGATAACAATTGAGATACAATGTAAATAAATTAATAAAATATGGGGAGGAAGTCCCCCTCAGTCACAGTCATAGGGGAGGGGCGTAAAGGGAAAATAGAAGGGAGGGAGGAATGGAAGGATACAAGGGATGGGATAACAATTGAGATACAATGTAAATAAATTAATAAAATATATTAAAATAATAAAATGTTTCCTTGTTGTAAGCCACTAAAGTTAAAATTACTGTACATAAATAGTGAGCTGAAAGGAAATTTTGTGCCTGAAGATAATGTTCAATAGTAATAAAATCCTAAAACACAAGGCATTGGCTTTCATGTAGGTGGTAGGCAGATGCTGGGAGAGCATCAAGAAGAGCAACAGTAGCAACTCCCCAGCACTGGCTCCAGCTTGAACTCTTATGGCTGTGAGGAACCCTCTGCTACATGCTTTTCCCAGCAGGCCTCTGCAGTGCCTTCCCCTCACAGCAGATTTTACCCTCTGAAACCATGGACCAAAACACATCCTTCATAAGCTGTTTCTATCAGCGTTTTGGTCACAGCAAATGAAAAGTAAGCAGCATAGATATCAATCCTGAGAACAAGATTGTTGCTATGACAACCATGACCATGTGAGTCTTAGGCTTTTGGAACTGGCTTGCAAGAAGATTGCGGGACAGTTTGGAGCTGTGGCTAAAGAAAGCCTGTAATGCTGTGTGCAGGGCTTAATGGGCTGTTCTTTCTGTCTCAGTACAAAACCCAAGGCCTCTCGTTAATGGCACCAGTTTCTATAACAATTGTAGGTGCTTCATCTTCATTCACCTTTTCCATAACTTTAAATGAATTCACACTCACACCCCGGATGCAGATTTTTCAAATTGTTTTGTTCTATTTTCTCTGTTTGGTTCTCATTATAAAGTTAGATAAAAGCAACAAGCAGAGTCAACGGCCAAACTCTGCCAAGACAGGGTAAGCAAGTCCTCAATAGTTCTTGTCTTACAAATCTGTCTGTCAGATATATTGAACGAGAAGGCTGAAGATGACGCTCCAATGTTATAGAGAGTTTGGGGTGACTGTTCAGGCAGCAAACTGTCTCTGTCATTTTCTCATTTGGGAAGCTGCTAACCTGCACTCCCTGTATACTCAGATAATTAATTTTATTCTTTCTCAAGTATCTGATGGGGTTGAAGACCGGATAGTTTAGTTTTACAATTGAGCTTAGTTGTTAAGATGTTTCAGGTCTAGATAGATGTTTTAAGTTGATAATGAAATGACATGATAGATATTGATTTACATTCAGAATTTGAGATGCACCAAGATAGGAAAGATGTTTTCTTCAAGGCTGTCCTAGTCCTCAGAAAGGGGAGCCCTTCTCCCCTAAACATCTGACCTCAGCCTATCAAGTCTCATTTGTACTACCAGTAACCTCTTCCTCCGTGATGTACTTAGTTTTTAATCAAGCTCCAAATATAAACAGCCAAAACACTATGAATGTAACATTTATTTAATTCCTGATTGTTTCATGGTTCTTCTTGCTGTAGGTAGTTTATTGTACTCAGGTATAATAATATAAATATATGTATAAAAATATTTTTTAAAGCAACAAGCAATACCCATTTCATAGCCTGAATGTTATGCTGTGTTAAAATTTACTCTACTAATCAATTAGTCCATTACTTTTATTTTTTTAAGCTTCACTTGGGCTTTTAGGACATTGATAAAGCATAGCCTTTGCCAGAATATTGACATGAGTGGTCTCTAATCCAATTCCCAAGGATTCTTGCTCCCACCTGACACCTCATGAACAGTCTTTACTGTCTCTGTTTCTGTGAGCATTCTGACCTTCCCAGCTCCCACCAGAAGCACCCAGAGGTTGGCAAGACAACCTACCTTCCTCAGGGTAAGACTACCCTGAGCTACTGAATTCCACAGGCCAGGCTCCATTGGCTGACTCCCATGGTCTTGCCACTGCTAGAAAATGAGGAGTCAAACACAGGAATCTAGAGGGGATGTATCAAATCCAAACCATTGCTTCCCCTCCCATGAAACAGTGGAATAGTACTCTTTTATATTGAATTGTGGTGAGATTTCTAGACTCAGTGGCTTGTTGACTGAAGAAGGCAGCCAAAGAGCCATAGAACCTCTTCAGGTTTAAAATCCTAGTGGCATCTGTCTGTGCTTCTTCTTTTAAAAAAAAATGTATTAACTATTTTTTACACATGCATTTTATTATTACACACATATATAGTAAACTACCTATAGCAAGAAGATCCATGAAACAATCAGGAATTATATATTACATTCGTAGTGTTTTGGCTATTTGTATTTGGCAGCCTTAAAGAAAACATCTTTCCTATCTTGGTGAGTCTAAAATTCTGAATGTAAACCACATAGATGTGAATCTATCACATCTCATTATGATCAACTTAAAACATCTACCTAGACCTAAAAATATCTTAACCCTTAAACAACTAAGCTTAATTGTAAAACTAAACTATCTGGTCTTCAATCCCATCAGAGACTTGAGCAGGAATAAAGTTGATTACTTGAGTATACAGGGAGTGCATGTTAGCAGCTTCCCGAATAAGAAGATGACAGAACAGTTTGCTGCCTGAACAGTCACCCAAAATTATCTGTAACATATTTGTGAGGCAGGAACTATTGAGGACTTGCTTCCCTTGTCTTAACAGAGTTTGGCTGTAAACGCTGCCTGCATCCATGCTTGCCCATTCTTAGGCAAAATTCTGTCTGTGGTAGAAATGAGGACATTTTTTCCAGTGGCTTGATTGCCATCTCCATAAGGAGGTTCTTTGATGCTCATTATCTTCTTTGAGGTAGGCTGGGTGTTGTCAGGAGTTAGCCTGTCACGTCTCTTTGCAATAATAAAAAACATCTTTAAATTCCATATTCTGTATGTCTCTGAGGTTTTTGAAGACCTTCTCTAACTATTTTACCTTATCTTTCTATAGAATCATATCTATCTGTTACACCTAGGATGTATATTCTTGTGATAAAAAGACTAGTAATTGATATGACCATGATTTGATGAACTGACAATTAACTTGTATAAGTTACTTATCCTAAACAGCCTGCAATAGCACTTTTAACATATTGGAAGTAAACCTTGTATTCCATACAACTCAATTATAATACAAGGGTTACTGTCTGTGCCTCTTAAAGCATCCTTCCAGGTAGGCCTAAGCGGCCATACTTGGACGCCCAACTCCTCTGAGATCTCTATGCTCCAAAGCAAGAGGTAAGCTTTCTAGGAGACTACCTAACTGAGCCCAGTCCCTTAACACTACCTCTCCCACCCTAATTCCCCATCCACCCACGCCAACAAAGAAGGCAGACTTGTGAATCTTCAGTGCAAATGGGGAACAAGCATTTCCATCTCAGTTTGCTCTTTAAAGGAGTATGTAAAAGCCCAATGGAAGAGATTGAAATTTTGCTAGAATTGTTTATCTGATAATATACTGAATCCTACTTATCCCTAAGAAGATACAATCATATACATTTCCATATTTAATTCATCCTCAAGTCTATGATTTAGCTCACCCTTCCCCACCATGTTCACTTAAGATGGGTGCAACAATTTTCTTCCTTGCATTCTGGCCACCTGCTGTGCACTGACCTCCAGCTACACACAGACTTGGAGTCTGCAGCCAAGTCAACTCTGAAGGATAATTTATTTTCACACTCAAGGGGCAAGCACTCATCCATATCCATCACACCTTTCCAAACCATCAGGCTTTTCTTTCTACCATACAAACTTCCGGAAATCTTTATTAGGACATGGTACTGACCGCAGCCTAGATCCAGTGAGACTAGGATCCCTTCATGATCTTTTCATTCCCTTCCCTCATAGAATTAGGTAAATTGGGCACACACTGAGAGTTGGAATTTGTTCTTTAAACCATTGTACCAGCATAACATTTAACAAGTTTTAATTATTTTTATTTTCAATTTAATGCAATTCATCTTTTGCCATTGTATCTATAAAGGATGCAGTACCATTTTCTTCCTTATATATTAGACTTCCAAATTCATATACATGGCTGCAACAACCTCTCTTTAGTCACGGATTCTCTATTTTTAGCCTTTACAGTACTGAAATTCCTCAACTACTTTCATTTTTTTGAAACAGTTTTGTTTGCCTTGTATCTGTGATACAATGGCAGCTGTATCCTAAAACAATGTTCCATGTGGGTCTTGAGTATCTTGTCCCATAAATGATATTTTTCTTCTCTGACAAATTAATTATGTCATAAATTTAAACTGGAGTATTTAGAAGTTGAACTACCAAAAGTACAGATTATTATAATTGGCAGATTTTCACCATTCCTTTTTCTTTAACTTCCTTTTCATATACTCAGCCAAATTGTAACTGGATCAAAGAATTGTATGAAACCCCCCAACCTAAATCAACAGGCATTCAGCAAGGATAAGAAAAAATATAGCAATCTTTTAAAAATAATAGTTTACAGCCTTAATATTTTTGCTTAATACTTATATTGAAATGAAAGTAAACCAATCTTATTCACAACTCTTCCTACTATTGAACTATACAGTGTTCCGTGTGTGTGTGTGTGTGTGTGTGTGTGTGTGTGTGTGTGTGTGTGTGTATGTGTGTGTGTGTGTGTATGTGCGCGCACGTGCGTATGAGAGGGAGAATATGTTCATGTATGTACACACGTATTCATGTACACATGTGTGCATTTGGGTTTTTTACATTAGTGGTCTTATGGTGTGTGTCTATTTTTTAAGAAGGCAGGGCCAAACAGATTTCATGTGAACTCAAAGCCATAGCAACTAAGAATGCATAGTGAGATGGTTTCTCAAAACCAAAACAAGCCTTGCATCAGCCATTGGTCCACTCTATAAGGCTTGGGTCAGGCTGGCATGGATGTTAGTTCAGTTGGGTAGCTCCATTTTTCTCCCTCAAGTTTCATCCATTAAGAAAAATTGTCTCTACACAGAGCCATTTATGACCTCTCCAAATAGGAATACTTTCATTTCTGGCTTTATTTTAACTTCAATGCATCTACATTGAATGCATCTTGTACTTATAATTATTTGAGCATATTTTCATATCTGAAACTGTGAGCTTCTTCAGAATGAATTTCATAATTTAGGTTTGTTCTAAAAGCTTACCACAAAGAAGGGATTTAAGCAATGGTTAGAACCAACATTTATAGAATGTTTGTGATGTGGCAAGTGCTTTGAAATAAGTATCACGGGGCTGGAGAGATGGCTCAGCAGTTAAGAGCACTGGCAGCTCTTTGAGGGCACGTGAGTTCAGTTCCCAGCATCCACATGGGAGATTCAAGACCCTCTCCTGACCTTCATGGTAGCAGAGATGCATGTGGCACACAAATGCAAATGCCAGCAAACAGTCAGACACACAAAATAAAATAGTATCATAGTTTCACCTTTACACAAACCTCATGAATACATATTATAGTTATGATTACCGGCTTACAGATGAAGAAACTGTCAGGTGTGAAGTAACTTATCAAATATAATGTTTAACTAGGTAGCGGCAGAACAAGGGTGTGAACCTAAAGTGTGTAGCTCTAGAGTCTGCACTACTGCCTATTATGTTTACTATATTATCTGTTCATTTTTCTCCTCATTTTACTGGTCAATGGGTCTTTTTTCTTTTTTACATATATATTTATATTATTACACATATATACAATAAACTACCTAGAGCAAGAAGAACCACGAAACAATCATGAATTATGTAAATGTTACATTCATAGTGCTTTGGCTATTAGTCTTTATGTCTATTAGTATTAGCTATGGTGTGATAACATTCTTCTTTATCTTACTACACCAGCCAACTCCTTCCCTCCTTCTGAAGGCAATGTTTCTAAACAGGGCCTTTAGAGCATTCTGTGTGTTATGTGAAATCAAACTGGGTTTATATATATTTATATATATATATGTAATTCATTTACATATATATGTATATGTAAATACATATATATATATGTAATTCAATCTGCTAAGGGTTAGATGAAACAAACAATATGAAAAATATAAAGAGCACATTTTTGGATGTTTACCACTAGGGAAAAAAACTTTAAAAGGCACATTTTCAGGCATCATTTTTTTATAACAGATCTGCATAGATATGACAAACAGGTCCTCTGTGGAAAGCATCTGCTCTCTGTGATGTCATCTTTCAAGTTTTGACACCCAGTGGTATAGTCATTAGCTAGTTTAGGATGGCCAGGTAAAAACACTGGAGGAGGGGGAAGAGGAGAAACTAGAAGTGTGTCAAGAAGCAGTCCAGGACTCAAGAGGAGCAAGTAACTAGCAACTCTACTCCGGGAAGATCTAAACAGTCTCGGGTTCACATGCTGCTAATGAGATCCAGCAGGAAGCAAACAAGATTAGAGGGCACTGTGCCAGATAAATAATTTGGCTAAAAGAAGTATTTTACTTCTCTCTTTATACAACTGACTGACTATCTGGGTTCTCCCAAAATTCATATGTTAAAATAACTAACTTAAAAGGCAGGTGGTGAGAGTTGACTCAGGTCACAGGACTCCCGTCCTCGGGATTAGGACACCTCCACAATCACTCTAGTCATCTTTCACCAGAGCACAACTATGCTGGTACCCCAAACTCAGACTTCCATTGTCTACAACTGGATAGTCTGTATTTCTCCTAAACCTTCCAGCATATGGCTTTTTGTTACAGTATCTTCAGCTGACTAAGATAGTTCTTAAGAATAATTATAGTAAGGAAGCAGAGCAGGGTAGAACCTATGCTGAAATGAGATAGAAACTCAAATACCTATGTAGCTATTGATTGCCAAATCTTTCAATATTGAGAAGTCAGAAATTTGACCTAATGTAAAGCTTCTGTTTTCAAAATACTGCAATTTACTTCTTAACACAAACCCATGACAATAAAGCCCAAACATGCCAAGTGAAACATAACTCAAGGCCAGGTTTGGCTCAGAAGCCACAGCAGCAATCCTGGAATAGAGACTCCAAGCTCTCTAGAATAAAAAAAAAAAAAAAAAGGTGGGGGGAATGCCACAAACGAGACATCTGCATCGCGCCCTCACCTACAAGGCAGAAACTAGGGCTGAACAGTGTTTTCTGGACATGACATGATCACTGCACTCATGAGCATGTAGCAGCTGTAGTTGACAGCACAAGACCTGCACAAGAGCATGCCAGTCAGCGTTCCAGCATTGGTGGGGAGAGGCTCCCATATCGCTACCCCTAGGCCAGGAGGTAATGGCAGTTGGTGGCTGCTGATGCCTGTTTTCTTTGAAAGCGTCATCCCCGGTAGGACCCACCTTACTCCAGTGGATGGCCATACATTCATACATGGGCAGCACGATTTGAACTCGGTGAATTATTAGAAAAAATTAGTACATGGAGATGGGAGGGGAACAGGATGGATCTAGGAGGAGTAAAGAACTGGGGGTGAATGTGATGATCAAAATTCATTGTATGCATTGATGAGCATCTCAATTAATAAAATGTTAAATATAATTTAAAAAACGAGAACTACAGGGACAAGCATAGTTAGCTGTAGTCAGAAGCAAACACAGAGAGTAAGATTTAGGAAGCTAGGCAAGGCAGGGAGAAGCAGACACATCTTAGAGGTATAAGCAAAAGAAAAGCTAGAAATGTTATAAAACAAGAAACCCAAACCACACAAAGGAGCCTGAACCCGGAGACTCTTTTTTTTTTTCCCTAGGAGAGTCATCCTTGTTAATTTTTGCTACAAACTGAAGCCTGCAGTGGGAGATAGCTAGCCCCACAACTACAGTTTCCACAAGGAAGTTAATGGAGGCAGTTAGAAAAAGGAAACTCTTCCCCTGCAGGTTTACCCTGGTCCTCACTAGGCCAGGGGCAGTCTAGCTGAGGGTCCAGGAAGATTCTAGGGCACGGGACCCTGAACTTTCTTTTCTAAATAGGAAGCACACTTCAGAGACTATGAGGTTAAGCCCTCCTATATTTCAGAGTCTCTCTTGTCTGCCAAGGCTCAAGCATTCCACGAATAAAGCACACTTTGCTATGATACCCACTGGTCCCAAGGAACAACATTCAGGCTGATTCCTCAAATGTCAGTTTGCACAATCTGGCCTCTTTCTTGTGGACCACCCAGTCCTCTTATAATGACTCTACATTGTCTCATTTATTTTCTTCATGGCAGCAGAGGCCCCAATTTCCTTAGTTAAATTTCATCCTCTCCCTCATGCATCTGTTGATTTATTTGTAATTCCCAAGTTCTGTATTAGTCAGGCCAGGATGATTTCTTTTCTCCTCTGTAATCAACTGAGAAAATAAGGTAGAATTGATAAACTCTGACTTTTCAACCCTTTTTAGAAAAAAAACAAAAAGAGAAAAAATTAAAATTGTAGGGAAAGGGAATCAAGTTCAAAGAGATCAGAAAGGGAAAGAAACAAAATAAGATATGCCCCATGTAGGTAGTTCATTTCTGTCCTTTGCCTGACTGTTGTGAAAGAAACGGACAAGAAAACAATCTTAATGAATTTACCCTATCATTTGGTACAGCTCGTGTTATTGCATTATTGTAATGAAAAACACATCAGAATATGTCTAGACACATGACATACTCCTGGTAGAGAGTTCCCTGCACTTCAAAAAAAAATTGTGGTTCAATTTCCTTCTGGGAAATGCTCCAATGGCAACATTTTAGGTTCTTGAAAGGCTCTTAGGAATGACTGCCTAAGGGGAGGCCACCTCCAAAAGTAGACTTAACGCACCAGGGAACTCTAAGGGCTGGCAAAGATTTCCATGGGAAAACGGTCAGAGCAACACGTTCCCCCTGTAGACACCGCACACACTCTAATCCACTGATAGGTTCTGCTATGTGCAGAGTAGCTGTAACTGTCTAAATAAAGCACTGAGAGGGACCTGTAAACAGAACAGAAGTAATAAAATACATTGTTTTGGTGACTCTTTTTTTTTTTTGAACTATATATGGATTAAACAAATCCAATTGGTATAACTTTCACCAGTGTGTTGATTTAAACCAAGCCTATAGCCATTGGAAGTCAGGAAAGGAAAGCAACACCACATCCCACAGTACTTTACCTATTACAGGGCAAATGATGCTATGTCTGTGTCCTCAGAGAAGGATCCAGAGAATGCTAAGTCGCCCTAACTCATAGCCGTTGTGCTCGAATGGTCATTCTGGTTTGGCCACTCACAGACCTCAATTCTTAAATGACCAAAGCTGGAAAACTGCAGCATCCAGCCATTTGCAAAGCAACGACTGGAAAACAAAACAAAATGACCCTCTGTTCAACCCAACTCTGCGAACATCCTGAGATTATATCTGTGGAGAGAGGCAGGAAGAGCTGAGTGTTATTCGGATGCTTGCTGTGTGTAAGCAACAGGTCAACCAGTGATCTCTGAGTTTGTAACCAACCCCATAACTCGATCGCTAGCCTGCCAGGGAGAATGGAAGATGAATATTAAGGATATCATGTAAGAAACCAACAATCAAGATTTGAAAGAGGAATGACCCTTAGGAAATCATTAGGAAGCAGGACATTAAATGCAAAATATTGGGAGTTTCAGATAAGTATGGGAAGCCAGTCAGTGGACTAGAATAATAGCTTCCTTAGCAGAGGAAGAATGCCAGTTGTCTTTCAACCAGAAATAAACTAGAGAAAGACATGATGGAACAAGAAAGCATTGCAGTCAAGGTGCCAACTAGAGACAACACTGTGAAGAAAGGCCAAGGAGCATCCAATTGCTATAGGATTCTGGAGCTTTCAGCTTAACTGGAACCTGTTGGAAAAGGGAAGCCAGATGAATCCAGCTAGAAAGAGCCAAGTTCTAAACTTTTAAGCGTGAAACTGGTAGAAACAAAGATCTCTTTGCAGAGAACTTAGGCCTGATGGAAGAGCTAATACAAAAGGAACTGGCCTTGCCCTCGGCAGCAGCTTAAATGCAAATGCCACACTACCATGGAACCTATCAGGTGCTGGGACCAGAAAGACAACCAAGGACTTTGCCTCAGACAACAGCTACTTGTGCTGTTGAATATCACTGTGAAAGCCAACTTGAAATGTCAACTTGACTGGGCTGAGAAACTTGTAGAGAAAGAGCCAAGCCTGCAGCTGGGCATGTCTGTGAGGGTCTCTGAGTGGGTGCGAGGACCAGCCTTTCCTGTGGGCAGATCCCATCTTATTGGCTGGAGATATGGACAAACCACAGAAACCTAGAAAAGATCTTGACCCCCACCCCCTGTGTCCTTTCCTCTTTATCTCCTGGAGTCTTGGCATCTCTTGCTTGGACATTAAAACCCCAGGGTCTCTGGAACGCTGATGCTACGACTTACACCACGGGTGCCTTTGATTCAGAGGTTTTAGAGCTTGATGTAAAAGTGACACCATTAAATGCTGTTGGATATCTCAGGGTCCCCAGCTGCAGAGAACCTGTCATGGGATTTCTCAGTCCCCAAAACAAATGAGATAATTCTTTTTTATTTATATTTTAACTGATTCTATGCTATGTATGTCTATGAATACATGCATGCAGAATCCACAGAGGCCAGAAAAAAAGAATTAGCTTTCCTATAACTAGAGTTACAGGTAGCTGTAAACCACCTTGTAGAGTGCTTGGAACAAAACCCAGATGCTTTGCAAGATCAGCTAGTGCTGTTAACCACTGAGTCATCTCTCCAGCTCCCAATTCTTCTTGTAAATCCTTTCTCCTGTATCTATAAATATGTCTGCAATGCACAGGTTTCCTATTAGTTCCGACACTCTAGAGAATTCCAAATAAGTTAGTTATCACTTACCTGTTCTAATTCTGGAAATTGCTTAATGCCTTTCTCTCTGAATCTTTTCCAGTCAGCAAGTCATGAAACTTCAAATGTACCAAACTTATTTTTGTTTGGTGACAAAAACCAGATTGTATCTCTTCAGGACTGTAATAGTTCTGCTACAGTTGTCTATACCATGATCTTAGGGTTACCACTGTTGTGTTGAACAAAGGCAAGTTTGGGGTGAAAGGATATGTTTGGCTTACTTTGTAGTTCATCACTGAAGGAAGTCAGGACAGGAAATCAAGCGGGTCTGGACACTGGAGGCAAGAGCTGATGCAGAAGGGATGGAGGAGTGCACGTTACTGGCTTGCTCCCCATAGCTTACACAGCCTGCTTTCTTATAGATGCCAGGACCACTAGCCCAGGCATGGCACCACCTATAATATGCTGGGCACTCCCTCAACAATCACTAATTAAGAAAATACCCTACTGGCTTGCTTATAGCTAGAACTTATGGAGGCATTTTCTCAATTGAGGCACCATCCTCTCTGATGACTTTAACTTGTGTCAAGTTAATATAAAACTAGCCAGCACACCAATATCCCACTGAGTGAATGAAACCACATGTGTTCCATGGTCTTCATATTTTACTAATCACTCTATCTCTTAGCCTTTCTAAATTCCACCTTCATAAAGAAATCTCTTTCTACTAATAATCATTAGATATTGGCATGATGGGCATCAAACTAAACAAAGAGACATAAAGATAAAACATATCAGTTCTCAAAGAGCACAGGCTATGAGAAAGTGAGATCTGATTTTACCTTTTTATTCATTTGAGATACATAAATTTTATTTATTATGTATCACCCACTGTTTTAGGTCCTACAGATATAGAAGATATAAAACGCTCTACAAATTCAGAATTTGTCACCTCACCTACCTTGAAAACACAGGAAAGCAAAATCAGCCATACACTGTATACACAAACAGGCCACCTAGGATTAGAGAGTCATCTATTGTCCTTGGAGGAAGGGTTTGTTCAAAGAACTCTTAGTGGGGGAGGGGAAGCCTGAACTCAGACTTGAAAGCAAGATAATGATCTAAGAAGCAGAAAGATGTTAGGAACCCTGACTGTAGATACTCCACTCTGGGAAAGTGAGACTATGGTGGTGAGACTACTCCCTTCTAAAATAACACTGAATGAAGTGTAAGAAAATATTCTCAAACCTCCTGGAGAGCTGACAAGGATACAGAATACCCATGCTCAGGTAACTGCAACAGAACTTGGAGAAGTAAACTGCGATCTGGAGATACACTTGTCCTGGGCTGTATGTCATGTAGGTAACTTTTTCTTAAAGTAGACTTTTTACAGCAGGAGAACCAGAAATATAAGTTCAGGTCCAATGGGGTGGGAAAAGAATTAGAACAGTTTCCCTACCAAAAAACTCTTTCTTCTAAAGAGCTCACAGAAAGTTGACTTCATGCCAGGGACACTCATATATACCACCCCATGGTGAGACTAAGGAGAGATGTCTTTTGATGGAAGTCCTCAGCGCCATGACTATAAAGTGGCCCTTGCGCTCCAGAAAAAAATTACATCACTAGAAACGATATTATATACTAAAACCGCCCAAACAACAGCAACCTGTAGAAACTGGTCTCACTGGGCAATTGTTTTCAAATTCTATACTTAGAGATGTTAAAGGGGGCAAGGAGTGAAATCTAAAAGGAAAGAAAACTATCAAAATGTGCTCCTGCTGATCTAAAAAGGATTGAACAGGTGCTTTAGAGTTAAGAAAATAAATGTAACTTTACAATGGTTTTTGCAACAATTGAGATAACATAACATATCAGACAAACACAACGTTATTGAATAATTAATCCAACTGAATGGAAGACTCTAAGGAGAAGGGTGTTTGTAAGGTCATAAAGTGATACAGCCAAGACAGGAGGAAATAATGACATAATGGGGGAAATAATAATATAACCCAGATATTTCATCAAAATTATTATTGCTACGTTTAGATGTGATGTGCTTAAAAAGACATGATACCACCAATAATTCTTCATATGAAGAATGAATCTAACATCAGACCCACTTTCAGGAATTTTCTGTTTAAAGGACAAGGCGATGGGGACTACTGTCTTTCAAAATGTAAATGTCATAAAAGATAAAAAGCAAGGCTTGGACAGAGTTGCAGATTTATAGAGGTTTAAAAGGCGTGAGAGTTGCACAAAGTACCAGGTTGCTTATGGGACTGAAGGAAAATAAAATGTGATCAGAGACAGGATGTAGTTGACTAAAAAATGGCATGTGGTAGTGTATGTCATGTAAGCCAGGAAAACCCTCTAGGAACATGTTTAAAATGTTTAATTTTACCATGTAAAAATGCGTTGAGGATGGTAACTATATTATATACTTCCATAGTTATATGAGATATTTTTCATCAGAAATAAACATTGGAAATCATGAATAAAGGATATATATATATATATATAACCAACAAATGATTCATTTCATATCCATGTATTCATATATAAATTATGTAATTATACACACAGAAAAAGCAAATTGATAAAACCAATGGAGTAAAGTATTGGTAAAAGGTGGATCTGGAGAAAAGGTTCAGAAATGCTTCTTGTATTGTTTATATTTTTAAATCAACCCGTAAGTTTAAAATGCCTCAAAATATTTCTAAATGAAATTAGACTTGATGGATTAATTCAACAGCAATCTGGATATAAATGAAGGAAAAGACAGAACATTAAAAAAAAGACAGAAGAAATTACTTAAAATCCAAGACAATGAGGAAAATGTAATATAAAAAGAATTAGAGTCATGGGCTGAGAAGTGAAGGTTAATATATACTTAAGCAAACTTTCAGAAAAAGAGGATAAAAAATGGGTTAAGACTAGGGATAAAATCTGAAGCGTTGACTGAGAATATTTTAGAACCAATGGAATGAAAGGCACTGATGACAAACTCATGAGTCACAGTGAAACTGCTAATAAAGTAGGCAAACAAAATCATTTTTTCCTTTACATCATGATAAAAGTACTTTACACCAAAGTGAGTGAAGGCAGGTGTAGGAAAGAGGGGCAAAGTATGTATGTATGTATGTTTAAAAGTATGTAAGAGGTTACACACCACAGATTGGACAGAAAGGAGCTGCACTTATGATTCTACTGCATAACCCACCAAAAAGAAAACCACCATTATTATAAAAATATTCTTGGAAAAATGTAGAGAAGTTTCCAGAGTCAGACAGTGAGTAAGGAATTTCAGAGCAGAAGCAAAGTGGTCCCAGATGGACCGAGTGGGGTACAGGAAAGAGTGACAAGCAATGCTAGCGCCACACAAATGAGAAGAGCGTGAGGAAAAGCGGGAAGGCAGGGGAGAGCCCGAGCCATTCAGACCATCAGCCTCTCAACCTGACCAAACATACCAAGTAAAGCGAAGCATGTGTCTTCAGTGTAAGTAGACTTATTTATCTGTGCATGGACACATACACATAAAATAAAATTTCCAGAATGCTATTAAATATATATGTATATAAATAATTAGGGCATCTGATACTTTTCCATGCTCTAAGTGATTGCACTGTAGCAGTGTGTGTTGGTGAACTCTGGACACCCAAATCTGGCACATCACTTGTTCCTGTAGAAAAGTTAACGCATTCTGGCACCGATTTGTTTCTGTGATGACTATGACTGTTTCTGCGCCACAGCAGAGATGAGCAACCGTGGCAGAGATGGGCAGTGCTACCATGTACAGTCTATTAGCTGGTCCTGAACAGAGAGGGTGTGTCAGT
This sequence comes from Acomys russatus, assembly GCF_903995435.1. Taxonomy (NCBI): domain Eukaryota; kingdom Metazoa; phylum Chordata; class Mammalia; order Rodentia; family Muridae; genus Acomys; species Acomys russatus. Next base: position 68,289,844 of record NC_067137.1, read on the forward strand.
GCTTGGACTTGAACACAGATTGATCACAGGAGAGTAAGGAGCTACTACATCACCATGTTTGTACACGGATGTGCATATAGCAGTTGTTGTGAATATTTTGGGCAGGGAAGATGTTACTCCAAGCAGAGAGGGGGTAAAGAAATAAGAGAGAAACCTGGTGAGATGCAAATTAAGAGACTGCATTTGTGTATTTGTGTGTGTGTGTGTGTGTGTGTGTGTGTGTGTGTGTATGAGAGAGAGAGAGACAGAGAGACAGAGAGAGACAGAGACAGAGAGAGAAAGACAGACAGAGAGACAGAGACAGAGAAGACAGAGAGAGACAGAGAGACAGAGAGGTGAGACACAGACAGAGACAGACAAGGAAATGCTTTTTCTGAGACTCCTTTTTTTTTTTTCAATAAAGTGGAAGTGATAACTCACACAGAGTTCTTTGTGGGTCAGATCAAATAATAAACAATAAAATATTTCTTATATTCTAGAAACACAACAATAATTTTGTGTGATAATTTTAATAGAAATGTTCTTGAATTGAATATATTATAAAGCTTTATGTCTTTTTCTTCCTTCGCTTTTGTTATTCTTTGATATTTAAGAATATATTTTCTGCAATTGTACCATGTAGCTGTATCAAAATCATTTCCTATCTAAGTTTCAATGTGATTTAATTGTTAATCAATTTAAACCTATTTTAGGTTTAAAAATGCTTCCAGATGCTGGTAATTAAGTATAATTTCTTGGCCTGTTCAGTTACAAAAACTGAAGGATGTACAGTTCAGACACTGGTGTCTTATTAATGCCTAACATGTACACTTTATGTATCTTATATAAGGAAGGTTATAAATAATATGAAAAAAAATGACCTGAGGTAAAATTTCATATTTTCTTCTAGTTCTTGAGACTTACAAAATATTATGAGCTAGCTAAAGGAATTATTTGTTTAAAAGGTAAGATAGTCATTTTTACTATATATGACATAAAAATATATGAGGATATTAATTCATTATTTTCATATTTGACATTATAGTTCTCAAGATCATGTTTCTGCAACCACAAAATATGGAAAACATACATTGCTTGTGCCATATTGCAGGGCATTAGCCAGTTAGGCAAGTACTATGTCAGCAATGAATTACTCCTTCATAGTTTTACATTTCTCTCTCCCTTGTGTGTGTACAAATATATGTTTATGGATGCATGTGGAAATGTCCTTTCAAAACATGCCAACATACTGGTGAAAGAAAACTATTATTATCATCCATGAAAACAGGAGGTGAGAGGCAGTGCTGCATGCATCCTAATGGCACGGCTGTGGGCTGTTTGGCTTTAAATTAGTTGCAGCCTTCTCAGTTGAAAACAGAAGTAAACCATGCAAGGAACTAATTCATACTGGGAGAGACAACAAAGAATACCAATAAAATTTATTTGTTAAAAAAATTACGACAAAAATATTTCTACCACATTTCCAGTTTTGTTTTAAATAAAAGAATAGAGGCCCCTTTCCAGGAACATTTTAAAAGGATATAACTTAAAGGAACTTTTATTTTGGTTCTTTATATATATACTGGATCCCATTTATTACACATTAATTTGCAGACAAAATCTTGGTCATCTGTGCACAAAGGAAAATGTTTGACAGAAGCAACATGGTGGTCTATGGGAGAAAGACATACACGATCCGTAATCCTGCCTGCACTTATCACATTGTACATTGCTCCTCTGATAACAGACCCGATGCCCCTGGTCCACAGAGAAGGTTCGCTCTCCACAGAAGCTCTGCACAACAGTGCAGTAATTTTCTCTGGAATCTGAGGAATACAATGGATCCAGTTTTTCCACATTTTAGCAATTGCCTCACTGGCCTAATCAGACTCCAGTATGTATCTTACTCCTGCGCATTCACCTTCTTTTGATGGGCACATCAAGGGACATAAGATGGAAGATTACAGCTGACCTCCTTTAAGTGTGTGGAATACCCCAAGATGTCATTGTCTCCTCAATCTGCTATCCATGAGCTTATCTACACTTTTAATAACTCTCTTTATGTTTTCAATCTGTGCCACATCCTGGGATAATGCATTCCACAAGTTTCTATTCACTGTAGACCTCATTTAAGCGTCTGAGAGTTCCCTGAGTCCTAGTATATCCGGATTTAATAAATAAGAAGGCATAGTTTCCATAATTTTATAGATTTTATTCATATCCCCTTACTCAGCCTTCTTCCTTTGTAAATAGAGCCCTCCTCTTTTTATGCTACACTCAGAAAAAATGTTTAATAAAGAAATTCACCAATGTAAGCTAATTAATCAGTAGAGAAGCCTATTTTCTTGCTCATGTTAGTTAACTTTCTCTGGACTCTCACTTTAATCATGTCTTCGTTGAGGGCTGCTTTCCAGAACTGTACATCGTGTTCTGGTTGGTACAGACATAATGAGTATAAAGAAAGATTGTTTATTCTACAACAATTTCTAAGCAAGCCTGGAAATGATTAAGCTAGTTGAGGAATCACCACATACACCAAAATCAAGGCAGGCTTCGGGTGAAATTGTGCTTGTCGATAGAGACAGAGTACAGAGGTGAGAAGCAAGCTGCCTCTGTCAGGGTCATCTCCTCTTAATCCTGGGCTGTCTTCCTCATGAGACAAGCTGCCACATCAATTCTTCTAGGGTAAAACTTCCTCATACCAGCCGCCCCCCCCCCAAATGGGTTTCTTTGGAAGTGGAATAAATTTGGAATCAAAATAACTTTGTAATACAAGTTAAGGTACTTGATAGGAGAAAGATACTAGGATATCTGTCAATTTGTGTTCACGTTAAGCCACATTCCGAAGTGGTTACCCACTTACGAAATCGTCAATAGCTCTTCGAGGATGTGACTCCCCTAGAAAGCTAACTCAGAAGGTTTCTTGGCAAGTATAGAATCAAAGCAAAGATGTTCACATGGTACTGATGAAAGTGGAAATACATGCTAAATTAACCCTACCAAAGAATACAGTTTGTCAGAGTTTTTACCAGAAGACCATGGCCATAAGACACAATTTTTCAGAGATCTTGAAAACGCTGGATAAACAGCTATTAGTTACTACTATTATTTATTCTTTTTCTAGTATACACTCCATAGAGACAATGTCTTTGTTTGTTTCTTTATAGTGGGCAAAGCACATGCTTGGCTTACTTGAAGCCCTTTTAAGTTTCCCCTATCCATTCAAGATTTTACAAATGGAACTAGACCTGAGGCCGGATGGAACTTCAAAATGTTTTACTCAACATATCACTCTTGGTAAACATTACAAGTCAGGTCTAGGTGAATCAAAAAAAAATATATATATATATTTGGTACATGTACAGGTCAGAATGCAACTAGCAGGTTTCAAGTTTTTAAATTATATTCAAGTTCCAGAGATACATTACGTTTACCCACAGCAAACTACAGAAATACCTAAACACAAATGCCTTTTCAGAGTTATATTTTTCAACTAATTTTTATTTCCTCACCTCTAAAATGCCATCAAACATAAAGTGCACTACTGTTTTTTAATGTTTCACTAAAAGAGAACATTATATTATTAATTAGTTTTTAAGGCTGCTAGAATATATACAACATGACTTCTGAGATGTCAAACCATTATATACTCTGAAAACAAAGATACAGTGCTTTCATCCTTAGAGTATTTTTCTTAGATTCCGAGAGCCTGCTTCATACAGGTATCCTTGCCATAATTTGCACACGTCTTTGGGCCCTCCCAAAGACAGCTTGTAATCAGAAAGTGAATCACGTAGCCACTCATGTTCCAGTCCAAAGTTGGGCGTAAAGAGGTCTTGTTTGAACTAAGGCCTCTGGAGTGCCACAGAGCAGAGACATAATCTTTTTTGTATCTGTTTTTGTTTGTTTTTTTTTTCAAGACAGGGTCTCTCTGGGTAGCCTTGGCTGTCTTAGGCTCCCTTTGTAGACCAGGCTGGCCTCGAACTGCCTGCCTCTGCTTCTCAAGTGTTGGGATTAAAGACATGCACCACCACACCTGAAACCTCAATGACACCACTGACAAAACAAAATCAGGAGTGAAATAACAACCGTAATAAAAGCCTGCTAGTTAGCAAATAGTCCTTTCAGCCACACACACAGGTATGGGTAACCCAGCTACCATCACATATGTCATCATTAAATGCCCAAAGGAATGGTTGGCAGTAATAATAAACATACTGATACCTATATGACCATGTGGTCCCTAGACAAAGTGTCACTCATGGTTGTCCCCAGAATCATTTGTTACAGCCTGCTCCTGCCACACAGGCTTTTCCCCCTGCCATTCCTGAAGCCAACAGGCTTTCTTATCTTCACCCAGGTTAATTTCTCTGCCAGAGGCATTTTGGCATCTGTTCAAAAAAAAGTTCTGATTTTCCCTCTTTGGACACAACCGATGTTGGCTTCCTGTGAGTTCACTACTCCTTGACTGACCACAGAATCTAACAGCTTCTGCAAATTTCCTGTATTTTTCAAACATATCTATAGTGGAAAAAAACTTTTGCCTTCTTTCACAGGAGGAAGAAAACCCATTTTTGCAAAAATGATGTAAGCCCCCTAGACATTTCTAGTAATAGCGTAGAAACCCACCTCAGCAACCTGTTCTGGAACCAGTCTCTACCTTCCCAGTCAGGTGCTCATCTTTGCCCAGTTCAGTCGGGTGGTACTTAAATTGGAAAATATGAAAAGAAGAAAGAGTATCCTATATATAACTATGCAGAGATATACAAACATTTTCACATCCTTTTGGTACATACCAAGAATAAAATAATACACATGTGGTTAAAAAAAAAGAAAAGAAAAATGGTTTGATTTTACAACAAGAAGGTTATTTCTAATAGTTGGTACTCATTTTCTGTGTTTTGTGATATACAACATCTCATTACAGAATGAAAATGAGATAGGGCGACTCTGCTGAAGGATCTAGAAATAAGCCACTCAGTATACTACGCATTTTTCAACTGTCCCTCAGAGCCACTCTTTTCCGCCTTTTCAGCCTGCCTTAAATCTCAGGCTTTCTTTTGATCTATACTGTCAGGGATACTTTATTTTGTACTTTCTGTTTTCAATTGACACTCTGTGAATTCACATCGTTTCCCACGTGCCTCTTACACACTGAGCTGTCTACACGAACCTTTATGAGCTGGTGCGCTCCATGATCACACCAAGCCCCTTGTCCACAATTTCTCTTGGGAAAACCAAGTCCTCCAGGCTGGAGTCACAACAGTCAGGCTGTGGCTTCTGTGGACACATTAGCAGACTTGGATTCTCTACAAAGATTTCAGGTGAAGAACTTGTTTAAAAATTGTGATCATTTTTTTGTCTCTACCAACTTCAATTTCTTATTTGTTTTCTTTTTTAAATTTTTTATTTTTAATTTGTTTTAAATTCGTTCACATCCTGACTGTAGGGCCCTCCCTCATCTCTTACCCTCCTTCCCTCAGGCCCCCTCCCCCTCCCTTAGTCCTCAGAAACTGGGAGCCACTTTCCGCTATCATCTGACCCCAGCCTATAAAGCCTCACCAGGGCTGCCTGAATCATCTTCCTCTATGGCCTGGCAAGGCCATTCTGCCAGGGGGAAGTGACTAACAAGTAGGCACCAGAATCCATGTCAGAGGTAGCTTCTAGTCCCCATATTAGGGGACCCACAAGTAGACTGTGCTGCCTATTGACTACTTCTGAACAGGGTGTCTAGGTTCTTACCATGCATGGTTCTTGGTTCATCAGTTTCTGCAGCACCCCCCCCCAACCCCCACTGGGCCAAGAATTGTTGGCTCCTTGTGGAGCTCCTCTCCTCTCCAGGTCCTTCTATCCCCCAGTACCACCGTAAGACTCTCTGCGCTTCAGCTCCAAACTATGGCTGTGAGTCTCAGCATCGGCTTCACACCCCCACTGGGTGGAGTCTTTCAGAGGACCTCTATAGTAGGTTCCTGTCCTCTCTCTTCTCTTTAACCGCTTTGAGTATCTATTCTATTTGCCCTTCTAAAGCATCTTCCCTAGTGTCCTTATTATTTAGGTTTTTCCAGGTCTGTGTATTGTTATCCTGTATTATGTGGCTGATATCTGCTTATAAGTAAGTATATACCATGTGTGTCTTTCTGGATCTGGGCTAATTCACTCAAGATGATCTTTTCTGGTTCCATTCAGTTACCTGCAAATTTCAAGATTTCCTTGTTTTTGATAGCTGAATAGTATTCCATTGGGTAAATATACCACAGTTTCTTTGTCCATTCTTCAGTTGAGGGGCATCTAGGTTGTTTCCAAATTCTGGCTATTAAGAATAAGGCTACTATGAACATATCTGGGCAAATGTCCTTGTTGTATGGTAAAACATCTTTCTGGTTTATGACCAGGAGTGGTATAGCTGCGTCCTGAAGTAGCACTATTCCCAATTTTCTGAGAAAGTGGCGGATTGATTTCCAAAGTGGTTGTACAAGTTTGCACTCCCACCAGCAATATAAGTGTGTTCCCCTTTCTCTGCATCCTTACCAGCATGTAATGTCACTTGAGTTTTTTATCTTAGCCATTCTGATGGGTGTAAAATGGAATCTCAGAGTCATTTTGATTTGCATTTCTCTGATGACTAGGGACATTGAACATTTCTTTAAGTGTTTCTCAGCCATTTGATATCCCTTTGTTGAGAATTTTCCATTTAGTTCTGTACCCCATTTTTTAATTGGATTATTTGGTTTGATGGTGTTTAATTTCTTGAGTTCTTTATATATTCTGGATATTAGTCCTTTGTAGGATGAAGGGTTGGTGAAGATTTTTTTTCCCAATCTGTAGGCTGTTGTTTTGTTGTGTTGACAGTGTCCTTTGCCTTTCAGAAGCTTTTCAGTTTCATGAGGTCCCATTTATTAATTGTTGATCTTAGAGCCTGAGCTGTTGGTGTTCTGTTCAGGAAGTTGTCTCCTGTGACAATAAGCTCAAGGCGCTTACCTACTTTTGCTGCAAACAGACTTGGTGTGTCTGGTTTTATGCTGAGGTCTTTAATCTACTTGGACTTTACTTTTGTGCAGGGTGATAAATAAGAGTTTATCTGTATTTTTTTTTTACATGTAGCCATCCAGTTAGGCCAGCACTATTTGTTGAAGATGCTATCTTTTTCCCATTGTAAGGATTTGGCTTCTTTGTCAAAATCAAGTGTCCATGGGTATGTCCATGGATTTATTTCTGGGTCTGTGATTCAACTGCTCTGATCCACCTATCTGTTTCTATGCCAGTACCATGCAGTTTTTATTACTGTTGCTCTAGTACAGCTTGAGATCAGAAATGGAGATACCTCAAGAAGATATTTTATTGTATAGAATTGTGTTAGTTATTCAGGTTTTTTTCCATATGAAGTTGAAAATTGCTCTTTCGAGGTCTGTAAAGAATTGTGTTGGAATTTTGATGGGACTTGCATTGAATCTGTAGATGATGTTGGTGAAATGGCCGTTTTTACTATGATAATCCTACAGATTCAATATCTTTGGCAACTGTGATGTTGAGTTTTTACAGCTGAGCCTAGAGTTCTGAGATCATCTCCAGCTTAAGTACCACCTGGAAGACGCTAACTCAACTTGTCTGGCTCCTCACTGTTGACCTCCATGCTCTTGCTGCTTGAGGTGAACACAGTGTTGTCCTTACACAGCACAGGCTTAGAAAGAGGCATAGCTCTTTTTTGCCTACTGTACCATTTGCTCTCTGCCTTCCAACTTCGTTCAGCCCATGGGACTCACCCACAAGATTATAAAGGTAAAGGGAATTAGAAGGGTGGCTATACTGTCTATACAGGCTATACTGTCTGGCCCTGGATGTTCTGTACTCTTTTGTTAGTTCTTTAACCTGATCAGCTTCAGCTATAGTTCTTCCTCACTATGGCTTTTCAGTGTGCCATCTGGTACATACTTATAGTTCCCTTCTCTGAATATTTCCTTCTTCTTACCGTGGTTTACTTTTTGAGTGGCTGTTGCCTATATTCTCTTCTTTCTCTTTCTGTGTATGCAGTTTTGGTTTTTTGCTTTTCTGTTTTGTTTTGTTTTGGAGGCTATTTCAAGTGTCGTTTTAATGCAATTGGGGAATAAGTAAGGAAAACCAATTACATTATTTTTCTCAATTTAAATTTTATTCACCTTTGAAATTTTATATTAATACATGCAAACAAAATTTCACTTAAATTCAGTTTAAAGGATATAGTTATATTTGTACATAGAATATTATATTATGTTAAGAAGTAACTGTTAAACACAAAACTGTTAACAGCATGTCAAAATATGGGGAATAGATCACTGAGGCTCTTAACTTTTCTTATTGTATAGTGTTCACATTTTTACACGAAATTTTACTTATATATTCAGAAAAAAGACATATTTTTAAAAACAAAATAAAGAGATGACATCTTAGATTATTTTTGTTTTCCCGTGTCCACATGGCGTTTGAATGAATGTACAGATTTGAGATATATAGGGTGGTAATTTGATTATTGAATCATATGTGACCCAGCTGAATGAATGTAATAACAGACAGATGATGGTTTATGTTGTTGATATGAACTGATTTCCCTTGTTCCATATTTTAGCAGCCAGTTGTTTCCACAGTTGGTTTAGACCCTGGGATGATGCCCAGCAGGGATGCAGTTTTGAGCCTGGGACATTCTCACACAGCTGGAAGACATTCAGTGACTCCACATGATGGGGCTGCTGGGGAAGGGGAAGATGGGCACCTGCCCTGACACCAAAAGTAAGCTGTTCTGAGCTAGCGAGCACCCTGTTCTGGCAGTAAGATTTCCCATGTGCTCTTCAGGCAGTGAGCTTTAGAACTGAAATCCAAGAACTACAGATCACTTGAATGTGGAGAGCACATTGTAAGGCATCCTAAAGTTAAAAAGAGGAAATGAAAGCTATAGAAAGGTATAGTCTACTACCCTTGCTTTCACACTTGTTAGCAATTATCTTCAGAACAAACTATAAACACTAATAAAACTCATCTTCACCTTTTCAGGGAAAATACTATACTTGAAGTATAAAATTAAGTGTAAAATGTGTGAATAATGAAATACTTGGTCTTACATCAGCCTGTTTGACATTAGGTTCCAAAGATCTAACCAAATGGGCTGATAAGTGGCTCAGACGTTGTAAGCAATTTCAGGACAGCAGCACTCTATGTTCCAGCAGATACAGTCAATCCTTTCACTGTACTGAACTATGATTTAGATTCTGACTTAAGCATGCATTGATAGTTTTCTTTTTAGGAAAAATGCTATCAGCAAGACAAACAAAGATTTGTATTGCTTTAAAGATTATTTATAATGCTTAAAAAATTCAATGGAAACAAAAAATAACGTCTTGATTTTCAAAACCTTTCAACATCTGTTTTTACTTACTTTTTTTTTTTTTTAAAGTTCTCTGGGTTTTAACTGAATTTCTTCGCTTTTTCTTTGCCTATTCCTTCACTTGACTATCTTCACAGTAACTTATACACGGAGACAGAATCTATAAGCACATGAAAATGTCCACAGCATATAAAGAATAAATTCTGAGTCATACGACCTAGAACATGGAAGGCACCTCAAAATAAAAGATGAGACGTAGAAGGAGCAGACCCTCTATAAAAACAGCTCCTCCACTGGCTGACGCTGACCGCTGAACTTGAAATCGTAGATACTATAAATATTTCCTAATGAATAAAAGAGATGTTTGCATATATATGGATAGGTGAGTATGTTTGTGAAAGTATTAATATAACGGTCCTTAAAGCCCCACTGTTGTGATGAAAAAGTTGGGGTATTACAGTCTGCTGGTAACAGTATCCTCGGTGTTAGTCAGTTCATGGGGGTTTTGGGTTTGGTTTTTTTGTTTTTTGGTTTTTTTTCACTTCTAGGTCAAAAGACTTAAGTACAAATACATTTTAGGATCTTGTTTGTTTTCAAAATAAAGATATTTTCCTATACTTAGTAAGAGTTATCTATAAAACATCATTATTCAATTATCTTTTAGGACACAATTCTGTCATTCCTTGACCTTTCCCATACAAGATGCATTGCATTTATTTCATTGAAATGTCACCTTATAGATATTAGAACCATTCCTTATTTTATGTTTCCTGATTTCTTAAAATGTGAAATTTTGCTTAATTTCTCAGCGATAGGACCCAGAGGGTGAAAAAGAAAGATGGTATTCCGATGTCGTTCAAACACACAAGTCTGTTCAGGATTTCTTGGAAATTCTGAGATGCTTTACATTTTTCTTGGTGGCTTCTTGTGAGGTTCATTTAAAGCCCATGGATTATTTGTGGTTTATATACAAAAGGAGAGAAAGGAAATGTGGGGAGGAAACTGCCTTTATGCAGCATACTCCTGAGTTCCTCTACCAGGCTTGCTGACATTCTTCACTTCCCCAGTTAGGCTGACCTCAAGATTCTTGATAGCCAGGACTTCTGAAGGAATGTAAACCACATTATCTCCCCAGTGGGGAAACAAAAACAAAGCAGTATGCTATGCCTGGGTAAGGAAGGAGGGAGAGCTGCAGGCAGTCAGGATTCCTGTAAGCATAGGCTTGTCCACATGAGACAGAGGTGGCTTTGCAGTTACTCAGAAGTCCTTTTCATGCAGGTAAAGAACATATTGGGAGACATTGTACCTGGTTTCTGCCACACACCTGTGAGCTCAAGTGGGAGGGAGACTACAGATCCCCATCTCAAATGGAGCTCACAGAAGGAGAAAGATACCAGAAGTCGGAGGCACAAGGAGTGGAAGAAAGCCAGGTCCTTCTTGGCCAATTCTGATTCTTGGCAACTCTCCAATTTGTGGTTGCTTTGATTGTATGCTGGACTTAAAATTTTTTTCTTGTAGATTATTTGGTGCTTTATTTTTCTTTATTTTCTATTTTTCTGATTGCATGATTTTAAATTTTTTAAAATCAATTTAACCACATGATTTGGAACTTGTATGACAACTTGAGGTGGAAAAAAATAGAAATTTATTCTGAAAGTGGCCCTTATCAGGCTCACAAGTCTCCTTTTTACACACACACACACACACACACACACACACATTTCTATCTACACACACACACACACACACACACACACACACACACATGCTTACTCGCCTTAAATGTGTTTCCATCTAATAATATATTTAAATAGTCATCTCCGAGACGGTCCTTCAAGAGCCCATGCTCCACAAGGGTTTCTTAGCCCTGCTGCCTCTATGAAGTTGCAGAACTACTTGTCTATCTAATGAACAACACTGACTTGGTAGCTAATAAGTCCCTAAATGCATCATGTTCAGAGATAAACTGAATCTTTTTTCTGTGCCTTTCTCCTGACTCCAAGCTTTCTCCCTGTGCTTCTTATCTCTTCTACCATGTGTCTGTCTGAATAATGAATCCGAGAATCACTTTGACTTCTTTGCCTTGTCTAACTAACAACTAGTCCTGCCAATCTTATTCCTCAGGATCACTTTCTTTTCATGTGTCTTGATTTCTGCTTGTCCCCTAATTCATGATTATTTTTGACAAATTTTGCTGAAATGGCACCTCGGCCAGTCTCATCCTCACTGACTTTTCTCCCATTTGATCAATTTTCCTTCTATTCACTTGGAGCTCCCCTGATTGGACCAATCCTCAAACATTAGCCGGCTGTAAGTCCAACTTCAACCCTTTAGTAATTTTTCCTTATCCTCATAGTAAATGTCAAATGTTTGATTGTGACATAAGAGATTCATTGTCTAATTGTGATACTTCTCCAGAGCTGAGGTTGTGATTTCCAACCCATCACACTCCTTCCGGTCCTTAGGGAATACTGAATAGTTCAGCCAGAACTCTCTGTTTTCACTGCCTATTTCAAATGCAATGATCCATTTCATAGTGATATTAAATATGTTTTATGCTTTCCCAATGTCCCTATGTTGACACCAACTACCAAGGTGATTGCATTAGAGGTGGAACCTTCATCAGCTGCTTATATGATAGGGTAAAGCGTTCATGTATGGGATTTTATAAAAGTCCCCAGAGAATTAGTTAGCCCATTTCAGGATGTGATGACAGTGGGAAGGAGCCAGCTATGAACCTGAAAGCACACCATCCCTATCAATCACCAATGCCAGCACCATAGTCTTCAACTTCCTAGTCTCCAAAGTGCAGAAAATAACTTTTCTTGTACATGGCATTTCCTTGTAACATGTAATATGTATCTTCCTTTACCCTGAAATTGATCAAGTCCTCAGAAATATTTGCAATTGCCCTAACTTTCAATGTTATCAACCATCATATACTGTTGTAACTATTTGGTGTTTTCTGCTATTTTTCTGTAACCCTAAAGGTAGGTACCATGTTAGTTTTAATGCCCTCTACTCTGCCTGGTGTTAGTATTTGATAACCACTAATTAAACAAGTGAATGTGTTTGCTAATAATTCCTTTCTTCACCAACAAAATAGGCCACATGATCTGTGGTATAATTATCAATGGTTGAATCACTCAACATACAGGAACTATGAGCCAACCCAGAGAAAAACTGAGTCTATGTACATCAAAGCATCTTACCAAATTTGTAGGTCTCATCAATCCCAAACTTTGCAAGTTAAGAGTAAGTTAGCAAGGTCAATTTCCATGTTCAATAAGAAGCTTGGGTTTGAGTGTATAGCTAAAGGATGGGGCAAGGATATGGTTATCCTCTGTCTCTGCCTAGTTTTCATGATCCTATCACTGAGTTTCAAGAGATGTAGGAGGATATTAAGAGTGCTATAAGCTGGAAGAATGTGCTGTCATCTCTTGATTCTCATTCTAAAGGTTCTTATTACTATTGACATTGACAAGGTTTCCAGTTGAAAGATTTTATGAACTCTTTTAAGTTTTATTTGGGAACATGATAAAATGTTTTTAAATGGCCAATTTTAACTTATTTAACCCTTGAAAAATGTCCCCTCTACTGATAAATGCAATTACAGGCATGATCTCTTGAGATAGCTGTAACTATCAGAAGGTGGTATTACTGAAAATTCTTGGAAGATGACTCAGCTGTGGCAAATTAAGTCTCATATAGCACAAATACTATCTTACCACCTGCAGTGGACTCACTGTATAACCAGCATTCCACCCCTTTACCATGTAGTTGTTAGTTCTTTCAACTTGGCACAACTTAGCACAACTTGGCACAAGTGGGAAGAAAGTCTCAGCGAGGGACTGTATAGGTCAGTTTTGCCTGTGGGGAGCCCATATTGATTGCCAATTGATGTGGGTGGCATGGTTCTCTAAAGTGGAGATCCTGGACTGTCTAAGTACACAGAGCAAGCTGAGCGTCATCAGTCATGCAAGCTAGCATTTATTTCTGCACTTGACTGTGTATGTGATATGACAAGCTGTTTCTTCAGGGTCCTGCATTTTTCACTTACCCACAGTGATGGAATATACCCTGGAACAGTAAGCTAAAATAAATCCTCCTTCCCCAGAGTGGCTTTTTGTCAGGTAATTTTTTTATCACAGCAGCAGAAATGAAGCTAGAACACCATGTTTTGCTCCTTGTTTCTATTGCATCTCTAAGTTGTTCCTGTCTCCCATGACTACATCAAATACCAGTTTTTCATGGTCTAATTTATTCTTAAAGCCCACTAATACCAAGGAAGAGACTATATTATTAATGTAACAAGCATTATAAGCAGATCAGTTTTACTACTGTTTGTTTAAAGTGATAACATATAGTAATGATTAGTAATAACAATATTGTCAGTGTGTAATTCCACCCCAGCAACTGAAGCTTATGATGCTACATAGGAAAGAAAAGTCATGGGATTAATTAGAGATCCACTGTGGGTAAACAAAGGTTCGGGAAGAATTATCACATTCAATTGCGATACCAGAGATTCTCCAGTACATAGGATGCCTTAATAACATGCTAGGAAACCACAAAAATGAGGCTCTGTCATGTTTCTCTACCACCACAACCAGATGATCTCTTGTTTGCTGTGATTTGGCTCACAATTGCTCAACTTCATGATGATGCAAATACAATGCAACCTCAGCAGAAACTGCTGCTTAAATTTTGCATATTTATTTATTCCCAGCTAACGTAGTATCTTTCAATCTTGGGCAGTAGCAATGAGCCCCCACACCCAAGCAGCCACCCTGCTACATACTTAGCAACCAATACATATGCTATACTCCAAAATTATGTTTATTAGAATAGGTGCATTTGATGCAATTTTTATTTAAGTTATTTTCAACTTGCTATAAGCATTGAAGAAACATTTATAGTGATAAATCTATAGACATGCCTTTTCCAAGAAGAGTAGTAGAAAGGGAAGAGGGATTCATTAAATACTGAGATCAGAAACTTGGTTTTTACATATTTCTCTCTTTGCCTTCTTAAAACATTAGTTATCAGAAATTAGAATGAAGTGATTCTATTCACACTGGATTAATTAAAACACACTAACTCCTAGTATATAGTAGAATAGCAACCTTTCAAAAATATCAGTTTCCTTCCCCATCTTCAAACACCTACTCTTGTAACCGCCTTAAAATCACAGCTCCTTTGTTTACACTTGCTTTCTGTTTTTAGTATAACAGAAACCATTTTGTTTTTAAGTTTCCATTTTGATCATAAGGTGAAAGTAAGTTCAAAGTTCTCAGACTGTACTTGCCTGGGACTTGAATAGCCTTTTACTTACACTTCAGTACTTGTTAAGCATTCTGCCTCTGTATAATTTAATCCAGGCCACAAATGTTTTCAGCCTCTACGACTTACTGCTGAATAAATGCACCCTTTCTAGTGTTTTCTGAACTCTAGTTGGCTGGCTCAACTTTGCTGTTCTGGCTTAAACTAACTCTAGCAATCTCTTCTAATCTGGCTGCTATTCATTCTATGGCTCATTCTTGTTCTGCCTTTATGTGGGTTTATCAGATTCTCTCTTCAACCTGTCTCTGTAAAAACTTTCCTGGTTAAACTGCCTCTGAATTCCACAACTCAACTGCATTCACTGCCTCTCAACTTGCTGATTCAACCAAACTGACTAGAACTTAGATATTTTCATAGTCTGTCTCCTGGGTGCTGGGATTAAAGGCCTGCAACATGTCCTATAGCAGGCTGGGCTTGAACTAAAATATCTACTTGTCTCTGTCTCCTGAGATTAAAGGCATGTCTGTGTTCCATCCAGATCACAGAGACCTAGAAGGTCTTTGGATGTGATATTTTGCCAAAGCAACAAGGTTCTTCATTAAAATTACTCTGCAGTGAAACAATAGGAAAGAGGAAATGTAAATAATTCATCAATCGCAGCTTAAATCTATCCTAACAGGCTTAATAAACCAAATTGTTCATAATAAAGAGACAGAATTTTATTGACTCTAGTCCATGTTGATTATCTACATATAAGGTCCACCCCGAAAATAAAACAATGAGAGTATGGGAATCACTTTTTTCTATGCAGACAGTACTATTAATCATTTATTCTGCCAAACACTGAGTTTCCTATTTACTAGTCACCCATGTGCCATTCTAGAATATGTAGTTTTAACCATATGTTCCAAGATCTGATTGGCAACTCAATATCTTAAACATGTTCATGATTTATCAATATTACCAACAATAATTATATTTTCAAATGACAAAGCAAATGATACATACACTATATTTATAATAATGTCAGGCACAATGGAAACTGTTTTATGTCTTTTTACGTGTGTGTGTGTGTGTGTGTGTGTGTGTGTGTGTGTGTGTGTGTCTGTGTGCGTGTGTTTCTGTCTGTCTGTCTGTCTGTCTGCCTTTCTGTCTGTCAAGGATTTGTATCCCATTTTATGAAATGAGCTAAGGGCTAAATGGGAAAAAATACAATAGTACCCTCTTCCCAGAATTCTTAGTGGATGCTGAAAATAGCACAAAAATCTACATGTATCTACATGTAAGTAAGAAATTAGCAATAATAAATAACAATGAATAACATAATAGTAATATAAAGGTT
Organism: Acomys russatus; assembly: GCF_903995435.1. NCBI lineage: Eukaryota > Metazoa > Chordata > Mammalia > Rodentia > Muridae > Acomys > Acomys russatus. Next base: position 68,305,800 of record NC_067137.1, read on the forward strand.
ACCTCTTCCTTGAAATCAACAAGACAAATATTAATATTTGGGAATGTAGTTGATCGCTCAAACTGAAACTGTAGAAAGCAACACTGTGACTAAAGGAGGGATGACTGTGTTTGGCTTGCCTAAGGTTACACAGCCAGCAACAAAAACAGCTCTGACTTTCTGACTTGCAAGTCCATTCTCGGAGCTCTAAGCCAGTGTTTCTAAGTCAGTCCTCCATGGATGGCAGCATTAACCACTCTTGGGATCCTGTCAGAAATGAAGAGTCTACTGAATCCTAATTTGGGGAAGCAGAAACCAGATCACCACAAAACTCTATATTCTATGAAGCCCTCCATGTGATTCTCACAACATGCTCTACTCCAAGTCATTGCACAGCACTTTCTACTGTCTCCTTAACTCATGTAAGGCTAATGGTGCTGTCATTTCATTGTTCCCTTCTGAAACACAACTGTTTATCCCTCAACAGTGGCGTCTTTATTGACTGTATTCTGAATACTTTAAACACTGTGTCCTATCTTTCAAGATAACTGTTCAACCTAGTATTTCTGAACTCTAAAGAAAGGAATAGCCGTGATATATACTCACTTATATCTGCATACTAGCCCAAGGGGCATGTTCCACGAAAGCCTTCACTTACCAGGAAATTGGGACAGAGGGGAAGGCATCCTATTGGGACTCTAAATGAGAGACGCATGGGAGAATAGCAAAATAAAAGGATACAGAAGGTCCTAGAAATCTACAAGTAGAACAATATGATAGGCAGATTTGGGCCCAGGGGTCCCGCTCAAACTAAGGCACCAGCCAAGGACAATACGGAGGTAAACTTTAAACCCCATCCCAGATCTAGCCAATGGTCAGAATATTCTCCACAGTTGAGTGGAGAGTGTGATATGACTTTCTCACGTACTCTGGTGCCTCATATTTGACCATGTCCCCTGGAGGGGGAGACCTGGTGGCACTCAGAAGAAGGACAGCAGGTAGCCAAGAAGAGACTTGATACCCTATGAGAATATATAGGGGGAGGTAATCCCCCTCAGGAACAGTCATAGGGGAGGGGAATAATGGGAAAATTGGGGGGGGGGAGGAATGGGAGGATACAAGGGATGGGATAACCATTGAGATAACAAGAATAAATTAATAAAAAAAAAAAAGAAAAAAGAAAAAAAAAAAAAAAAAAAAAAGAAGGGAATAGCAGAAAACAGAAACTTTGAAAAGGGAAATGAGAAAAGCAGTTAGGAAGGAGACTTACCTGGTGAGGGAGGACAACACAGAAAAAGGAGAAAGCAATAAATAACCCTAAAGATTTGTTTTTAAAAATTCACCAGAAAGTTTTTCGCCAAGATAGTGCTGAAAGGGAAAAAAAAGGAAGCTCCTGCCCCTCTCAAAGCTGAAGCCAAAGTGAAGGCCTTGAAAGCTAAGAAGGCAGTGCTGACAGGCGTCCACATCCACAAAAAGGTCGTATGTCACCCACCTTCTGGTGGCCCAAGACCCTGCAGCTCTGGAGGCAGTACAAATACCCTCAAAAGAGTACACCCAGGAGAAACAAGCTTGATCACATGCCATCATCAAATTCCCCCTAACCACTGAGTCAGCCATGAAGAAGATAGAGGACAATGACACACTAGTGTTCACTGTGGATGTCCAGGCTAACAAGCACCAGCTCAACAGGCTGTGAAGGAAATCTACGACATTGATGTGGCCAAAGCCAACACCATTACAAGGCCTGTGTTCAGCTGGCTCCTGGTTATGACACTCTGGATGTCGCCAATAAGACTGGGATCATCTAGACTGAGTCTAGCTGGCTAATTCTAACTATACAGTTTTTCACAGGAAAATATATGTTTATTTGCAAACATGTGTGTGTTGCATATGTGCACACAAGCGCATGCACAAATATAATTTTAAATGAAAGTATGTCACATGAGATGACAATGCTCCTCCCAAAAGCCATGGAATATTTTACAAAGCCTCCAGTGCCAGGCGTGAGAAACTTCCTTTTGAACTGGTTGTCAGTGGAGTCCATGTCACCCTCAAAGCAATATAGGCTATTTATTGCCAAGTCCCTTGGTTGCATCCCAGAACAGGAATGCAAGGCCCAAGTGCTGAAGAAACCACATGCTTCAGGCAGAAACTCACCAAGAGTAACCTTCCTAGCACAATAACCCTAAGGGTGGGTGCACTAGTGGCACACGTACCTTGGCAGTAACCAACAGCTCTCTAATTGGACTTAAGATCCTTTCAACAAGAGGGAAAGAAAACCTGATACTAGAAACCTAGTGAAGTCATGGAAATTAAAGGAGAATCTACAACCTCCATTTTACTAAATCAGCACCATCCCCAAATACATTCTAAATATCCTTATAGCCACAGATAAGTGTATTCCCTCACCCTTCAGCAAAGAAAACTGAAACCTCTCTTTGCAACAGATGAAAACCAACACACAAAAGAACCCTACAACTAATCAAAGGTGGAGCTGTGGAGCCCAGTCCCCTCTGGCACTTCTACAGCACAACTCCTTCATCCAAGACTCAGGAATAATTGCAGAACAGGGGAAGACAGACTGCAAAAACAAGAGCAGCAGAGAGGGGTATTTTGGTGTGTGAGATTGTGTCTCCTAGGAATCTCAGAAGCTACAGCCATAGAGTCTCACCAACATGACTGCCTAGACATGAGCTGAACAAGAACTTTAACAATATGACATGATAACAGATAGGAGAAAGCTCACAAGACCTTAGTCATGCACAAAGAACCACAGATAACAAAGAAATGCTGAGAGCAGGAGAAATAGTCTGGCCAAGGAAAGGGCACGCTGACTGATTATACATACTAAAGAGAGAGCCCTGAAACACACATACACACATATAAATATATATAATATTTTATATAAATGTTATATAACATAATATTACATTAATGTTATTGATATCAATATTAACATCATGTTGTTAATATTAATATAATAAATACAGTATATTATTATAATACATGATTATATAAGATATAAATTTATATACTTATATGTAAACATACATATTTTTATACAAATATGTATATACAGGCTGTATTTGTGCATTTAAATATATATGTGCTTATACAAACACTTAAATGTATGTAATAGCAACTAATGAAAAAGGGGGCATAATTTGAAGGAGAGCAAAGAAGAATATATGAAAGGGTTTGGAGGAAGGAAAGGAAATAAGAATGGTAGAGAACAATCATGGTACATTTTCTAATAATAAACCATTTTCCAAAACCTTTTCCTCTTTAGGTCTTTATCCTTTATCCTTCAAAAAAATATGAAGCATTTCATACATAACAGCTAAGGTAATCTGTTTTAATATAAATTAAATTCTATACTTCCCTATTTTAATTTCTATGGTGTTTTCTCCTTGTGTGTAAGAAAAACTCTTCTTAAAAAATAATCATCTATGCCAGGCGTGGTGGCGCACGCCTTTAATCCCAGCACTCGGGAGGCAGAGGCAGGTGGATCGCTGTGAGTTCGAGGCCAGCCTGGTCTACAGAATGAGTCCAGGATGGCCAAAGCTACACAGAGAAATCCTGTCCCGAAAAACCAAAATAACAATAATAATAATAATCCTCTATGCCTGGCATAGTGGCACACACCTCTAATCCCATCACTTTGGAGGCAGAGGCTGGCTGACTGTGAGTTTGAGGCCAGCCTGGTTTACAAAGCGAGTTCAGGACAGCCAAGGCTACACAGAGAAACCCTGTCTTCAAAACAAAACAAATAACCCTTTGCAATTCCATAGCAAGACCTGATGGCTCCAATATTAACCTCAAGACAACAGACTCAGTCAAAGTGCCTTCGTGATAGCTGTCATGCTTTCAGCTTAGGGTGACTCCTCTGACCCAAGTTCACACTCGGTTCTCTACACGCATGGATCCTTCATATTCATTATTCTCTCAATTCCCACACCATCTTTTTGTGTCATCTTAATACCCCATGACATTTCTACATGCATAGAAATTAGTATAGCAGCAACATTGACTGATTCTTTGATTCTTCTACTTTGCCATACGGCTAAATCTTTAATTACTAAAAATAAATAATAAAGCTAAAAATAAAAAAAAATAAGATTTATTTCATATACAGTACCTGGAGTGGTGTGACTGGTGTTTTTATGTGATAAGCATGTGGATTCTCCATCTTCTCTTTATCAGAGTACCTCCTTTAGGGGCATTGTATTCTTCTAGAATCTGCAAAGGTGTTAGAATACCACTTTTCCTAAGAGTTTAAATCTAAAAAATGCACATGCAGTACTTTAAATCTTCTCATTATCTTCAATAAGTTTTATGAGCTATAACTGACTCAACTTTACAAGGTCTCTCCTTTAAAGTTAGCAAAACAAAAATCAAAAAAATTCAACAAAGTCTTTCTAAAGCTAAGGAAGCCTAGATTATCCTAAATTCATTATTCAAGAGCAGTGATAAAAACCAGCCTAAATACCACTGGCCTTCTAACATAAACTTCAAAATACTTTTGTAAATTTGAAAAAATTAGAAACTACTTCTTGAAGGGTAGTTGTTTTTAATTTGTGTTGATTTTTAACCTTTTTAAAATAATAGATTTTGAGCATGGAATATCTGTTTTGATATGATCAATATCACAACTGTTGGGTAAGTGGAAATGTTGCCATAGGTCAATATATCCCTTCCATGTGATTACCCAACAATTCTCTTGTTAGTCCTTTGCTAAAATATGAAATTAATATAAAATATTTAATATATTGTTAGGCATATTGACATAATCTGGTATAAAAAGCCTTTTATAATAATGACATTGTCTTAGTTACTTTTATATTAGCATGACAAAATGCCATGACCAAGAGAACTTATAAAAGAAAGCATCTAACTTGAGCCCATGGTTCCGCAGGATGAGTGTCCATAACCATGATGGTGGGGAGTACAACAGCCGGCAGGCAGGCACTAGAGCAGTTGCAGAGAGCTTACAATTGTTACACAAACACAAGACTGAGAGGGCTAACTGAGATTGGTATGGACTTTTTAAAATTTAAAGGCCACCCCCATTGAAATATCCCCTCCAACAAGGCAACATCTTTTAATTCTTCTTAAACAGTTCCACCAAGTATTCAAATCTCTGAGCCTATGGGGCCCACTCTTATTCAAATCACTACAGTGGTATTCTCTTGAAAACCATTTCTGAATTTTTAAAATGGTGTATCCAGTAATTTTAGATGTTTGTATATGAATTTTTAACCACTTAACCAACGTAAAGGCTGTATTGAATAACCTTGAAAGCAGATATTCAATGTCTCTATCCAAATCTCAAGTGTAGGTTCAGATAGTGATATTCAATCTGCCACTCACTGGTTGTGTGAACTTAGCCAAGTTTTTATCCTACACCTCAGTATTCATTACCTTCAAAATATAGTCACTAATAGTTCCCCCACCAGGTAATTTTGATGGTAACCTAAGCACAGTTCCTAGAATAGTATCTGTTAATAGCACAGTATTAAAATGTACTAGTCATTGATTTATGTTTAAAGAAAACTAATCTGAAACTGAAGCCTTGGTTATCAATATTATGACAATTAAAAATGTTTAAATGTAAACACACTCTAACACAAAATCAACAGAAAGACTGTTATTTGAGGCTTTCTGTGTGTGGTTATACTTATCTTCATAGACAAAGTAATAACTTCCTTAAGGCAAAATTTTTGCAAAAGACTCTCTCTCTCTCTCTCTCTCTCTCTCTCTCTCTCTCTCTCTCTCTCTCTCTCTCTCTCTCCATCCCTCCCTCCCTCCCTCACTGGCTCCGCTGTGTGTGCAACCTAGATGGAGAAAAAGAAAGGCCCATGGCCCTCCTGGCATGTTTAGATTAGGTTAAGTAGTCACATGTTTCTTCCTCGAGCTGCTTTGAAAGGCTCTTGATGAATATCAATTTCTAAAAATGAAGTTCTGATCTATGAATACATTCTTTAATTGAGCAAGAACTTTGCATACTTATAAATTGAGTAACCTAGACAAAGTGAGAAGCAAATTACTTATATTTTATTATCTGAATGAAATATTAATGCATAAATTTCATCAGTATACTTAAAAGATTTTCTTCAATGGCAAGAAAGTAAGACATTTTCTGCTCTCAAGCTCCGTTTAGAGAGTAAAGAACTCTTGAATTTTCTGTGGCCTGAAACCATTTGCGTTTGATTTTGTCTTTCCCTTATGGAGGTTACTGCAGTGATCCAGGACCATACTGTAGAAACACAGCCTACAGCATCACTTCAAGAACTCGTTATCTAACAATTCTACAAATCATTAACCCCACATAGTCATCATATAACTTGTACTTTTTCTTCTCCATTCACTTTAAGTGTTTCATTTCTTGTGTACCGTGAGACTGGAATGATGTGAGAAATGGGTTTACTTCCAAGGCAACCATCTTAAAAGAACAGACGTTGGCCAACTTCAATTCACAAAAGAGACAGCCAAGAGTGTGCCTGTAGTGGGGCAAATGTTCACTGGCCATGTTTACTTTACATTAAAGCATATCTTTCTCTATGGTGGTTTAATTTTTGTTAGACATCAACTTAAAAGTATTCGAAGAAGCAAATGTATGGCCATCTTCTGCCTCTGTAGACAGTGGGAGGACAGAGAACATGCTTCATTCCAATGAATATATGAAAGAAAATCTTGTTTTATTTTGTTTTTGTTTTTGTTTTATTTTTCTAGGCACTATTTTGAGAGTTCCAAAAGAAAAATGAAGTAGCAATTTTAACTTTGTGTCAGCATTGTTTAGATGATTCTCATATCATGACATTTAAAATACAGTTGGTAAGCAGGTGCAATAGTCCAATGGGTAGAAGCATTTGCTATGTGTACGTGGTAATCTGAGTTCTATACACAGATCTCATAATGGAAGGAAAAATGGTTTTCAAATGTTGCCCCATTGCCCTCCTACCTCCCATGCACAGGCCTGGACTCCTGTCATCCAGATAATAATAATCATCATCATCTCATCATCATCATCATCATCTTTAAAAATACAATTGAGGGGGAGGAGAGATGACTCACCAGCTAAGACTACATTCTGTTTTTATAAATGATCTCCTTCAGCTCAGAGCGCCTGTGCCAAGTACCTCACAACCCCCTGTAACTCCAGCACCAAGGAGATATGACACCTTTGATATCTAAAGGAATCTGAACTTACATGCACCTACACCCTCTAACACACATAATTTTAAATAATAAAAATACATATTTAAAATTATAATTGAGATCATTACATTTGGCCACTAATGTCAAATGTTCATATATATTATATTTTAGCTCATATCTTTATATTACATGACCTTTCACATTCCTAATTTTTTTCTACATTGTTGCTAAAAGCCATAATTCATACAAGCTCTAGTTTTAAGTAACTTGATTTTAAAATATTTTTATAGTTGTTATTTTTGTATGATTCACACTTTATAAAATTAGAAACACAGTGACTAATGGTATAAACAAAGTTATATTTATAATTGGTTATATATATATGTATAACTATATTTATAATTGGTTAGTTAAGGGAATGGATAACTAAAAGACTTTCTAAACTTGTTTTTAATACTTACAGGTTATTACTGTGAATATATATTTTGTTGCAAATTTTTCTGTCAGGCTAATCTCCAAGTGCTGAATGGGTTCCTGCCAACACTCTGAAATCAGTTGTTCAAAAATCTTAATTATGAGAAAGTAAACAAAGAGTGGTTGAAGTAGTATGGAGTTCTAATGAGTCGATGTAACTAAATTCAAGCAAATCAATTTTCTTCAAAGTCAGCAAGCACAGCTCTGACAGTCATCCATCAAACTGAAGGCCTCCTTAATAAATGCCAATTATAGGGCATATATGCACAAAGGTGGCATGTACATCATAAGTCATAAGATCATTTCCTCCCAAGAAAATCAGTGATCAAGAAAACACCCAGGCAGTGCAAATGATCAGGCCACCCAACAGTAAGGCTTGCTCCTGTCCAGAATTCTAACTGGCATTATTCACTCACTCTCACCATCCCCCGACTTCTGTGTGTGTGTGTGTGTGTGTGTGTGTGTGTGTGTGTGTGTGTGTGTCTGTGTCTGTGTGTCTGTCTGTCTGTCTGTCTCTTTGTCTCTCTCCTACTTAAAAGTCCAGAACCACTCAGAACTTTGTTTGGGGTTATACAAATTCCTTCACAATTTGTATAGGAGTCTAACATAACTTTTAAAAGCCATGACATGCCCATAATGTACACAGAGTCTCTGACTTCCGCTCAAAGCGAGGCCTTTTCCTAACTTAATCATACTCAAATTTCACCCCTTTTAAAGATCCTGATTCAAAAATGTTCACTCATTCTCCACAGTCCACAAATTTATACCATCTCTTCCTGTGGTATTTTATGTGCATAAATTAAAAAAGAATGTCTTCCAAAGAGGATTAAAAAAATAGGAAAAAGTCATAAACTTTCTAAATTTAGTTCATTTTTATTTTAACTCCCAATATATGTGTTCACCTAACAGGCGTACACACATATACATATATACATATAAATATTTCTGCATGTTTATAAAACAATCTATTCATATACTTTTAATTATACAGACATGCTGGGTCAACTCGGAAGCTATGTCCTAGGTCTTAGATTATATCACTACAAAATCTAGCACATAGGAAAATTCTTTAAAACTATGCCCCACTGGCAAGTTGGCTCTTACTGTGCAACTCACACAATTATATGATACCCATGTGGTTCTTTTGTCATGATCACCCTGGCCAGGTGTGGAACTCATCCTCAGACAAGTTCCTTTGTGCTGTTTGATACCAGGGAAGGGACAGAAGATTTCTTACAAGGTGTAGACACACAGCTTTTCTGTCCAGAGGCCAAGGGCTCAATTTGACACACACCGCTACCTCTATGGTGACAGAGATCATTAATGAAGTAAATGAAAACGTTTGTGTTTGATATTTTTATGCAAAAGAGTTAGACTAGTCTGCATTCACCCAAGTTGATGTCTTATCTAATTGCCCTTTAAAGTGACACCTTCCATCACACATGCAGGATTTTGCTTAATTCATTTATTTCCATCTTTCCTGAAATGATGATGAATGGTCTGAGCTCCATTCAATTATTTTAAATGTGCAAAGAAACAGAAACAATGAAACTGGCGAAGGCCTCTATGTTCTTAGGAACAATTTGGCCTAATTAGCATCAACTTCTCCCCCATTCATCATACCCCTTTAGAAATATAAACAAACTGTCAGCTCTAACCTAACAAACAGATCACTGAGCTACTTAACACAAATTATCCTTACATGAAAAGCTCCTTCTCAGGCAATATTCTCCTTTAGGGCATCTGGGGAGCTGAGCTATTAAAATTGAAGACATATGTTGCAGTCAAACTTGGCTCCTAGATTGTAATGATTGCTGTTGTGACAGTTCTCCATCAGCATCCTTGCTGCTGGCAACACAGCCCCGGGATTCAGGGCAACGGAAGTCAGAGAAGATGATGCAAACAGAGGCAAGCACACTGGAGCCGCCTTCTCAGGAGTCCTAGTGGCATGCAGGTGTGAGCCTCAATTCCCCTGCTCTCTTGTGGCAGCTCAAGGCTCTGTTTTGTTTGCTTTGGATGTGGTCTGTGACAAGACTGGATTTTCAACATATGATTTTTCACTACATTCTATAAGGCTGGAGTTACTTCGTTGTGAATGTTTAGCTGAAGGCTGTAAATCTTGCCCTACCTTTCCAGAGAAACTGACAAAGATGTGCCTAGCAGGGTCCTGGTGGAAAGAAACAGCTTTTCAGAAGAAAATATGGGTGTGTTCCTTCACATTACTTAGACACTCCAAACTCCTACCTTTCAACTAAGATGATCAAAAATAACATGATTACAAGTTTATCCTGGAATACTATGTTTAAATCCTTGCCTTGACATTGAAGCAAGGTCTTATTTTCTCTGCAGTATAGATTTCCTCAGACAGATAGTTTGCTTTTCAATTGTTTCAATATCTATAAAATCTCCACGAACAGCGAATTAGTCCTTACTGAACCCACTCTCAGAAGAAACAGAAGCCAAAGTTCGTCCAGGCCATAGGTCAAAACATTTTTATGAATCAATCAATCAAAACATGACATTATTTTATGTGTGTTCCTCCATAAGGAATGTTATTATGAATTGTTGATTCTTCCACACTGAACTCACAGCCAACTGCAGTACTACAGTTCATCCTAGAGTGACACTCATGTATGTACGTTCTTGTATGTATGTATGTATGTATGTATTTCATAGCCTTGCACTCAGACACACTAGACAGCACTTCAGCAACACATGTGGAGGTCACGTTAAGCAGTACAATCATGCACCAAGGTAGGTACAAAGATGAGGAAAACATGGCACTGACCAGGATACCTTTTGTTCCAGTTCAAAAGCTGAATCAAGAAAACCATACACGATGCACAGCAACGTCAGATGGCTCAGAGTTCTCACTCCTCTGCACAGTGTAAACAGCCAAGAAGCATGCCAAGTCTCTATCTGGACACTCTGCAGAGACATGGTGGCACTGGGGTAAATTAAGAACCAGAAAATTTATGAATATGAGTATCAGCTGTATATACATTCATAGAGATATATTCTCTCACACTGCCCATTGAAGTTGCCTGCGTGTTCTCTCGGAAGAGCAAAGGGTGGAGTCAGAATGTGAACTGAACAAGCTAACTGGTGAAGTATATGGCCACAGGCTTCCTTCATACATTCTCAAAGAGCACACAGGCTTTAAAGCCAGTTAGGACACGTCATCCCCTTCGTCACAGTGATCCCTTCCAGGACAAGGATCAGTCTGAGCAAATGACATCAGAGATACTTGCTGGGTACTTTGGTAAATGGCCGTACAATAGCCATGAATCCTGAGGACCTGGCCTCAGAATTAAGCAAGCACTATAGAAAGCCAAGGAGAAGGGAAAGAAACTGGGTCCTTAGTGATGCTGCACAGCTAAGTTAGATTATCTTTCTCACTCTATTTTTTATTTTTTAGTTGAATGCCTAATCATGCTAATTATTTAAGGCTTGGGTGCAGTTTTGCTTTATTGTACCCAAAAACCCTGATGTATTTACCTGCCGGCTTCCTCCCTTCTAGCATAAGCAAGGGCAAACATGAATGTGGGCACGCATGGGTGTGTGCACATACACGTGGAAGGAGGCATAATTTCCTTATATTTTGTTCCTCTTATACTTTACTTCACGGCATCATGACTGTACATAGCAGCCACTGATAGGTATGTTGACCTTACTTAGTGGAATGGGGAAACATTTCTCAGGTGAACCAGTAAGTGGTGTACCTTAGTAATCACAGAATGACTTATCAGGATGGCTACTGTCTCATTGCTGCTCATTCATGAACTCAAAGTTCTCATCATAGTTATCTTAATTAGGAAGTTATTTACTCATCATAGCTTCCTCAATTAAGAAGTTTCTTACTTTACATTATAAAACGGGTATCACAAAAGATTAAATTCATAATACATTGGATCAAGAACCATCTGTTTTATCATATAAAAATTACAAAACTAGTATGCTTACATCTCACATTTATCTACAAGAGTAGAATAATGTAGATTATTTAAAAAGTCTCTAACTTTTTCCTTCTCTGATTACAAAACTGAATAGAACTATTAAAGCTTCATTTAAAAATGAAAATCAATGAGCCAGCTTTTTAAAGCTACTGCCCAACCCTGCCTTGCTTTATAGGTGGATTTAATAGCCATTACTATTTGTGGGTGCACGACTGCATTATAATAAATTCCAAGTGCAACTGCCTAACCTCAGAACAACTGACAAGTGACTAATTACTCCTACAGGTACCCAACTACTTTGGTAATTAGCCTGTTGCAGGCAAAATGCATTGCATGTAAGAAAGAGGTCCTTTTCAAAATTGCCATGTCTACTGCTCAGAAGACAGATGAGAGAGGATTTGCAAGAAAGAAAGAATAGGAGATAATGGTGAAATAAAAAATAATCTATGGTTTCCTTAACAAACAACAGACTTACCATGAGTTTCTGTTCTGGAAGGTAATGAAATTCCATTTATTTCCCCCCACAAAATAACTGATATCTTATATGTAACTATGGAGAAGACCTTAATGGCTCCAAATACAAGATAACAGTAAGGATCACTTTTCCTGCTCTGATCAGAACACATTGTATAAATGAACTAAGTGTCACACCATAACCAATAATATATTCAATTATTATGCATCAATCAAAAATATATGTCTAAGGAGATGGAAACGAGGGATCAATTCACCTCACTAAGCGCTTTGAGTAATTTCAATCATCTGAAATGACCTCATTCTCTGTTTAGCCTGCCATAAAGTTTTTGGAAACGTTTGTGATATTCTAGTAATTTTGCAGATTCCACTTGAGCCCTATATAAAAAATGGCATAGAATGATCATGCATGTCTGAATGTGCATTCCTACTTCAGTTGTTTTCCTATGACTGCAATATGTCATTAGTGTCATACTAAAATAACCTTAGAAAGCATTCCTAGATCATAACAACGAGGAGTTAGTTGTGCAATTTACATTTTAAGGATTTCTTTCTGAAACAGAGTTAGGCCATATTTTCTAGGCAGTCGTCCTGGTATCAGTCTCTCTGATCACCACATGAAGCTAACACAGTAACAATAAATACAAACAAACAAACAAACAAACAATCATGGAGGTACAAGCCCGAAATTCCAGAACTGGGAAACCGAGGCAGAAGAATCTCAAGTTTGGAGATAGCTTAGTCCAATCTTGTACACCAAGATTGAAAATAAATATATTTCATTATTACCTAACTAATGTGATACCTTTAGTGCAAAAGAAATCAAAACATTTGACAGTGATGAGTTTGATCAGAAAAGGAAGATATTTAAACACTCTGATACTTCTTACTAAAAGCAAATTTTAGAGGGAAAATTGAGAGTCCCAATTAAGACAGCAGAACAAGTATGTTTGGTAGATAAACCTTCCTCCTATGAGTCATTCTACAAATTATTAAGATTATACTCACATATGTACACAAGCATGTTCAGTTACAGACATTCACAAAGCTACACACACATAAGCACATGGGCATCTATCTGAATATACCTCATTATGGGTGTTTATTGTAGCATTCTTGGTGCTGTAATTTGTATCTAAAATGTTTCCCAAAGGCCCACATGTTAAAGAATTGGTCCCCAGAGCTATTGGGAGGTGCTAACCACTTTGAGATGAGAGTTAAAGGGAGGTTTTAGGACATTGGGGTCACATTAGTGTCCTAGGAGAGGATTCTATAGCCATGATTTCTGTTTCTTTCACTGCCGGCCATAAGGTGAACAGCTTTGTTCCACCACAAACTCCAATAAAACAGGCTGCTTTACCACATGTCCAAAGCAACAGGGCCACGTGCTCATGCACGAGAACCACAGAAACCCCCAACTGAAATAAAACATTACCTCTGTAATCAGAAAATGTGATCAATTTTAAGCAGCACTATGTACTTAGAAAATTGTGGTCAACAGACCTTGGCTAAAACCCTGTCTCTTTGCCACTTGACTCAGGATGCACTCTTGATCAAGCACGTTCACCCTTCATCATGCAATTCTTCACATGTGTGGTTCCTAGAAAAAGCTACAGCAGCACCTCACAAAGGGGATGTTAGAAAGACCAGCTAATCGCCTTTTATTTTTATTATTTTCATTTTTGTTTTTCTTTTTAATTATATTTATTTTTACATATAAATTTATATTATTACACATAAATAAAATAAACTACAGACATCAAGAAGAACCAGGAGACAATCAGGTATTACATAAATGCTACATTCATAGTGATTTGGATGTTTGTATTTCATAAACTTGAAGAAAACATCTTTCCTATCTTGGTGAGTCTAAAATTCTGAATGAAAATAAATGCCTATCATATCTCATCTCTATCAACTTAAAACATCTATCTAGACCTAAAAATATCTTAACCCCTAAACAAGTAGGCTTTACTGTAAGACTAAGCTGTCTGGTCTTCAACCCCATCAGAGACTTGAGAAGGAATAAAACTTAATTACCTGAGTGAATCAGAAGTGCAGGATAGTAGCTTCCAAGAGACCTACAGATTATGGCATTTAAAGATGTTTTTATTACTTAAATGTTCTTTTACAGCGAGACAGGTTAACTTCTGGCAACACCCTGCTGACCTCAAAGAAGATAATGAGCATCAAAGAACCTCCTTATGGAGATGAATGTCTTCAAATGTAGCAGACAAGCCACTGGGCAAAATGTCCTCATTCCTTCCACAGACAGAATTTTGACTTAAAATGGGCAAGCTTGGATGCAGGCAGAGTTGACAGCCAAATTCTGCCAAGACAATGTAAGCAGTCCAGAAGGCTGAAGATGATGCTCCAACATTATAGAGAGTCTTGGGTGACTGTTCAGGCAGCAAACCCGTCACTGTCATTTTTTCATATTGGTTTTTTGAGATAGGGTCTCACTATGTATACCTGGCCGTCCTGGAACTCACTCTGTAGACCAGGCTGGCCTCAAACTCACAGCCTCTGCCTCCCTACTTCTGGGATTAAAGGCATGTCCCAATAGGCTGGGCTCATTTCATCTCCCTTAATTGCAGGGCCTATAAAATAAGAAAGTATAAAATAAAACCCTGCTATAAAATAAGATAGTTCAACTGTCGCTTCTCAAGCACATTTTTGTTCCAAAAGATTCTTAGTTTTCTAGGATATTATCTCCTTTAACATGAGGAGTTCTTCAGACCTGTGTGATCCACATAAAAAAGATGAGACTTTTCTAATCATGATTGATTTAATGGGTCTTTAAAATGTTTAAACCTGTGCGGGTCACATGATCTGTAAGCATTTGGATCTCTCAAAGTTGGACAAAAGCATGCTGCATCCTCTCCCTGTTCCTCCTGGCCTTCTCACAGGGCACACTTCTTAGCCTTTTCTGTGCGTCTACTGAAAGTGCCACTGGGGCAACCATCCATCCATCCATTCCTAATCATGGAGTGCCCTGTTTGCAGGTCCCTTCCCCTTAGCATTTAAGCCCTGCACTGCAGAAAGGAAATGCAATCCATATGCTTCTGAGTAGTTTACACTTAACACATCAAAATACTCGGTTGTAACAGCCACTTGTCTCAATAATCCTCCAGAGTCTTTTTAAGGGCTCTTACTCTTAGTCTCTGAAGATGAAATTTGAACTCCAGAAGGACGGGTCTTTGCTGTCTTGCTAAGCCTCATTCATTTGGAAGACCTTGCCAAGACTTTTCCTCTCCTTAAGAAAATCTTCCATGTAAACTAACTGATCTTAGTCATGTAGCCAAGTGTTAGGGGCTATTTACTGCTCACCAGTGTTGCGGGCCCTGTGCTAAAAGATCTGTGTAGCTTCTTTAAGCTTCACATGGAGAGAGGTAAACAATCTTTTTTCTACATTTCCAGATCCAGAACCAAAATCTTGGAGAAACTAATTTACCCAAAATCACCTGATCAATAAAAGCCTAGGCCTTGCTAATTACAGATTCTGCATTTCTATGCTTTAACAGAAGACAGGCAGCACTCTAACTCCCAAAGGTGGACAAGTTCCCCTGCCCCTTGCCTCACTGGTGATAATATCCACCCCAGTGCAAGTGCCCTCTCTCTCTGAAGCTTCTTCCTTACAGTCCTCTTTCACAGCTCCTGCTCTCCAACATAACTATACTTTTCATGCCACTTCTGACCATGCACACTTAAGTCTACAGTCATGTCGTAGTCTTCATTATCTTCCTAGAATTCAGCCTACATTAGACATGCACATAGGTACATGTCAAATTGAATTGGTGCCTTTCTCATTCTGGGTACTGGGGAAAAGGCAGATTAAAATGTATATTTTCCTCTTTCTTACTTTTCCAGAGCCTGCTTGTCTAACCCATGTGGGCACACAAATACTTATGATGTAAAGCCATAAAGTCATCTTCCTGCAAGTTACACCATTACCTGTTCGATGGCTATATAACATTCTAAGGACCTGGAGTAATGTTAACAATGAGATGCATTTAACATAAGAGGCTCATGATTTTAAAACCCAGCCACAATGTAATGAATAGAAAATCAAAAAATTGATATGCAAATAACTATTATTATTTAAGTTGTGAAAAGTGTTTAGTAATGGGACATGTGTTGAGTAAATGTTTAATCACTCAGTATATCTTAAATAATGGTTTGCAAGGATTTTAAAATATATTTAAAATACAATGATAAAACTAAAAAGCAAAACAGATTATAGAACTACATATATGGGTGGAATCTAATTGCAATTATACACATACATATTTAGAGAAACCTAACAGAAACAAAAGATAAAACTGTGTAATAACTGAACTATGGGTAATTTTTTTATTTCCTTGTTTATAATTTGTACCTGTGTTTATTTTTGTTGACTTTATTACAAATGATACAGTATGCCTCATTTCATATTCAAATTCTCATCTATAAAATAACGACTAAGAATTTTCACTTTATAATGGTGCTTTTTATAATGCACCCATTGTGTCAATAAACTAAATATGTTTATAACAAAAATTTAAAGTAAATAAATATTCAAATATATTCACAAGATAATGATACAAATGTGCTATGAAAATGCTTTATAGGTCAATTTCATCATTGTACAGAGTGTAGTTGTCAAAAACTATGTATTATATATCTTACTATACACCTGGCGATAAGTTATTGTGTTCTGCATGTTACTGTGTTACATACTGCTGACAGTGTTAACACAGTTGTGAGTGTACATGTACCTAAACACATATAAGGGTGTGGGAACATAGATCCTGCCTTTCATTCATAAGATACAAGTTCAGTCTTAAGTAATGCCAATAAAATAAATGCATTTACACATATAAAAGCTACAAAAATATAGTATAAAAGTTGAAATTGATACCCTTGTTCACTGACTGTGCATGAACAACTGGTGCAGGTCTGGAAGTTCCTCCAAGGCAGTTAGCAGGCAAGTGATGAATAGCACTGCATTTAGGCTGCACCAAATCCATAATGAAATATTTTTGATCTTTTATAATAAATAAACCTTATATTTCTGTGTGGCACTTTATCAAGTTTTAACCTCTTTTAACTAGTGCCTCATTTCTAATAACCTGTAGCTTAAAACCAGTAAATGTACAAAAATATTTCATATATATACATTACATGTATATATGTATATATGTAATGTGTATATATATATACACACATACACACATACATACACACACACGCACATATAAAACTTTTCTCAGTGCTGGGATCAAGCTCTCTGATTTTAAAGCATATACTCTACCACCGAGTTGTACGTCTAGTCCTACTATTTTCTATTTTAATTTTTCTTATGCTACATCTTAAACTTTTCTTTAAGAAGACACAGCATACATTTTATCCTAGGCTTGCACAAGGTCAATATTATCAATACTATTGTTGTTTTCCATCCTTATACCTCTATTTTGTTCTACTGGAAGCTATTTAGAAATAATAACATGCATGGAACTATCATCTCCTATAATAAACATATCTTCTGAACTACTTCCTGAAGGACCTTCCTAAGGTTATTCTAGAGAAATGTAAGGACTATGTAAACTAAAAATATGTCATAGTAAATACATAAATCGGTACCATTTTTCATTATTCTCAAATATTATATAGTATATATAATTGCACATAATTGTACATTCTGTTGATTTTCTAAGCTAAAGCACAGTAAGTTTATTTAAATCAGCATTGCCCAGTGATGTCACAATAGCTATGACGTGAATAGGTCATTGAATTTTCAGCTCCATCCTAGTTTCATGGCACCATTGTCATTTGTACCCGATCAATGACCAAAATGTCATGAAGTTTTTAGTTATATTGAACTATTGAAAAATAATCTAAATTTATATATGTGAGTTGCAGCAATTGATATAGAAAACTTTTTTAAATGTAAACAGCACACAGCTCTTTCTTCTGGGACTCTTCCTAGTTCCCTGGGATGCCTTTCTCTTTTACCTCCCAGAACTATGGCATTATTATTCCTCAGAAAGCTGAAAAAGGAGTAAGAAGTGGCAGTTTATCCAATCATACAGAAAATAGGTCAAGTAGTAACTTTAGAACCAGATACCACCGTTTTAACTGTTTTCCTCATGCTCTAGAGGAGCTACAGTGTTCATCAAAGTCAAATAGCAATATTTAGTAACACAAATATGGATTTTAGCAATATTTGTGAAAATAATTAAAGAAAGGTAAAAGACGGTACCTACACTGGTTAGGACTGCATGCTTAAGGTACTATGTGAAAGGAGTAATACTGGAACTACTAAATGTTTTATTCTACCCTAAATGCTAGTTAAAAAAGAAAAAGAGAGAAGGAGAGGGAGAGGGAGAAGGAGAGGGGGAGGAAGGAGAGGGAGATGGGGAGAGAGAGGGAGGTGAAGAGAGAGCCAAGGCAGAGGGGAGACAACCATGCCTCTTCCCCTCCCCAAAGGGTTAGGGATTTAAGGAGATTACACTAAATTATGTGCAGCTGAGGTTTCTGATTCTTGTCTTCTAAACTGGTCCTGGTCTCTGAACTGACTGATGGATTCTAAATACCACAGGAGCCTCTATCAGGGATTTAGGCAAAATCCAAAGCAAGGTCTGGATTTGGTTTCAGAATAAAAATAGTCCCCACAGAGCATGCTGTGTTTCTAGCTCGTTTTTTTTTTTTTTTTTTTTTTTTTTTTTTTTTTTTTTTAAGCCTCTTCATTTAACTACTTCAATGGGATGGGCAGGATCATTTCTAATGTTTATGAAGAAATAAAGGCTTGGGGAAACTGAGTCACTACTCCAACACCACAGAGCTCACAGGAGGCGGAGCTGTTTCATATACTTCCAAGAACATTTTCTGTGTTCTTAATTCAAAACTCAAGCCATCTTCCCTCACTTTCTACAAACCAACCAGGCTCTGCATGCTGATTTGAATACCCCAAAGCCCTCCATCTCGCAATGGAGACAGTGACTGAGGAGCATCCCCTGCTTGGCCTTGTATCAAAGTCCACTAATTTATAAGTTGTTAAGATAAGCCAGACATCCAATTATGGTCCGTATTTTGATAATTATATTGATTGAATTGAGAAGCAAGGATTTGTTATTTGGATATACATGTATTGCTTTCCACTGAATATTGGAGGTATAGCTTCTAAGGAGAGGAAGTGAGGACGACATTCTCAGATGTTCAGTGATTACACATGGATGTCCAAAGACAGCAAAGATGCGTGCCCTGTAACTTCCCTCAGCACTCATCACGCTCTTGCATTTTCCAGGGCGCTCTCAAGGTCGTTAGCACTCACTCACATTCTTTGCAAGGCAGGCCACAGCTAGCCCTAACCCAAACCGTTTTCAACTCCCTAGCTTTAAAAGGAGGATGGTGCATATTCAGGGTGCTGCAATTGAGGCCTTTACATGGGACATCACCGCAGCCAGAGTGCGTCATCAAAAAGGGGAGGATCAACTCCTCTAACTAGAAATGGACACAAAATGGGTTCTGAAACAATTGAAGTCTACTATCAGAATACTAACACATTTATTTGGTAGAAATGCTGACATTTAAATCTCTAAATAGTCACTGTTTAGTTAGGCAATATCCTTTCAAATGAACAGTTGATGAGAAACATTAAAGTCTGAAAATTTTTGTGCATCACATAGCAATAAGAAGTTGAGGTCCGTGGGGAGATGATTAAGTCATGAGACTGCAGCCCTCACAGATGGTATGAGTTACCCTTACAAAGAGAGACCTAGGAACCATTTCCACTATTTGAGGATGCAAGAAGAATATGCCATCTATCAGCAAGGCTGACCAGCTCATAAGTCCACGGGTACCTCGACTGCAGCCTTCCCAACATCCACAACTATGAGGAATACATTTCCATTGTTTACAATTTGCCAGATCGAAGAGATTTTGCTAGAGCAGCATGAATGGACCATGACAGGGAAATTTAAAAAATGTAAAGGTTTAAGGCAATAAACAGTTTATTAAACTATATTTTGTTCTTATCAAAAGGTATTTCATTAGCAAAGATCTTAATTTTAACAAAAATAACTGTTTCTATGTGGCTTATATCAGAAGCTTAATTCATGTGTCAAAGCAAGCAACTGCGATGTGAAATTTCTATGCCCTATGTAATCAAACAAGAAAGTATTTTGTACACACCTCCCAACCACCTTTCCAGGTAAGGACATTAAGGTTTAGAGAAAGCATTATCTTGATCAAGATGACACAGGTGACCAAGCCTGGACCCACTCTATGTAAAACTGACTCGGGTGCATGTACTCAGTCTTTACTGCCACACTACCTGCTAATGCTTTAGAAAGTCCATGAAGACACTCACCTTCCCTTCTTACTAACCTGCGATCTGCTTGTTCTGCAAACTCATGTAAGTTAGTGGTCCCAGAAATAGCAGGCACAAGTAATTCTCATATTCCCCCCCCGCCCTACCTCTCTTTCCCCTCTCTCTTCTCTCCTCTATCTGTCTCTCATACACACACACGCACACACACACACACGTAATAAAAATAAGTCTTATAAAGTGTGTGTTGACCAGTTGCATTTCCCTAGGCAGCAGTGGCCACTCAAAGCACAATACAATAAAGGCAATATTTCAGTAAATGATTTAGAAAAGTGTCCTTTGAATATAAACAGTCTTCTTTAAACTTTTATTATATTATAAAGTGATAATCATAGGCAGTATGCATATTTAGTTGACCAAATACATATGGTCTGTACTCAAGATTAGGCCCTATTCCACATGTTGTTCATTCAGTCCATATAAGCAACTAGGTAGTAAGTTATTATCATCATCCCTAATTCACTGAGAAATGAGAGGTAGGGGACTTAAATAACTGGCCCAAGAGCTTTCAGTTAAGCAATAAATCCCTGGGGCAACAAGAAAAAGAAGAAGCCGATGAACCAGAAAGGCAAAACCCACTGTCCTATAAAAGCATAAAGTGCCTGATTTGTAGCATTGCCTCCATTTCTTGCTCCAGTGACATCTGACCTCTTAGTCAATAGAATGAAAGCCAAAGATATATAAGCCAAGGTATAGAAATGAAATTTTGCCTTTTTGAAATTCCATTTGCTCTTTACCTGTCACAGAAACTGGCTGTGAAAGCAAACAGTTCCCTGCAGTGAGGTGCCCTGTGTGCTAGTTTTGGCTCTACTTCTGATTAACTGCCGAACAGCAAGTGAGCTACTTGGCGGCTATAGGTCTGGGTTTTGTAATAGTTCCTGAGATGTCTCAGAATGGGAAATAATGGAAGAGGTGAAATATATTTTGGGCCCTTTGCACCTTTCTGTACATTATGAAACTCTCTAATCGTTGACTACTTTTTCCTGTGGGTAACCAGAGGATGTTATGAAGAAACAATTTTAAATACTATTTAATGAAGAATAAGTACAGACTATGTTTCTCTGAGATGTGACCTTATTAGCATCATTTGAATTTTCATGCCATACCAACATCCTAGCATATCTATAATAAAAGTGAAACATTACATTATTTTTAGAAACAATTTATGGTTAGTCTTTATAACATCATAGTATTATGGAACCAAAGCTCTGACTTTATGTTGATGTATGCTTTCCATGAGAATCATTCTCATACCTGTGGGGGGAAATTGTCTAATTGTGGTAAAGCAATAGTTTGTGAACGCTGCATCAGACTTTCTAATCAGACTCTCGGGAAGCAAACAGTTCATTTCCTCTGAATTTCTATGACTTATATTCTAGGTTAGGAGGTTGCAGTGGTGTGCACAAGCATGAGTTAGCCAGAAGACTAGTCCCTAGAGGGCTTGTTTTTTTTATTAAATGCAAAACAAGATACTGAAATAAAGGCAACTCAGCTATTTACCAAAATTACCTAATAGGCTTACAGAAAACAGGTGGCTGAGCATCGCTGTATTCTGTAGTGTTAAACATGTCTACTACTTGAACCCAGGGAATAGACACGCTCTCCCTGTTCATGTTCTTTGATTCCACAGAAGGAAAATCAGAATGACACAAGGTTATAATAAAGATGATTCCATGGCTGGCTCTGAGGATTGATAGGCACAGATGAGAGAGTGATCATGTAAATTCTATTCCTCTCCAGGCCACCCTCCCCTTGACACAGAGTCAACCCTACCCACATAAAACTCCCCCACAATCATGGCTCAGTTACATGAGGAATGTTACCATATTGCTAATAATTCTTATCAGTTTAAGTTCATACCAATACTTTTTTATTCCAGGTGACTGTGTATATTAGCAATTAGATACTGTATTCATAAACAAGGGACAAAAGCTCAGCTAACAGTTACATATTACTTGATTTCGAAGACACTATAAGCTATTCAAAGAATTTGTTTGGTTTCTCCTATGCCAAACCATTATATAGTTCCAAAAAGGAACATACACACACACACACACACACACACACACACACACACACACACCAATTAGTTTTTAAGCAACAGCAATGAAATCAATAATAGAAGGATCTTGTAGAAAAATGTACATTATAGTGTGAAAAAAATCTAGCCCAAGAATAAGACGAATGTGGTTTAAACTTTTGAAAATTCACCTTCTGTTCTCTAAATCTCAGTGTTGGGTTTAAACAAAAGACTTTAAATTTTTCATAGGACAAGAATCGCTTCTTGCACAAAGTTTACTAATAAAATGAGTCTGAGAAACTGATGTGGTAACTATGAGCTCAACATGCGATGTACACACGTCCCTTCCAGAGTGCAAGCCACTGTGCTTCAGGATGCCCAGGGTCATTTCTGTGAGTCCAGGTAGACAACAAAGAGACTCAATAGAGATTTAATCCCCAAGGCCAGTCTGAAGGCTTAGGGGATGGTGTGTGTGTGTAAGGGGTGGGGTGAAGGCCCTGTCTTAATACTATTTCATTCTGCTTACTAGAACCTTACTCTAGAAAGTGTCTGTTATTTTACTATTATTCACTTCTAAATTGAAAGCCAGAGAACAAATAACAGAATTAATTATAAAGAATACACTTATTGTAATAAATGGCCATATTTCTTATCTATTCTGGTTCATTCTCCTATAAAGAAAACCAAATATAATTGGTGTATACATAAAAATTTCAAGCACATCAGCCAATAGTGGACTTTAATCCCAACACTTGGGAAGCAGAAGCAGATAGAGCTCTGTGAATTTGAGGCCAGCCTCATCTACATGGAGAGTTCCAGGACAGTCAGAGCTACATGTGCAAACAGAAAAAATATATAGTGAGAGAGAAAAAGAGTGATGAAAGGAAAAGAAATTAAGGAAAATCAGATATTTTACAATGCTTTGGATGAGTCCATAAATTGTCTTCAAGTAATTATCTTCCTTCCCTTCCCCTCTCCCCCAAACAGTGACATTCCCCCATTGCCTCTCACTTTTGGTTATATTCATAACTACATAACCCCAAACCAAACGTTCAAAAGTCTTTTGTTACTTAAAATGTGGCCTTATGACAAAGCCCCAGACAATGGGATAAGAAAAGTAGTGTGGAATTGATTTCTAGGCATATCATTATTAATAAGGGTCTTTTCCTCCCCTTTGCAACTCAGGGTGGGATGAGAGCATAGTGGTATAATTCACCTTTTATTATGCAACTGAGAATCATATGCTAGGGAAGGCAGATAATATTAGAAGTAATATGAACTCCTTGAATTACGGCAAAAACTCCTGAATGCCTTCTTCCTTTACTGACTTACTACATTTTAGGGTCTCTTTGGAACAAGAGCTTAGATTACACTCTAACAATATACAGGAATTTTTTCTACCTAATTAATTACTTTAAAATGAAAATCAACCTAAAAAGGCAAAGGAAGCAGATACAAAGAGACAGCGGGTATTAAGGGTCTCTGCTTTTTGTTATAGCAGCTAAAATCCTCAGGGAGTCTTAATTCTGGATCAGGCTTTAGAGTGTCAGGCCACACTAAGAAAGCTTTGTAAAATGATTTTGAGGGTTTCTGTGGAGGTTTCAAGTAGGTCAGATTTCAAAAGCCCAAAGATATTTTAGCAGGAATCTGAAATCACGCACTACTATGGGCACCTCCTGGTTTTCTACTACACATAGCTAAAGTTATGACAAATAGCTCTATCTGGATATTTTATTTAGTGGTTGAGTTTGGTATGGGATTTATTAAACATGGAATACAATACGCTCTTTACTTTCTAATCTCATTCTTCATGACAATGAAATAGAGAGATAGAGTAAATTGTAAAGACTTTGCACACCAACTAGGTGTGCACCCACTCTGTGCATACAGACAACTATATTTTATCATTGAAATTTATTTCTTTCTTCAGAAACTTTCTTGAGTAATTTGGAGAATGTCACATGCAATTATTAAGACTTATGCCTCGATGTGACTAATCTCCATTGTCGAATGGACTGGGTTTGCAATCACCTAGGAGACACAGGTCTGGATGTATCTTGTGGGTGTTTCCAGAGAGCATCAACTGAGAAGCGGATACCACCCTGAATGTGGGAAGCACCATCCATGGCCTGGGTCCCTGGCCAGAATAAAAACAAGAGAAATGAGAACACCAACACCAGCATTTATATCTTTCTATGTCCTGAGTACTGACACAATATAACCACCCACCTCACTCTTCCAACCTCATGCCCAACCCCAACCCCAACCATGAGGGGACTGTATCCCCTTTAAACTGTGAGTCAAAATTAACTCTTCCTCAAGTTGATATTGCCAGAATTTTTAGTAACTAATACAACTCTCTTTTATTCAGTGTATTTTATTTATAATAGCCACTGAAAGCTATTAGTCTAACATTGAAAAGGACATACATATTTTAATAAACTATATAGTCATAGAAAGGGGCACAGAAAAAAAGGAAGTGAACATCGTGGTGTAGCAAAAAGTATGTAGGATCTTGACATTCCATTTTTCCTCAGGCCTTTGGTTTTTTCTTGTGTGCCATAGTAAAACAATGTGTGATGACAAATGGTCTCAGGGCTTGGTTTGCCTTCTTTTAAGTATATTGGCATTTATAGCTAGAAAAGATAAAATTAACCAACCACCCTTAGAAAACAGTAGGATGGCTATTATGACATAACCTTCAAACCACATCAGCCCGAATTTGAAATGATGTTTGAAATACAGCAATGCAACTAGGACCAACTTATTTGTACAGCATCTAAAAACTGAACTCACCAGACAGAGTTAAGAGATGGAAACAATTAAATGTGTTTGTTTTCTAAATAGACCAAGTATATTAGAAGCTTTAATGATTAAAAAAATCTAGTTTTACTATACTCTTATTATTTGTTGCTGTCCAAATTCTTAAATCATTCTCTTAATGGTCGTCTGAGGTTGTTTAATAAAACATGCTATTTTTAAGAATGGATAAACGATCTGTTTAATTTCACATTATCAATACTTCATGAAGTTTTTTTTTTTCATTGTCACCGTACAAAAGTGAGGGTCGACTTAAGAAAAGGCCCAGTTGTGGAGTGTCCTGTTAGATTTCATTCTTGTTTTTAAAAATAAGGAATTTCAGATTTTTCTCCCTGTATACAAGTCAAATCTCTATGGTATTCTGAAAAAAAGGTTAGGTATAATTGTGTCATGTGAGCTGTCTGAATACACAGGCACTTCAGCAGAACATAGCGATTGCTATGGCTCAAAGAAAACTGGAATGGTGAAGCTGTTATCCAGAACAGCATCCTGCTCCAAATGCGGGATGGCCAGATACCAGCATATCATCAAGCCTTTGGCTAACACACATTCTCTGACCGCTCAATCAAGGATAGTGTCTTTAAGACCAAGTGTCCTAGACTCTCTGGCGTCTTTTCCCTGGGGCTATATCCAGACAAGCCTGGCTAAGTGAGGTGACTCTTTATACACCATAATGAGGGCCAGGTCTGGGAGGAGAGTCTTGCCAAGGTCCCACTGGTGTTTGCCAAGAATCGATGCTACAAAGTATTGAAAACAGGACAGGCCCTTGTCAGCTTTCCACGTCACCAGTTTCTAGAGGAGACTGATGAACATTTGAAGGAACCAATGGAATTTGTTTTCCTTATAAATCACATATCAACAGGAAAGCACATGAGCCCCTCACCACAGCCCGACATGGAAAGTACAGGAGAGGTGGGTAAGCTAGAAAAGAAAAGAGAAAACATGATCGTTTTTCACTCTCAGAGCTGAGAGCTATAAGGGCTCTCTTCGGGGCTTATTTACCTGAAGCAGAAACTGACAGATTCAAGGGCACTGCACGTCCTTAACAGTGCCAGCTCCCTCTAGAAGCCCATCCTGGTTAGAAGAGAACTTGTACAAGAGAACACACAAAGGATAAGAAAATTTGAAGAGGGGCTAGAAAGACATCTCAGTGGTTAGGTGTGCTGTGTATTACTGGACCAGAGGACATAAGTTCACTTTCCAGCACCCACACACGACTCTAGCAAATATTTAAGCTGTTTTAAAGAGGAGGTGGGCTAGGGATGTAGCTTGCTCAATAGATCACTTGTCCGGCAGGCATGAGGCCATAAATTCAATCAAGGTATCAGACAGACAGACAGATAGACAGACACACACCACACACACGCACACACACGCACACACACACACACACACACACACACGAGGAGAGAGAGAGAGAGAGAGAGAGAGAGAGAGAGAGAGAGAGAGAGAGAGAGAGAGAGAGAGTGCAAGAGTATCTAAACACAACTGAGCAAGAACATAATCAATACACATTATAGACTAAGTGTTGCATTTAAGGCAGCATGCTTCAATTACTATAAAATATGGTAGAAACTACAACTTCTGTTTTCTACCCATTTCTCAAGATAAGCTTGGTATTGACTGTCCACACCAAAGTCAGAGGCACAGTATCTAATTTTAATTAACCTACTATTGCTTGGAGTTTTGAGGATAGTAACAGTTTGCTGAGAATGCCTACAGAGTCACTTTACATGCCTCTTACAGTTAGAGGAAAAAGTGGGAAAGAGTCTGGAACACATAGGCACAGGAGACAACTTCCTGAACAGAGAACACCAACAGCCCGGGCCTTAACGTCAACAATTAATAAATGGGACCTCATGAGGCTGAGAAGCTTCTGTAAGGCAGGAGACACTGTCAAGAGAACAAAGCGACAGCCTACAGACTGGGAAAAGATCTTCACCAACCCTTCATCTGACAAAGGACTAATATCCAAAATATATAAAGAACTCAAGAAATTAAACACCACCAAACCAAATAACCCAATAGAGAAATGGGGCTCAGAACTAAACAGAGACTTCTCAACAGAGGAATATCAAATGGCTGAGAACACTTAAAGAAATGCTCGACCTCCTTAGTCATCAGAGAAATGCAAATCAAAATGACACTGAGATTCCATCTTACACCCATCAACTGACACCACATGCTGGCAAGGATGTGGAGAAAGAGGAACACTCCTTCATTGCTGGTGGGAATGCAAACTAGTACAACCACTTTGGAAATCTATCTGGCGCTTTCTCAGAAAAATGGGAATAGGGCTTCCTCAAGACCCAGCTATTCCACTACTTGGAATGTACCCAGAAGATACACTACCACACAACAGGGACATATGCTCAACCATGTTCATAGCTGCCTTATTCATAATAGCCAGAACATGGAAACAGCCTACATGTCCCTCAGTAGAAGAATGGATAAAGAAACTGTGGTACATTTACACTATGGAGTACTAATCAGCTATTAAAAACAAGGAATTTCCAAAATTTGTGGACAAATGGATTGAACTAGAAATTATCATAATGAGTGAGTTCACCCAGAAGCAAAAAGAGTTAAATGGTATATACTCACTTATATCGAGACACTAGTCCAAGGGGTATGTCCCCATGGAAAACTTTACCTACCAGGAAAGTGGGCCAGAGGGGAGGACATCCTATTGAGACTTTAGGTGTGAGAAGCCTGGGAGAATGAGGAAATAGAAGGATCCAGAGGGTCCTGGAAAACTACGGGTGGGTCTGGGCCCTGGGGTCCTCCTCAAACTATGGCACCAGCCAAGGAAAATATAGGCAGTAAGCTTCGAACCCCTACCCAGACTAGCCGTTGGACAGGACATTCTCCACCGTTAAGTGGAGAAGGAAATCTGACTTTCACACAAACTCTGGTGCCCCATATTTGACCATGTCCCTTGGATGGGGACGCCTGGTGGCACTCAGAGGAAGGATAATAGGTCGCCAAGAAGAGACTCGATACCCTATGAGCATATACCAGGGGAGGACATAAGGGAGGGGAATAGGGGGGAAGCGGGAGGGAGGGAGGAATGGGAGGATACAAGGGATAGGCTAACAACTGAGATGTAATTTGAATTAATTAATAATAAAAAAAGAAAAAAAAAGATGAACTCATACTAGAAAACGTACTTTCTTCCTTCTAATGTCAACACTACATTTTAAGGTTGTGGACATGCTGTTGGAAGCCTTTGCTCATCAGACTTTTCCAAACTAACCAAAACATATCCTTTTAATAAAGAATAATAGCTGTGTTCTCATGTTCAAAGTTTGTGATGAAAACCTAGAGTGAAAGAGTCCAACTGAGAAGAAATTTCCTTTTGGTTAAAAAAAAATAATGTCATTAAATTTATCAGTACAATATGAAATGAAGATGTTGCTGTTGGGTTCCTTCCTTAGCTTGGAAACCAAATAGAGCTGCCTGCATAGTTAAGTCCATAAATGATTTGTCCACAATATTTTGGGGGAGGGGAGTTTCCCAACAGGGTTTCTCTGTGTAGGCTTGGATGTCCTGGACTTGCTTTGTAGGCGAGGCTGGCCTCGAAATCGCAGATCTGCCTGCCTCTCCCTCTGCCTCCCCAAGTGCTGGAATTACAGGCATGTGCTGCTGTGCCCAGCTTCAATAATAATTTTAAGAATATAAAAGTTAAGGTACAAATGAAGATTTTGTTATCTATGATAACCAAACTAAATGCTTATACATCTTTTTGTATGTTGTTTAATTGTCCAGATTTCAAGGAAAACTTCATAATATCATATTTTTAAATATTCTGTGTATTGTTAGCATGCCAGGGACAGCTGTTTCAAACATAACTTGCAGAATTGGGTGCCACTCGAACTGTCATTCAGGTCATTTGACACGGCAACTTAGTTTCTAATCTGGGCTTACACTTTTAAAAAAGGATTTACTAAGACTTGGAAGAAAACATGGCAGTGTTCTATTTTTTCCGTAGTTTACATCCTTAAAATTGTGCTGCTCCATTGCTTTTTGATATGGACAAAGAACATTATTACTCATCTTGGTTTTTCAACATACAGCTAAAGATACATGAATAACCTTTACTTTTTAAATTTGAAATGCAGGATTAACAGTGGGTGTGAGTAGAAAGAAAATAAATAATTCTTCATCATCTAAACAGTTTGTCAGAGTATCAGTCTTGGGGGAAAATCTCTTTCTTAGCAGTAGCCTAGTGCCCTCTCTCCCTCAAAGGGAAGAAAACTTGAAAAGTGTATTCCCAGAGAACAAATTTATTTACCATACGGTGTGGATCAGTAAAGTGTTTTGAGTACTGGGAATGTAAAGTTAATTCTTCCTGTCAAAGCCTTAGGAAAATAATCACATCATAAACATACCTTGGAGCTGGCCCTCACTTTATTTTAGAAGTTCTTTTCTATATGTCCCTGAAGCCAGCATTCTTAGATGTCTACAAATGAGAAGAAGTAATTTAATAGTCTTCTTGTATAACAGATTTAATAAAGATGCATTAAAGCACTCTCTCATTCTCTAAGGGAGAATACAAAGCGGGTGGATGAGGGTAGAAAATGAAATCCCAGGAGATGAACTGAGCTTAACTAAAATGATACTTCTTTCTACCAAGATTTTTAAGCTCCTTCAAAGAGCCATGCATCAGCGCCAAGGCTCAATACTGCCATCTCCTTCTGAAATGCAGAAATACAAGAAGCAATCTCAGAAACCAAATGATTCATTCTTATATTTTTCATTTTGGAAGGAAAGACTGGCCACTAAAGATGATGTTTATATAGTTTATTGAATTAACAAATAGTTAAAAACAACAGCATGATGAATTGTGTGTGTGTGTGTGTGTGTGTGTGTGTGTGTGTGTGTGTGTGTGTGTACCCTCCTCCAGAGAGGAAATGCATAGATAACTTGTTTCTGCGATTATCAATAGTCTTATTTTTTCTTATTTCATTATATCTAAGTGTTGAAGGGACTTCTAAGGTATTACATAAAGCCAGCCTTCAATGTAGGCAAAGTAGGTCATTAACCTATCTTTATTTTAAGGCTATTCTATTCACTCCCTAACTAGAAACTATTTTTTATTAATTATTCACTTTACATTCTGATCATAGGCCCTTCCATCCCCTCCTCCCAGCCCCACTCTCCCTCCCTGTCTCCGCATTCCTCCTCCCTTACCCCCCAGAGAAGGTGAACCCCCACCTACCCACCCTAGCATATCAAGTTGCATCAGGACTGAGGGCATCTCCTTCCCCTGTGGCCCAGGGAGACAGACCTGCCATGGGAAAGCCACAAAAAAGAAGGTAGCAGAGAGAGAGCTCCCACTTTTCTCACTTGGGTACCTACATGACTACTGAGCTGCCCATAGGCTACATCTGTGCAGGGGCGGAGGCCCAGTCAATACATGACCACTGGCTGGAGCCCAAGCCTCCACAGGCCCCTCTGGACCCTGGTTAGCTGCCTTTGTCGACCCTCCCCTGGAGCTCCTGTCCCTTCTGAGTCCTCCATCCTTCCCCCACTTCTCCCCAAGACTCCCTTTGCTCCACACCGTGTTTGGCTGTGGGTCTCCTCCACATGTGCTTCCATCAGCTGCTGGGCAAAGCCACTCAGAGGGCAGCCATGCTAGGTTTCCATCCACAAGCACAGTAGAGTATCAACAATAGTGCCAAGGGTTGGCTGTCACCCACGGGTGGGTCTCCGGTTGGGATAGGCGTGGGATGGACAGTTCCTCAATCTCCACTCCATCCCTGTCCCTGGCCATCTGTAGCCAGGGCAAGTTCTAGGTTGAAGTAGAAACTATTTTTAAATTAATATCTTCATCTCTATTAAAGTACAAATCTCTCCTACAAAGACAAATGTGTGCAGTAAGCCCAACTACTAGATGACAGCTTTTTTTTACAGGTACAGTGACAAGTTCCTGGACAGTGCCGACTAATGTCTGTTGTCGCAGAATAGTTATTGTCACCAAATATGCGGTTATCCCCATTTAGTCTCAGTTCCCTTCCTAAGAGTAAGATTTAGCAAAAGAAACAGAGCATTGGGCCATACAGAGGTCACCACCAAAGTGGGTGTGATGGGAAGTAAGAACTTGATTGAGGTTGAAAGGGAAAGCGGCTCCTGGGGAACCACACTTACTAGTTTCATGACTGCGGTAAGAGTTGATAAAGACAATGGCTGATGCAGTTCTGTCAACATCATGTGTATTTACACAAGCCTAGATGGTACGTAAGTTGACTGCTTGATGTGGAAACTTGATACAATAAAAAAAAGCATGGTAAATGGAGGGTGCATGAGGCTGCTGGTGGTACAGACTGACATAATATCTTATAATAAATTTTTTTTAATTAGAAGTAGTAAGTTCAAAATAAGACTACAGTCAGACAAGGTAACTATGATCCTTTACTTCCAACCCTTGGGGGGGCTGAGTTGAAAGGATCATAAATTTGAGGCCAGCCTGGGTACACAGTGCAGGCTAGCCCAGATTACACACAAGACTATCTTTAAAAGAACCAAAAAAATCCCTAAAAAACAATAAGATGAATAACAAACTAAATACATAATCCAGAAACATAGTTATTATCAAGTATTGTACATTTTATCTAACTGTATGCACTATAGGTTTGTACCTACTCTTTTGACTGCAGTGTCATAGGTGTGTGACTCTAATAGGAACAATGGGACTTAAAAGGCAAACCTCATGTATAAAATGAAACAGTGTTGAAAATTGTAAAATAGACAATTGGTTAGCAGAGATATACTGGAGCGACAACACGTTTATTTTCGTGGCAATTTTGAGTAATATAATTTTGCCAAAAAACAAAGGCACTAAT
The DNA here is from genome assembly GCF_903995435.1 of Acomys russatus. Lineage (NCBI taxonomy): Eukaryota > Metazoa > Chordata > Mammalia > Rodentia > Muridae > Acomys > Acomys russatus. The sequence continues at coordinate 68,337,894 of NC_067137.1, forward strand.
TTGTAATTGTTCATCCCAAACAGATTATTACTACGACAGCCATTCTCAGATCCAGAGCAAAGAGAAATGCACAGGGAATCAGGCTGAGAGGAACTGGTCAGCTGCTGTTCCATTTCAGAGTAAGATTTACCATGTCTTTGTGAAACAAAGCATGTTTCCTTCCTCTGATATAGAGAATCCTAAGAAAACAACACTATTATGATAACCACTGGAGAAGTTACCCATTGGCATAATGGCTTCTTTGCACCAGTGATACACCAAAACCACATCCTTAAATTCAAGGAAGGCTTTGATTCAAAAGAAAAAGCAATATGTAGCCATTCTTGCCAAAGACATAAATACAGGGAGCCAGTGCTCTGACATAGTGGCAGGAGATTCAGGGCTTAGATATACAGAAAATAGAAAGTAAGAAACATCTCTGGGAATCTGTCAAAAGACACAGTTCATATAAATGCTAAAAAATATATTCAAGTTTTACAACAAAGTATAATGTTTCACAGTTTTTAAATTTAATAATTCAGAACTTAAGATGTTCTTAACGTTTGACATGAAATTGAGCTTTGAGGGAGCTTCCTCTTCCACTAATAACTAGAAATCTTTACATGAAAGTTACTGAAGCAAATTACCTCCTCACCCACCACCTCCAAGTTTAATGAGACTGTTGTAAACAATTTGGGTTTAGACTTTTTAATGAAAACATATATTTACATGAAACTGATGTTACTAAAAAAAAAAAACCTATCTTGAAAAACTATTATAAGCTTTGTTTCTAAAGTAGTACACGGCATATTCTTTAAAATGACGAGGGGGCTGGGAGGCTGACTTCATATCCCTCAACACTGCCTTTAGTTCCATGAAGCACAGCAGCACCTTGCAATCCTTCCTGCTTTATATGAAAAGAATGAACAATAAACACAACACTAACCTCTGCGGATCAGAAGATGGATGAGATGCCCAGCACGACTAACCCCATTGCTACACTTGTTCCCCAATGAAAGAAAGGACACCCTAAGAGAGAGAGGGCTGTGGTGGATAGCAGTGCATGTTGTTGCAAAGTAAGCCATCAGGGTGGTGAGCAGCAGCCTGGGGCTTGCACTCTGATTCAGACACAGAACACACTGCCTTGCCACACAATCCCCCTGGTTCTGAGCAACAAGAGGATGCCCAAGATGAAGAATGGTTCATCTTCTGAATTGGACCTTCTAGAAAGATCTCTGTGGTCAGTGCTGTCCTGGAAGCCCACTTTGATATCCATGGTCTGCTGTTGCAGGCCATGTTGAAACTGGAAGCTCATGTGGATATCCATGGTCCTATAGCAGCTATGTTGAGTATTGATGTCCCTGGCCTAAGTTACCACTGATGCCCATATGGATGTCCTTTGTCTGGGCTGCCACCTGGGGCCATCCTGATGATTGTAAGGCATGCTTCAACTTGGCGGCAATGTTGATATGAGTGGCCTCTGCAGCTACCTGAGGCCATGTTGATGTCAGTGGTCCATGCTGCCACCAAGAGCCATGTCTAGGTCAATGATCTTACTGCACCTGGGGGTCTGTGTTGATGCCCACAGTCTGTTCTGCCACTGGAAACCATGCTGAAGTCCCTGGAAGGTGCCATCACCAGAAACCATATGGAAGTCCATGGTCTATGCTCCTGATAATTGTAAAGGGGGAATGAAACAACCTTTGCCATGGTATTGATGACTGCAAACTCACAGTTGAGAAAGAGGAACATAGACAGCTTCTGTAACAACCTCTACACCCCCAAAAGTAACAGCCTAGATAGAAAGCCACCAAAGAGAGCTCTTAAAATTGTGATATGGATGCTGAAGTGTAGCTCTCCACAGTTGCTGGCTTTTGGCAGGGATGTGGGTGGTGAAGGACTCAGTTTTAAGAAGCTGGCCCCAGTGGGAGTTTAACCTTGCTCCAGCAATTATATGAGCAAAACAAATTGAACTTGTTTTTTCCTTTCTTTCTTTTTTCTTTTCCTATTCTTCTCCTTCTTGTTCTTCTTCTCCTTCTCTCTTCTCCTTCTTCTTCTTCTTCTTCTTCTTCTTCTTCTTCTTCTTCTTCTTCTTCTTCTTCTTCTTCTCTCTTCTTCTTCTTCTTTCTTTTTCTTCTGGGGGGTGTGGGTGAGGCAAAAGGGGTGGACCTGGGAGGATTGGAAAGTGGGTGTGCTGGGGTTCATGATGTGAAATTCCCAAATAATCTATTTAAAATATTACGAAAAAAACCACCCCACACTATAGCCTGTCTGCAGTCTATAAAGCACTGTTAACAGGCACAATGCCCAATTATGTGGGAATAGATGGTTTAAGAAAAGCTTTAAGAAATGCAATGTTTTTTTTCTTGTTTCCTCTTCTTGGCATTTGTAAATTAGAAGTATTACCATCCAAAGGCCCAGGAATGGCAAAACATTACTCAGAAGTATCTTCATACTAAAAGATAAAAGAATGTGTATGCTGAAACTTGAAGAACAAAAATTTGCTAATTAGTTTAAGTGTCACCATGTATTCCCACCCTTCTGTCACTTCATTCAATAAAGTGAACTGAGGACTATGACAATATCATAAAGATCCCTCACTTAAATAAGGACAGTCTGAAGTTAATAAATAGGCCAAATAAACATTTCTTTCCCAAACATTTAATGGGCAAGGCCTTTTAACCTTAAGTGGCCCAAGGAAATACCCAAAGGTTGTACCAGTAGTGACCATGCACCCTTTAAAAGTGATTTTCAACCTTCTTAAAAATTCCACAGTAGTTATGATGGCCAAGAAGCACAAGAACTCCACTTCTTCCTAAATATAGCTCATAAAAACGCTGAAAAGAGAAGCCTGTCTTCTATGATAATCTTTCTTTTGGAGGTTACATGATGGGCAATGGATCTTCCTCTTAACTATTATAAATTATGTGAGCATAGCTCAATGAATATAGTGTTCATATCACACTGATCATTGAGTGGGAATATAACATAACAACATGTCAATGCAAATGAGATGAGGGAAATATATAAACTGAGAGAGGCACACACAGGTCAACAATATATGGGTGTAAGGGTCCAATTTGCCTTAAACAGACAGTGCTGACATAGCAAATGCTGTGGAAAATTCTTGATGAAAGAGGGGCTCCTTCCCTTATCAGCCTCCTCAGCTCATGCACTAATTCTTCCTAATTTCAAGAACCATCCCTCACAAAGCCACGCCCTTCCCCAAGTGTTCCTCAAAGCTCAGAGACAGAAAGAAACCTTTGACCCCTAGTAATAATATCCACTCTAGTTCCCCTTATTCTAGAGAAATGCAAGTATTTTGATTATCTTCAGAACAATGAGGACGGTGCCTTGTTCTATTATGTTTTAAACCTCTTAGAGTTTCTCTCTGATGAGAGATCATTGTTTCCATGTTTAATTCCTCTAATTGATAATAAGCCCTTCCTTATGTTAAACTATTTTGTAACTCTTACCAATAGGTCCTAATCACGCATTTTAGAGTTATGCCAAAGTCTAATCTACTTCTCATGTTATAATTCTTTATTATGTTCTATTCCTCACTAATAGCCCCCATAAGAATGACTTCCAGGCCCTTTGTGAGTTTTTTAATGTATATTCCATTCCATTGATATCCTCCTGAAATCCTCTCATCACCAACAGGAAAGCAAGCTTTGAGGGGATCAATATGAAAACAATACAGGAAAGCAACACAAAGCACACAGGGTGCATCTGAAAGACAATGATCTGGCTTGTGAAGCCAGCAATTAATCATCAGTAAAATCACTGAGCAAATTTATACCACGGTCTATCTATATAAAGCCCTCATATCTGTAGTTCACTGTTTGCCAAGGTGTTCACTGAAGAAAAAGCAAACTTATTAGCAAACCTTGCCTGAGCACACAGCAACTATCATGCATTGAGCACACAGCAAGTATTACATGTGTGCTTTTCAGTACTGTCTTATTCTATATTCATGAGTCTTTCAAGGCACTAATTATCTTTGCATCATTTTATAGGTGATAAGACTGGAACGTAAAGAGTTTGCCAAAGGTTATTTGCTAAAGGCCAGAACTCCACCCATGTCCATCTGTTAAGCTAAGTCAAAGCTTCAAATTTCACACTATATCATCTACTTTTAAAAATAATAGAGTAAGGGGAAAATGGGAGGGAGGAAGGAATGGGAGGATACAAGGGATGGGCTAACAATTGAGATGTAATATGAATAAATTAATAAAATATATTTTAAAATAATAGATTATACTTGGAGGTAGAAGCAGGGGCAGCTCTTCGAATTCAACGTCAGACTGGTCTATATAGAGAGTTACAAATCAGCCAAAGCTGAAGATGATACTCTGCTTCAAAAAATAGGTAATATATAGGTAGATGATAGAATGTGATAGCTACATAAGACTACATAAAACTCTAAAAGTCTTTTTTATTATGCCTGTTTAATCCACTAGGCATCTATCAAGGCATGTTTCTGAAGTAGATTTTCATATTTATATTCTCGTTGTTGTTGCTAATTGTTGTTTTGGTATTTTTGAGGCGTGGTCTCACTTTGTAGCCCATGCTAGCCAGAGAGTCCCAAGGTAGGCCAGGCTAACATCCTATGTATTGTGATCCTCCTGCCATAGCCTCCTGAGAGTGGCAGCACTATGAGCTGCTGTGTGAAACAGAACAAGCCCTGAGTGCGTGCGGTCCAGAGTGAATGTGTATGACTGACGTGAGCACAGCCATCTAAGGACTCAAATGCATCAGCCACATGGCAGTGACAATGCCTTACCCCAGCGAGGCTCAGGGGAATGGCCAAGCTTTCCTTTGGGGGCCAAGTGAGAAGGATCAGCAGAGCATATAAAAACTGGCAGCTGAGGCTGTTGGCTACACTGTTGACTAAAACCTAGAACTGCACAGAGACTTCCCACTGAGCTTTTCTAGCACCCGCCCTGAGATACAGGGCTTGTGTGGTTTCCAGGTTGCGGTCCTGCTAAGGACTGCTTCATCTGTTTCCTTTTCACCTTTGCCCAGTACTAGTAGCAGTCCAAATGTTTTACCAATTTTCTTGACCCCATAATTCAAAAGGCATTTCCCCAAATGTCAGCTATTAAGTATCACTAGGTTCAACTGGCCTCAAGTTCCTTCTCTGAACATCCATATGTATGTTTATATATATATATATATATATATATATATGCCTATACATACATGGAAACAGTGTGTTACAATGCCGTCTTTAAAACTCGGGATTTAGTAGACAGGCGCGTCTCTAGAGAATAATTCTGGGATGCAGCATGGGCTGTGAATCTTTAGGTTTCATATTCATGGCTATCAGGAAATTATTCTTATATTATTAGTGAAAAGAATGTTAAAAATGTAAGTTGGTTGTTTTCTAAAGCATTTTAGTAACTGAAAACTTCAGCATTTACAAAAAGAAAATATAAAGATTATTGCAAAATGTTCCAACTTATTTCTTGGGGTAATTTAATAGCCAAGGTCAGGAAATAGAGAGTAGAAACAGGGAAGTGGAGCGAGCCTAGTGAGTCTACTTTGGACTAATTGTCCATCTAATTCCTCAGTTTCACTCGTCAACTACTAAATGAAAACAAGAACCTATAACTGATAAGGAAGGAATGTTCAGTCAAAGAATGTGACTTTCCCTGTTGTAAAAACAAATTTTAAAACAAGAAAAAAGCATTGCAAACCATGCCAGCTGCACTATTGTCTGATGAGAGAGTCCCTCTACTTCCACTCCCCAGTTTAACTACTTAAAAGTAAAAACCTGGGAAAAGCCACAACACAGTCAAATAGGGAGCTGATTAAATAAATGAATACTTCACTTAAAAGTATTCACTTTAAGCTATGCATAGTCGTGCATACCTTTGATGCCCTTTAATATAAGGGGAGTCTCTGTGAGTCTGAACCCAGGCTGGTCTACATAATGAGTTCCAGGCTAGCTTGGTCTACACAGTGAGACCCTGTTATTCAGGGAACACTGTTAAAAAAGGTGGAAAGATTGTAAGAGCCAATGGACCAAGAAGCCTACTTTGAGATAGTGTCTTCTATATATGACAAGGAAGCTGCACTCACAAAATCTCAATAATACAGGTGTCTAAATAGGACCTGAACAATGTGAACAGGCAACCTGTAAATGAAGAGCCACAGGAGACTAATGGCTGCTGAGGAAGGAAGAATCAGTCTTCTCCAGAGATGAGCCCCCTTCCTGGTTGCCTAATACCAAGTGGCCAGCCCAAAATATATGTATGGATAGCATGGATTCAGCACTGTGTGTGTGTGTGTGTGTATGTGTGTGTGTGTATACTGTGTGTGTAAGACAATAATCATAAAAGAAAAAGAGATTATGAATTTGGGGATGGGGTGGAAAAAGACATATGAAGACTTGACGGGAGAAGGAACAGGAAAAATAATATAAATACAGTATTAATATAAAATTCTTAAAAAATCCATTCTAGAAAAGTTAATTTAAAAATAGATTTATACTTATAATGTAAAATAAGATATATCATTATAATATGAAACTATAAAATGTATATAATAATAATATAAACATTTATAAACACATAATCTAAAAGTTCTAAGCAATGTATCAAAATAAGCATGATTATCACTGGGTAATAGAAAAATAACCAATTGTAATTTTCTTCACTATGGTTTTCTATATTTTTGGTTTTAAAATAATATTCTTTCAATTATTTCCTTTTTATTTTTCTTACAGAGAGCACAAATCTAGACCTTGAACGGTAAACGAATGGCCTATGTCCTGTCTCCTTGCCTGAGGACATGTCAGAGCTCTGTAACTGCAGGTCCGTGACTGACACCTCAAGTTACAGAACAGAGCTCAGGCACCACTAGATGGACGCCCCATAGTCTCTGTTTCCTGTACCTGAAGCAGAGCCAGAATCCATCCTGATTTGTGCCTGCACTGTAACGCTTTCCTTCTATGAGTAAGAGCCGCTGTGATTGGGAGCGCCACCTACGCACAGGGTTAGGGAAAACAGCGCCTGGTATCTAGATGGTGGCCCTTTAGCTGGAAGAGCTTGGGGACAGGCGGGTGTCTGGCCACCACATCTCTGATATTGGCTATTTTCCTCAAACAGCCACGCGCCCTTGGCCAGTCACAACCCAGAGCATCAGTTTCCACGTGTATAAAACTGGTGAATGAAACCATTTATCTGTTTAAAGACTGATCTGGCAAGAACACAGCTGGCATCTGTGAATGTATCAATATTAGAAAGTCATGTGGCCACCAAAAGGTTATTTTGGTTCTGTGTTATAAAAATGTTTTCACACAACACCTGCTGATCATGTTTTCCCCTCCCCTCACCTCCTGCTAGATCCTCCCCAGCTCTGTACCCACACGACTTCCTGTTCTTCCTGGTCTTCCCCTGCCCTCTTTATGGCAGTATTCTTCAGTGGTCCAAGCCTCACAGTCCAACAGCCTCCCGGGAGCCACTAGCCAAGAGGAGATTTTATAAAAAATCTTTTTACCTCCTTAGACCAATGTAAAGCAAAGCAGAAAAGTGTGACCTCTGGGTACTGCAATTCTGAATTCAAATAAGAGTTTAAGGAAGACAAAGGGAAGTAGGGTAAAATGGATTAAGACATGTGTGAATTCTCCAACTTCCTTGTTTTTACAGTTTAGATTTTATTCAGTGTAGTATTTGGTAGAGGAATAATTGAGAAACTTCCAGTTGATGGTAGGGCTGCAAATGGCTTTTTTTTTTTTTTTTTTTTTTTTTTTCAGAAAAAGTAATTATGATTAGGTTAAGAAGCAGAAAATCAGTTACTCAAGCCTTAACTTTAGTTTCACATAATGAACTCAAAGACCTCTTAGTATTCTCTGGCAACTAGAAAATACAGAAATGTTACTTTATGAGTTGTGATTAGTGCAGCTCTCTTGAGTGGGGGTGCATGGCTGGGACTGAGACACCTGCCAAAAACAACCTAGAAGGCTGAGATGCGCCTGTGTCACAGTTTCAGAGCAATTTCGGTTCACTATGGCAATGGGATCGACTCTACCAGGAGGACAAGAGGAGCAGCACTTGACTCTGGAACCAGCCAGGAAGCAGAGACCATTGTCAGAACCAGAGGCAGATATAATCTTCAAAGGTCAGTCCCTAGTGATCAATTTCTGGCAGCCAGGCCACACTTCAGGCTAGGAACCCCATGTTCAAAGCATGGACCAGTGGGGTGCATTCCAGATTCAAACCACTAAAGTGGGTAAGGACTGGCAATCTCCTATGGATGACTAAAATGCTTAGGACCCCCCCTCCCCTTTTACAGTAATTGACTTACTTTGATAGCATGCTGTTTCATTGTATTCCATTATGTATTAAAAGAAACTCCAGAAATGTAACAATTCAAAAGAAACATTTCATTCCTCACACAAATTAGTAGTAATAATATTTTCCAATTATGATTAGAGCACTGGATGACATAATCATTTTCAAAGACATGGATCATATATGGTCTCAAAGTTTTACATCACATCTCCTTTTTATCCTATGCACAACACAGGTTAAAGACCTGGAGTGTGGTGGCACACGCCTTTTATTCCAGCACTTAGGAGGCAGAGGCAGGTGGATCTCTGTGAATTCGAGGCCAGCCTGATCTATAGAGTAAGCTCCAGGACATCCAAGATTACATAGAGAAAATCTGTCTTTAAAAAAAAAAAAAAAAAGAGCTGGATCTGAGAGATGGTTCAGAGGGTAAATGGGTTTACCACTAATTCTGATGACCTGAGTTCAATCTCACACAGATGAAGAAAACCAAGTCTCACAAGCTATCCTCTGACATTCAGGCTGTGACACACATATGCAGATGCAAGCACACATGCCCAAGAGTGTGAGTCATGTGCTAGCATGCGCATGCGTGCGCGCGCGCACGCACACACACACACACACACACACACACACACACACACACACACACACTTTTTTAAGTAGACAATTTTACTTATTTTATCTACTTATTCATTTGGGGGAGAAAACAGAATTTTTGAGTGTGCTGCAAAGGGCAGTGGAGTAGGCAGTGTCTAGAACATTGCCTGCTTTGTCTTTTGTTTTAATCGTAAGTTAGGGCACTGCACCACTATGGCTTGGCCAGTAGCTGCCCTCCCTGAGCATGTGTTGAATGTGGACGCCAACCAGGAATTAACGCAGACTACGATGAATATTAGCTGTGCTGTTGGCAACTTACTAACATTAAGTTAATCACACAACATTTCAAAACTACCAGTCAAGTCTGGCAACACTGGTGCTTTACCAGAGACACTGACACAGAGTTTGATCATTTTCAATGCTGAGGGAAGAAACTCTTTTGTATAACTTATTTAATTATACATACACCATTGGTCTTTTGTTTTCTGTTGATGATGCCAGATTACTATTGCTACTGTCCATTTCACACTATAATTTTTGAGATATTGAAAATAGTGTAGAACCAAAAAGACTATGAAAACCTACATTTTATGTTTTTGTAAAAATTATACACCAAGTACAATGTATCATACAAAGAAAGGGGCTATGTCACATTGATTTCTGCATGGTTACTATGTTCAATTGCAGTAAAAAGTTTGTGTGAGCATGACAGTTGATACAATTTAGTATCATTTACAAAGTGACAGCTAGAAATGGGGCCCAGACCAGCATTCAATACATTAACTAGCCGCCTACCTTCACAGGGCTTCCAAGGACATTAGCATCCCTTTGCATAGAAAATCCAAGAATATCTGTCAATCACTCAGCTCTCAGGGTCCCCTGGAAGCTTTTGCTGGGAGTCAAGCAACTGTATTGTTACTGTAAGCAAATGCTTAAACTGAGGACAACAGAGCTTACTGTGCTTGAAGTAGAATGGCTAGCTAGGGTCTACTGGGGAAAAGACATGTTGTCCTCTCACAGTAATATGGAAAGACTGCTTGCTCAACCCCACCCTGGTTCTAAGAACATGTTTTTCCTAAGATAACAGAAAAGTGGGGGAAAGAACATGAGACCTTTTTAATGCTAATACACAACCAGGTTATAATAGTAACCACTGTTTACTGAGTGACAAGTAGGTCTCAAACATCTCATAAGCGTCTTCCTATCAGCATTGCAAAGTGGGTATACTTTATTCTAGTTTTTTTTTTTTTTTAAGGCACAAAGCACTTGGAAAATGAACCTGAGCACACACAGTCATGTCATGACAGAATCGGGATTCTACTAAAAGAATGTCTAAGTCTAAACATTTCAGCTTTCTATTCATCAGCTGTCTACAAAGACGAGATTGTGTGCTTATGCGATAGCTGTCATCTGACTGAAAATACCTATGACTATAACTTTAACTTGTGGGCACAATGCATTTTCAGATAATCTCAGATTTCATCATGACTGTATCCAGATCTTTGTCTTTGATGTGCAATGCTTTTCACACCCCAAGTGTGAGAGTGATGAGAACTTGAAAGCATAGAGTAGACAAGAGACACAGAATACGTCTGAAGTTGCTTTTCCCATACAACCCTAAAGCCTACACCTTCTATCAAACTCAACATAAAACTTAAGAGCACCAAAATCAGTTCTCTGGTTCACTGTCACCATTTTAACCTCAAGAAAACAAGCTGATATGTGGAAAGCTCAAAACTAAAATCCTGGTCAGGAAGCCAGGAATGCCTTCAGCCAGCATAAGTCTGTACTGAGTTTTGGATGGGGATGTAACTTGCTCTGTGAAGATGGGATACATTGATAGCCAGTGAAAGCCACATCCTGATGTCATAAAAAAAAAAAAAAAAAGACCATTAAGACTATGGGACTGAGGGAGGGGAAATGAGAGTGTGACTCTAACATATAGGAGATGACATTTAGAAAGGAAACTTATGTAGGCCATGCTGTCATATATAATTAGAAAACTGGATGACAGGTTTCCTGTTTATTGTGCACTAAATTCACCCATCCCTATAAATTAAAAATGCATTTAAAAAATATCCTTAAAATTAATTGCTGTCATCCAGTCGGTAGCAGTAAAAGCCCAGCCTGGTCTACAGAATGACTTCCAGGACAGCCAGAGATACAAAGAGGAACCATGCCTTGAAGAATCTTATATATATTGTTAAATTTTAAGATCTGCCTACATTTCAATGGCCTAAGTCACAGAAAGTCTAAGGTGAACACAAGAGGCAGAAAAGAACAAGAGCAGTGCTTCCTTGGTGCCACCAGGACCAGTCTTTTGTCTAAAATCAAAATTCTACTACTCATGAAGAATTTTATCTGTGGAAGTAAATAACGAATTCCTTTAGATAATATCATTTTGATGTGTTAATACAAAATAATCCCCCAACTGTAATGTAAATATTCTAGTCAATATGGTCTATCATTCTGAATTTATTTATTTATTTATTTTCCTTTTTCAAGACAGGGTTTCTCTGTGTAGCCTTTGCTGTCTTGGATTCACTTTGTAGACCAGAGAGACTGCCTCAAATTCACAGGGATCCACTGCCTCTACCTCCCTGAGTGCGGGGATTATGGGCATGTGCCACCCTCCCTGGCTATTATCCTGATTTTTAAACACAAAGGCATAATCTAAGTGGTACTGTCCAATACAATGGCTATTTGTCACATGTGATGGCTTAAGTTAATTAAGATGAGATAAAATTAAATTTTTATTTTCTGAATTCCTATAGTCACAATTTCGAGCACTCCCCAGTGACATGTGGCTAGTGGAGTGGGTGGTAATTCCGTGAAGATACAGTATCTCCCATGAATGCACAATGTTCTCCTAGAAGGTGTTAATTTAGAAGAGTAAGATGCAGGGAATCACTGCTTCTATTTAAATAAACTCACAAATTCACATCCAACACTAATTTCATAACACTCACAGAATGATAGCTGCACCCCACAGTCTCATAAACACCATTTGCTTGGCTTCACAACTACAGGAACTGAGCTGGCGCTTTATTGCACACAGTGGCAGAGACTATTACCCTGACCTCTCTGTTGGACAGAGTCATACCATAGACTTTGTTTGTCTGGATAAGAAAACGGAAAAGCATGCTGCTCTCCTTTCAGCAGTGATCTAAACTAGCAACAGTGCATCTTCAGACTTCTCAGAAACACATTTCCCACCAGCAGAAAATTGTTCTCTGGAAACAGACATAATGAACCTCGAGATAATAAAAAGGGATAGAGGAAAGCTGTGAATTTCTCCAGCTCCCATATTCATTCGTTGATACATAAAACACTGGGCTAGATATTTTCAACATGGCAAATTAAATAAAAATAGTTCAAATAGTCCTCAAAATACATTTAGCATCTTTTAAATTTATAGTATAGGGCCAGATACTATGGTGCACACCTTTAATACAAAGACCCAGGAGGTAGAGGCACATGGGACTCTGTGAGTTCAAGGCCACTCTAGTTTACATAGCAAGTATCAATCTAGTTAAGGTTATATAATAAGACATTCTCACAAAACATAATATTACAGAATCTCAATGTTCTTCTAATCTGGTACTCAGTTAAAATTATGATATTTAAGTTCTTGTTTGGTGCTTCAGTCTCAGCAAGCCCCTCTGGGCCCTGGTTAGTTGGTCTTCTTATGGAGCTTCTGTCACCTCCAGGACCTTTTCTCCTTCCCCACACTTTTCCACAAGACTCTCTATGCATTGCCCAGTGTTTGGCTGTGAGTCTCAGCAACTGATTCTAGGTGCTGCTGGGTAAAGTCTTTCAGATGACAACTCTGCTAGGCTCCTATCTGCAAGCATGACAGAGTATCCTTAACAGTGTCGGGGGTTGGTTCTCTTCCATGGGGTGGGTCTCTGGTTGGGCCAGGCATTGGTTGAAAATTCCCTCAATCTCTGCTCTATCTTTATCCCTGCATATCTCATAGGTAGGGTAAGTTTTGGGTCCAAGTTTTTGTGGGTGGGTTGGTGCTCTCCTCCCTCTAACTAGGAGTCTTGTGTAGTTAGAGGATGTTCTTTTCAGTTACTATGGCCCCTGCTGCTACTAGGAGTCTCTGCTAGAGTCACTTTCATATCCACCCAGTAGCCTACTCTGGCTCCAGCTTGTCAAAGATACCCTACCCACAGTTTCCCTTTTCTCTGTAGGCCTTCTGTCCTCCTGGCCCCGACTCTCCCCAGGTCTGATCTCCATCCTTATATCTCTCTGGGTTCCCTTCCTTATCTTGCTCCCTTTCTTCAACCACTACCTCTGTCTTTTCTATTTCCCCTTCTATGTGATATTTGAGCATCTTCCCTTGGATCCTCTTGGTTGTTTATCTTCTATCATTCAAGGATCATTCATGGACTGGACCTAGACCCCCCTATACAGATGTAGCCAATGGGCAGCTCAGGCTTCATGTGGGTCCTCTAGTAAGGGGAGAAAGGAGGGGACTATCTCTGACATGGTCTCTGTTGCCAGCTTTTTGATCATTTCCCCCTGGTGGGACTGCCTTGCCAGGCAACAGGGGAAAAGGAGACACTCAGTCCTTATATGACTTAATAAGCTGGAGTGGATGGGAAGGAGTGATCATCTTTTCTGAGAAATAGAGGAGGAGGGGGGAGGAGAAGGAGAGAGGGTAAGACTTGGAGGAGAGGAGGGATGGGGCTATGACTAATATGTAAAGTAAATAAAAATTATATAGTATAATTTGTTTGCATTTATCTTATTGTATAACAATTATTATGTTACTAATTTCTTGCCAGAAATAAAATCTCCAAATCTGTTAAAGGATTATTTTAATAATTTTCTTAAGGTCAATATCTTTGGTATTGCTGAATAACTATTAAAAGAATTTTAAAATAAAATAACTCAATAAAATTACATAAACACATACATACATACATAAACCCATAAAAATAACAAAGAATAAAAATATATCTGAGTCCTGATATTAAAGTAGTCTAGAGTAACAGTGTGCCAGACTGAGAGCAATTGGCAAAGAGAGAGCAGACACACTTCTTTGGAGACAGATAAGATGCATGCCCTTAGTTAACATTTAAATTCTACCTTGACTGCTTTTAACTTTTCTAACTATAATAAGCATAAGAAACATGTTGTTGCTTAAAGCAAAAACATGAATACAAACAATAAAGTATATTATCTGGATACAAATACAACAAAAATGTGTACAAACAAAAATAAAAGGAAATTATCTTCAAGAATATACAGCAGTGTGCATGTACTACATGACTCGCAGAAATAAAGGCTCTGAAGGAGACTTACAGCTAAGGATGTTTGGTAGTTACTCATTAAGCCCCTGGCAGTTCTATTCCAGAAAATTAAGTAGTTTATGGCACACATACTCCCGAGACATTCTCCTGCTTGATTAGATGAGGCAACAATGCAATGTGGATGTGAATTCTAAACAGATGGGGAAAATAACCATAGAAAAAGAGATGAGGGTTTGGCCACATTGTAAAAGGCTTCTTCTAATAGGCAAGCAAAAAATACTTCATTGCAACAGTTAACAAACAGGCATGGGTAAGTTCCCTCCTGCTACGGAGAAAGGAGAAGGCCGTGACAGGAGGAAGGGACAAGGAAGTGTCTAGGCTACTGATGTTACTCTGTTCCATAACTATAGAGTTGTAGGTACCCAAGTTAGTAGACTGGATAAGTTAATACTCTCTACACTTAGAATTTGTGCTGATTTATGTGCACATGCTAGACATTTTAAAAATGTAAAATAGTTAAGTGACTCTGTCCCTCAACAAAGAGTAATAGAGAATAACTTCAGAATCTGGGATTTTTACAGAAAAAGCAACAAAGCAAGACTTTGTTTAATGAAACACTAGGGTGTGTCATTGGGTCAGACACATGCTGTTGTGTTGACATTATTTTCAAATGAAACTCCTTTGTAAACATTTTGGTATGGCATTAATCCAAGATCACTGCTACATACCAAGCAAGATGTTTTATATTTGGCTATCTAAAACTAACTATTCAGTTGTCAGTCTGCAGCCTGCATGTAAAGAGTCCTCCTAGATGCATAGCCCTGTCTGCATCAGCAGTATTCTGCCTGCCGTGAAGTTAAAATGACTCACAGCCCTTTTCCAGTACCACTCACACCAATGTAAATTCTAAAGGGGGTGACCGACTGTCTAAATAAATCACAGGGAATAGGTAGCTAGTTTAAGCCAGGCGTTCAAACCTTCCCTGCTTGGTGGAATTACCTTCAAAAGCTTTGAAGAACTGACACTTGAGATTCATATTTAATTAGTGTCAGACAGGATCTGGTACTTGAGATGTCTTACCAAACTCTCCAAATGATTCTAATGAACAGCAAAAGATGAAAAATACTGTTCAGATTAAACTTGGGATGACAGTCTGTCACAAAGTATTTCAGATAAGGAGAAGGTAAAGAAGATAAATATGAGAATGAGTAAAAGGGTCTGATACTTAGAATCAACATGCTAGACTGCAGGTTTAAAGTCCCATTGAGAGATCAGGTTAGATCTGTGGTATGCAAAGTCGCAGGACCTTTCTATCCAAATAGAACTCATTTTGTTTGTTTGGGGGCCTCTACTTAGGCTTAGGAATACCAGTGTCATTTATCATGATAGTAACTAACTAGTTCTATAATTGACTCATTTCTACAATATTTTAAAGGGAGGAGAGTCATAATTATTTCCATAATAACGTTTTATTCTCTTTGATCCTAAATGATGGAGGCATTAATGATATTATCTTGCTAGAAAAGTGCTACGAAAAATGACTGCTTTGCAGAAGACTCACTTTTTGCATTGGCTCATTGTAATCTTCACAAAAAGCCCATGAAACTTCTGTTTTCATTAATCAAAAAATGCAGGAATGTGAACTTCCATGGTCAATAGAACTAAAAAATGTTACATCTTAATTAATAGGTGGAAGCACTGGGATTTGAAACCAGGCAGCCTGGTTCTGCCTTACCAACTAACAGGAAAGTTTGGGAAATTGGGAAAGGACAAATGAATAGATGTTACAAATTTAAAGGTAAAAAGCCTCAAGTAACTGACAAGTCCTTTTGTCCTGGCAATCTAGAAAGGTCCTACTATTTCTTCTGGCTTCTCCAACTGTGAATCTTTTTTCTAAGGCCCAAATGAATCAAGATTGCAAACATTTTCAACAGAGGTCTATCCCATGGGGATACCTGGAGCATTGGGAACACTAGGACAAATTCCTTAAAGATAACCACATGGCCTTATGGCAGATGACTTCAAGAACAGCCCAAGAAAATTTGACACTTCTGCAATGGGTGCTATCAGAAAATGGAGATATTTATTATTTCTAGCAGAAATTTGATATAAGGAATGGTTAATTATCCCACGTAGGATATGGTTTTAAAAATGTCTTCAGGGGATTTTTAACATACAGACATGTATGTAGGTATAATGTTATTGTATAATTCAAATGCTGATTTCTATATCCTCCATATCTGGTTACAGACCTTGTTCTGAGAATCTCCAGTCTCAATGTTGTGTAAACATTGCTCCCCAATTGTTCCCTGCTAGGCCAATAAAGCAGCTTACAGACAATCACTGAGCAGGGAAGAGAACAAGGGTGTACTTTCTGGCAGCCAGGGGAGGAGGAGTTAGAAGAGAAAGTAGGGGACCTCATGCAAGAGGTCCAAGAGACATCAGGAGAGAGAGCTGGAACAGAGAAAGCCTCAAAGCACAAGTATCTCTGGGTTGTACAGTGGGAGGACACCAATTTAGCTTAGAGCATTAAGACTAGATTAATAATTGGTCAGTTCTTGCGCTGAAAAGCTTGTTTTAATAATATAATAGAATTTCAATTATTGCTGTGATAGCCGGTTTAAGAGAGAAACTGAGAAACAAACACAGTTTTTAAAAAATAACTTTGAGGTCCCATTTATTAATTGTTGACCTTAAGGCCTCGTCTGTTGGTATTCTGTTCAGGAAGTTGTCTCCTGTGCCAATGTGTTCCAGGCTCTTCTCCACTTTTTCTTCTAACCAATTTAGTGTCTCTGGTTTTATGTTGAGGTCTTTAATCCGCTTGGACTTGAGTTTTGTGCATGGTGACAAATATGAGTTCAATTGCATTTTTCTAGATGTAGACATCCAGTTAGACCAGCACCATTTGTTGAAGGTGCTATCTTTTTCCATTAAATAGATTTTGCTTCTTTGCTAAAAATCAAGTGACCATATGTGTATGGATTCATTTCTGGGTCTTTCAGAATTCCATTGATCAACCAGCCTATTGCTGTGCCAGTACCATGCTGTTTTAATTACTGTTGCTCTATACAGTACAGCTTGAGATAGGGTATGGAGATTCCTCTGGAGGATCTTTTATTGTATAGGATTGTTTTTGCTATTCTGGGCTTTTTGTTTTTCCATATGAAGTTGAGAATTGATCTTTCAATGTCTTTAAAATATTTTGTAGGTATTTTGATAGGATTGCATTGAATCTGTAAATTGCTTTTGGTAAGATAGCCATTTTTAGTATGTTAATTCTCCCGATCCATGAGCAAGGGAGATCCCTCCATCTTCTGATGTCATCTTCAATCTCTTTCTTCAGAGAGTTAAAGTTTTTTCCAAACAAGTCCTTCACTTGCTTGGTTAGAGTTACTTTATATTACTTGTGGCTATCATGAAGGGTGTAGTTTTCCTAAATTCTTCCTCTGCATGTTTGTCACTTGTATATAGGAAGATTACTGTCTTTTTAGAGTTAATTTTGTATCCAGCCAATTTGCTGAAGGTGTTTATCAGCTGTAGGAGTTCTGTGGTGGAATTTTTGTGGTCAATTGTGTACACTATCATATCATCTGCAAGTAGGGATAATTTGACTTCCTTCTTTCCCACTTGGAGCCCCTTGATCTCCTTTTGTTGTCTTATTGCTCTCACTAGAACTTCCAGTACTATATTGAAGAGATACAAAAAAAAGTGGGCAGCCTTGTCTGGTCCCTGATTTTAGAGGAATTTCCTTGAGTATCTCTCCATTTAATTTAATGTTGGCTACTGGTTTGCTGTATATAGCCTTTATTATGTTCATGTATGCGCCTTGCATTCCCCATCTTTCCAAAACTTTAAACATGAATGGGTGTTGGATTTTATCAAATGCTTTCTCTGCATCTAAGGAGATGACCACGTGGTTTTTCTCTTTCAGCTTATTTATATGGTAGATTACATTGATGGATTTCCATATATTAAACCATCCCTGCATGCCTGGAATGAAGCCTATCTGGACATGGTGAATGATATCTTGGATATGTTCTTGAATTTGTTTTGTGAGTATTTTATTGAGTATTTTTGTGTCAATGTTCATAAGAGAAATTGGTCTGAAATTCTCTTTTTTTTGTTAGGTCTTTGTAGGGTTTAGGTATCAACATGAATGTGGCCTCATAGAATGAACTTCATAATGTTCCATCTGTTTCAATCTTTTGGAGAAGCTTGAAGACTACTGTTATTAGCTCGTCTTTGAAGGTCTAGTAGAATTCTGCACTGAAACCATCTAGCCCTGGGCTTTTTTGGTTGGGAGACTATCAATGATTGCTTCTATTTCTATGGGAGAAATAGGACTATTTAATTTGTTTATCTGATCTTGATTCAATTTTGGCAAGTGGAATCAATCAAGAAAATTGTCCATTTCCCTTAGATTTTCAAATTTTGTGACATATATTCCTTTAAAGTAGGATCTTAGGATTCTTTATATTCCTTCTGTGTCTGTTGTTATGTCTCCTTTTTTGTTTCTGATTTTGTTGATTTGGATAATGTCTCTCTGCCTTTTTGTTAGTTTGGCTAATGGTTTGTCTATCTTGTTGATTTTCTCAAAGAACCAACTCCTGGTTTTGTGGATTTTTTGAATTGTTCTCTTTGTTTCTATTTTATTGATTTCATGACTGAGTTTGATTATTTTCAGACATCTACTCCTCTTGGGTGTTTCTGCTTCTTTTTTTTCTAGGGCTTCCAGATGTATCGTTAAGTTGCTTATGTGTGATGTTTACAATTTCTTTATAAAGGCACTTAGTGCTAAGAATTTTCCTCCTAGCACCACTTTCAATGTGTCCCACAAATCTGGGTATGTTGTTTCTTTATTTTCTTTGAATTTCAGGAAGTCCCTAAGTTCTTTATTTCTTCCCTGACCCAGGTGTCATTAAGTAGAGAGTTGTTTAGTTTGCATGTGTGTGTGGGCTTTTTGTTATTTCTGTTGTTGTTGAAGTCTAGTCTTAGACTTGGGACCTCATGAGGCTGAGAAGTTTCTGTAAGGCAGGAGACACTGTCAACAGAACACAGGGACAGCCTACAGACTGGGAAAAGATCTTCACCAAACCTACATCTGATAAGGGTCTAATAGCCAAAATATTTAAGGAACTCAAGAAATTAAACACCACCAAACAAGTAACCCAATTGAGAAATGGAGCTCAGAACTAAACAGAGAATTCTCAACAGAGGAATATCGAATGTCTGAGAAACACTTAAAGAATTGCTCAGTGTCTTTAGTCATCAGAGAAACGGAAATCAAAATGAGTCTGAGATTCCATCTTACACCCATCAGAATGGCTAAGATAAAAAATTCAAGTGATACCACATGCTGGTGAGGATGTGGAGAAAGAGGAACACTCCTTCATTGCTGGTGGGAATGCAAACTTGTACAACCATTTTGGAAATCTATCTGGCGCTTTCTCAGAAAATTGGGAATAGGGCTTGCTCAAGACCCAGCTATTCCACTCCTTAGAATATACCCAGAAAATGCTCCATCACACAACAAGGACATATACTCAGCCATGTTCATAGCAGCCTTATTCATAATAGCCAGAACCTAGAAACAACCTAAGTGTCCCTCAGTTGAAGAATGGATAAAGAAACCATGATACATTTACACTATAAAATACTACTCAGCTATTAAAAACAAAGAAATCCCAAATTTTGTGGACAAATGCATGGGGCTAGAAATTATCATAATGAATGAGTTAACCCAGAAGCAGAAAGACTCATATGGTATATACTCACTTATAGTTGGGCACTAGCCCAAAAGGCATGTCCCACGGAAGTCTTCACTTACCAGGAGATTGGTACAGATGTGAGGACATCCTACTGAGACTCTAGGTAAGAGAAATATAGGAGATGAGGAAATAGAAACACTCAGAGGGTCCTAGAAACCTACAAGAAGAACGTTGTGATGAGTGGATCAGGGCCCTGGGGGTCTGCTCAAACTATTGCACTAACCAAGGACAATACAAGTAGTAAACATCGAATGCCTACTCTGATCAACCCAATAGACAGGACATTCTCCACAGTTATGTGGAGAGTGGGGACTGACTCTGACATGAACTCTGGTCCTCCATATTTGACCACCTCTCCTTGGTGAGGAGGCCTGCTGGCACTCAAAGAAAGAATAAGCAGGCTACCAAGGTGAGACTTGATAGCCTAGGACCATATAGTGGGGGAGGAGGTCTCCCTCATTCTTAGCCCTAGGGAAGGGGAACAGGGTGAAACCTGGAGGGAGGGAGGAATGGGAGGATACAAGTAATAGGATAACAATTGAGTTGTAATGTAAATAAATTAATAAAATTAAAATTAAAAAAAGAAAATGGTGCAAAATCTAGCTAGCTAATTGAAGATTTTCTTAAATAAAACTAACTATAAATTCACTGTCAAAAAAATAACTTTAACGCATGTGCCCCCACAGACACACACACCATCATAGAAGGTCATGCCCTAACACATCACAGCATACACATATCCCAGTGACTGTACAGTCACATACACACACACACACACACCACCACCACCACCATCATCTTCAACAACAACAGCTGTTGAATCTTGGGCAGTCTCACAAATTTTCAGCTACTTACACGGTTATTCAAACTTTAGACACATGAAATGTGACTACCAATTTTCCATGTCTTCTTCTGATATTCTCTATCATAATGAATAATTTCAGAGTTCAACAGCACCAAAGGTCTGTGGGGCTCTTTCTCAGTTAACTCCCCAAATTGAATCAACTACCAAGTCCAAGCGACACATTTTTTTCCAAAATCAGTGCTCTTTCTCTTTCACACAGGCACTACTCTGAGTTTTCACTCATCTTCTAAGAATGAGAACCTCACTTTTCCTCAGATCCCTACTGTAAAAGTAACTTTTATTCACCTAAACAACTTGTCATCTAAGAGGCCTACTGTCTCCACCTGCCAACCTAGACCTAGTCCTGGAAGCTTCTAGCCTTCATACAATCTAATCTAGGCCTAGAATATTTTCAGCCTCTGAGATTTACAGCTGAATAAACTCACTGTTTCTAGCTCTTTTTGAGCTCTGGCTGGCTTAGCTCAGCTGTTCTGGCTCAAACTCCTTTCCAAGCTGACTGATTCCATCTGGCTTCTCTCTCATGCTTTCTGATTGAACAGCTCTGCTTGGCCTCAAACTAACTCTAGCAATCTGTTCTAATCTTCTGTCTCCTTCTCAGTCTCTGTTTGTCCTGTCTTCATCTGTATCTAGCTTGTTGTCTCTTCAACCTCTCTCTGTAAAACCCTCCAGAGAACACTCCATGAGCTCAACTGTGATGAACTCAACTCCACTACATTACCTGAACAGCTCTGTCTCCTGACTGCTGAGATTAAAGTCCTGTACCACCATACCAGGACCTAAGCCTTTCTTTACCTAATACTTGCTCTATACCAGGGTGGCCTTGAACTCAGATCTGTTTGCCTCTGTCTCCTGGATTAAAGGCATGTCTGTATTCTAGTTGGATCACACAGACCTAAAAGGTCTTTGGATATGATCTTTTGCCAGAGCAGCCATATTCTGATTTAAAATTCCTCTCTACCCTCCTGTCACCCAACCGAATTCTTTACTTCTTCAGAAAAAAGGATTCCTGTTCTCCTCGTTTGGACCTCAAGTTGCTGGTGGGATTCTCCAGGCCCCAGACCATCCATATGCTGTCTTCTTGTGCCATGATCAAAAGATACTGCACACATGTATTTTTTGTTAAATGAAGGTCAAAGGACCATGACTCAGGAAGCTCAACTGCCACTGTTGTCATCTTGTCAGAAAACTAATGAAACCAAAATCATGATGGTCAAAAAAGGCCAGCCCTAGAGGCTAGGAACGGTTTCAGTGAGAGACACAGACAACAGCACAGGGCAGGAATGACCAGTATTTTATACTTAGGAGAATTAAAGTGTGATGCTTCATAAATAATAACAGAGAAATTCATAAGAATGAGACTCTATAATCATCATGCCAAACTTTAATTTATGTGGGAAAACATGTGAAAAACATTTCAAGTAATTCTAGAATTTTGAGAAACCTTGGGTAAAACAATGATCCTAAAGTTCTTAATGGCAGAGCTGTTTTTACAAAGCCATTGAGGGGACAGAACTTTCCTCACTGTAGGGCACTAGCCACTTCATTAGACTTCATGTTCTAAACTTGAATGTCATATATTTCAGAAAGACTTTTAAAAATCTACAGACAGGGAGTTTACAGGTAAATTTCCTTTAAAAGCAGCTTCAAAGTCATGCTTAATATTTTCCATTGTTTCTATAATTTCTGTCCTTTTACTCTCAGCAAATTCATAGAACATCATTTTATTAAGCAACCTTCACTCAATATATATTCCTTCTTTAAGTTTGAAACCTATAGGAGCCATGTCATTGATCAGGCAAGTATAAATATTGAATTCTTTTTCTTCACATAATTTAACAATTTGTTGAATAGAGAAGATGGTATATTCTTATAATTTTGCATGAGGTTTTTGAATCCAGACTATTCAGGTTTGAAGGCTATCACTGGCCATGTGTATAGTAATCACTTTCTCATTTTCTCTATTTCTAACTTGTATTATTATTTAATTATTATTACTTAATTATTAAAAAGCACCTCACAATTTGGTTCTGTTCTAATCTACAATGGCACAGTAATAAATGTTAACTGCTATGATGATACTACAATGCAAGTAACTCATTACCATCATGTGGATGACTCAGGAATTTCTGCATTAATGTTATCTGTGTATATATATATATATATATATACATATTTGTTAGTAAGGATGGAAGGATATACCTCTAAACAAAAATTGTTTAAATCTGTTTTGGTTTTGAGACAGTTTCAAATTGTGTGCCCAACACCCAGCTTAACCAAATGATTTTTTTTTTACATTAAGCCTAACACAGAATTCTATCCTACTGCAAGTAACTTAGCAAGAAAAAACCTTGAAAAAAATTAGAGAAACAATATAATCTCCCGACCACACTTCAGAAGTCATCTTATAACATGCTATGTCTGCTACTTAAAAAAAAAAAAAGAACCATTCTCAAACATCAATTATAATGATTCTATCAAAGTATGAGTTTATCTTATCTTGAAATTCATCAAAAACAAGTAGGTGGTGAAAAGGTATGAATCATAATAGCCTTTTAGACCTATGCATGACTATGAACAAAGGAAAAAATATGTAGTCAATATTTACCCAGAATTGAGATTTATTAATTTGGGAAACTATTATTATTCTCCTAATAGTAAATAAAGATTTTTACATTTCTAAATCCTAGAGATATTATTACAATTAAGATCATTTTACAAGATTTCAACAACTCAGCCATCACATATTCCTTAGATATTTACCCAAGTAAGCTGTAAACATTCACACATGAACATGCAGACAAATGGTCATAGCAGCTTTATTCATTATTGACAAAATTTAGAAACAATCAGATGTCCTTCAACAGGTGAATGAATATTCCAAATGCTGTATATATATATATATGTATATATATGTGTGTGTGTGTGTGTGTGTGTGTGTGTGTGTGTGTGTATGTATATATATAAAATCTCCAGAGATAAAAAGAAGTGAGCTATGGCAAGACCTTAAAAGCATACTGCTTAATGAAATGCCTACATCCATATAGGATTACTATTATATGGAGTTATACAAAAGGAAAAACTATCTGGAATAGTAGGAAAAGGGGAAGGGTGGCTAGTAGGGGAGTGAGGGAAATGAGAGATGGTCTGGGAAAGAAGGAACAAAATACACAGTGTACATATATAAAATTGTGAAGGAATAAAATTTACTAACAAATGTATAAGGAGAAAATGTGAAGGTTTTTGTTGTAAATCACTTTAAAAATTAAAATTTCCACAGAAATGGCATTTTCACTTTATAGTAGCTTAGTTGTTGATAAAAGTGTCAGTTTGCTAATACTTAAATAGCTTTCTTTTCTAAAATTTAGTTAGTTAGTTAGTTATTCACGTTATATCCCAATCTTTGCCCTTTCCTGCTTTCCTCCAGGCCCCACCCTCCCTGCTCTCCTCCAGGCTCCACCCTCCCTGCTCTCCTCCAGGCCCCACCCTCCCTGCTCTCCTCCTAGCCCCACCCTCCATCCCTCTTCTTCTTATTTCCTGTCCCCTCCCCTACTGTCAGACAAAGGGAGTATCTTCCCCAAGAAATGAGCAAAAAGCAGGCAACCTCTGTCCCCTTACTAGGAGACTCACATATAGACCAAGCTGCCCATTGAGTACACATGTGTAGGGGGTCCAGTCCATACATGGTCCTTGGTTGGTGCTTCAGTCGCCATATGCCCCACCCTGGGCCTAGGTTAGTAGGCTCTGTTTGTCTTCTGTGGAGTTCCTGTCCTCTCCGGGTTTTTCTATCCTTACCCCCACTCTTACACAAGGCTCCCTGCACTCTGCTCAATGTTTGGCTATGCATCTCATCATCTCTTTCGGTCCATTGCTGGGTGAAGACTCTTAGAGAATAGCAATGCTAGAAATAGCTTTTTCTTATGCACACTTGCTCATACAAATTAACCTACTATTTTCGCAGTCATTTACAATTTATCTATTTCATTACATCCAATTGTCTATACATTGTAATAGCTCCATCTGCTAATTGCTCTTTATTGAAATGGTTTAAAATAGTTCATTGGTTCCTTTTTTTTTTTTTTTTTTTTTTTAAGCTTTGGAATATACTACCTACATTTTCTACATTGACTTCCACACAGAAAAAATAGTTTAAAAATATTTCAGTGTTCATATTTATATACTATAAAACAGTCTTCATCTGATTTTTTAAAATAAGCTATATTGCAATCTTACCAATGTTCTTTGGTTCAGTATAAATGATATGGTAAATTTGCATTCAAATTCTTGGAACTTTCCAAATCTGTTTTCCATTTAGCTGGCCAGCCAAAAACAATATTTTCATTTGTAAACAGCTGTTCCATAATCAGCTCTTTTGCACTTTGTGGAATTCCATAAAAGACAGAATTTTTATTTAAAATATAGGAATTGCATTAAACCACTGAAAATCATTGATTAGTTTGTGTATTCTGCCATAGAGTTTAGCTTATAAGGAGAGATTTTAGGGAAAATTAAATCTTGTGTCCAAATATAACAGTACTTTAAATATGAGGTCATCTAAACATCTGTCTTCAATATATCACTGAGGATTTAAATCAAAAGTCTGCTAAACATGTACAATCATTTTGAAAATAAATAACAG
The DNA here is from genome assembly GCF_903995435.1 of Acomys russatus. Classification (NCBI taxonomy): domain Eukaryota; kingdom Metazoa; phylum Chordata; class Mammalia; order Rodentia; family Muridae; genus Acomys; species Acomys russatus. Next base: position 68,363,300 of record NC_067137.1, read on the forward strand.
GACAAATTTTGTCTTGATTATGATTATCGTGCATTTTTAAAAGGAAACATTTATTATAATAAGAAAAGTCTGAACTAATTTAAACTTTATTGACATCAAGCTAAAATAGTTTTAGACAAGAGTAAGAGGTATTTCATGTATTTGTTGCTTGATAATATGTTCTAACTTTTCAACAGTACCTGATAAAGTTTTTTTTTTCCACAGAGAAAAGATTGATTTAACTATATACTTCCAATCATAAAATATCCAAGGAAAAATTCAGAACCCAGAAACTTTTCACTTAAGAACTTTCTAAGCAACAGCAGAGTCTCAAAAAGAATTGAAGAAGCCCTATCTATCGACCCCTTACATTATGCTATAAATGAAAAGGATATAGCTAATTACAAAAGACAGTGAAGGCACTAAATTCACTCTAAGGATTTACAATAAGCAAAACGTAGTTTGTTTTACATAAAAGGAACTATATCTTACTTCAAAATGTAATATATATGTACTAAGTATGAGTGCGCAAATTCTGCAATGGGACTACCTTAGAAATTGCTAAATATTTGAGGTGAAGTTAGCACTAAAAGTTAACTGAACAGGGGCTGGAGAGTTGTCTCAGAGGTTAAGAGCATTGGATACTTTCCCAGAGGACCAGAGTTCAATTCCCAGCACTCACATGGTGGTTCAAAACTGTCTGCAGTCTCTAGTAACATGAGCTTCAGCATCTTCACCTGCCTCCTGCAGACACCAGGCACAAATTTGGTACATTATATACAGGTGAAATACTCATACACATAAAATAATATATTTTATAATTTAAAAAGCAAACCAAATACAAGACTTCTACTAGAATTAAAGTGAATACAAGCAGTTGAAAAGCTTTTAAAAATGAAATTTAGACATTCTCTAAATAAAATATGATGTAGGGATTACCAGATAATCCAGGTGCAGAGGATACCAATCTACGGATTTGTCTTGTGTCTAGTGGGCCATCACAAAAATCACCTTACGAGGTGGAAGTTATGCCTTCTGAGCCATGTCTTCCTCTCATTTCCTCTCCTGCTTCTACCATGCTGTTGTGAGCTTTGGCCATGACAATTCTGAATCACATACTCTGCCTTGGTGTATACAAGTACTAAGCTTCCTAGTCATTCAGAGCACCATTTATAGAAGTCCTAACACAAGAACTGTGAGTTGCCTTTTGTCAATACATATGTGCACAAATTTCTGATTTCATGAAAGGAACCTCTAAGATCCAAAAGTTTTCACTCCGCTTCTGCTGAGCCGTCTACTCTTAAACTGCTTTCTCCATCTTCAAAATGATGCTTATGTTTGGCCTTCACCCTCAGTGCACTGCTCAGAACAGCATGAGAGCATGTACAAAGGAGTGGTAACAACAAATTAACCATAGTAAGCAGCTGTAATGATTATGATGATGGCCAGTGATCAGTCAAAATCATGTATCCAAAGAGGCAATTGTTTATTTTAAAACTCTTAAAGAAGTTTAATACTGAAGTCTCTAACAAACCTACTAAGACAATGTAATAATTAAAAATATAATGGAATTCTGTTGAAGCTACAGTTAAGGAACTAGAAACTGCCTAGATGTCATGGTTCATACAATAATCTCAACACTCAGGATCATCATGGCTTTGAGATCACTCTAGACTACATAGTCCAGGCCAATTTGGACTACAGAATGAGACTCCATCTCAAGAGAAAGATGAAGAAAAAAGAAGAATCAGATTCTTAGTAATACAGTCAAGTGCCCCAAAGTCCCTCCCCTAGGCAAAAATAAGCATCACTTCTCACACTTTTTAACATCGTATCACTTTATTATCTGGAATAGTAGGAAAGGGGGAAGGGTGGCTAGTAGGGGAGTGAGGGAAATGAGAGATGGTCTGGGAAAGAAGGACCAAAATACACAGTGTACATATATAAAATTGTGAAGGAATAAAATTTAATAATAAATGTATAAGGAGAAAATGTGCGTATTTTTCTGAGCATATTAATATGGCATTGGCCTCACCCTCAAGCACAGTATTGCTCAACTTTGGCTACACACTAGAATCAGATGGTAGAGCAATTTTTTTTTAAACAGTGAGTATTTAATTCAACCCTTGGAGAGTGATTGAGCTTGTCCGGAGTGTGGCCTATCACATTAGTATCTTTTCAAGTTACTTAACTGATTCTCAAGTATCCAGGCTAAGAACACTGCGTTGGGAGTCTGATCTGGAAAATCAGCATTCATTGCTCCATGTGGCTGTTCGGCTAAATGGTGGAGTATATATTTTATGTGCATCATTTTGTTTAACTTAAAACAACCTACGGCGAAAGATTCTGTTATTGTTACTATTTTCTGAATAAGGAAATCAAGAGTAGAACATTTCCGAAGTCTGTTCTAAGGTCTCGCTGGTGTTAACTGGATAGGGCACAAGCCACAGAGCTCTGTCCAGCTCCAGGATGGGAAATATCACTGGCTACTCACAAAATACAGTCAGGAAGGAGAACTTTAAAAGACAAGAGCTAAGACTCTAAAAGACAAAAGAATTATCCCCAGGGATCTAAAACCACTATAGTAAGCCACATGTTAGAAATGTCCGGGTACAGAGGGATCTGTTCAGCCTGAATTGTAAATTTTCCTCAAATGTTAGTATCTGAGGCAAAGAACAAATTGCAGGCAGTGCCCACCACTAACTGCACACCTCCCGGTTGTCATGGACACGGAGGAACAATGAAATCATTATTTGACTATTATTATTTTAGTTGCTAGTCAGCATATGATTGCATCTGTAAACTGCATTTTCTCTGTTCCCTGTGGATCAGGGGAGCTGTCTCTCCAAGTAGTGACAAAATAGCCACAAACAAAACAGTCTGTCTCAGGGGAAAGCCATCTTTATCTGTCAGTATTAGTCAGTTGAGAAACAGAGCTGTAAGCAGCTGAAAAAACAGTTTGACTGTTTTAAGTTTACAGGTGGCTTATAATGGAAAGTTTTACACACTCAGATTCCTTTACAAGTTAAAAAAAGTTTGGACAGAACAGAGGGGGGGCGGACTGAGTTGGCAGTATGTTCATGCAACGCTTCTAACCAGCTCCCAAAAGCAAAATATCAAACTGTAGTGAAGCTTGGTGAACTAAGCACATGCCTTCTGACAAACAGACCCAGCTAACTGCTACCACACCTCCTCACAGCACACTCCACATGGTAAAATCAGAACCACCACCAAACCTGCTAGCACAAGGTTTGGCACATACAAAACACTCCAGAAATGTTTCCTGGATGAATTCATTTATGTTCAGGGTGTTCATTCTAAAAAGACTTGAAAATCATCTTATAGACATAGTAACAAAGTAATGTTGGCATACAAATAATAGAAAAGCTGCTTGAAGCCCAGATAGACAATATTTTCATGCATCTGCATTGGAGTGCATTACATGGGGAAGAAGAGGCAGAGTGTGTATGTATGTGTACTGTTTATATGGGAGAAACCAGGAAAAGCTATTTGATAATGACACAAGCGCTAGTTTAGGGGGTAACATCAAAGATACCTGCTGTATTTCTTCTAGCATGTGTGGCAGTGAAGCAGACAGAACCAGTTCATTTTATACTTGGCTCAAAATATTTTTCCTGATTTTTCTATTATAGTGTAAATTTTGCCTAATAGAAAACCATAGTTTGAAGACTATTTTAAAAAGGGGTTGATTTGATGTAAAATTTGACATATTATGTACCTGAAACATACAATTAATTAAATCTATCAATTTAGGTACCATTTTCAAAAAAATAATATCAAGGATTTTAAAATGTTGATTAGGAAAGGTTGGAGGAATTGCTCAGTGGGTAAGAGTGCTTGATGCTCTTGCAGAGGACTTAGGTTTGGTTCTCAGTAACCAAAGGGCTCACAGGCATCTATAAATCCTCCTTTTATCCTCCACAGGCTGCAGGCACTCGTGTGATGCACATATATACATGCACACAAGCATTCATACACATAAAACATAAATGTATAGAAACCCATGTAAGTTAGATTCAGGGCCTGCAAAGTGACCAAGTGCATAAGGCCCTTGCCTGCAGCCTGTGGGCCTAAGTTCAATCCTCAGAACTCATGCAAAGATAGGAGAGAACCGACGCCGCTGAGTTGTCCTCTGACATACACACATGCCATGGTATGTACACCATGGCACTCGTGTTCACTGTTATACACACACACACACAAACACGCACACACGCATGGACTGGCTTGGTGAGAAGTGTGGGACAACCTTTAGAGCACTGAATCTTAGGGTTGAAAGATTAAACAAAAACCAAACACCACTGAGAACAGGAAAGCCAGAAAACTCACAGCTTGATTAATAATTCTAGGGTAAGAGGAAACAGAGAATCTATACATGAGGACCTGCCACTTAGGCAATCCTTTCTGCTCTGGGAATACAGGAATAATCCACTTCAAGAAAGGCAGGGTCTTCACTGGTCACCTTAATTAATAATGGTTAAGAAAATGTATTCAGAATAATATTAGATAATTTTAACACCTCAAAAGGTATTATGAGTGATAAAAATAATAGAATAACTGCAAACATAAATTCCCTTCTTTGTTAAAACAAAATCACCTTGGGTTGAACCCTAAATATTTAATAGAGTAATTATGACAATATGAATTAAAAATAATTCTTTATCCCATAAGTCCATATAACCAATATGTGTTGACTTAAAGTAAAATTTAAAAAGAACTTACTTCTCCTGTTGACCCACTATGGGACTTAGAAACCTCCAGAAGCAACATCATGACTCCATTTTAATGTACTCAGCTTCGAGAAGGATACAAAATTTTGAGTTCAGTGAAATAAGGTTAAATTTCTAGATGCTAAACAAGAAAAAAATGCATTTCACGTAGTAAATTCAGAATCATGGTCCATATATATGTATACTTCATATAAATATCTCACTTATAAAATTTTTTTAATGTTAAGACACCTAGACATTTGTAGGCTATTGTGCAATCTTAAGAAGGCCCTGCCAACAAGCACATGAACTAGACTGCGATGTATCTCTACTGTATGGTGTAGCATTTAAGAGATAAGTCATTTACCCAAAGTGCACAGTTACTACAGTTAATACAGTAAAGTCTCAGAATCCCTAAGCCACTATCTTCCCACTATCCTCCTAAGAAGCGAAGTTCACCGTGGCATGGATTCCTCCAAATATGGTGCCTTATTTCTTCCATGTTGATCTCAATTGTACTGGTTTCACTGCTTAGTCCCTATAATATATCCTCAAAAAATGTCAACTACGCCTTTTTAAAGGAAAACTATATAATTCCATAACAAGGATAAGATAACAAATGTTAAGTAGATGTTTTCCATAGAGAAGACACTCCATAAGAGGAAGGGATGAACAAATCCTGCATGGCCATCAACAGATAATTAGGTAGTGAAATGGAATACACAACAGCCATAAAGAAAATGCAATTATGAAATTTTCAGGAAACTAGACAGTTGAATATAGAAAATATTATATTAAGAGAAAGGCAGATTCTCTCTTATATGTGAATTCTATCTCCATAGGTATGTGCAGGGGTCATGTAATCAAACAGGGACCACAAGAGGGAAAAAGATGAGTTGAAATAGTGGGAAGCATGAAAGAACACCCGTGATGTAATGTATAAAAGAGGCTAGTGGTAATGGAAAGGCACAAAGGGAGGAGGCCAATGAAGACGAGAGGAGAATCAGTAAAATAAATTCCTTACGAAAATTTTCTGAAATATAATACTTTGTAGGACAATTAAAATTAACATAATAGAAAGGCACAGACTTTCTAAGGGCCGTCACACAGTCATGCTTTCAACCCACACACTACAGTGAAAAAGAAGGCACGTTTTATATCTAGGCATAATTGGGAGAACTGCAACCCTAAAGCGCTTTAAATGTGTAGTCCCATTTACTCAGTCTTGCCGTCTCTGTATGGTACTCCTTTACTTCTGGCTGCTGGCACCTTCCCATTTCATTGCTAAGAGAGACACGGAATAATGTCACATGTGAACAAATCTATGCATCGATCCCACATTAGAATGTATAAAACCTCTCTGGAAGCTAGCTTTGGAAGGGCAAAGAAGTCCATATGTAGGGTTAGGAATCCTTACTACCACAGGGATAAAAGTTCCAATTAGTGGTATTTCCCTTCTAATACAGGTCTTCAAAGGTGGACAAATTAACACAGCATGTTCCAGAGAGAAATGCATCTTGATATCAAACTACTCACCTAAAGCAACACATTTCTGTAAAAATATCTATGTATTTAAGCCACTGTAACACACGCACATGCGCACACATGTATGATGTTCTATGTTCCTCTTACAAATAGTAAATGTGAATCTTTTTCAAAGAATCATCTTGTAGTTTCACTGGTTATTTGTATTAGTTTTTGTCAACATTTCATTTATTTCTGCACTGCTCTTTATTATTTCTTTCCATATACCGATTCAGGTTTTGTTTTGTTGATCTAGAGATTTCTATAGAGTCCTAGCTGAACTGAAACTTGCTATGTAGACCAGGCTGGCCTGAAAGTTGTATGTAGACAACTCACAGAGATCTACTCTGCTGGGATTAAAGGCATCCACCACCACACCTGGCCTTCACAATGATGTCTAAAGACTCAACCTGCCCATAAAGTGGTTCACAGAGCCAGGTGCAAACCTTTGTCGCCAGTTACTCAAGAGGGAGAATTGTTTGAGCTCAGTATAACTAAAATACAAGGTCCACCTCTTAACAAAGGATGTTACAAAACTATAGAACCCAATTCTAATTAGAAAACTGAGTTTACAATAGTAAATATTTCTGTATATATTTGTACACAAGCTGCTCTTTGTCTTTTACTGATGATATATCAGACATTTTGCTAGAGGGAGCAAATCACACCGGCTAACAGAGAATCACTCTCATTTAAATGGACCCTGGTTCCAAAATCGAAAGTTTTTGGAGGTGGTCAAAAGCACTACTGTTCCCTCAAGGGACAGTCCATCCATTAGTAAAATGGATGCTGCGAATGAACTCGGAGCAGTAGGTCACCAGAGCAGAACTTACTTCCTTTACTGCTGCCGTATTCACTCTGGACAGTCAAGGGTGCGTAAGCAGCATAAGTCTCTGTGGAGTTGTATTGCTCTGTGGAAAACACTGTACTTATTGAGTGGATGTCAATGAACCACTTGCTGTCCAGGACACACAAAATAAAGAAAATATGATCTCTACCTAGCCTGCAGTCTCTCTATATAACATATTTATAGTGTAGGGTTTACAACTAACAGAGGGAAAACAAATAAACAAACATAAAACTAAAGTAATGGTGAAATGAGTGCTTAAGAATGGAAATAATATTATGTATTGCACTTTATGTAAGCATTCCCTTGAGCACATTGTAAGTATATACGACATTAGTGTATAAGTATTGACAACACAGATGAACCTTCTACCTACAAAAGAATCCAAGAATCACACAGGCATTAAAGACAACTCTCCTTTTATTTTATTTTCTAATTTAGATGCCAGTATCTCTAGTTTTGTCTTTATGTTTCCCTTTGTCTCTGTTGAGCTCCTGATCCCAAACAAATAGGCACTGGATGCCTATCAGCAAACACAGAAAAACATTGCTGTCTGGGGGAAGCTGCCAACAGACTTACCACTTTGTGTCACTGCACTCCCAATTTTAAAGAGTATGATTTCCTACTGCAACTGAACAATGCTTCATCAAAAAAGTAAGTAAATAAAAGCAAATAAATCACTAACCAGTCTCTTCTGCTGCTTATATTAAATATTTCCCGCATTTTTCCTCACTACAACAGCCCTAAAATTTCACGCCTTCACACATTTCTCACTAAGAAAAGATAAAAAAAAGTTTAATTTCATAATCATTAAACTAAAAGGCATTTTTTGAAGCCATAAGAAAGTTGTACTGCCATCGTGTGGCTAAAAGTATGCTTACAGAAACCAACATTAAATATTTCCCACTAACAAATTTATAACCCAGTCTGGATCAATCTAATTTTTTATTTGAAATCTATATGTAAAGATAATAAATTATTCACACATCTCTCTCCAATTTCTTGTGTTAAATGTCACTGCATTAAAACAAGAAACAACATTTTCAATGACTGATTCTGATACAAAACTATAACAGTTGTGTACTTGGTACTCCTGCTCTTGCTGACAGAAGTTTATAATTTAATGTTACTGTAATGCACACTCTAGCTAAAATAATCTTGAGGAACCACACTACAGGATCCAGAATTTTCAAGTGACCTATAACATTGTAAAAACAATCAATGTCATATTTATCCAAATTGATCAACAATTTTTGTTTGACCCAGGACTCTAACTCCCAAACAAAGATTGCCACTAAAAAAATAAATATTACAGCAAATAGAAATAGGTTTTCCATCTCTCCCTATTACTACATCTAGCCTATTTTCTCATACATGATTAAAACTCATAGCTTAATTCTAACTAAATAAAGGTTTAATTCTAAAGTGCTGTCCTCTGTATTTTTAAAGTATAGGATCTTCTAGATTCTGTGCAAGGCATCTGAAGGGATCTGCACCAAATGCTTTGTAGTGATGGAGTCTGATTAGAGGTTAAGATCCTCTAGATCTAAGTCTACCTAGGGCTTCTTTTTTAAGCATTTCATCTAAGTTATAGGAAGACAGTGCCATCTATAGGTCTGCACAAGCAGAGAGGGACCAGCTTAGGTGTTGATGGAAGAGACACAATGATACACTATCCCTAGTAGCTCAAAGTTAACCCTGTTCACCCTCAGATCTCTGGAGGTGATATTGTTATTACAACGTGTTTTAATGTTTCTCTACAATAAATTTCCAAAATAACAATAATAGCAGCAAGAAAAAAAGAAACTCAGTATTTTACTACAGTTTTTATACTCCGTAGTCCCTAAATATTGGTAACTATTGAAGAAGTATTAGCATGCTGATAGGCATCTTTCCTCTCCTCGAGGCACTTATCTTACAAAACTCTTTGTGTACATTTTTCACTGTACATGTCATCTAATTCTGTTAAAACACACAGAAAAAGAAGTCATATATTTAATCTACAATTCTGTGGTTTTTATATGCACTAAACTAAATCCACTTTTGCATCTAACCCCAACTGGCTATTCATATTCAGGAAAAAAAAGGTTGAGGATACATCCACTTCAAAAACTTAAAATGTGGCGCGGCGTGATTGCACATGCCTATAATCCCACACTCAGGGAGGTGGACTCAGTTGTATCTCTGAGAGTCTGAGAGCAGCCTGGTCTACAAAGTGAGTCCAGGACACCCAAGGCTACACAGAGAAAATTTTTCCTTTTTACAGATAAGCTCCAGTGTGTTCTGTGGGGATGCTCTTACCTGAAAAAGGAATTCCATGTGCCTTACTTGGAATTACATGCTTACCTAGGTGCATGTAAAGGGTGAAAGAAAAGAGAACCTGTTAATGTTGAGATCCATGCTGTGCAAGGAGAATCTCTCTGAGCTAGGTCAGATGTTTAAAGAGACTGTCTGCGGCAGCACCCCTAGGCTCTGTTTAGTCAACTTCTCAAAGCAGGTCTGGATGCTTAACCCAATGAGTAAAAACGCAATGGTATATACATGGGGCTGTGTACATCATTTCCCATGCTGCACCCTAAGCAGTGTACAGTAGTGGCCGAGAACTCAAGTTCTGAAAAACAGAGAGAGATGGGGTGGGGGAGGTGGAATGCAGAATTTGGGTTTCATACTGTGTCACTAATCTTGAACAAGCAAAGTAATTTCTCTGAGATTTATGTTTCTTATCTTTAAGAAATCAGAAATTAATATAGGTGATTTAAGTGAAGCGAAATACTTTGAATGGCACTCAAGACGATAAGATGTGTTTTATCAGTTCTTATTGATTTTATCATATTTATTAACAATGATAACTATAAAATTTCAGTCTGACCTAAGTAAACCCTCAATAAAGCCCATTTACGGCTTCTTTGGTTGACAAAAAGAATGAATATGTCTGAAAGAAAAATAGCAATGAGTACAAGTATACAATAGAGAGAAAATAGCATTTGAGGTGGTGACTTTAAAATATGTTTCTAGACTGTGTTTGAAAATCACTAGAGCCCAACTGAGTCCATGTCACTTCTATTATATACATTAGCATATGGCTCTGCAAAATTCCAACATGGATGGGAGTGGCTGATCAGCCCCCACACCTAGCTGAGGAGCCCTAAATACTGAATAGCCTCTGAGGAAGGAAGAAACATTTTTCTTTAAGGGTGAATTCAGTTCCCATGACTATATAGGCAAAAACAAATCGTATGCAGTAGGTTATTTTCAAAAAGAAGACAGGAAGAACTCTCTCTCTCTTTTTCTCTCTCTCTCTCTCTCTCTCTCTCTCTCTCTCTCTCTCTCCTCACTCTTCTCTGGCCTGGCCTGTCTGGGACACAGAAAGTAAACCAGCAGAGGTAAGTTGGGCATGGGCCACAACTCACATTAGCTGCCATTCCAAAGAGGACTGAGGGATACCTGAGCAGCTTTGGCCTTGGATCTCTCTCTAACCCCTGCTTACAGGCCTGGCCCACCTGGGACAGAGACAGACAAAAGCCACATTGGAGGAACCTCCAGGTTGACTAACACCAGAGACAACCATATGGCTAGAGACCAGTTCAAGAAGACAAGTAGCAAACCTCAGAGCCATATGAAACCACCAGAAACCAGAGGTCCTACAACAGCAAGCCCTGGAGATACTAACAGCCATGAAGCACAAGAAAAAGATTTAAATCTGAGGTGATGAAAATGATAAAAGCCTTGAGGGAAGAAAATAATTCTTTCAAAGAAACACAGGAAAATACGTTCAATCAGATGAAGGAATAGAGTAAATCCTATAAAGAATTTCAGGAAAATACAATCAAATGGGAGAAAGAAAAGAAAGATGTGAATAAAGCAATTCAAGACTAAAAAGGTAATTAGAAGCAACAAAGAAAACACAATCTTAGGCAATCCTGGAGTTGGAAAACCCAGGGAAAGAACAGGACCTGCAGACACAAGCAACAACAATAACATACAAGAGATGGAAGAGAGAATCTCAACTGTAGAAGATAATGTTGAAGTTATCGATAAATCAGTGAAAGAAAATGTTAAAACAAAAAGTTCCTGACACAAAACATCCAAGAAATCTTAAAAACTATAAAAAGACCAAACTTAAGAATAATAGGAATAGAAGGAAAAGACTCCAAGGTACATGGCCCAGAAAACATTTTCAACAAGATCATAAAAGAAAACTTCCCCAACCTAAAGAAATAAATGCCCATAAACATACAACAAGCCTACAGAACTACAAACAGATTGGAACAGAAAAGAAAATCCTCCCACCACATAATAACCAAAACATTTACTGTATGCAATGAAAGAAAGAATATTAAAAGCTGCAAGAGAAAAAGCCCAAGTCACATATAACTGCGAACCTATCAGAATTACCCCTGACTTCTCAAAAGAGACTATGCAAGCTAGAAGGGCCTGGACAGAAGTCATGCCGACACCAAGAGACCCCAGATGCCAACCCAGACTGCTATGCCCAGCAAACCTTTCAATCACCACAGATGGATAAATCAAGATATTCTGTGGGGAAAAAAGTTTAGACAGTACCTAGCCACAAATTCAGGCTAACAGAAGACACTAGAAAAAGGAATCCTACCTAAGGAGGATAACTACAGGAACACAGGAAACACAGGAAATAAACCCACACTCACAAAAACAAAAGAAAGGAGATACATACAACAACACCAACACAAACAAAATAAAACAAAACAGGAACTAACAACCATTGGTTATTAATATCTCTCAACATCAATGGCCTCAACTCCCTAATAAAAAGATACAGTCAATATACCCAGAAGATGCTCCAGTACACAAAAAGAAAATTTGCTCAACCATGTTCATAGCAGCCTTATTCATAATAGCCAGATCATGGAAACAGCCTATGTGTCCATCAGTAGAAGAATGGATAAAGAAATTGTGGTACATATACACTATGGAATACTATTCAGCTATTAAAAACAAGGAATTCCCGAAATTTGTGGATAAATGGATTGAGCTAGAAATGATCATAATGAGTGAGTTTAACCCAGAAGCAGAAAGACTCAAATGGTATATACTCACTTATATCTGCATACTAGCCCAAGGAGCATGTCCCACGAAAGCCTTCACTTACCAGGAAACTGGGACAGAGGGGAGGATATCCTATTGGGACTCTAGATGAGAGAAGCATGGGAGAATAGCAAAGTAGAAGGCTCCAGAGGGTCCTAGAAACCTACAAGTAAACATTATGATAGGCAGATTTGGGCACAGGGGTCCCACTCAAACTAAGGCACCAGCCAAGGACAATACAGGCGGTAAACTTTAAGCCCCTACCCAGATCTAGCCAATGGTCAGAACATTCTCCACAGTTGAATGGAGAGTGGGATATGACTTTCTCACATACTCTGGTACCCTCACATTTGACCATGTCCCCTGGAGGGGGAGACCTGGTGGCACTCAGAGGAAGGACAGCAGGTTGTCAAGAAGAGACTTGATACCCTATGAGCATATACAGGGGGAGGTAATCCCCCTCAGGAACAGTCATAGGGGAGGGGAATAATGGGAAAAAGGGGGGGGGGGGAGAATGGGAGCATACAAGGGATGGGATAAACATTGAGATGTAACAAGAATAAATTAATAAAAAAATTTTTAAAAAAAGATAAGTCATACAAAATGGATGTGAAAACAGGACTTATCATTCTGCTGCATATAAGAATGCATATAAGAATAAAGGGCTGGAAAAAGGTATTCCAAGCAAACAGACCCAAGAAGCAAGCTGGAGTAGCCAGTCTAGTATCTAATAAAATAAAATTTGAACCAAAACTAATCAAAAGAGATGAAGAAGGACACTTCATACTCATCAAAGGAAAAATACACCAAGATGACTTTTTAATCCTGAACACCTATGTTCCAAATGCAGGAGCACACACATTCGTAAAAGAAGGATTACTACACCTTAAATCACACATCACACATTAATAGTGGGAGACTTCAACACGCCCACTCTCCCCAATAGATAGATCATTGAGACAGAAACTAAATGGAGAAATAATGAAACTTAAAAATGTCATGAACCAAATAGACCTAACAGATATCTATAGAACATTTCGCCCAAACACAAAAGAATACACCTTCTTCTCAGCACCTCAGGGAAACTTCTCCAAAATTGACCTTATACTTGGTCACAAAGCAAACCTCAACAGATACAAGAAGATCAGAATAACCCCTTGCATCTTATCAGACCCTCCTGGATTAAAACTGGAACTCACCAACAACAGAAAGAACAAAAGGACTACACGCTCATAGCAACTGAACAATTTCCTACTCAATGACCTCTGGGTCAGAGATGAAATAGAAAAAATAAATTAAAGACATCCTAAAATTCAAAGAAATAAAAATACAACATACCCAAACTTATGGGACACAATGAAAGCAATGCTAAGAGGAAATTCTATAGCACTAAGCACCTTCATAAAGAAATTGGAGAGATTCCATATTAGCAGCTTAACAGGACACCTGAAAGCTCTAGAACAAAAAGAACCAAACACATCAAAGAAGAGTAGATGACAGTAAATCATCAAACTCAGGGTTGAAATCAATAAATTAGATACAAAGAAAACAATCCAAAAATAAACAAAACCAACAGTTGGTTCTTTGAGATTATCAACAAGATAGACACACTCTCAGCCAAACTACCTAAAAGATGGAGAGTAGTCAAATCAACAACATAAGAAATGAAAAGGGAGAGATAAGGACAGACACAGAGGAAATTCAAAGAATCATTAGGTTTTACTTCAAAAGCCTATATGCCATAAAATTTGAAAATCTAAATGAAACTGACAATTTTCTTGAAAGCTACCCATTACCAAAATTGAATCAAGATTAGGTAAACAAATTAAATAGTCCTGTATCTCTTAAGGAAATAGAAGCAGTCATCAAAAGTCTACCAACAACAACAAAAATAACAACAAAAAGCCCAAGGCCTGATAGATTCACTGCAGAATTCTACCAGACCTTCAAGGAAGAGCTAATACCAATTCTGTTCAAACTCTTCCACAAAATAAAAACAGAAGGAACACTCTATGAAGCCACTGTCACCTTAATACATAAACCACACAAAGACCCAACAAAGAAAGAGAATTTCAGAGCAATTTCCTTTATGAACGTTGATATAAAAATACTCAATAAAATACACACAAACTGAATCTAAGAATGCATCAAGAGTATCATCCACCATGACCAAGTAAGCGTCATCCAAGGCACGCACACACGGTTCAATATACAGAAATCCATCTATGTAATCCATCATATAAACAAACTGAAAGAAAAATGTCATGGTCATCTTTTAGATGCTGAAAAGGCATTTTAAAAAAATCTAACACCCATCATGTCAAGGTCTTGGAGAGATTGGTGATACAAGGCACATACCTAAACACAGTAAAGGCAATATACAAAAAGGCAATAGCCAATATCAAATTAAATGGAGACAAACTTAAATCAATTCCACTGAAATCAAGGACAATATAGTACTTGAAGTCCTAGCTAGAGCAATAGGACAGCTAAAGGAGATCAAAGGAATACAAATTGGAAAAGAAGAAGCCAAAGTATCACTATTTGCAGATGATATGATAGTATATATAAGTGACCCCCAAATTCCAAATATACACCTGTTAAACACCTTCCAAAGAGGGGCTGGATACAAAATCAACTAAAAAAAATCAGTAGCCCTCCTTTATACAAAAGACAAACAGGAAGAGAAAAAAATTATGAAAACAACACCCTTCACAATAGTCACAAAAATTATCTTGGTGTAATTCTAACCAAACAAGTGAAAGACTTGTATTAAAAACAAAAAACAAAAAACCTTCAATTTCTGAAGAAAGGATGAAAAAACGTCCCATGCTCATGAAACGGTATGATTAGCATGGCAAAAATGGCCATCTTACCAAAAGCAATCTACAGATTCAGTGCAATTCCCATCAAAATACCAAAACTGATTATTTACAGACATTGAAAGAACAATTCTCAACCTCATATGGAGAAACAAAAACTCCTGACTAGCAAAGACAACCCAATACAATAAAAGATCTTCTGGAGGAATCTCCATCTATGATCTCAAGCTATACTATAGAGCAACAGTAATAAAAACTGCATGGTACTGGCATAGAAACAGACAGGCAGATCAATGGAATCGAATTGAAGGCCCAGAAATAAATCAACACACTTAAGGACACTTATTTTTTGACAAAGAAGCCAAAACCATACAATGTAAAAAAAAAAAAAAAAAAAAAAAAAAAGAGCATCTTCCAACAAATAGTGCTGGTCTAACTAGATGTCCACATGTAGACAAATGAAAATAGACCCTTACAAAAAAAAATAGACCATGTACAAAACTCAAGTCCAAGTGGATTAAAGACCTCAACATAAAACCAGACAAACTAAATCTGGTAGAGCTCATTGGCACAAGAGACAACTTCCTGAACAGAACACCAACAGCTCAGGCTCTAAGATCAACAATTAATCAATGGGGCCTCATGAAACTGAAAAGCTTCTGAAAGGCAAATGACACTGTCAACAGAACAAAATGACAGCCTACAGACTGGGAAAAGATCTTCATCAACTCTACATCTGACAAAGAGTTAATATACAAAATATATAACGAACTCAAAAAAATTAAACACCACCAAGCAAAACAATCCAATTAAAAATGAGGTACATAAGTAAACAGAATTCTGAACCAAGGAATAACGAATGGCTGAGAAACACTTAAAGAAATGTTCAACATCCCTAGTCATCAGGGAAACGCAAATTAAAATTACTCTGAAATTCCACGTTACACCTGTCAGAATGGCTAAGATCAAAGACTCAAGTGACATCACATGCTGGTGAGGATGTGGGTAAGGGGAACATTGCTACATTGTTGCTGGGAGTGCAAACTTGTATAACCACTTTGGAAATCAATCTGGTGTTTTTTCCAAAAAAATTGCAAATAGTACTACTACCTCAAGGCCCAGTATACTACTCCTGGGCATATACCCAAAAGATGCTCCACCATACAACAAAGACATTTGCTCAACTATATTCATAGCAGCTTTATTTGTAATAGCTAGAATCTGGAAACACCCTAGATGTCCCTCACCAGAAGAATGGATAAAGAAACTGTGGTAAGGAAATCTTGAAATTTGCAGGCAGATGTATGGAACTAGAAACTATCATCCTGAGTGAGGTAATCCAGACCGAGAAAGAATCATCCCGAGTGCAGTAACCCAGACCCAGAAAAAACATTCTCACTTATAAGCAGATGTTATCCACATAATACAGGATAGCCATACTACAATCTACAGACCTAAAGAAGTTAAATAACCTAGATGTCCCTCAAACAAAGAATAGATAAAGAAACTGTGCTACATTTATACAATGGAATACTCCTTAGCTATTAAAACAAGAAAAATCTTGAAATCTGTAGTAAAATGGATCGTGAGTGAGGTAGCCCAGACTCAGAAAGACACACATGGTGTATACTCCCTCATAAGTAAATATTAGCCAAATAATACAGGATAACTCCACTACAATATACAGACCTAAAGTAACTATGTAACAAGGAGAAGCCTAGGGAGAATCCTTAATTCTCATTCAGAAGGGCAAATAGAATGGACACCAAAAGTGGCTGAAGAGAAGGAACAAGTGGTAAACCTACCATAGAAGTTCTCTGGAAGACTCCACCCAGCTGGAGATGGAAGCAGATACTGAGTCTCACAGTCAAACTTTGGGTGGATTTCAGGGAGTCTTATAGAAGAATTGGTAGATAGAAGGACCTGGAGGGGACAGGAGCTCCACAGGAGATTAATGGGGCCAACCAATTCAGGGGCAGGGGTGGAGGTGCTGCAGAGACTTATGCACCAACCAAGGACCATGCATGGTGAGGACCTAGACTTTCTGCTCAGATGTAGTCTACAGGCAGCACAGTCTCTTTGTGAGTCCCATAATATGGGAAATAAGGGCTACCTCTGACACGGTCTCTGGTGCCCACTGGTTGATACTTTCCCTGGTGTGGTGACCTTGCCAGGCTGCAGAGTAAAAGAATACAGGCAGTCCAAATGAGACTTAATAGACTGAGGTCAGATGATAGGGGAGAAGGGCTGCCCCTTTCTGAGGGATGGGGGCAGGGATGGGGGGGGGGAGTGGGAAGCAACAACAGAGGGGGCTGCAATCGAGACGTAAAGTGAACAAATTAAAATCTTTTAAATTTGAGAATCTAAAACAAATACTACATTAATTTTTTTAAAAGACAGGAGGTGGGAGTGGGTAAGAAGTGGTGGATGAGCTGAAGAGTCAGGGGAGGAAAGAGTAGTGTTGGAGTATTCAAAATATATTGTATGCATGCATGAAATTCTAAGAGAATTAACACTATATTATTTCTTAAAATAATAAATGTGCCTCTTCAAGGAACAAAGAGGTTGCAGATACAGACCTGGGAGGTGCTGTAAATAGTTAAGTTTACAAATCAGCGAAAGAGCAGATGGCTTTTATTGGGAAAATAGCAGATGAGCTTGGGTAGTTAGCAGGGGAGACAGTAAAGGACTCAGCAGCTGGGTGTAGTAGCCAAAGCCTATACTCTGGAGACAGTCCACAGAACTGCTGTGATTGCAAGGCCAGGCTGGTTCATAGTGAGAAGCAGGACAGCCCTAGCCACAGATTGAGAGAGACCCTGTCAAAATAAATGAATAAAGAGACAGGAAGAAGGTTGACACCACTTAAAGTAAGTTGAAGATAAGTGAGAAACTTTCAGAAAAGTTGACAATGGAAGAAAAAAAAAGACCATAAAACCACATATTTGGATATGAGAAACACAGTATAAGGGAAGTTTTAAGTCCATCCATACACCTAAACAAGATATACCTAGGGCCTGGGGAGTTGGCTCAGTGGCTGAAATGCTGAACAAACATGAGGACCTGAATTTGTATCCTGAGCATCCATGAAAAAACTGGGTATGGCAGGGCACTTGTCTGTCACCTCAGCATGAAAAGGGGACTGGGGAGAGAAAACCACTGACCATCTGGCCAAAGCTGTCATAAGGTTCAGTAAGAGACCCTGTCTCAAAAACTAGAGTGGAGAGTGATAGAGGAGGACACCAGTGTCAAAGCCTGACTCACACTCATGAAGTGCTGATTGTACCCACAGCACATGCACATACACCACACACATACATGCATATACACATGTATACGAAGGGAGAGATATGTCAATGTGGTCACCCTTGGTGTCAGTGAATGTGACCACATTTGAAAATACAATTTTTTGTGGATAAATATCTGCAGATTAAAATAGAATATACAGGATCAGAATGGAATTTATAAGAACTCTGGGAAATCTGGACATAAACACAGAACCCGGTGTCTTTAAAAAAAAAAAAAAAAGATGGCATGCGAGGATGGACTCGAACACTGGACTAACATATCTACAACTAAAACTGCTAGGGACTGCAGGGTACTAAGAGACTCATCCAGATTCACCTTTAGTGCCTGTCTTTACAACCTTGATTATGGACTTTTAGCCCCAAGTACTTTGAAAAAACAAACTTCTTGTGACATGGCTTTGGAAGCACTAGCAAGTTTTTATAAGCCTCTACATAACAACCAAAATACATTGATTTTAAAGAATATTTAAAAGGCATAGAAATTATGATCATATCAAGATTCAAAAATAATTGACACTACAACAATGTAGATATTCTGATTACTTGAAAAAAATAACAATTTTCAAGTTTAGATATAATGCCAATGCAAGAATGAAAGCAAAGGGATAAGAAAATTGTTAAGAAAAATAATTTAAAGACTAGGGTTATGCTTCAGTGGTAAAGTGCTGGCATGTGTGAAGTCCTAGGTTCAAACACTACCATTGCAAAGAAAATAAATCGGTCTAGTCTAGCATGAAATTCCTGTAGGAGTTTCATAATCTAATTCCTTTTGTTCACTCATTCATTCATTTACATTTTAAATACACCACTGCTTGAATCATAAAGATGTCTGCAAATGGGCCAGCAAGTGGCTGAAGGACAAGCCTGGTGACCCGCGTTAGATTCCTTGGATCCACGTAATAGAGAATATGGACTCCTGCAAGTTGTTCTCTGATTACCACATGCATGCCATGGTACATGTGCCCACACACACATGTACATGAACACAATTAAAAATGAAACTGTAATGACAAGTTTTAAGGCAATCAGCAATGATTTGTAACATCTCTTTGCAGTTTGGAGTCCTGAAATATTAAATTGTTATTGTGAGCCTCTCGTCAAGAAATGACAGGGAATTTTTATACCCAAAGATACTTTTTCACATTATTTACTAAGTAGCTGAAACAAAATACTGTTCTAAGCACCTTTATAGTTAACAATCTTAAGAATTATTAGAACCCGGGACTCCTCTTCTCGGAGGAAGAACCTAAGAATATGCAAATCTTCTGTGAGCTGGCTTCTGTTTACTCCTTAATGTAGGTCACAAACATTTTTCAAGCTCTGCTGTGTTACCTCTGAAACAGAGTCTTTAATATTCTGAGCCACTGTGGCTATGCTGGCGTCAGGGCAAGAAAGGTCTGGTTTAGCAGCCTGTTTCTAAAATATTGGGGAAGTTTGTTTTATGTCAACTGAATAACGTATCCACAGGGCGGCAGTAGCAAAACTTTTAAAACATCATTCAGAAGAATAAAACATGAAATACTTTGAAATGTAGTGATTCAATGCCTGTTTTGTTCTTTATTCCATATTTTTGAAGACTAGATTTCCCTAAAGAGAGAGAAGACTACATTTTAATTAACACACACCCTTTAAAGGTATTTTATAATTAATTTGAGCAATATAGTTGCTTCCTCCTTTCTGGTTAAAATAGGGTTTTTCTTTTTTCCTCCCTAATTATCCAGATAATGGGTCCCAGCCTCTCTTTGATGTGTCACAGTGCTCACCTGTTTCACCACAACCTGATTTATTATCAAACAATTACAGTTCCTCAAATCCCAAATTTCCAAAGGTGTCATTTATCCAAATCACATGTGTATCCCTTTTGCACTCATTCTAAAAAAGAAATTTACTTGATCAAAAATTTAACCTTGATTACCCCCTGGTGAATCAGCCTTTTTATTACCTACTACAAATTAAAATCTAGAAGACTTTTAGTGTAAGTACCATTAATGCATCACCTTTAAGTATATTTAAACCATTATGATAGGATTAAAAAGAGAGAAAAATGTTACGAAAATGAAACATGTAAGATATAGAAGATGCAGAAATTTTTTTAAAAATTGAAAATTATTCTATATCTTTTAACCATTTTGGTTGAAAGTCTCGTACACTTTACCTTTTAGAATAAGAAATAGTTTTATAGGCTCTCAGAACTAATCTCTTGAAGCCTGTCCATGAATCCCAGGCTTCCCCTGCCCAGAGCGGACTGTCACTTCACTCTCCTTTGCTGAAAACCATTAATGATATTACAATTCACAAAGCACTTGAACTGTGTTTAACACAAAATTAGAGCCACCCCGTTTTTTTCCAGAATAATTTGATCAAACAGTTAATTTCAAGCAAAGTGACGGCATCTGGGGAGATGTACAAAGTAGAATACAGAAATTGATGAAAATATGGGGTGTATACCTACAAATTACAAAGGACCAGACTGAGGCTAGGGTAGGTGCCAAATATGCTGGAGAACTGGTGTCCTTCTAGCAGTGACTTTGAAGAGTAAGTTTCTGAGAGTTTGTAGAGAGACCCTAGGTTTGCCAAGGTGAAAGGCACCCGGTGTGTATGGTCTAGTGGTAAACTTACAAGAAAATCTGACAGGTCCTAGCAAGAGAAGGACTTCCCAGGAAACCAGAGAAACTTCAGCAGAGCACTCAGGAGATTCTGGTTTTGGGTGCGAAAGTTTCATAAGAGTTTGGAGTAAATAACTCCACTCCAGTTTGGAGTGGACCTAAAAGGATTATAGATGACATGGAAAAGAAAAAAGAAACAAAAGAACAACCTCATGGGCTTTCAGAACATGTAAATGTGCACAAACTAGTCACTAAGAAAAAAGAGGCAGAGCCAGGGAGAACATACTACTCTTGCAGAAGACCTGAATTCAATCCCTAGAACCCACTTTGTACAAATCCCAGGCCTCTGTCCTCAGAGGGTCACTGGTCTTCATGTGAACATATCCATACAGACCACACACATATACATAACAAAAAGTAATAAGATAAGTATCCATCTAAAAGAAGAGCAGGAGGGCTATCTGAAGTGAATCCATGGCCCAAGATACAAGTAACAAGCTGGTTCTGTGAATGACAGGGAAGCCTCCCAGAACTTGATGATGTAAAAAAAAAAAAAAAAAGAGGGGGGGGATTTTAAAGGTAAGGACACTAAAAGCCAAAAACAGTGTGAGAAGTTCTGTCATTGTTGTTGTCATGCTTGTTGGTAATCATAGGTAGATTTGTAAGCAGCAGGAAAAGAAGAAGAAAAGCAAGAAGGCGGAGAAGGAGAAGGAAAGAAGGAGGGGGTGGGGGGAGGAGGAGAATGAGGAGGAGGAGAAGGAGGAAGAAGAGAAAGAAGAAGAGAAGAAGGTGGTAGTGCTTTAGGATAGTCCAACTTTGAGTATGGGCTACATGGTCCTTGTCCATAGGCCCTTTTCAGTCCAAAATTTGCCCAGCTGAATGTGGAGGCCCTGGGTGGATTGCCATGAAAAGAAATAGATTTTATTTTGGACAAAAATGAGTCTTATCCCTTCTAGATAGGCATAATGGTATTTAGTGAGCACATTTAAAGACTTGCAGTTGTAGATAAAAGAGTTCTTTAAGAAATGTAATCTAATAGGAGCTACAGAGAGTAAGAGAGGGCACACATGATCCCTCTAACTTCTGAAAATGTCTAGCAATGAGAGTAACATTCCCCTACTCCCTTCTCTACCCCTAACTTCCTGTTACTCGGTTCTTTCTTCTGTGAATGGGAATTATGTATGATGTTGTCTGCCTTGTGGACCCACGAGAGGATTAAAGATATTAATTCCTGTGAAGCATAGACCTGTGGCATTTAACATTCAATGGGCATCTGCTGCCTAATTTTTTGTTAACTTGACATAGGCCAGAGTCATCTGAGAGAAGGGAATCCCAATTGAGAAAATGTTTCCATAAGATTGAGCTATAGAGCAAGGCTGTAGAGCTTTTTCTTAGTGACTGATGTGGGAGCCCAGGCCTTTGTGGGTGAGGTAACCTCTGGGCTGGTGGCCATGAGTTCTGTAAGAAAGCAGGCTGACCAAGCCAGTAAGCAGCACCCCTCCATGGCCTCTGCACCAGCTGCTGCCTCCATGTTCTTGCCCTGTTTTGAGTTCTGGTCCTTACTTCCCTCAATAACAAACAGCAATATGGAAGTATATGCCAAATAAAACCTTTCCTCCCCAAGTTGTTTTTGTTCATGGTGTTTCATCACAGCAATAGTGATCCAAAATAAGACAAGGCATTAGCATAGAACTGATTGAAATTTAACATTCAATAGGCATTAGCATAGATCTGACTCAATAGTTATTAGCTAGTTTAATATTTGCATTATTGACATGTTAGTGAGAATGTTAAAGCTGGAAGAACCTAGAAAGAAAAAAAAATTGCAAAATATTAATGGGGAAGGGTGTAATTCCCCAGCCAGACTTTGGGAAATGGTTAATATTCTAACAGAGAGAAAAAAATAGAGGCGCACATGCCAGCATTAGAAATAAAAGTACAAGCACCTTATTTAGCAGAGTATAGAAGAAAGGTGGAAAATATTCCTAAAAGCTAACACAGAGCACATCATGAGGGCTATAGAATTCATTCTCTTCCTACTTCCAGGCCCACTCTGACCCACAGCAAAAGCCAAAAACGGTTTACTTGCAACACTCTGCTAGATGGCTTAAGCCCTCCCACTCCCTGTAGTACTTTTGATCAAAGATCTAACACAGTGTTTTTAAAATAAAAATATTAGCCTATCTAAAATTGGGTTTTGGTACAGTCATACTTGGAAGCCTACAGTCCAACATTTTAAACAAATTTCCAGGTACCACTATATTTCCTGTTTGTTTTCTAGATAGAATTTCACTCTATAGATCAGGCTGGCCAGCCTCTGCCTCTCAAGCATTGGGATTAAAGGTGACTGCCACCACACCCTGCTGTTAAAGTCAGAAGTCTGGCCTCTGAGTTTAAAATAATGGACTCCCTTTCTTAGCTGGGTTCCCTCTCTGCTTGATCTGGGGAACCCCAGGTCCTCTAAGGAGAATCACACAGCCCTCAGGGAGATTACAAACCCAACCCTTTCCTGATAAGAAACAGTTCATGAAGCACCTGGTGATTCCTCCAGACACCCTCCCTATGCTTATGAGATGTTTTAGTGTCTTGACTTTTAACCTAAGACCTTTAACTGTACCTAGAGTCCTTTCCCCACTCATAGGATAATTACATACAGCTTTCTCTTTCTTACAATAGGGCAGATTGTTACATGTAAATGAGGTATCCCCGGTTCCCCTTAGCCTAGTGAATCAAACACATTCACCCTCAAACCCCTGCCACAGCCCAAGGTTTAGAAGTCTCTGTTTCACATGAAGTAAACTGCCCAGCATCATCTGTTTCATCAAAGACCATCTGATACTTGTCATTTATTCTGAGCAAGTAAGGGCTGCCCTTCTCCCCAGAGAATTTTTCAGTGCAGGAGCAAGTGGCTGGCTGTTCCTGACCCAGCCTTTTCGACTGCCCAGACAAAACCAGGCTCTCACCTTGGCCTCTATTGGTTTCAGAGCTCCAAGTAGCATGAAGCACCACCTACACACACACAGGCTGGGCATTTATTGCCTCCTGGCCCAGGTTTTGAAGCCCAGAGCTCCTTTGACCCTATGCTTCACCCTTTTCCACCCTGGAACATGCCCTTCTGGTTTTGTGCTCAATGGCCCCAGTTTCCTGGGAGAGTACCCAACAAAGCCCAGCTCCCACCAGATCCAGAACCACACCCGCCACTGTAGAGGAATTTCAATTCAGAATATGGCTGTACTGGAAACAGATCACATCCAAACATATAATAGGATCAGCCTACATTACTACAGCTTCAGTACATTTGAATTTTTATTAATATGTTTTTAAAGGCCAAGTGAAAAAAATATGACTTCAGGATGATGAAAGGATTAATTGTGCTTTTTACCTATTAAGAACGTAACAGTGTAAACTATATAAATCAGCTAGCCTATTTAAAATTTATTTCTAGGTTGCTTAATATTTATTCATATTAGCTGATTATTTTCCATTTACATTAATAAGGATATAGGCATAAGGTTACTACGTAATTCAAATGCTGGATTCTGTACCGCCACCACTCCCGCCCATCCGCCCACCCCCCACCGCTGCCCCCTGACTACACACAATTATTTGGTTGCAATCCTTTTTCAGAGAATTTCCTGTCTCAGTGTTGTGTAAACACTGCTCCTCAATTGTCCCCTGATATGCCAATAAAGCCACTTACAACAAATCACTGAACAGGGGAGAGAGTTCCAGCCCTCAGTCAGAGGTGGAGTTGGAGGAGGAAGTAGGAGATTCAGGCAAGGCAGAGGTTCAGGAGAGATGAGGAGAGAGTCTGTTGAGCAGAAAAGCTCCCTGGAATTTGCACTGGGAGGAAGCCAGACTAGCTTAGAGGGTCAAGAATAGATTAAAACTGCTCAGTATTGTGTTGTGAAGCTTGATAAATAATAGAGTGTCAATTCTTTGGGTGATATCCAGGTTAAGAGGGAAACAAACACAATTTTATAAAAACAACTTTAACATAACAATATATGATGGCATCTATGTATCTATCTGCGCCAAATACTGTTTTTTGTTTGGTTTTGGTTTTGGTTTTTTGAGACAGGTTTTCTTTGTGTAGCCTTGGCTATCTTGGACTCACTTTGTAGACCAGGCTGACCTTGGACTCACAGCAACCCACCTGCCTCTGCCTGCTGAATGCTGGGATTCAAGGAGTGCACAGGTCCGGCTCTGTGCCAAATACTTATCCAAGAATATTTAGCATAAATAGGACTAGTCTGTTCTACTTTTTTAGCAGTCTTTGTGTTTAACTGTGCCTAGTACATATTATGATTATACAAACCAACAGAGATGCCTGTAAGTCACTGGACATAACGGGATGTTAACCAACTTCATTCTCCCTCTGGTCTAGCCAAGTGTTCTTTGCTCAGGATCATAGAGTACAAGCACATATGTACATATAAGAAACAAATGCCTCATTTTCGTAATTATATCACCTTAAGAAAGTATGCAGGTTATGTGACATGTCTGGATGCTTATGGGACCCCTGGAATACAGCTAGGTCATGATAGATTACTAGTCATTATTTGAAGCAGTCCATTATTTAAAAGTTCAAAGTTGTTTGAAGACAAGGGTTACTAATCAAAGTATATATTGGACATCTTTTAATCAATCTTAATATTATTTATCATTATTATAATAAATCATAATTTGAAAGAACAGCTACACTTATAAATATTTATGGTCTAACGTAATTATGGTAATTAAATTATATATTTAAAATTAAAATGCATCATTGTATATGAGACCTAATTTTCAACCAACTTACTTCAAAATATCCTTATAATGGTATAATTATTACCAAGGCTGGTTTTACCAGGTCTTTTTTTGTAAAGCCTCTCCCCATCATAGCTCTCCACAAATTAGTACGAGTCCATTACATCTATGGTGGTGTGTAAGTTTAATTTTAACACATCTATTTATGGCGTGCATATATCCCCAAGAAGCACATTATACAGTTAAGAATCCTTGTGAAGACAGGCAAGATTCATGTTAAGATCCTTTCTAGCCTGGAGCTTGAAAGAAAATTGCTCAGAAAATTAAGACCTTGCCAGATCCTGTTCCTGTAAAAGGATGTCAAGACAAGGAGCGGTGTGAGACGCTTTCTCAAAGTCACAGTAAGTTTCAGAGACAGTATGTTTCAGGGACCGGCAACTCCTTTGAAGCCTAGGAACAGAGAAACCAGGAACCTGAGAACAGAGTGGCTGGTGGAGACTGCATCGAAAAAAGACTCCACCACCGCCAAGGGCTGCATGCCTCTAGGGCTCTTCGCTGCCTGTGTGGAAGACTTACACAAAACTTCGGTTGGAAGACAAGTCTTAGGGACGTTGTCGGGTGGTGCTGTGAGGAGCCCCCAGCGCGCGGGGAGCCGGCCACCTTACCTGCCGACCCTCCTGCCAAGACTTGCCGGGAGGTCTCGTGCAGCAAGCTGACGTTGGAGGACATCTTCGCGGCTGGAGGACCGAGGTGGCGGAGTTGGCCTGAGCGATATCCTCTGAAGGCGGCTGCCGATGGAGACCCGGCCCGATCGGTCCTGAAGCTAGACTCTTCCCAGTGGGCGGCGATCCAGCTAAAGACGGCGGTTCGGCACGGAACTGGCCGCGAGGTCGCTGGAGGGGGTCCGAACTAGCCTGAGGCTGCCCTTTCGATAGGGGCGGTAGAAGAAAACACTGGCAACTGGGGGTTGGGTAGAGTTGGCCAAGTGCAGTGGTTCAGGCTGGAGCTTCTAGATAGGGGTGCACATATTTGCCTATCAAGACCTCCTGCACAGTTTGCTTAGCCTTAGATAACAGTGACCACGGTGAAGCCTGGGGCGACCCTTGCCCTCCTGGCATGCTAGAGTGCAGTACTATGTCAAAGAAGGGATAGTGAATAAATTCCTCCAAGTTAAGTATCCAAAAACGGAAGGCCACAGGCCACGGCAACTAAGTCAGAGCAGGTCTGACTTAAGACAGTAACTTCCCCTGGAAACTGGTTTTGGGAATTTATTTCATGCTCAATTAACTGAATTTTACTTACTGAAAATCACAGTAAAGGCCGTTTTAGCGAAGTGCTCTATACCCAGTTCACAGGTTCTCTACAAGAAGCACAACATGGCAATTTGTCAGAAGTCAGAGTCCTTTGGGGTTAAAACCTGTGTTTTAAGCAGTTCTCTCTTACGAACAGTAAGGCAGGCATGAAAGAACATTAATAACCTAGTTATTTCTTTCTATAAAATGTGTAATTACTCATACTAGCCCTTTAGAATAAATAATTGGCAAAACAAAATTCCAGTTAATATAATAAAAAATAAAAAATAAAAAAATAAAATAAAATAAAATAAAAAAAATTCCAGTTAATCCCTCTTCGCAAGCCATAAGTTGCAAACGGCAATATAAGAGAACCCCAGGGTTCTGATATTTTAGAATGCCCACCACACCCCTGACAGGCAGGAGATGATAAGAAAAAGAATTGGGAGACTGTGAAAACCCTGTTGTCATTATTTCTAAAACTTGGTGTTTAGTATATTTATTTTGTGCCATATAAATTGCCACTGTTCCCTGCCAAAACCTTAAATGTGTGCAGTATAATATAATACAATGTCAAATCAAATATACAAAATTAATATTTCTTTGGGCTTTATTTTCATTTCTTTGAGCTGTTAAAATGTTGGTGACCCTGAGTCTGGGGAGATGGCTCAGTCAGTTAAAGTGCTTGTCAATAAATTAGTTAATTAATTAAAGTGTTTGTCAAGCAAGCCTGAGGACCCAAGTCCAGGCCCGAGGACATGTAAGAAAGTACTGGTCCAGGTGTGGAATCCTAGCAGTGGGGAGGCAGAGCTAGGTGGATCCCTGGAGCTGTCTGGTTGCTGGGTCTATTCAAATTTGTGAGCTCCCTGTTGCAAAAGACAAAATGGCCAACGATTGAAGAAGTAGCTTCTAGCCACCACACACTCCTGTACACACACACACACATACACACACACACACACACACACACACACACACACACACATGGTGAGCCTGTGCTGCCTGACTAGGAAACTCATGTATCATGAGGAATTGGGTAAACTTGCTGTTTATATGATCAGATGCACAAAAATGGTTTCTTATTTTTAAAATGGCCCAGTTTGAAAATGTTAACCAATACCAAATCATCAGCTCTGAAAACATGCACCCAAGTAACATACTGACTGAGCAGGTTATATTTAGGAATGTATATGCATGTACATAGACATATCTGTATATCACAATTAAGGAAAAACATAAATTTAAAAGAGACCAAGAAAGAGGATAAGGGAGAGCTTGGAGGAAGGGAAGGGAGAGAATGTGCTTATATTAAAATCTTAAAAATAATCAAAAGGAAAACAAAATTCCAATGGCAAAAGATGAAAATGTTTATTAGAAATACAGTTCTCTCTCTACTGTGACTAAGTAGATAAAAGTTTTTAAAATTTTTTTCTTATTTCTTTTTTTGTAAATGAAATGTCGTGAGAGCTATTTTTCTTTTACTAATTAAACATGGAATCTTAAATGCAATGTAAATAATTTATTCAACAAATATTGAGAATCTATTACATTTTAGACATAGGCCCAGAGTTTGAGCTTACAAAAATATTTCATTTTCTAAAGCAGAAATTGAGATTTTTTTCAAGATGATAACAGAAGTAATTATTTATGTGAGTTTTTATTACAATATTTTTTTATAACAACAAGGCTGTAGATTCAAGTGATAACCATAGGCCAAGCACAGTCTGTCACAAAGAAAACTAAAATAACGATCTCTCCCAAATTAATTTTACTTGTATATAAAATGTAGACTTTTAAAAAGTAAGCACAAAACCTTTTGTATGTATGTATTGGGTGTGTGTGTGCGTGCATGCATGCTACAGCACATGCAGGGCAAAGTACAGCTTGTACAAGTTGGTTCTCTACTTCCAGCATGTGAACCTAGAGATGCAGCTCAGCAAACGCAGACCCGAAGGCCGCAGCAGCAGCCTTTACCATGGGACCATCTCTCAGGCCCAACATACTGAATTTAAAAAGTCACAACTAGAACACCCCAAGGCACCCACTCAACCCAAGTGTGCATCCACTCTTAACACTTCAGGTTTAGCACTTTCCTAGCCTTAGCAATTTTGATGCACAACACCTCTTCATAATGGACTGTATAATAGTGGAAGAGAGCCTCCCATTTTGCAATGTAAGCTTTTTATCTCCCCTGGATTATTTAAGAATATCTAATACTTGCAAAGGTACCTTATTGATGCCATTATGCTCATGAATTCTTTTACCACTCAAAATCCTATCTTCAGAAGATAAGTACTGAGTACACTGATGACACCCTCCCACCTTGGAGGAAGGGTGTAAGTTTATGTAAGGTCTAATATCACATATAGTTCAGTCTTACAATGCTACAATTGAAATAGGCCCCATATGGAATAGCATTCTAGAGATCAGGCCTCTGTAACGGGCCTTCAGATTCAGCAAGTGCCCCAGAGCTGAGACCACTGATGACTGAACACGTCTCTATCTGCAGCTGGAAGTGCCGAAGACTGCCTCTGTACTGGACAGGTTTAAAGTGCCAGGACCAGTAATGTTTGTTTGACCTACTGTTTCCTTCAACAGTTCACCACATTTTTACCATTATTTTAAATAATGTTTAAATTTACTAAATTACAAAATATGTAAATTACTAAATATGTAAATAACTCAATGTAGTAAATACTACTCATAACAAAACTGCTGAAATATCAAGCTTATATTTTAAAACTATTTATTTGTCTGGTCTTGGTTAAAAATTACAGAATTAACTTTGTTTCTGCCCCACTACCACCCTGATGAAAAATGCTTTACTGTTAATGAATAACCTTTTCTTTATTTTTAACTTCAAACATTTTATGTTAATACCACAATATAACTAAACCAAAACCAATACCATGTGTAGACTCTTACAGGTTAGCAAGTTTGGCTGCCAGCTTGAGATACCACGTTGGCCCCCTTTGGACACAGCTTCTATGTGCCGGCCCTGAGGGTACTTTCCAGACATCACCTCAGTAGTCTGGCTCTGGTATCCTGTTATTCATCAACTCCAGCTAACTACCATCCATTATCCCAGGAGAGCAAAGGTTGCACTTCTACAGCTTCTTGATCTAAACAAGCACACGAATGGTCCTGATAGAATCTGCTTCCCTCTGAAACTTCACAGACCTGGCCTCCATTGTTCCCAGTGTTTCTCATAACATTTGTACTTTCCTGGCTCCCATAAAGATCCAGTAAGTTCTGAGAATGCTTGATCTATCCCAAATGTCCACATTCTTTTCAAAAGGAAACTCGATCATGTTCCTCACAGCAATACCCCATGTCCTTGTTACCATTTTCTGTTCTAGTGTGCTTTCTATTGCTGTGATAAATACCATGACCAACAGCAGCTTTGAGAAGAAGAAAAGGTTAATTTCATCTTACATTTTCCAGTCTATCATCAAGGAAACAGGCAGATACCTGGAGGTGGGAACTGGAACACAGACCACAGAAGAACACTGCTTCCTGACTTGCTTCCTCTGGCTTGCTAAGCTATGTTAGTGTTCTTTTATAGTCTAGGACCACTTGCTCAGAGGTAGCACCACCCACTGTGAGGAAAGCCCTCCCATATCATTCATTAATCGAGAATATCCCACAGGCATATGTCCAGAGGACAATCTGATGGATGCAGTTCTTTGGTTGAGGATACCTCTTCCCAGATCACTCAAGTTTGTGTCAAGGTGACAAAAACTAACCAGGATGCCAGGTAACCAAAATAACCCAGTCTGAGGATCACAGAGAAAGAAGAACAAAGAAAACAGAACAGAGTCTAAGGGTCCTTTGGGGTACCACCAATGTGTGAAGTTTGTTGTGCAGTGTGCCTTTGTGGTATTCCTTGGCTCCCAACCACCAAGATACCCTTCACCTTAGAGCCACAACACTTGCATTGACAAAGCCTTTCCCTTTAGAGCTGTAACCCTTGCACAGAAGAACCCTTCTCCCTCAAAGCTGTAACACTTCCATTAGGGACACCCTTCTTCCCCTCAGAGCTGTAATACTTACAGACGGCATTTTAATAAAATATGGTCAAAATTTTCTTGGATTCAATGATAGATATAAATTTGCTTATAAATTGAATCGGGCTGCCCATTCATATTTTTAGTCTTAACACCAGTGTGACAGTTTTGAGAAGGGTGTTTAAGGAGATAATTCAAGCAAAGGAAGATCCCAAGGATTTGGGGCCAATAGGTCTGGTGTGTTTATAAGAGGAAGAGACACTAGATTCTCTTCTTCTCTCCCTCCCTCTCCTCTTCTTCCTCTTCCTTCTTTCCCCCTTCCTCTCCTCTTTATTGTCTCTTTTCTCTAAGTCTCTGAGAAAAGCTTTGTGAATACATAAGAAAAGGTGATTTCTTGTAAGCCAAGAAATGAACCTTGCTGTCACCTGTCTGTGTTGCCAGTAGCCTGCACGTGTAAGAAAACTGAACAAACATGATATTTTATACAGAGGAAACCACCCTACTAAAGCAATACTTGAACAAAGGCTTGAAGAAAATGAAGAAGCCAAAACATGGGCATATTTAAGCAAAAAGAAACATCCCCAGCAAACACACGGAACAATGGGGGTGCCTGGGATGCTCAAAGAGACATCAAGAAGCCCAGTGTGATGAGATGAGGATGAAAGAGGAAAGCGAGGGGGAAAGTAGCCATGAGTACCAATCACTGTGACCTTTGAACTAAGATTTTGGTTTTTATTGTAGGAGTTACAAGAAGCCATGGCATGGCTTAGAGCAGGTTGGTATCACCCGAAGGATAACATGGAAAGCTTATGATGACTACTGTAGCTCATACTTGATTCAGTTTATAGGAAATATAGCAGCCACTAGTGCCTACACTTCCAGTTTTAAAATTCATATATACCTGTTATGCCACGCAACTCATTCCTTAAATAGGTTGGTAGTTCAGGTAAAGGCCTCAATCCCTTCACACTCCAGTTTCCGTACCTGTGAATAAGAAACAGTTATTAAGAAATTAGGTCCTAGCAGGCTACCAGGATGAGACTTGATAGGCTGTGACCATATGGTGGGGAAGGAGGTCCCCTTCTGTCACAGACCTGGGGGCTGGGGATAGGGTGAAAGAGGGAGGGAGAGGAACGGAAGGATACAAGTGAGGGGATAACAGTGGAGATGTAACATAAATAAATAAGTAAATAAATAAATAAAAGACATTAGGTCCTCTCCGGGGTCTTTCATGCTAGGTTTCCACAAGCTTAAGTAGACATTATTATATTTGCTCTTTAATTAAATCAGCAATTTTCAATCAGGACAAATTTTTCCCATTAAGATATATTAAGTGAAGTCTGGAGACAATTTTTGATGTAAGTGGAGAGGGAGTTACTCCTGGCGTCCACTGGATGCTAAACGTCTAATAATTCAAAAAATTTCAATGAATAATAATCTGCCAACAGCCCTTTTGTTGAGAAACCCTGATTCAGAAAAGAGAAAATTTGCACATTTACACATGTGCTGTACATTACAGTGCTTTCCTGATTGTAGATCTTATAGGGTTCCTGGTCCAGTGATTACTATTATTATATGACACAATCTCGCTGAAGGATTTTATGCCTTGATGACTTTTTCCCTATGGGTGTAAAAATTTAAATTTAAATTATAAAACTCTTATTGCCAAGACGACTTTGGGGGCACAGTTAAACCTTTCTCAAACATCTTCATTGATAACCATTTTGGTTACATTTATTCCTAGGTATTCTTAAGTTGTTTGTTTGTTTGTTTGTTTGTTTGAGACAGTCTCACTATTGTAGCCCTGGCTGGCCTGGAACTCACTATGGAGACCAGGCTGGCCGTAAACTCATAGTGATCGGCTTGCCTCCGACTGCAAGGATCAATGCGTATGCCACCGTGCCTGGGATTCTCAGGTCCTTTAACGGCTATTATGAAGTGTGATGATTTTGCTTAATTTTTCTCAGTGTGTTCATTTTGGTACACAGAAAGTCTTGTGCAGATGATTTTTTGGTATTTTGATTTTTATAACCTGGTACTTTGCTAAAACTGTTTATTAAATCTAAAAGATTTTGGTGGAGTTTAAAGGTCTTTTAAGTATAGGGTCACCTACAAACTGTGATGCTGTTGTTTCTTGCTGCTTATACCACAGTTACTTGTTTCTCTTGTCTTATTCTAAGATTTTAAACACTATACTAAATAAAAAAGAAAGTGGACTGTCTCTCATTACTGATTTTAGAAAAATGTTTTCAGTTTTCCCATTTGGTATGATGTAGGCCACATATATTTGTTGTATGTAATCCTTATTATGCTTAAGCATGTTCCTCCCAATCCCAGGTTCCTCAGAGTTTTGTCTTAAAGGGAAGTATAACTTTGTCAAAGACCTGTTCTGTCTTTATGGACATGATTTTGTAATTGCTGTGTGTTGGTTCCTTTTAAGCACCTTCTGAAAAGTAGACATGATGGCCATGACTTGCTTTAGTTTATTCTGGCCTTGGAAGGTTCTCCATCAATTTTGAAAGATAATTGTGCAGGTTATATTAATCTTGGAATGTATTCACTTACAGAGCTTGAAATACATCCTTGTATGCTTTCCTGGTTTCTAAGGTGTCTGCTGAGAGGCCTGATGATATGGCAAGTTTACCTTTACAAGTTAACATTTCCTTTCTCAGCTTTCTAACACTGTTTATTTGCCTTAGCATTTTAATTATCATGAATAATAGAGAGGCTCTATTTTGGTCATGCCTGCTTGAGATTCTAAATGTCTCTTGTGTGTTATCTTACTTTCTTATTGACCTAACAGAACACCATGACCAAGGCAACTTATAAAAGAAAGAGTTAATTGGGGGATTAGACTTTTAGAGGGTGTGTCCATGACTGACCCTCATAACAGAGACGCTGACAGCAGGCAGGAAGACATGATGCTGGGGCAGTAGCTGAGACTTACATCTTTTGTTTTGCTGTTTATTGAAAACAGATGCTTTTCTCAAACAATATATCATGATCGCTGTTTCTCCTCCCTCTGTTCTACCACTTCCTCTCTACATCCCCGCTCCCTTTTCTGTCACTCATTAGAAAAGATCAGGCTTCTAAGAGATAATAAGAAACTATAAACTATAAACAATAAAACAAAAAACTACCACAGTGAACTTGGACAAGACAAACCAACAGAAGGAAAAGGGCTCTAAAGAAGGCACAAGAATCAGAGACCCCCCTCAGTTGCACTCAGGAATCCCATAGAAACACTACATTGGAAGCCATAATACATACACAGAGGACCTGGTGCAGACTTGTGCAGGCCCTGTGCATGCTGCTTTGGTAAGCTTACATTTTAAGAAACAACCATGAGATAGAGGAGTCTTACTGGGAATGGTATGGGCTTTTGAAACCTGAAAGCCTGTTGCCAGGGACACACCTCCTCCAACAAGGCCACACTTCCTAATCCTTCCCAAGCAGTTCCAATAACTGGAGGGCAGACATTCAAATACATAAGCCTATTGATGCCACTCTTGTGCAGACCACCACATGTGTGGATGCTCATTGTAGTCCTTAGATGTGAGAAATTTTCTGGTTCAATCGCATTGAATAGGTATTCTGTGCATTTAGTTTTTAACCAAGTTCCTTTTTTAGCCTGTGTATTATGATCTGAGGATCCCTCCACAGTTTCATGTGTGTGCACATTTGATTCCCAACTAGGAGCACTGTTCTAGGAGATTATGGAGTCTTTTAGAGATAGGACCTAACTGAAGAAATTGAGTTGCTAAATGCTGAGTCTTGCAGGTTACAGCTGAGTCTCACTCGTAGTCTCGTTCCCTGTCTTGGCTTCCTGACTGCCAATGTGATGTGCTGCCACAGGCTCCCACAGCCACGGAGTCCCCATTACCATGACTTTACTGCCATGAAGGACAGTGCTGTGCAAACTTTTAGCTATGACAAGTCCCTTTTCTCTTAGGCAGGTTTGTCAGTCATTTATTGTGGTAATATGAAAAGTGAGGAAAACACCATGAATTCTTCATTGTCTCTTCATTCTGTCCCAGAGTTCTCAAGGTTTCTGGTCATGCTTGGTGGTTTGTTTTCCTACATTTTTCCTACATCTAAATGGAATATTTTCTAAAGCCATTGATCACGGCTTTAGTAGGCAAAAGTAGGCTGTTGAATACAAGCATTTTAACTATTCCAGCCTTTTTGGATTCCATAATTGAGGAGTTACAGTCTCTAGTAAGACTCATCTCACTTTGTCTTTTCATGTTTCTGTGTTGTAAGTTGTGCACATATTGGGATGTGTATCTCTTTTGGTTTTATTTGGAGGTCTTCTTGATAAGCAGCCTTCTCTGGAAGATACAACTCTCCAGTGCTTTTCAAAGAAGAGAGAAAACAAAAAACCCTGCTGTGGCAGCAGCAACCAAAGCAAATCAGAGAGAAGGACAAGTACAACTAGTGAAAATGCTATCTACCAAAACACAGCAGGAAGAGGGAGAGAAAACCATGCCACTAAACACACACACACACACACACACACACACACACACACACACACACACACACCCAAGCACCTGATTGTCAATAAAGAAAAAAATGAATGAAAAATTAAATAATTATAAAAGAGAGTAAACTACAAACACAAAGATATAGAATAAAGTAAAAACACAACAAAAAGATAAAAGGTCAAAACAGGAGCATAACAAATAAAAATAAAGGTTTTAAAGTGACAAAGTAATGGGCCAACTTCTTAATGGGAGTCTGCCATGTGGAGCGGATGACCAGTAAAAGATAGAGCCGCTTATCTTTCTTCCCTTTGAGGGTGGTGCTATGCCCAGAATGATCAAGGGTAAGATGTCTGCCAGGGCTGCTACAGTTTTGAAACTTCCTTTCTTTGCATTCCAAGCTTATCTCTGCATCCCCTGGCCAGGGCACTTTCTCTCTTGCTCCAGAGAATTCACTGGGTTGGCTCCTGTCCAGGACAAGGGATGTGTCTGAATACACTGGAGAGTGGGAAAGCAAACAGAGTGCTTAGCTCTAAGCCAGAAAAACAATGGTTGCTTTTATTTCCTCCTCTTCACTAAACAGAAATGTAAGAGGGTTGGGGGCATGGAAGTTCAGAGACAATATTAAAAATATAAGAATAAACCTAAAGGTCAGAGGTACTAGCAGGAGAATTTAGAAGAGAGAAGAAAGGAGAGAATTCTGACTTTGAGACAGACATGGAGATGTAAGTCAGGATGACACTAATAGTGAAATAATACTGCAGGATAACAAGGATGCTAGAGTCAGGGATGGAATCTTAGAACATGGAACTTATCTAAGTTCAATTTGAATTTCTATTGAGATTGAGAATGTGAAAGAAGTGTAGGCACAGCATGGATTCAGTGAAGAAGTCTAGAGTGGAGGTCAGAAGAGTCAACCAGTGTATTCAGTTATAATTAAAACTATGGAATCAGATAACCAAATGAATGCCTAATAAGTAACAAAGGAAGAGAGTAAGGACTGGGATTTAGCACTCAGTGGCCAGATAAAGAAGGATGGGCTAGGCCACAGAGACACTCAGAGTGGCAAGTACCTACCGCCAGCCTGTCCACCTCTCTAATTAGGGTCTATCACTGTGATGAGATACCATGACTAAAAGTAAGTTGCTTTCTGCCAGCATATTTTATTACAATAATAGAAATGAACCTAAAACAACATAGTTTTGCATGTGATCACATGTGTAGAGGTCAGGGGTGATGTTTGGTGTCTTCCTGTATAGCTCTCCTCCACTTTGTTTTATTGAGACAGAGTCTGTTACTGAAGGCAGGGCTTACTGACTTAACAAGACAAGTTAGCCAATGAGCTCCAAGGATCCAAATGTCTCTACGTCCTCAGTGCTAGAATTCCTGGTACAAACCACTATGCATGGCTTTGCACGTTGGATGCTAGCAATCTTAACTTGGTTCCACATGCCTCTATAACCAGTCATCTCTCCAGATCCTTAGCCTACTTCTTGGCTTTCTCTACATGAACCTTGTCATCAACATAGCAGCAACATCTCCAAAACATATTCCACCTGTGATTGCCATCCCTATACTTCTAATAATTTTTAGGATTACACTATGGTAATTCTTCAGGCTTAAGTGTTCTAATACACGAGCTTGGCAATTTCTCACTATCTGCCTATCCTACTTACTTTCCACCCTAACAAGGCAATGGAATCTAATATCTGTCGTTATAATCAATTCTCTGCACTTACCTGCTTCTACTGCATTTCTAAAACTTCACAGTCTCGTTGAAGCCCACTTATCCCCTTTATCATGCACATTTGATTAATCAGTTCACTCACCACGCTCTGAGACTGCCACCTTACAACTGCAGATGTCCTCACAAACTCTCATCTCCATTTCATTAAACACTTGTCCTCACTTACTAGCCTTGTCCTTTTTATTAGTCATCAACCTGACAGAAGCAAGCAGCACTGCCTCATCTTCTCACCTCTAAATCATTGTGTCTTTCTAGACTTGTACTCACATTTTTACATTTCTCCCTTTTATAATGGGACACACCACTTATTATTTTAAAATTCTGTTTCATCCAGACATAAATAATCCCAGGATATAAAATTCCATGTATTCGAAATACCCAAGCAGATAAGTGCATCCCAGTCAGAACACACATTGGTGGTTGCAGGGAAGTGGAGGTGGGGAGACTAGGATATGAATGACTGCATAATGGGTACCTGGTTTCTTTTGACCTGTCTTGCACACAAGGGACTGATAAAAGTCAATCCAGGGAAACTGAGGTAAGAAGGAATCTGTAAATGCAGAAGACAGAAGTGCATAGTATTTGCTCTGAAACAGTTCATTAACAGAGACAGTACATTACGGCGAGCGATCTTGTTTATTAGGCTAGCTGTCCTTGACCCCTAGAGGAAACCTCAGAATGGAAAGCTTTTGGGGAAAACTGCTATAAGCGTACGAATAATAAAGCCCTTCAGGGAGCTTCTGTATCAATTTTTTATCATAGGCATGTGTGCAATGGACTCTTCTTCCCAAATAATGCTTTTTTTCAATTTATTGTGGTTTGGAACAAGTGACTCATTTGATTCTGATAACTTGGAGGGTTGAAGAAAATCCTTGGAAGCTAGATAGGGATGGTAGCTGCACAGCTCTGTGAATGTACTAAGTGACACTAATTGTTGACTTTAAAATAATTGTGTTTTGTTATACCATTTTCACTTCAATATAATGAAGGATAGCCATTTTCCCCATATTTAATCAGTCTTCACTCATTATCTTCTAGTCATAATAGGTGATATGAGACCTCACATCATTGGTTTCTTATTTCTTTCTTCTTAGATGAGGCCTATCAACACACAAGCACACCTCAATGTCTTAAATGATGATATCAATAAAACAAAACCCTCCCCTAATCCCTTCTATATAATGTATAAAAATTTCTGGATAATTGATTTTAGATACCAACTTCCAATCCTCATTCCACTCTAGACGAAGTGAATCAGAGGCGAGAGACAGGCTGCACTGGTAGACAGATAGGTAGGAAAGTAGGCAGATAGACAGACAGGTGTGTGTATGTGTGTGTGTGTGTGTGTGTGTGTGTGTGTGTGTGTGTGTGTGTGTGTGTGTGTGCACATATGTATATATATATGAGAGATATATGAGACTTTATATATTGTAATCTAGTCACATAAATCCTTTTACCCCTCTCCTCCTTCTTCCACCAGCACCAGCCATACTCTTCCTACCTACCACTTTTGCATATTTCTGTTTTTTTTTTTTCTTTGTGACTACCTGGGTTGAACCAGAGCCACTTGTATAGGCACAGGTGTGAAGCTGTTCACTGGCACTTGAGTAACTAGAGGTTACATCACTGTTGGCCATGTCTTACTCTCTTCTAACAGCCCTGACTGCTTCCAGCTCCTCTGAACATGGTAGCACTCATGGCCCAGTCCCCTATCTATGACTCAATGGTCATTGGCTCTTTCTAGTACCCTATGCAGGCAACGCCAGTACTCATGAGTTAGTGAGTGCCAAGGCTAAGTAATGTGCATTAGACACTTGTCTTAATGAAGGTTTTATTGGTATGACCACAGCAACTCCTATAAAGGAAAACACTTAATTGGGGCTGGCTTAGAGTTCAGAGGTTTAGTTCATTATTGCCATGGTGGGAAACATGGTGGAGTGCAGGCACACATGGTGCTGGAGAAGGAGCTGAGATCTACCTTCTGGTCCGCAGGCAGCAGGAAGAGAATGCCACACTGGGTACAGCTTGAGCATCTGAGACCCCCAAAACCTGCTCTCAGTGACATCCTTCCTTCAACAAGGCCGAACCTGCTACAACAAGGACACACCTCCTAATAACACTACTCCCCATGGACCTATGGGGCTGTCTTAATTCAAACCATTACAACAGTGTCTTGTGGCTTCTTCTCTATCATTCAACTCTCACATTCTTTCCACTTCTAGGATGTTCTCTGAGCTTTAAGGGGGGGGGTGTTATCTGTGTCCCATTTAATGCTGAACACTCAATAATCAGTTGTTCTCAGCATCTTGACCAGGCACGGATCTCTGTACTAACTGCCATTCACTGCAGAGAGAAGGTTCTTTGATCAACTGAATGAAACACTAGTATTTGCATATATCCATAAATATTGAGGAGACAATTTGATGTATTCACTTAGCAAAACAAAAGAGGTAGGTTTACCCCTAGCTTATATCACTTGTTCAGCCACAGGTTCCCAGTACTGGGCATGAACACCACCCTACCACTAGAGTGGGCCTCAGATTCAATAAAAATCAGTTGGGTATTGTAGTAGTTTGAATGAGAATATGCTCCCCATAGTCTTGGGCCTTTGAATATGTGGTCCTCATATGGTCTTTGGGTAGGTTCAGGTGATGCAGACTTGCTGGAGGAAGTGTGTTACAAGGGCAGGATCTGAGATGAGAAGGCTTTCACTACTTCTGGTTTTCAGTCTCTGCCTTATGCTTATGTCCGATTTCACCCACCATGCTGTTTGCTTTCATGACTCTGCTCTGTCATAAGGGGCTAGAACCATATGCTCAAATAAACTCTTTATTCTATATATTACCTTGGTCATGGTGTTTTAGCAGAGCAACAGAAAACTAGTACAACTATCCCCCCAAACAGTTATGTTACTATTTTACCAGCAAGCACGTTTTGTGTGGCAAGTTGGCATTGTAACATGCCTGGGACAATGGTTGCTGACTTTTCTCCCCCAGTTCCAGCCTGTAGGAGGGAAATTGCAGTTCAGCTATAGCATGGTTTTTCTGTATTCAGAAACCAAGGTGTATCTTCAACAACAGGGCCTGACTAAGTAGTTCTTCTGTGGTCAACCAATGGTAATGGCTATTACTTGTAAAATTTTGGAGATGCACAAAGCCTTCCTTCTCATTGACTCCTAGGGTGGTGTCCCACACCTGGCATTGGGATTTTTATTTAATCTATTGCTTCTAGGATTGACATTATTAATCCATGCATGGTACCTCCATTCAAAGTCTTTATAATTATGTTTTTAAAATTAAAATATAGTGGGTTTCTGTGTGGATTCTTCATCAAGACTCAGTTTTCATTATTTCCAAATAGCATACGTTCTCTCTCACCCCTCCCCCACATTTAACCCTGAGCACACCTCACATTCCCTCCTTGCTCCTGCTAGAGGATAAGGCAAATCATAGTTAGCTGCTGGAAAGCAGCCCCATATCCACACACCTTGGATTAAAATGAAAACATATTCTTATACTATATCTGTATTTTTATTTGTTTTCTTCCTTTTCAAAAAGATTTATTTTATGTATACACATGAGTATGCTGTCTTCGTGCACACCAGAAGTAGGCATGCAATCCTATTACAGATGGTTGTGAGCCACCATGTGGTTGCTGGGAATTGAACTCAGGGCCTCTTACCTGCTGAACCATTTCTCCAGCTATCTCTGTGTTTTTTGAAGAAACCAAAATTCCAAAACACTCACTACTCCTCTCTTTGCTCATGATCCCCTTGCCATTCTTTTTTTTTTTTTTTCCATTCTTGCTTTCAGGTCTTTATTGACATTTCGATTTAAACAACCAAGTTTAAAAACTGCAATCTATGACCCACATATAAGGATATGCAGTCTTCAAGTTTCTGGACATGGTTACCTCACTCAGGATTCCTTTATTCAGCTCCACTTGTTTTCTTGCAATTTTATGATTTTTTTTTTTAACAACTGAATAAAATTGCATTGTATTTATTCATCCGTTGGTACTATCTAGGCTTCTCCACTTCCTAGCTATTATGAATGGAGCAGAAGTGAGCACTGATGAGCTCTGTGGAAGAGTACGCTGTCCCTTGAGTTCTACTAATAAGTCATATGGTAGTTCTGCCTATAGATGTTTAAGAAGCCCCCATGCTAGTTTCCAAAGTGGCTACAACCCCTTTCTGAATATTTATGCCAACATTTGCTATCATTTCTTTTCTTGATGATGGCCATGCTGACTGAGATGAGCTGAAATATTGGGGAAAGTTGTAATATGCATTTCCCTGATGGCTAATGATGTTGAACATGCTTCTCAGTGTTTGTTAGCTGCTCATATTTCTTCTTTCGAGAACTTTTTGTTCTGTCCCACTGCTCATTTCTAAACAGCAGTGGGTTTTTTTTTTTTGATACTTAGTTTTTTCAGTTCTTTATATATTTTAGGGACCAATACTATATCAA
This sequence comes from Acomys russatus, assembly GCF_903995435.1. Lineage (NCBI taxonomy): Eukaryota > Metazoa > Chordata > Mammalia > Rodentia > Muridae > Acomys > Acomys russatus. Next base: position 68,404,928 of record NC_067137.1, read on the forward strand.
GTGTATAGCTGTTAAAGACTTTTCACCACTATGTGGCCTCCCTCTTCAGTCTTCTTTGGTCTGCTGCTCAAAAGCCTTTTGGTTTTATGAAATTTGACTTGGTGATTGTTGGTCCTGTTTCTCTAGACTACCACAGTGCCTCAGAAAGTCCTTAAGTGTACGTGTAAGGGTAGGTACTCCTTACCTTTTTTCTCTAGTAGTTTCTCAGTATCAAGTCTTATGTTGAGGTCCTTCCTTGATCTGTTCAGAATTGAGTTTTGTGCAGAAAGAAAGATAAAGATCTAGTTTCCTTCTTCCGCATGTTGATATTCAATTTTCAAAGTATTTTCTTGAATATATATTTTTGGCATCTTTGTCAAAAAAAAAAAACAAAAAAAACAAAAACCAGGTCTTTGTTTTCTTTTGATTGCTGCAATAAACACCATGAACAAAAGCAACCTGGGAAAGACAGGATATTTATTTCAGCTTATAGTCCAACACTGAAGGGATTCAAGGCAGAAGCTTGAAGCAGAAGCCATAGAGAAACACTGCTCAATGTATTGCTCAGGTAGCTTTCTTATACAGTTTAAGTCCACATGCTTAGAGATGGCACCACCCACAGTCAGCTGAGCCCCTCTATATCAGTTAGCAATTAAGACAATGCCTCAGTTAAATGGCCACAGGACAACCTGATCAAAGCTATTCTGCAGTTCAGGTTCCCTCCAGCCAGGTAACTCCAGGCTTGTGTAAAGTTAATAACCGAAAGCAACTATTACAGTGTAATTGCTTGGATTCATATCTGCATACTCAATTCTATTCCATTGATATCCCTGTTTAGTACCAATACCAGGCTGTTTTCATTACTATTGCTATGTAGCACAAATTGAAATCAGGTATGGTGATAGTTCTTGAAGTCTTACTTTGTTCAGGATTATTTTCGGTTATCTTTGGTCTTCTGTCATTCTATAAAATTTTTAGGATTGTTTTCTATGTATATGAAGAAAATCCTTGGAATTTTTACTGACTGAGGTATGAGGTAACACTGAATTTGTACTTTTATTTTTGTCAGGTGGATACTTTCTGTCACAGACATGAGGACAAGTTGTAGAGGCTTCACTTGACAAAGTTTCAAACATCTCAGGCTGATCACCACTGCCCTTAAATAATATGTATAGTCCAGGCGTAATTTTGCCTAAAAACTATTTTGAAATCTGATTTTTCTCCTAAAACTGCCTTTCTCTCTATTTCTTAGCCCTAATGAAATTTACACAGGAAAAAAATTTTCCCACAGAGAATGAATGTTAAAAGAAGGCATCTGGCCAAAGGCTCGAGACAAGGAGAGAGTTTTGGCTCTGACAGTGAGGAGCCAGGCAGAAACTTCTTGAAAAGGAAATTAGGAGTTTGACATAACAGTACCTGGTTAGATATTGTTAGCTGTAGATAAGTAAAACTTGTTCCTTTGGAATCTGCTTTGATAGCAATAGAAGGTGGGCTGGGCCACCTTGCTTCTCTGATATTTTACAATAGAGGGTCCCTTGGCAGTTAGCCTCAGCTTGGATAGTACACCTGTTGGTTTGAGACTGGAAATAAGTCAAGTCTTCTTTATGTTGAGAATATTTAGTTCAAGCTATGTTGATACGACAATCATGTAAACACAATGGCTTCAGCCTGGGATAATGTATGATTAAACTTTCCCAAGTATTGTTTAAGAAATAATAATCAGGTCATGCTTACCGCTGCTTGAGTATTGATTGATTTTTGCTTATGCCTTATTGTAGGCTATACAGAACTGCTTTTATTTCTTTGTTAGATTGTTTTCTTGCTCTCTTGATTTTTAAAGGCTCTATTGATTATGAAAGATGAGAAAATCATGATGGAATCTGTAATGAAAAAAACTGAATTTCACTTTAAATTAAGTACTGGAGTTGGATCAAGGAGTAACAGAGAATAAAAAAGCAGAAGAAATACAGTTCTCCCGGGCTACAAGATTTTTCAGTTTGTACCACATTTACCTGAGTCTCAGTATCTTAGCATCTCTTTTCTCCTCTGTTCTTAAATTGCTCCTCAATAACTAGAATTACAGAGGTGGACCATCATAACCCTATTTTTAAAAAGATCTATTTATTATTTTGTGTACATTTCTCTGCCTGCATGCCCAGAGAGGGCATCAGATCACATTATAGATGGTTGTGAGCCACCATGTGGTTGCTGGGAATTAAACTCAGGAGTTCTGGAAGAGCAGTCAGTGCTCCCAAACTCTGAGCACCTCTCCAGCCTCATAACCCTATTTTTAAATGGTATTTTGTGTTAATAAAAATATGATTCAATCCTCAATAATGTGAAGCAATAAATAAAATTAAGAATTATTTTAAGGCTGAATCTATCACAATCTACTTCAGAATATTAGTCATTGGTTACATAAATAATGAAGCTTTTTTTTTTTAATATTTTACCCTATTTATCCCCAATAATTTGCATCCAGTCCTCTCATACTTTTATCATACTTTACACCCTTTTGGCACTTACTAGTAAGTTTCTTTCACCAACTTTGTCCACTAACTTTGGTGGACTTCACTGTTGGGAGCAAGCAAAAGAAATTTATTCTAAGTAGTAACATTTAGTTTTCAGACTCCATTTAATCATGGGGAGAAATTAAGTTCAAGGTCTCAGGCACTATGGGAGCTTGGGGCTTTCTAATAGCTAAACATCTTCTTTTGTAAGGAAAATAGCTGAGTCCAACATCTCAGGGACAACTTTTCTTTCTTGCTGGCAGGGTCAAGCTAAGTTCATGTTGCCAGGCCCAGGAACCAACTCCTATCCTGATAGATGGAAACTGCCTTGCTCAACTCCTTATGTCAAAATATGATTGGATAATGCTCCACTCCACCCTGTTCCACCTCCTTTTAGGCTTTCATCCTTTAAATATGCTGTATAACATCCCTTTAGGGTAGTAGTTTACCTACTGAGTCTGTTCTGCAGTCCTGATCCATCAGTAGCGGCTGATTACAATACATTTTTGTCACCTGCATTGACCTGGTGGTTGAGTTATATTGGATTTAAGCGGACTCCACAGTACCACTTTGTTTACTTTCTGCTGGGCTGTAAAAAACTACAATTATCGACAATACTATTATCCCAGCATCCAGAAGAGCACTTTGCATGTAGTATGTACTCCTCAAAAGTCAGTGGACACTGAATAGCATAAGTTAAAGTGACCTTAGAAGTTCAATACTAAGCCGCCAGAGTGTCAGTGGCCTGTAGTCCCAGCAACGAGGATAAGGTGGGAGGCAGAAGGTCTATATTGGATTGGGCAGCATAGGGACACCTCCTTTTCCGGCAAAAGGACCAAGAAAAAAAAAAATCATTTCCAGTTGCATCAGGGCCAATAAAGTTCCACGTTACTCCTATACTCTGCCAAAAACCCCAAAAAATCCTCTGGAGTTCAGGTTTTTCTTTTAAATTCTGAGACTGAACATTTTGAAAGTGCACATATTTTAGAGTATACCCTTTCTAATACTGAAGTAAATGTCGCCAGCTTTAAGGCTTTTCTGAAACCTTTGGCCAAATCTATGTCTCACTCTGGCTCACTTCGCCTCACCTTTCATCCTGTTCGCACTCTGTCCCGGAGAAGGAAAGCACAGTTCTGTGCAGTGAAGTTTCTAGTGGGGAGGCGGAGACCATGAACCCCAAGTTTCCCCCTCCTCTAAGGTGACTAAGTTAGTCTGCCCCTCCCACAGGACGGGATCTGGTTCTGGCCCACATTCCTCCCCAGCGCCTCTAAGCACTCGGTAGGTCCTCAGGGTCGCCGGAAGCCCCGCCCCGCTGCGGCCAGCGGGCTCGCGCATGCCCGGTGCGCGCAGCCTCGTCCCCGTGGGCCCCCGCGCGCGTGCGGCGCGCTCCCTCTCGCCCGCTCCGCCCCTCTTGGCCACTCCGGAGCGCGCGCTGCCGGCTCGCGGCGATTGGCTGCTTCGGTGGCCGGCTCTTCGGGCCTGAGAAACTGCGCGAGCGGAGTGGGCGCTGAAGGACCACGGGCTCCTCAGGTAACGGCGTGGACCGGGAGGGGAGGGGGAAGGGGAGAGAACCTCAGGGTGGGCTGCAGCCAGCTGGGGACTTCCGGCCGCAGCCCCCCTCCCCCTGGGGGGTGGGATGCCGGAGCGCAGCGCTGAACTGGCCGCGAAAGTGCCGGCCACCCTCGATGGCCCGCGTCGCGGTGTCCTCAGGTGACACACCGCTTTTTTTCTCTGCCAGGTTTCGGCATGGTGACTTTCCAAAGAGGCTGAACACTACTGATTCAGAAGTGTAGGTTGTTTTTCCTGTAAGTCTTGGCGAGTTAGGTATTCGTCCTGGCTGGACCGCGGATCCACTCTGTGCCCTTGGGGGACACTTAACAGTTCTCACCCTTGAAAGCCCAAGCGCAAATCTAGTGTAGCTCCCCACGCAGGTAGGAGCCTACTGTAGTAAGATACGGCTGCATCAGGAGCAGGCTTTTCTAACTGGAGGATGACACCACCCAATGGTATTGGCGAAACACTTCAAGCTGGATAAACTACAAGATCTAGCTGCAGGATGGGGGGGGGGCAGTGATAAAAAGAAAACAAAACAAACAATAACAACCAAACCAAACCACCGCCACCAACAAAACACCTGTTTCTAAGATAATAGGCCTTTGGACGGGCTTTTTGGTGCATTTTTATGTGAGTTAATTCCCAATGGTGTAGACAGGTATAACCTCTACCATGAGTTACTTACCAAAGTTTCTTCTTCAGATCTGGCATGGACCCCACATAATATTTTACGTAGGCTACCATTCCATACTGATTATTTATTACCAACTTGCCACAACCGAGAGTGACTTGAGAAGGAGGAATTGCTTTCATCATATTGTGACCTTTTTTTTTTTTTTTTTTAATTAATGATAGATGTGGGAGGGCCCAGATCAATGTGGGTTTTATCTCCCCTGAGCAGGTGGTTCTTAGTTGTATAAGAAAGCAAGCCTAGCAAGCCAGTAAGCAGGGTTACTCCCTGGGCTCTGTCTCAGTTCCCGCTTCAAGGTTCCATCCTTAAGCTCCTTTGGTAGGTTCTCTGGGTGATGGACCACCTAACCTCCCTCCAGTTTCTTTTGGTCATGGTATTTGTCTAAGCTACAGAAACCAAACTAGATCACTTCCTATGTAATAGTATACCAATACAATTAACTGAGGCTAGCTTTGTAAAAGTGAAATAACATGAATTGTTTCATTAGATCAAAGTAATAATGGCTAAACAAATATGAATAGGAGATGTACACAATTTTTCTTCAAAGGCACATCGTATAAAATAAAAATCTTTGTGTGGTAGCTTTGAAAGTTTAATAAACATATAGAAACATGCGTAAGCCATGTGTACAACTTACTGCATTTTCATGAAATATGTATGCTCCTTTAGTATCAAGATACAGAGAGAACATAAGGGATGGAGAGATAGATAGATCAGCAGTTAAGAGCGCAGGGCCCGGTTTTATTCCAGGTACCTACATGGTGTCTACAACCATGTTTAACTCCAGCCCCAGGAAATCTGACGCCCCCTTCAGCCCTCTCAACATGCTTATATGCTCTGTATATGCCTGTGGTGTCAAGACATAGACGCAGGCAAAATACCCACATTTATTTTATTTAACATTTATTTTATTTAATAATAATAATAATATTATTATTATTATTATTATTATTATTATTATTATTATTATTATTATTGCAGCATAATAGTATTTGCATCCCAGAAAACCCCACTTGTGCCGCTTTCCAATAGTAACTATTGGATTTGAGTTTATTTACATGGGAATCTATGGTACTGGGGCCATTACTGCCTCATGGCTTCCTACTGCTTATTTTTTGGGTTGGGGGTGGACGACCAGTAACTGAGAAAGATACATAACAGCATTAAGGAGAATGTGTTACCATGTTTGGGTTTGGATTCAAATCTCTTACACATGTGCTGTCCTTTGTTTTTTTCTTATTTACCTCAGAAATAATGAGACTTTTTCCTAACTATTCTTATCCTACCTTTACAATTGAAGAACAAAAGGGAAATGAAAAAGAAAGCGACACATGTTTTCTTTGATATTCTGTAGAACCCTTAAAGCACAGGCCCGTGCCTAGACAGTCCTGAACACTGACTACAAGTGAGTAAAGTAAGATGAACTCTGGTGCTACTCTTCGAAGCTCATCGCTGCTCTCGGAGCATGACATGGCCTGACTGCATTATTATCTACTGGATTGAACATATGTGTGCTATTAAATTTTATAAGCAATGCTTTGGGCTCTAGTGCTTAACTGTGATGATTCACCCATCCTGGTGGGTGGTGGCTTTTTAAACAGTCTTTAACAAGCAGTGGGGTTTATCTTTTCTTACTCTGGACACCCTGCTGTGTACTCAGTACCAGTAAAGCTTTCCCTTGAGTATTATTTCAGCTAACACTTGCAGCTGACATGGGGTCTGTTTTTTAGGTGGTTTTAGAAGTGAACTTAATTCATTTTTAGGAGTATGCAGAGGAGAGGTTTGGGGTATTCTATCAGTGTGATAGAGATTTATTTTAGTAATTCAGAATTCTTTGACTACTAAGCAAACACAGATTTAAGATAGGCCACACCTTCTGACATAAAATATACAAGCACTTTAAAAATGAATTCTAATGTGATAACCTGCTAGGCAGCAATAAGTAACAAATGTATTACTTATTAAATTAAGAAAAACAGTGAAAGAAATAGCTCTTTGTGAGAGTTTAAAAACAGAGTTACATTTTAGTCTCTCTTTCACTCTTTTTTTTTTTTTTTTTTTTTTTTTTTTTTTGAGGCGGGGTCTCCTGCTCTCTGGCCTCTAGCTAAATGGCCGAGGATGTCCTTGGGTCTTCTGTTGCTGACCCTGGAGAGTTGTCTGTGGGGTTACAGGTGTACACTACCATGCCTACTGTCTTTTCTTATTGTCATTAAAGAAACAAGGTCACCCTGTGTTGCTCTGGCTGGCCTTGTCTAATTAAAAACAAAAACAAAAACAACTTTTTTTTTTTTTTGAAATAGTCTGTCTTGTTGAGAAGTTGGAAAAAAATAGTATATACTGTCTCTGAGTTAGAAGCTTTCACCTTAAGGTTTTTTTTCGGTGGGGGGAGCATTGGGATGGTGAGAAACTGATAGGTAGTCAATAAAAATAATATCTCAAATTTGTATTTGTAATCCTTATTTAGGCTAGGGGTAGATAGACAGGGTAAGATAGTGTCACTCATGACACTGGGCAGGGACACTCCTAGGTGTTATCAGGAGAACCAACAACTGGGGGTCTTTGGTACATTGTGTTCAGCTCAGGCATTTGATGGCTTAGGTGTATTATATATATATTTATAGGATGTAGCTCATCATATATCAAAGAAGATCTTTCTAGAATTCTGTATTCCATATATAATACTTTTATGTTACAATGATATACAATGATTATAATGTACAAATATAATGTACTTCACTAAATAACTCTTATATAAACTGAATACATCGACTAAATACAATTGTAATCAATGAATAAAACTATTAAATTACAGGCTATGTCTAGATATAACTTTATATTTGTGCATGTTTTGTCTGTTTGTTAGTTTGTCTGTTTTAGGTTTTTCGTTTTTCGTTTTTTTTTTTTTTTTTTTTTTGTATTCTAGGAACTAGTCTGGATGGCACCATGCTATATTTGTTGCTGTGCTTCTTTTTATTTTTCCTTGTTTTTTGAGACACTGTTTCTCTGCATAGTCCCAAAGCCCTGAGTGTCCTGGAACTGGCTATGTAGACTAGATTGGCCTTAAGCCTTCGGTCATCTGCCTACCTTTGCCTCTCAAGTTCTGGGAATAAAGGCATGTGCCACCGTGCCAGGCGGTTATCCCGTTTCTTGAGTCTTTTCCAATTTGTTCCTTTTTTTTTTTTCTATTTTGATGTAGTTCTGTCAGCCATCTTTTGGTTCCCTTGTGTATAACTGGATGTGTTTAAAGCATCTTAAAATTATTTCATGTGTGGATGCTTTGCATGTATGCATGTCTGTATAGTGTGTGCAAGCCTAGTGCCTGAAGAGGCCAGAGGAAGCCATTGGATCCACTTGAACTGGAGCTAAGATTGTTGTGAAGCCACGGTATGGATGCTGGGGATTGTACTGGTTCCCAGAAAGAGCAGCCCAGCAGCCCTTGCTCTTGAAGCTGACCCATCTCTCCAACTCCACAACTGGATATTTTGAAATTCAATGTATGTGCACACACACGTACACACACACACACACACACACCCTTCCCCCCTCTCCCCTGCTGAGGCAGGGTTTGGCTGGCTGATCTTGAACTCACAGAGCTCTTCCTCCCCAAGTCCTGGGATTACAAGCATGCCCTACCATGTCCAGCTCCATTTATATTTTTTATTGTACTTTTTGAACTCTGTTATTTTGGAAGTTATATATGTTTAGCATTCGTTTTCTGCTTACCATAAAGACTATAGCATCCTTTATCTATCTCATACATGGGCACTGGTATGTGCTTATACTCTTAATTTTTTTAGTATTGTAAACAGCACTGGAGTTTATATTCTTTTTAAAATAATTTACTCAGATTACGTCCCAATTGTTATCCCCCGTTCTTGTATATATTTATTCTACCTTTTGCAAGAGGTTAGATTTCTACAAATAGAATTGTGGACTCAAAATATTTGCACATTTAAAACTGTAGTCTATGTTTTGGGTCCCCCTCTCTCAATGGCATAGTTTTTTATAAAGTATAAATGTTTAGTTTAAAGGTTTTTAGGCAAACTTTTCACACAAGTAAGTTTCATTGAAAACTAGTTGTACTGTATCCTGTCTCCTTTTCCTGGTTAAAACAAGAGAAACCTTAGCACTGACACATACTTAGGAAAGTTGCTAACATCAAGGATGAAAAAAAAAATGCCCTGGATGTTTTCAGAGAGAACATAAAGATGGGTTATCAAAATAAAAGAAAGGAACTGCTGAAATACAATGTTGCCTTCATTTGAAAGTTTTGAAGGACAAGACTTTTCAGACCCCAAGCCTATAGCAGAAAGTCAGAAATCAGTGAAAGGTGGAGGATGGGTACGGAGTAAAGACATCTCTAGACAGAGAAAGTTCCTGAAAGTTCTGGGAGCTCTGTTCTTAAAAAAAAGCAGTAAAAATTTGTGAGGCAGGAACTATTGAGGACTTGTTTACCGAGTCTTGGCTTTTTATGTCTAGATAGATGTTTTAATTTAGTAGTGACGAGATATGATAGATAATGATTTGCATTCAGAATTTTAGATGTAGCAAGATAGGAAAGATGTTTTCTTCAATGCTGTCAAATACAAATATCCAAAACACTAAGGATGTAACATTTATATAATTCCTGATTGTTTCATGGTTCTTCTTGCTGTAGGTAGTTTATTGTATATATGTGTAATAATATAAATGTATATGTAAAAAATAAAAAATATTTAATTAAAAAACCTTAAACAAACAAACAAACAAAAAAACAAACAAAAAAGCCAAAGCAGTGAAAAACATCTGCAATGTTAGAAAGCACAATATAGCTCAAGGCAGAAGAGTCCAAGGCAGTGTTCCAGGAGTAATAACTGCATACAACTGAATAGCAGGCTCCAGATCAAGCAGAGATTCTCCCAAGGACGATGTCCAGACAATTAAGATTATTTAAGATATTTTGTAATCCCTGGGTCCAAATTTTCTTTATTAGGCCTTTTATATTATGAATTTTATCTTGTCAGTAGATACACACTCTTGTGGGTTTCTGTCTTGTTACTGAGCTAGTATTGATTGATTATTTTTAAAGAAGAGTTTATTATTATATAAACTGTATTATATAACCTGAGGTTTTTAAAATATGAAAGTCCCCATTTGGGTGTGGTATCAAATGCCTTTAATCCCAGCATTTGGGAGGCAGATGCAGGCGGATCACTGTGAGTTCGAGGCCATCCTGGTCTACAAAGTGAGTCCACAAAAGCCATGGCTACACAGAGAAACTCTGTCTTGTAAAATGAAACAAACAAAAGACAGTCCCTTGATAACTTTACCTATAATTGTATTTTATAAAGTGTGTTATCTGAAATTAACATAAGAAAATATTAAGTGGAAAATGTAAGAAATAATTCATGTATTAATATAACCTCTAAAAATAATTTAAAGGTTATTTCCGTGCCTGTAATCCCAGCACTCCGAAGGGAGATTTCTGTGAATTTGAGGCCAGCCTGGTCTACAGAGCAGGTCTAGGACAGCCAAGGCTACACAGAGAAACCCTGTCTCAAATAAAGTAGAAAAATTTGAAATATTATAATAGCATTACATTATTTTCCCATTTCTCTCCTTCCAAATCTTCCCATACCCTCAACCCAGCTCTCTTTCACATTTATGCCCTCTTTTTCTTTTATTACACACGCACGCACGCATGCACACACACAGATGCGTGCGTGCAGATACAACCTGCTCAGTCTCTATAATGTTACTTGCACGCGTGTGTTTCCATTTGGTATTGGGTAACCTATTGACGGGCTTTTTCCAGGGGAGTGCTGTTCCTCCCACTCTCACATTCCTTAGTTGCCTGTAGTTCTTTGTCTAGTGTAGAAGCCTCGAGTTCTCTCTCACCTCATCCATATTAGCTGGTCTACTGGTGTCATCCTTGTTCGGGTCATGTTTAGGCCACCGTTTTGGGTGAGACTTGATAGGAGCCTCTTCTGACATTTCTAGGAGACACAATCTCACAGCAAACTTCCTGTTTCTCTGGCTCTTACAATCCTTCCTCCCCTACTTCACCAGTAATCCCTGAGCCTTAGGGGCAGGAGTTGTTTTGTGGCTAGATGTACCTGTTGAGACTGGGCTCAGCAACTTTGTATTTTGATGAGGTGTGGTTTTCTGTACTGGTCTGTGTTGCAAAGAGAAGTTTCCTTGATAAGGTTGAGAATTGCTTTATCTGTAAGTGTAAGGACAAATGTTTAGAGTGCTTTTAAGGATTATTCTGGTTTAATAAATTAGAAGTTGTAGAATAACCTTTTATAGCTTATAATTCTGATTAATTTGTATTATTACTAGTTCTGTTAATATTTTAATGTAAGTCTCTGGATTGAATGTGCTTAAGTTTATTACAACTAAGTATGTATAGTAAAACACAATATTTATGATGTTCAATACTGTATGTGGTTTTAGACATCCACTGTGGCCTTGATAAAGAGAGACCTAGATCTCTTTTTTGTTGTTGGAGGCTCAAGTATGGATGATAATCTTCCTTTCTCTCAGATTGATGTACTATGTACATCTAACAAATTTTAACACATGATCTTACCATTTTTATTGAAAATTTTAAGATTTAAGTCTTAACTTCTTTTTTGAATCATGGATTTGTTAAAGGATTTTTCTGTTACTGATTTCTAGTTTATTTTAGCTGCAACATAATGCCTGTTTTGTGATTTTAGTTCTGACAGATGCCTTCAGCCCTGTTTGGTTGACCAGAATAAAATTTGGTGTATGTACTTGAAAAGATTCTATAAAGTTTGTTTTTGTTTTTTGCTTTGTCACTGTTACAAAAAATACCTAAGGGGGGAGGGGAACCAAGAAAGATTTGTTTTGACTCATGGCTTCAGGTTGGTCACTGGCACCCTTGCTGGAGGGAGATAGAGCTTGGTGACAGAAGAGCATGCTAGAGCATAGCTGCTAACCTGATGGCAGCAGGGAAGCACAGACAGGGAGAGGAAAAGCCTAGGGACAGGATGGACCCTTCGAAGGCCAGGCCTGCGTGACCTCCTTTCTCCATTCAGGCCCTTCCTCTAAGATTCCTCCTGATTCACTCACCTCTTAGAGTCCATTGTGTGGCAACCCAAAACTGTAGTACATTTGCCTTTACAGGGATATTTTAGATTCAAACCATGACCGTATTCCAAAAAGACAACTGGACAATAAAGTTGCTAGCAATTTTTATCCAGAAGCCTTTGCAATAGGGGGAGAAAGGGAATGTGCTCCATATCAAATAGAGCAAGGACAAGGGGAGCTACAGATAAGGGGCAGGGGCAGAGGCACTGGATGAAAAAGGCCATGAGTGTACAGGGAATTCTGGTTGAACCCAGTGACAGGGGTCATGAAGGCAATCCAGGGGTCATGAGCATCTTAAGATGAGAGAGCCTCAAAACTGTGTAAGCAAGATTCTTGTTAAACCTGAGCTATGCAGAACAGAGACAAACAAAGAAAGCTGAAGGCTGAAGCCTAATTGAGTGGAGGATTCTAAAATAAAGTTTGGTCTTTATCATTCATATTATTAACTTTTCTATAATGACTCATCTGAGTCTTACTCTCCTGTTTCATAAGAGATGTGGTGAAGCTTCCAGCTCTGGCTTTTTTATTTGTCATCTTAGTTATAAATTAAAAATATTTGTGATTTTATTCATTCGTTTGCATCTGTATATATGTTCATGTACACACCTGTGTGTCAGATGTCCTTTATAGGCCTCCATCTTTTCTTCTGTAACAGCATCCTTCAATGATCCCGGGCCTCCTGTTTGCTCAGCTAGCTGAAGGTCAGCCAAACGCAACTGTCCTCTTGTCTCCATCCACTTTGGGACTTGGGCTATAAGCATGCACTTTGTATAAATGCTGTGGTCCACACTCCTGTCTTCATGTGGCCCAGAAAGTGCTCTTAACTGCTGAGCTGCCTTTCCAGTCTCTTTTCATCAGTGTCCACCAGAAGTACTTGTTGCTTATATGTTATAGCCTTCCCTATTTAGGATTTATGTCTGATTACTTTTTCAGTTTGCATTGTATTTTTTCATTTTACTTTGTCTGATTTATGTATTATTTTGGTTAGTGCTTGCATCCTTTTTTGTACTCTGCTGCATTATTCTGAGTAGTATATAATTTTAAAATCGTAACTTGTGGAATGTTTCTGTCATTATGTGTTTTGTTCTTGCTCTTGTTATCAGGTGTGCCCCAAACTCTATAATCTGACAGTGCAGCACAAGTTTCTAAGTACTCATCACATCATTGGAAACATTTTTGTGGTGTTGTTTTACTTTTCTACATAGAATTGGATTGTAATTTCTCTCAGATATTATTTACATTAGAGTGTTAAAATGGTGTTTTTCATTGTCTCATTAGGCATATAATCTAAATTAAATTTAAATGTCTTTTGAATGTTTTTTTTTTCTGACAGACTTTAAAGCAGCATATCTCAAAACTAATTAGTATTTTAATACTTTTATTGCCTTCAAAATTTAATGTAAATTGAAGACACTTCCTTAATTTATGTCGAATAGCTTATTGCCAGCATGGGAGCTGCAGATACTGTGTGTTATAGCTTACAACATTCCAAAGCAGAACATTTTATTCACTGGCATGAGCTGGCACAGTGGACAGGATTATTGTAATTCATTTGGGTAAATGAATTGAAGCTTTGGAGTTAATGTATAAAAATATTCTGTCAGTTTTTTTTACAATTCTTAATGATAAAATCTGGGTTTAGAATATCAGCATCTTAAATTCTGTTGTCCTTATTCCATTCTGATTCTGAATTTCTCTTCTTCTCAGTTAAGGTCTATGTTTTGTCTTTAAAGGACTATGTTTTGTTTGCTACCTATTGAGAGTTGCACTCTCGTTTCAAACCATCCCACCATGCTAATTACTAGTTACTTGGCTTTGCAAGGTCTTGGTCTACATGAAAATATACCTTAAATCATGGAGAAAGTCTTTCCTTCACTGAAGCTTTGAATAGATTTTTCTTCCTAAATATATTATAATTAAAATATTTTAGGAAAAGCAAGAGAATGTGTCATGTACCCATTAGTAACTAAAAATTTAGCCTACTTCTTAATATATATCACATTTACTATAAGTGCTATTTTTGAAACTTGCCAAAAGATGCCTATACTAGTGCTTAAAATAGAAAACTGAGCTAGTGCTATCCAGTGGACTATTAAACAAACACTAAAGTGAGTGTTTGGAAGGTGATATAATATTCCAACAAAAATGAGTATTTGTAGAAACTGTGAGTCTGTGTGAGTGTGTGTGTGTGTGTGTGTGTGTGTGTGTGTGTGTAAAATAAAAATACAAAGAGACAGTACAATTTTGAAATCATTATTTTGGTAGTGAGTTTAAAAGGTCATTTCCTACTCTCTATTTTCCTGTTAGTGTGTTCTAGACTATTTTCTAGGTGAGATAGTGATGTGGAAAGGGCCTAACCTTCACAGAAATATAAATATGTTACACAAACATAAATGAGTGTAAATTTATAAAAATAAATATAAATATAAAATTTATATTTCTGTTAGTTTTTCTTTCCTCAGTGATTTCTACAAAATCACAAATTCAGCATCCTTTGGCTTTCAGTCACTGGGTGTTGATTGTCTTAGTGATTATAGTGAAGGTATATAAGCACTGTATTTATTTTAAAGAATAGGATTTTTTTAGCTCCTTAAAATCCTCTAGAAGACTTTCTGAAGGTTATTAATTTAAGTAGCTTTGTAAAGTGTATTTCATTGTTGTTTGCAAAAGTGCCAGTAATTTTTTTGAGGTTTCTTTGTTATAGCAACTACCCTTCCCAGCTTCTCCTTGGACCCCCATTGTTACTGCTTTTCTATTGAATTTGAATCCCATTTCACGTTTCTGCACAGTTTTGAAGGAACCTGTGTCTAAGTGCATTGAGAGTTCTTAGGTAAAGGCCTTAGCCTTTCTGACCTTGTGACTTGTCTCCTGAGAGCTTAGTGTAGAGGATCTCTTGGCTCACAGACAGCACTTTGCTGCTGTGCTTCCCTCTGCTTCTGCTTGAGTGGATGCAGTATTCACACAGGTATTAACATCTTAGTTTCAATGGTAGTATCTTCTTGTCTTTTTCTAATTTTTGTAGAATGTGCTCTATTTGTAAATATGTCCCTTGTGTCTTAACCGAGCTAATTTTATTAAGTTTAATTTGCTGGCCTGTCCAATCTTTTGACAATGAGACATAATGTCATTGCTGTCAGCAAAGTTCATGCTCAAAAAAAGAACAGAATAATTAGAAAGAAAGAAAGAAAAAAGAAAAGCAACAAAACAAAAAAATACAAAGCAATTCCCATCATTTCAAGTTTTACAGTTTCCTATTGACCCCGTTCATAGTTATCCTTGGCCACATGTAGCCTGTGAGGTTAGGTTCAGAATACCTGGAAATGTTCTTCTTTTGGAAGTTAGGTACAGCTAAATGTTCTTCATTGTTTGATAGGTGCTGGCTGCTTCTGTTGGTTGTATATCTTTGCTTATAAGAGAAAAAGTTGCTAATACTTCTGGTCTTGGAGACTTTACTGATTTGTGAAATCTTTACTTGTATTTTTTATTTCCTAAAACAGGAAAAAGAAGTGACTTAAAAAAGGCCACCACCAATATCTAAATACTCTTTTTATGGTTATATAGGAATTATTTTAAAAATATGTTTTAGGAAGTGAATTAGTAAAAATAATTTTGTTCAGTTAACCGAGAATGTGCTGGTTTATTTAAAATTTTTTATATAAGACACACTTCGAGTGTGATCTAGGAAACTTACAAGGCATATGTCTTAGTTTGCTCTTTTTACTGTGACAGCTATAACAAGTATACAGAATGTATATCCATATATGTACATATTTACACATATGTATATATGTATGACTATATATTGTTTATCAGTACTTTCTCAGTAGCTACTACTGATATTAATGTACTTATAAATTCATAAATTTTTATATTTCAAATTTGCTATACAAATCATTTCATATACTACTAGACAAATGAATAGTAATGAATTCAAATTGACAACATAAAGATAGTACACTTAAATTCTGTTTTAAATTTTTACATGAACATGAAAATTAAAATATTATAGGAGAAAATATGTTACTATTACTACTGTTAACCTTAGTCTTTATGCTGGTAACTGATTTTAATCTGCTTTTATTGAATTATATGTATATAGTTTTGTACCATGATTAAAAAAATCATTGAGTTTACAGGAGCCCTGTGCAAATTCAAGCCAGTTTAAATCTGGATGTGGAGAGAAGAGGAAGACTTGAAGTCCTACCAACAACAGAGGCACTGCTGAGGGTTGACAGCTGCTGAGAGCGGGAGAGTCAGTGTGGCTGAGAGTGTTGTCCCAGGCATGTTGACCATTTCCAGGGGATGGCCACACAACTAGAGTGGATGGATGAAAAAAATATGAGAGAGAGAGACAGAGACAGACAGAGACAGACAGACAGACAGACAGAGAGACAGAGACAGACAGAGTCTATGTGGGGTGGGTATGGAAGAAATGATTGGCTCTGTGAAGAGGTGAATATGATCAGAAGACATTGTGCAAAATTCTCAAAGAACCAATTAGTTCAAAGAAAAAATAATTGAATTTGTCTTGAATTTTAGTTTCATTACTGATTAAAAGTTTGACATTGTTTGAAAGTGTTTGTAACAGATGGGGAATATTCTGTGATCTTAGTTGTACACTGAATATGGTAAGTGAAGATAAGTGTGGCGAAGTGAATGGGTGGTTACTAGAAGTGGGCCAGGAATGCGGGAGGAGATACGGCTCAAGTATGCAAAATTTCAGTGGGAAGTAAGGTTAAGAGATCTATCTATCTTACCACCTAGTGCCTCTAGCCAATAACAGTTCATTTTCTTGAAGATGCTCGGAGTAGATTAAAGTTGGGGAGTAAGTTATGCATTTGCTAGTTCTATGTTTTTTGGTAGTGGCTACGTGCTTTAGAGAAAAAATAATTATGGTTGTTAAAGTATTTTTAAATGTCCATGTTCCTTTAAGGAAAAGTTACTTAACCTTTAAATCTGCTATAATATTAAAAACATCTCACCCCAGTTAAAATTTTTCTAAGAAAACAACGAGCACACAGGAGGGTGGGGTGTTATTCTGCTAGTAGGAATATGAATTCCAGCCATCACTATGGAGGTCAGTATGGAGGCTCATAAAACAGAGGGTTGCCATATTATTCACTGGAGTCTAAGTCAGCATGCCGCAGAGGTACTAGCACATTGACGTTTCTTCAGGCTCTGTGGCACTAGGTGTTAATCAACAAATTAATGGGTAAAGAGCATGTGGTGTGCACGCACTGGAGTTTTATGCAGCCAAATCATTTGAAGGAGAGTGAATGAAGATAGAGTAAAATAAGCCAGACTTAAACAAATAGTTCTCGTTTTTCTCTTATAGATGAAACTTGTATGTATGTATGTATGTATGTATGTATGTATGTATGACTGTATGTATGTATGATAATGTTGTGTGACATTATTCCTGTGGAAGTGGAAACAAATGTAAACAGACAGGGAACTGACCATAGACCAAGCCAGTGAGTTGTATTGGGGTTACTTGTAGGAACATAGTGAGGAGTTATATACAGGAGCAGAAACGACTCAGAGGCAGTGTCATCACCAAAGCCAACCCAAGCATGATGAGAGCTCAGAAAAACTGGAAACCTGAGGCACACTGCACAGCCTGCAGGCAGCTCCACAGCTTGGATAGGTCATTGGCTGAGTCTCCTCCCGACAGACAGTTGATTCAACATCTAACTGCATAGGCGTACTTGGAGAAGGCGGGCCCTAGAGCGTCTGGTCAATCTCAAGGATCTCGGGAGGCTATTAAGTTGATTTCTTCTTTGAGCTTAATGACCTTCCCTGGGGACTGGCCTTTAAATAGCCTGTTGTTACACCTTCCCTTAGAACGTCTTGTTTCACTTCTGTTTACTATACTGTGTCTTAATGAATTTCCCTCTGAGATGGAAAGGAATTCATAAAATAATGTTTTTAGATTTATTTTATTTTATGTACATAATGTTTTGCATGCATGTATGCATGTGCCCCACATGCATTTCAGACACCTGCAGAGACCAGAAGAAGGCGGTCAGATCCCTTGGAACTGGAGTTACAGGTGGTTATGAGTCACCATGTAACCATGTGGGTTCTGGGAATCAAACCCAGGTCCTCTGTGAGAGCCTCAAGTTCTCTAATTTCCGAGCTATCACTCCTGCCCAAAGATCTAACCTTGGAGGAAATTGCTACCCACAAATATGAAAATAGTAGGGTCTAGAAGAAATATATCACTTATATTTCTTACTACTTGAAAAAGATTTCTGAAAAAAGATTTTCATGTTACTATTGTTTGTGTTAGTGGTGGTGGTGGTGTGTGTGGGTTCATGTTAGTGCAGTGCCTCTGGAGGCCAGGGATGCTGGGTCACCCAGGAGCTGGAATTACAGGCAGTTGTGTCTTGCCCAATGTGGGTGCTGGAAGTGAAACGAAGAGCCTCTGTGAGAGAAGTGTATACTCTTAACTGCCAAGCCGTCTCTCCATATACCTGCAAGACATTTTAAAAACCATGTTTCTTTGTTCTGTAGTTCCACTTTGCATTGCTGAACCAGCAGTTCTTAGGCATCACATTCAGGGATTTCAACATTGTGAAATAGTTGACTGAAAAGTGATATGCATTATTTTCTGAATTTTAATTGAGTAAAATGACATGTGTGGTAGATATTATTAAGCATTTAAAAATTCTACTTAATAAAGGGTGACATAAAACATATTTCTAGTTTTTTCAAGGATCGGGATTAGAGGGTATTGCCCTTGATGACTGCTGTCTGCTCCCGTTCATCTTGAGACCTTCATGATTTGCCTGCATCTGACTTGCACACCGCTGACATTTCATGATCTATGACCATTATGTATGTTGTCTTTTCTTTTATATGTCTCAGTAAAGTCATATTCCTGCAAGAGGATTTGTTTTGTTGTAATGACGAGTATACTTACAAACGAAAGAAAACATGTAAATAGCCAAGATTTCTTATTTGTTCTGTTGTTGAGGAAACAGTATTTAATGTTCCACCATTTGTAGATATTTTGCATATTGTAAAGATACTTGTTATCATCTTATTGTCCTTTTTGAAGGTATATTATTATAGAGAACTGCATATTTATTGAATTTTACCTGATACTGTGATTCTCTGCACGCAGTTCCTCCATCCCCTGGTTTTCTTCTTCCATGTCAGTACAGTAAATACACCTCTTTTAAATATCGAGTGTAATGTAGGAAGACTACACCTTGGTCACAGTGTGTTATCTTCCAGTATTGTTGGGTTTTTTTAAACCATATTTTATAAATAATTTTTGCATTAGTGTTAGAGATTCTCTTCTCATTCAAGTTTGATATACTATTATAGTCACCATCAAGTTTTGTTGTCCTTGTAAAGATTTTGCTGTTGGTGTGTAGCCTAGAAACTTCCAGATAAGGGGCTGTAGAAATGGCTCTGCTATTAAGAGCATGCACTCTTGCTAAAGACTCCAGTTCAGTTCCCAGCACCTACATTAGGTGGCTCACAGCTGCCAACCACTCCAGCTCCAAGAGATCTGACGCCCTCTTCTCGTCTCTGCAAGCACTGTACTCATGTGCACCCTCACCCCATTTTAAATTAAAATTAACTATTTTAAAAAATAAATTGTTTTTAGATAAGATGGAAATAACTCAAAATTAGTTGAAGTAATTTTTATAATATACTTCTTCCCAGGGATATTTCCACTTCTGATTAATTTATTTGAAGGATGTACAATTATTCAAGTTTTCTGTATCTACTGAGTGGTTTTTTTGCATATTATTTTTCCTAAAGATTTATCTATTGTATGTAACATTTCAAATACATTATCATAAATGTGTTAGTATTTTTATCAATCTTCATATTGTTTGCTTGTGACTCTTCTTTTTGACCATTTTCCTTATCTCAGTTCATTAGTGTCTTCAAAAGAATCAAAATTTGACTTCATTAATCTTCTTACTGGTATATTAATTTATTAATTTTTTAAAAGAGAGATTCTCTTTTTTTTCATTCCAGCTGGTTTGGGACTCACTATGTAGACCAGGCTGGTCTTTAACTAGAACACCCGCCTCTGCTTCCTAAATCCTTAAATAAATAATATATGTATTTCTTATTAATTAACTTCTGACACTAATTATTTTTCTATTCTCTTTGGGTTTTTAGCTTGGTTTTTATAGTTTCTCATTGTAGATATTTAATTTGTTAACTTTCTTTCTTTCTATCTATCTACATACATACATACGGATATAAGTTTGCCTCCAGTTACTACTTTAGTTATATTTTACAAGTATTCATTTGTGGAATCTCTTTTTCCAAAACATGTGCTGTGAATTTTGGAATACAGTCCTGTGAACTGTAAAAGAATTAAAACTTGGTGAAAACACCTCTGTAGTGAGGGCACAGTGGGTGTGCCCCTGAAGCATCCCCTGGTGTTATCCTTTCTACTCAGATCCTTCTAGTACCCATATTGTTTACTAAGTTTTGATTCGTTACCTAGTACTGTAGTTAGTCCATTAGCAAGAAAGTTGTATAAATGGAGTTTTAAGTGCATAGGTTTTTTTTTCTTATGATGGCTACTTTTGCTTAACTTCATGTTTGAAAATCATTTATTACATGAATCAATAGTTAAGTCTTTTTTATGGATGAATGCTATGTCATATGCATATATGATACATATTAGTCATTCATGTACTAAAGAACACCAGAGTGTCAATTTTTTTACTAAGTATTTTTATGGTGATCTAAATTTCTCATTTCTATGGTACATCCTCAGCAGTGGACTTATTATGTCATATGCTAATTATGTTCTGTGCTTTCTAAGGAACCACCAAACCATAACATATTCTATTTTATGTTCCCACAATCAGTGCATGGAAATTCTAGATGTTCACCCTTTCTTACCACTTGATATTATTTTTATTTTAATCTTTAAAATTGACATTATTGATTTTTTTAGTGCTGGAGATATAACTTGCAGCTGTGCATGTGTGAAGAGCACTAAGATTAAGCTGTATTCTCAGCCCACTTGTGTTCCCGTGAGTGCATTGAATATAACACTGTGTCCCTTTATGGCTTTAATTAGACCCTTTCCAAAGATTAAGCAGGTTGAACTTCTTTGCTTTAGTTTATTTGTCATAATTATATCCTTTTTGGCAAATTGCTTAAGTACTTTTTTTTTTTTCAAATTGTTCACCTTAACAGTTCTGTATACTTATTCTGGATTTAAATCCTTTGTCAGATATTTAAGTTACAATTGTTTGTTGTTATAATTTTTCTCTTATTTATATTACTAGTTCATGGACAAAAGAAAAGTTTTAAATTTTAGTATGTCCTGCTTATTTCTGTTTTTAAGTCATGATTTTGATGTCATTTCTATGTCTGATTTGCTGGTATCCTATTTTCTTCTAAAACTTTTTAATGAATTTATTTTAATATAGCTCTGTAATACAGTAATGCATTTTTAGAGTTTTTATTTTTATTTTATGTATATGATTGGTCTACATGTATGATCATGTACATGCCTGGTATCTGTTGATATAAAGAGAGGGCATTGGATTTCCTGCAATTGGAGTTCTAGGATGCTTATTAATTACCTGGTGAGTGCTTGAAACTGAACGTGGTTCAGCAAGAGCAACGAGTGCTCTTAACCACTAAGCCATTGCTCTAACTCATTAAACATTTATTTTTTCTTTTATTGAAAATGGATTATTCTCTCACACAATATACCTTGATTCTGCTTTCCCCTCCCTCTCCTCCTCTCAGTTTCCCCCCACCTCCCCTTTCATCTGGATCCACTGCCATGCTGTCTCTCATTAGAAAATAACAGGCTTCTGAGAGATAACAAAACATAATGAAATAAAATGTAATGAGATAAAACAAAAACTATGTCATCAAATTTGAACAAGACAAACCAACAGAAGGAAAAATGGCCAAGAGAAGCCACAAGATTCAGAGACCCACAGTCCCCATGCTCAGAAATTTCATAAAAACAATAAATTGGAAACCATAACATATACACAGAGACCCTGGTAAAGACCTGTGGAGGCCTGGTGCATGCTGCCTCAGTCTGTGAGTTCATGGGCGCTTTGCTTATGTTGATGTAGAGGTCCTTGTTTTCCCATGTCCTCCATCTCATTTGGCTCTTACATTTTTTCATCGCCTCTTCTTCAGGTTCCCTTAGTTTTGAGAGGAGGGATTTGATGGAGACATGTCATTTAGGGTCCAGTGTTCCAAGGTCTCTCCCTTTACATAATGTTTGGCTGTGGGCCTTTGTATTTGTTCCCATCTACTGTAAGAGGAAGCTTCTCTGATGACTCAGCAAGGCAATGATCTGTAAGTATAATAGAGTAACTAGGATCAGTTTATCACTACGTCTTTGTTTGTTTGTTTTTTAGACCAGTACCATTTGGTTTTACCCTAGGTCTCTGGGCTATCTAATTTCTAGTTCTTGATCCCCAAGCAGTGTTGGATTCCATCTTGTGGAGTGGACCTTAACTCAATTTACATTTTGATTGGTTGCTCCCAGCAGCTTTGTGCCACAATTGCTTTAGCGTATTTTGAAGGCAGTATAGAATTATAGACAAAAAGAAAGAAAGAAAGAAAGAAAGAAAGAAAGAAAGAAAGAAAGAAAGAATTATAGACCAAAGAGTTTGTGGCTTCTTTGGTGTTTATTTTTTAAGCCATAGGCTACCTTCCTGCACAAAAGACAATAGGGCAGGAGTTGGGCATGGGGATAGGGTGAAAGCTCTATGTAGGCTCCAGCTAGACTTCTCCATTTCAGTGAGTTGTGTAGGTGTTGTCTTCAGAAATGGGAGCTTGCTGTCAGTTTGTTGAGAGCAACCTATTTTCTTGGCAACAGGCTGCATTGTTTGGGCATTCACATGGGACCCCTTTGGCCAACAACAGACTTAGATGTAACCCAGTCCCAGTACTAGAGGCTTTGTTTGGTGTCAAGAGTGTCCTTTGTCTCCTCCATTGTATGCTGATTTCATTTGGATCGCCTAGAGGCAGAGGCAGGCAGATCGCTGTGAGTTCAAGGCCAGCCTAGTCCACAAAGCTAGTCCAGGATAGCTAAGGCTACACAGAGAAACTCAGTCTCAAAAAACCAAAAAACCAAAAAAACCCAAAAACAACAAAAAAAGCAAAACAAAACAAAAAAACAAAAACAAAAAACCCCAACAAAAAAACAAAAACCCCCCCAAAATCCATATTTCTATATTTTAGAAAATTTTTGCTGTATTAGATTCCCATCCTACCCCTCAGGTGCTCCTTAATTTTGGTTATTTCTTCCTGTACTCCCTCCTTCAAGCCCCTTCCTTTTCCTACTTAATCCTCCAATTCCTGTTGTTCCCATCTATCCAATTACCCTTTCTTATTGAGATCTATCTGTGCCCTCTAGTCCCCTACTCTATAATTACCTTCTGTGATTATCACTAATTTAACTGCTAATATCCACTTTAAGTGAATATATAGCATGCTTGTCTTTCAGGGTCAGAAATAATTCACTCAAGATGATTTTTTTTCTAGTTCAATCCATTTACATGCAAATTTCCTCATAGCATTTTTTAACTGCTGAGTAGTATTCCATTTTGTAAATGTGCCACATTCACTTTAGCCATTTTTTTATTGAGGGACATTTAGATTGTTTCTAATTTCTGTCTATTATGAGTAGAACAGCAGTGAAAACGGCTAAGCAAATGCCTTTGTAGTAGCATGGAGCATCCTTTGGGTATGAGCTGAAGAGTATAGTATAGCTGAATACTGAAGGAGAATAAATTACCATTTTCCTGAGGAATTGCCATAATGATTTCCATAGTGGCTGTACAAATTTGTACTCCCATCAGCAATGAATGAATGTTGTCCTGTTAGTGGTTGTTTTAAAATTATATTGCAGTTTTTCTGTTAATTTGGCTAGTACCCAAATAATTGAGACTGGACTATAATATTTGTTTAACAAGCTGTATGGCACAGTAACTGAGCAGTATTAATTTTTTTAACCCTCTAAACTAATCTGGCTATCTCCTAGCCAAAATCCACGAGATACTTGAATTTTATGACTTTCTTTGCTCCAGCTGCTTGCATGATGTCCCCTGGGTCTTTTCTCTTGGTTGAATCCCCAGTTCCTTTCTCTCTCTCCCCCTCCCCTGGCTGGCAGGAAGTCCAACTCTATTCTCTCCTCTCCTTAGTGATTGGCTATAAGATTTATTGACATATCAGGGAACAACTGAGGAGCAATGTTTACATGCCATTGAGACAGGAGATTCTCAGAGCAAAGATTACAACCAGTATTGGGGGGTACAGAAATCAGCATTTGAATCTTTATGCAATGTATAGTAACATTATGACTATATTGCTTTTACTCCTAATCCTCTCCGGCATGAGCTGTG
Organism: Acomys russatus; assembly: GCF_903995435.1. Classification (NCBI taxonomy): domain Eukaryota; kingdom Metazoa; phylum Chordata; class Mammalia; order Rodentia; family Muridae; genus Acomys; species Acomys russatus. The sequence continues at coordinate 68,429,128 of NC_067137.1, forward strand.
ACTTCTTTTATTGATTTTTAGCCATTCTGACCGGTGTAATCTCAAAGTAAATTTTTGGTTTGCATTTCTCTGGTGGCTAAGGATGTTGAACATTTCTTTTAAGTGTTTTTCGGCCATTTGAGTTTTCATTTTTGAGAATTCCCTGATTAGATTTGTACCCCATTTTAAGTGGATTACTTGTTTTCTTAAAATCTCCTTTTTTAAGTTCTTTATATATTTTTGGATACTAGCGCTGTACAGTTGTGTAGTTGGCAAAACCTTTTTCCATTTTGTAGACGTCTGTTTTGTCCTTTGCCATGCAGAAGCTTGTCGGCTTCATGAGGTTCCATGTATTAACTGTTGATCTTACTGCTTGTTGTTCTGTTCACAAAGTCTTCTCCTGTACCACTTTTTCTTCTGTCAGGTTCAATGTATCGGGTTTTATGTTGAGGTCTTTGATCCATTTGTGGTTAAGTTTTATGCAAGGCAATAATCATGGATCTGTTTGGATTCTTCTGCGTGCAGACATCTAGTTTGCCCGCACCATTTGCTGAAGATTCTTTCCTTTTCCAGTGTTCATTTTCTGGCTTCTTTATACAAATACCTATAGGTGTTTGGATTTATTCCTGGTTCTTCAATTCGATTCTATTGATAAACATGTCTGTTTTTGTGACAAGACCATATTGTTTTCATTACAATAGTTTTGAAATACAACTTGAAATCACGGATGGTAATAACCCCAGTAGTTATTTTATTATTTAGGATTGTGATAGCTATCCTGAATTTTTTTATGTTTCCCTTTGAAGCTGAAAATTGTCTTTTCAAGACTTGTGAAGAATTGTGTTGAAATTTTGATTAGGATTGCATTGATTCTGTAGATTGCTTTCGGTAGAATGGCAATTTTTACTATGTTCATCCATTGTACCAATCCATAAACATGAGAGATTTTTCTGTCTTCTGAGAACTTCTTTAACTTTTTTCTTTTAAAGTTTTTATTCATAAAAGTCTTTTACTTGTTTGGTTTTGGTTAGAGTTACTTTAATGTATGTTGTATTATTTGAGGCTACTGTAAAAGGCCTCAAATTGTTTCCCTGAGTTCTTTCTTAGTCCATTTCCACTTGCATGTACAAGGACTGCTGATTTTTGTGAGTTAATTTTTATCCAGCTACTTTGCTGAAACTGCTTCTCAGCTCTAGGAGTTTCTTGGTGGAATTTATAGGGTAGCTTATGTATGCTATCATATCATCTGCAAATAAAGATCCTTAGACTTCTTCCTTTTCAATTTGTATCCTCCTGATCTCCTTCAGTTATCTTAGTGATCACACTAGAACTTCAAGAACTATAGGAGAAAGTGAACAAACTGATCTTATTCCTGATTTCAGTGGAATTGCTTTGAGTTCCTCTTCATTTATGTTTATGTTGACTACAGGCTTGCTACAAAGTGCATATTATGTTTAAGTATGTCCCTTGTATCCCTGATCTCTCCAGGACTTTTATCATGAAAGGACGTTAGATTTTCTTTAAAGGCCTTTTCTGCATCTAATGAGATGATCATGTGGAGTTTGCCTTTCAGTTTGTTTATATGGTGGAGTACATTTTTCAATTTAAGTATGCTGAACTCTCCCTGGATCTGTGGGAGGAAGCCTGTTTCATCATAGTGGATAGTCTTTTAATGTGTTCTTGGATTCAGTTTGCAGGTATTTTGTTGAGAATTTTTGAATCCATGTCCATAAGGGAAATTGGTCTGTAATTTTCTTTCTTTGGTCTTTATGTGGTTTGGGTATATGCTTAATTGTGTCCTGATAAAATGAATTTGGCATTGTTCATCCTGTTCTATATTGTGGAACAATTTGAGGAGTATTTATATTAACACTTCATTGAATGCCTGGTAGAATTCTACACTAGAACCATCTGGCCTTGATCTTTTTTTTGAGTAGGAGACTTTTAAGGACTGCTTCTGTTTCACAAGAGTTATATATTGGCCTATTTAGATTGTCTGATCTTGATTTAACTTTGATAAGCGGTACGTACTGAGAGAAGTATCTATTTCTTTTAGATTTTCTAATTTGGTAGAGTGTAGGTTTTTAATGTATGTTCTTATGATTCTCAGGATTTCCTTGTGTGTGTGTGTCTGTTATGTTCCCTGTTTTTATGTGTAGTTTTGTTATTTTGGATGTTCTCTCTGCCTTTTAGTTAATTTGGGTAAACATTTTTTCTAATCTTACTGATTTTTCATAAGAACCAATTCTTTTTTCATTGATTCTTTGCATTTTTCCTATTTGTTGATTTCAACCCTAAGTTTGATTATTTTTTGCATTCTACGTCTATTTTTATTCTAGAGCTTTTTAGTGTGCTGTTAGGTTAGTAGTATGAGACTCTCCGTTTTTTTTAATGTAGGCACTTAGTGCTATGGACTTGCCTCTCAGAACTCATTGTATTGTGGCATATACGTTTGGATATATTGTGTAGTCATTTTCATTCGCTTCTAGAAAGTCTTTAGGTTTTCTTGCTTATCTTAAGTTTTGTCTTGATCCTTTTTTTTTTTTTTTTTTTTTTTTTTTTTGGTTTGGTTTGCTGGTTTGTTCAGTTCTCATGTGTTTCTAAGCTTTCTGTTGTTTTGTTGTTATTGATATCCAGGTTGGTGGATTTCCATGGTGGTCAGATAGGATGCAAGGTATTATTTTGATTTTCTTGTATCTATTGAAACCTGTTTTGTGTCCAAGTATGTAGACAGCTTTGGAGAAAGTTTCATGAGGTGCTGAGAAAAAGACATATTCTTTTGTATTTAGGTGAAATGTTCTGTAAAAATCTGTTAGGTCCATTTGCTTTATAATGTCTGTTAGCTCTAGCATTTCTTTGGTTTTTGTGTAGCTGACATATCCATTGGTGAGAATGGATATTGAAGTCTCCTAATATCAGTGTGTGAGGGACAATATGTGAATTAAGCTGTAGTAGTGTTTTATTTTTGTTTTTGTTTTTTTCGAACTTTGGTGCTTTTGTGTTTGGGGCATAGAATTGTCCTCTTGATGGGTCTTTCCTTTGATGAGTATGTAGTGTCCTTCCTTATCTCTTCTGATTAGTTTTGGTTTGAAGTCTATTTTGTTAGATATTAAAATGGATGCACCAGATTGCTTCTTAGGTCTATTTGCTTGGAATTTCATTTTCTATCCTTTTACCCTAAGGTAATGTCTATCCTTGAGGGTAAGTGTGGTGCTTGAATGCAGCAGAAGGATGGATCCATTCCCATCCATTCTGTTGTTCCATGTCTTTTTATTGGAGGAATTTTGAACATTGATGTTGAAAAGTGTCAATAACCACTAATAGTTGATTCCTTTTATGTTATTATTATTGTTGTAGCTGCTGCTGCTGTGCATGCACACACACACATATTTCCACTCTTAATTGTGGTGGTCTGGGATTATTTATTCCTTGTGTTTTCTTAGATATAGATAACTTTGTAAGGTTGAAATTTTCCTTCTAGCACCTTATGTAGGGCTGGGTTTGTAGATAGATATTGTTTAAATTTAGTTTTGCCATGCAATGTCTTATTTTATTCATTCATGGTGATGGAAAATGAAAAGCTTTTTTTAAAAAAGATATATTAGTCTGGGCTGGCATCTGTAGTTTTTTAGTATCTGCAGCACACCTATTGAAGTCCTTCTGGCTTTTAGTGTCTCTACTGATGAGTCAATTGTAATTCTAATAGTTCTGCCATTTTTATGTATATGTTACTTGGTCTTTTTCCTTTGCAGCTCTTAATGTTCTTTCATTATTATGTTTATGTTAGTATGTTTACTGTTTTGATTATTATGTGCTGAGGAGACTTTCTTTTCTGATCTAGTTTATTTGGTGTTCTATATGATTTTTTGTACTTTGATAGGCATCTCCTTCTTTAGGTTAAGGAAATTATTTTCCTAAGAGTCTTTAAAAAATACTTTCTGTGCCTTTCACCTAGGATTCTTAGCCCTGGTTTATTCCTATTATTCTTAGATTTGGTGTCATCATAGTGCTCAGATTTCCTATAAGTTTTTGTTCCTGGAGGCTTTTTGTTGTTGTTTCATTTGGGATTTAACTTTTCTTTGACCTATGTATCAATTTCTTGCACCTGTCCTCAATGTCTGACATTTATTCGGTTGGTGAAGTTTGCCTCTGGGTTCCTGTTTGAGTTTCTAAATCTTTCATTTTCAGATTTTTTTTTTCAGTTTGAGCTTCCTTTATTGATTCTATTTCTACTTAAATGTCTTTAACAATTTTATTTATCTTCTTCCACTTTTTGTTGTATTTTCTTAGATTTCTTTAAGGAATTTAATTTCCTCTTTAAGGACCTCTATTGTATTCATAAAGGCTTTTAAAGGATTTTTCTTCTGCTTCAGCTATGTTGAAGTATTCATAGCCTTCTGTGGTAGAGTTGCTGGGCTCTTGTGGAGACACAATTTCCTGGTTGTTATTGATGGTGTCTTTATGCTGGTATCTAGGCATCTGGGATTGAGAAGATTGTAATTCTAGGGGCTGCTATCTGGTCTTATCTTTGTTGAGTGGGTGCTTTGTTCCCTGGTTTCTGTTTCCTCTCTGGTGTGGTGGCTATGTGTTGCCTAGTAGGAAATTCTTCTGGGGTCCTAATTAGGTGTAGCTACTGGGGGTTCCAGGTAAAATATGTTTCTCGGTATTGGGAGCTGACACTTAGGGATGGGAACAGACTGGGAAGGCTGGAGGGGTTTCACAGGAGGAGGAAATCAGGGTGTTCCACTAGGATCTGCTTGGTTCATGCCCTGGGAATGGGGGCAGAGAGTGAGGAGAAGCCACAGAAAATGGTCTACTAGAGAGTTGGGGATGAGAGTGGAGAGATACATCATCACTGGGTTACAATTGGGCTGTTAATCTTGTCATTTCATCCATACTAACTGGTTCATTTGCATGCTGCTGCTGCTGAGGAGTCTGTTCTTTGTACAGTGTTAGAGAAAGGCCTTTCAAGAAGTTTACAAGTCTTTCTCAGGGATGAGCCCGCCAATTGGTTATCCATTGCTAAGTGGTCAGTCCTGAAAGTATATACATAGAAATAACACTAAAGCTCTGACATACATACATACATACATACATACATACATACTTACTTATTGGGAACAAGGGGGTACATATAGGTACTGAAGGGAGGAATGAGAAGGCAAAAATAATGTAATTATTTTAATATAAAACATTAAAAATGTGTATTGTTCCATCGGTTTAGTTGGGTATCTTTTTTACTCATGATGGCTTCCATTTTCTGAACTGCCAGTTCACTGGATGTCAGGAAGAGAACACTGTCAACTGTCTCATTTGCAGTATAAGTACATATTCTTTCATGATGAAATTCTATCTGATACCATTTGGATTTGGTTAAATAATTTCAATTTATCTCAGAGTTTCCTCATATGCTTTTTGATTCTTGAGGCAGATGTTTGTATTGGTTACTTGGGGCCTTGATATAATTTAAGTATAGTATGTTTACCCAGATGTTAAGTATAGCTTGTTAGGTGTATTTCTTTTTCAAATTATTGTTTAGTCTGTGTACTTTTTTTTTCTAAATTCCAAAGGTGAATCAGTGGATTATATATAGCTGTTATACTGTACAATATCCCTCTTAGAGACCACATTATAAACTAGGTTAGTACATTTAAAGGCCTAATCTGCCAAAGTCCATAGTTCTGAGAAAAATCTCTAAATGTGCTAACCTTGATTTTTGGTTTCTATAGTTCTGCTTCTGCCTAACTGTTCTTGTTAACTGAGGTGTACCAACCCAGGATGTGGTTTTTGTGCTTAAAAGCTCACCCTGAGAATGCTTAGGGCTACAGGGGGATTCTGAACACTCAGTGTAGTCACCGGTCAGCTAATAGACTTTCTATACATTTAAACTTGTTTCCAAGTTTCTTCTCTGGTGGTTAACAGAAAGATGGCAGACAGTTCTTTAGAAGTTCACTTAAAGGATAGTACATTAGACTGCCTCTTGAGCTATATTTTTATTAATTTTATTCCGATTCCCTAACAAAGACTACTTTTGAATTCTGTAGAATTAAGTGTAGCAGCAGACAGTTGGTGTTACTGTGTTACTGTTAAAAGAAGATCACTTTTCTCTCCTGAGAAATTTACTGGAGTATGAAGGATAAAACAAATGAACAAAACAAAACAAACAAATTAAAAACTCTCATAGTTTACTTGCTATATAAAAGGACTACTTTGTTCTCTGGGTTATACAAGACATGAAAGCAAATAGGAATGCTAGCATGGCCAACATTCACTGGTTAATGGAGTCTCCAAGAGTACTCTCTTCCTGATGTTCAGTGAACTGGGTATTTAGACAGATGAGACCATCCATGAGTAAAGAAGATACCCAACTAAACTGATGAAACAATGCACATTTTTAATGTCCTAAATTAAAATATTATTTTCTCTTCCGTGTCCTCCTTCCAGTACCTCACATGTACCCCTTGCTCCCAATAGCAAATATGGCCTGCAGATCACCAGTTAGGCCAGACAAGTCTCACGGGTCCTCCTGCCTCAACTCTGGGATTACAAGCTTCTGCTGCCACAGTATAGCAACTTTTTGTGGGTTCTGGAAATTGAACTTAGGTCCTCATGATTTCAAGAAAGCACTTTGCCACCTGAGACCCAGCATGATACTTGCTTTTTGTTCCAGTAGCAATTCAAAAATTTAAAAATAAAGTATTCTTTTATTATTACTTACATCCCAATTGTAGCCCTCTCCCTCATCTCCTCCCGGTCTCATCCTCCCCCCCAAATTTCCCCCTCCCCCTCTCTTAGTCCTCAGAAAGGGGAGCCCTCCTCCCCTACCATCTGTCCCCAGCCTATCAAGTCTCATCAGGATTGCTTATATCCTTTTCCTCTGTGGCCTGTCAAGGCCACTCTTCTAAGAGGAAGTGATTAAAGAGTCCGTGTCAGAGACAGCCCTTGCTTCCCTTACTAAGGGACCCACATGGAGCCTGACCTGCCTATTGACTACATCTGGGCAGGGGGTCTCCATTCATGGTCCTAGATTGGCGATCCACAAGGCCCTTCTATCTCCCCACCCCCTTCCCTGCTCTCTGCCCCAAAATTTGGTTGTGAGTCTCAGCATCTCCTTTGATCCCCGCTGGGAGGAGTCTTTCAGAGGACATCTATGATAGGCTCTCGTCTTATCCTGTTCCGTCTCTTTAACAGCTTCCAGAGTCTATTCCATTTGCCCTTCTGAATGAGAATTAAGCATCTTCCCTAGAGTCTGGGTTACCTCACTCCGCATTATCTTTTCCAGATCCACCCATTTGCCTGCAATTTGCAGAAACCAGGTTTGTAAAGATGTGAAATAATTACAAGGCATGTAGTTAGGTCTAAATAGTAAATAATTGAAGTGGTAGTTCATACAGTGTTCAATAGGTGTCACTGCTTCCCATGAAAAAATTATTTTTATTTTTAATTTGTTCACTTTACATCCCAATTGTAGCCCCCTCCCTCATCTCCTCCCTGTGCCACCTTCCCTCCCACTTCCTCCTTACCCCTCCCCTAGTCCTCAGAAATGGCAAGCCCTCTTCCCCTACCATCTTACCCCAGCCTATCAAAACTCATCTGGACTACCTGCGTCCTTTTCCTCTGTGGCCTGGCAAAGTTGCCCTGCCAGGGGAAGCGATCAATGAGTGAGCAACAGAGTCCATGTTAGAGGCAGCCCATCCTCCTCATATTCTGTGTCCTCTCCACACGTTGTCTTTGGTTGATTCATCAGTCTCTGGTGGTTCCACTGGGCCCAGAATTGTTGGCACTGTTGGTCTTCTTGTGGAGTTCCTGTCCCCTTCAGGTCCTTCTATCCCTCAACTCTTCCATAAGTCTTGCTGTGCTTTGTCCTAAAGTTTGGCTGTGAGTTGACTCCATTGCTGGTGGGAATGCAAATTTGTACAACCACTTTGGAAATCAATCTGGTGCTTTTTCAGGAAATTGGGAATAATGATAACCTCAAGACCTAACCATAACACTCCTGAGTATACACTCAAAAGATGCTCCACCATACAACAAGGACATTTGCTCAACTATATTCATAGTAGCTTTATTCGTAATAGCCAGAATCTGGAAACAACCCTGACGTCCCTCAACCAAAGAATGGGTAAAGATATTGTAGTACATTTATACAATAGAATACTACTCAGCTATTAAAAACAAGAGAATCTTGAAATTGGAACTAGAAAAGATTGTCCTGAGCGAGGTTACCCAGACACATACACATGGTATGTACTCATATGCGAATATTAGCCATATGATACAGGCTAACCCCACTACAATCTACAGACCTAAAGAAGCTAAGTAACAAGGAGGACCCTAGGGAGGATGCTTGATTCTCATTCAGAAGGGGCAAAGAGAACAGACATCTGAAGTGCTTGAAGAGAGGGAACAAGATGGGAGCCTACCACAGAGGTCCTCTGAAAAACTCTGCCCAACAGGGGATAAAAGCAGATGCTGAGACTCCCATGAAAATTTAAAATATAAACTTTGCTTCATTGATTGTGTATGCCTTTGGCACACAATTTGGAAACTTGTCTGTCTGTCTCTCTTTCACTGTGTGTGTGTGTGTGTGTGTGTGTGTGTGTGTGTGTGTGTGTGTATGTTGGAAGACTGTTCATTTATTCCAGGTAAAGTCCAATTCTCATTTTCATGTATGTATCAGAAAATAGCATAAAAACAATTTTAAGTTCAATGACATTAGCAACCATCTACTTCCAAAATTTTTCATTATCCCAAACAGAAACTTTGTGCCCATTTATAATCCTCAATTATCTCTTCTCCAAGTCCTTACTAACGTCTACTCCACAAACTTTTTAAACAATATATTGCCTTTAGAGTTTATCAAATAAAGAGTCACAATATATTTGGCTTTTTGTGTGATTTTACATTCCAACCAGCAACAAATAAGTTTTTATTTTCTCCCCATCCTTGAAAATGCTTGGTTTTTTTCCAGCTTCTTTTTTTTTAAGTTAGTCATCATTCAGGTTTGAGTAATAACTCATAGTTTGGTTTGGCTTTTCTTAATAACTGGTAGTGTGGACAGCTTTTTAATGTACTTTCCATCTGACCGAAAACGTATTTTCACCATGAAAATATTTGTTCAAATCTTTTGTATTAGTATTTTGTTGTTGAATGTTATAGTGGTGTATTTAGAGAATTCCAAGTTATTTTTAGCAAAATATTTCTGGATTTTTTTTCTTTTTGGCTTTGTTTTGTTTTGTTTTTGTATAGCCTTGGCTGCCCTAGAACTAGCTTTGTAGACCAAGCTGGCCCCAAACTCACAGAGACTTGCCTGCCTCTGCCTCCCGAGTGCTGGGATTAAAGGTGTGTGCTCACCACTGCCTGGCCTATTCCTGGCTTTTGATCATTGATGTTTGTTCATTTATTTTTTGCTTACCTGGTGTTTTCATAGGCATTTCCTTGAATGCCAGAGAATCTTACAGTCTTTGATGTCTGTGATGGAGTACTCTTTCAGATTTTAGCTAGGAAAGCTTTTGGCTTGGTTATCAGACTTCAATGAAAGCCCAACGACTTCTGTCTGGCTGAACATGCTTTTTGTCTGGAATGTGTAGCGTTCTAGAGCCCCTGTTTACTTTTTGGGTTCCACATGTGTTGACTTGCCACTGTCTCCTCCATGGTCTAACATACATCTCCACTTACAACTCTTTGCTTTGTCCCTGTTGCTCTATCAGAACTTTGTATTTTATAGAAGCAGAGCTTATGCTTTTCCCACCTGAATTCTTAGTTGGACAAAATAGAAAGGGTTGCTTTGCATCCGTACTCTTGAGAGCAGGTTAGCATAGATTTGCACAGTAATTTACACCTCAGGTAAATAGTTACTTCATGAGCTTTGCTACTGTGCACAGAAAGACCATGGGAGAAGATTCAGTAGGAAATGCCATAAAACTTTCTGATCCTTTTTTTTTTCACACATTTAGGTCATAGTCTTCCTTCTCAACTCCTCTCACATAGTCCCCACAGCCTTACCCACTGAACAACATGCTTTCTTGCTCAACCTCTTTCAAGGAAAATACTATTCCCCCCAAATACTAAACGAAAAAAAAAGGTGTGTGTGTGTGTGTGTGTGTGCGCGTGCGCACGCGCGCACGTGCATGCACACATATACACATACAAACAAGAATAACCAATAACAACCATAAAAATATCCACCATGAGTCTATTTATTGTTGGGTAACTACTCCTGGACATGGGGCTTGCCCTGAAGTGTAGTTGATATACCCAGTGACATACCAGTACAGAAAATGATTTGCCCTTGCCCAGCAGGTATAAATCACAAACAAGGGTGAGGCCTTTTGCCCACACCCCTTCTCAGTGCTAGAAAGTTTGTCTGGTTTGAATTTGTACAAGCTTTGTATATGCTGTCGTAGTTTCTGTGAGTTTATACGTGAACCATTCTTTTAGTGTTTGGAAGATGCTATTTCTTTGGAGTTCTTGGAGTCATCTACTACTTTTGGAAGCTGGTATTCCAGACAGTACTATGTGAGTTCTTCATAGAGTCCTCTTGGCTGTATTACCTCATGATAGATGACACCACAATGTCAGGAACACATGCAGCAATGAATGATTGTTGTGAAATGGGAAGCCAAAAAGAGTTGGGGGGAGTCAGGCTTGTTCTTTCAATAATTCATGCCAGAAAATAAGCATTCTTTTTCAAAGTAGATTGTTAATGACCTTAAAACCTCCCATTGGGCCCTGCCTCTTGAAGATCCACTGCCCCTTGGTGACATTGGTGATAGGTACAATTTCTGACTAGGCCGAAGACAAGCTTGCTTTCTTAAAATGTTAAAAAGTGATGTATTTTCATTTACTTTAGGCAGATTTTGAATCTCTGCTGCTATCTTTTTGAGAATCTGCTGAAGTATAGTCTTTGGTTTCTTCCCAAAGGCCCCTATGTTCATTCATGTGTCAACAGTAAGGATACTTAAGAAAGTACTGGAATAGAGAGGTCATGATGGTATATAGCCTCAAGGGTCAAGAGGCATTGCCTAAGAGATGATCTTTTTAGAACTCTGTTGATTACTTTGTCTCTGGCTCTATTCAAATTCATACTCCTTTATTCTGTCTTAAAGTAGGCTTAGTGATATTCTTTGATAGAAGTTGAAGCACTTCTAAAACCCAGATAATTCTACCAGTCTTTGATCATTCTGTTAAGGCAGAGTCAGTAAGGAACACTAAATTAGTTTTTAAAGATGATTCATGTCCCTAGTAGTTCAGGCTTAAATCTTTTACAGATCTTACCAGGCCTCAAGCCTCAATTTATAGTTAGAATTTTACCTAGCTTCTACCTTATTTGGATGATACACTCTATATCCCATGTGCCATTATGTGTCCTCATCCATGGTACTCTTTGGAGGTGGTGGAATCTCAAGAGACTTTTGCTTTCTATGAGGGCACACTTTTGAAGATCAAAAACTCAAGTGACAGCACATGCTGGTGAGGATGTGGAGAAAGGGGAACACTCCTTCATTGCTGGTGGGAATGCAAACTTGTACAGCCTCTTTGGAAATCTATCTGGCACTATCTCAGAAAACTGGGAATAGGGCTTCCTCAAGACCCAGCTATTCCACTCCTGGAATATACCCAGAAGATGCCTCACCACACAACAAGGACTTATGCTTAACCATGTTTGTAGCAGCCTTATTCATAATAGCCAGAACCTAGAAACAACCTAAATGTCCCTCTGTCGAAGAATGGATAATGAAACTGTGGTACATTTACACTATGGAATACTACTCAGCTATTAAAAAAAAAAAAAAAAACAAGAAAACCCCCAAATTTGTGGACAAATGAATGGAACTAGAAATGATCATACTGAGTGAGTTAACCCAGAAGCAGAAAGATTCACATGGTATATACTCACTTATAACTGGACACTAGCCCAAGAGGCATGTCCCATGAAAGTCTTCACTTACCAGGAGATTGGGATAGTTGTGAGGACATCCTATTGGGACTCTAGGTGAAAGAAGTATGGGAGAATGGGGACACAGAAGGATCCAGAGGGTCCTAGAAACCTACAAGAAGAACATCATGATGGGCACATCTGGGCCCAGGGGTTCTGCTCAAACTATTGCACTAACCAAGGACAATACTACATCGAACCCCTTCTCAGATCTCGCCAATGGACAAGACATTCTCCACAGTTGAGTGGAGAGTGGGGACTGACTTGGACGTGAACTCTGGTGCCCCATATTTAACCACCTCCCCTTGGTGAGGAAGCCTGGTGGCAGTCAGAGAAAGGATAAGCAGGCTACCAAGATGAGACTTGATAGTCTATGACCATATAGTGGGAAAGGAAGTCCCCATTGGTCACAGACATAGGGGAGGGGAATAGGGTGAAAGTGGGAGGGAGGGAGGAACGGGAGGATGCAAGGGTGGCATAACAATTTAAATGTAATCTGAATAAATTAATTAAATAAAAAAAAAAAGGATGCAAAGAGCACTTGGCATTTAAGTAGAGCATCACATCATAGCTAAAGAGCTTCTCCCTAGGAGATGTCCTCAGCCAGACAATGAAAGCTATTCTGATGAAATTCAGGAAGAAACGAGGAACAAGTTTTGGAAAGTAGAGTAATGTCCATCCTTGTCATCAGAAATAATGAGCTAGAGTGCTTGCCTAATGCCTGTGAAGCCCTGGGCTTGATTCTCAGCACCACAAACAAACAAAACACAAAATCAGTGGAATTGTCTTTAGACTTTATGGAAGGAAGAACTAAGAGCAATGAGCTGGGATGTCTGCTGGGAGAAGCACTGTAGCAGGAAAGCATTGAGGCAATTGTATCACTGTGAGGGGGAAGGGACTCAAAGACGGAACTCATAAAAGAGAATCCTTCTGAAAGCATGTATGCCATTGAAATTGTTATCAGGGAACTGGGGTGACTTTTTGTGGGTTTTTAGTCTCCTTGATTAAGAAAAAAGGATTTAAAAATGATTCCAGAAGGAAGCTCCAGGACGATTTTCTTAGACGTTGAGAGAGAAACCACGGGCTGGCAAGCTAGGAGGAGGCATATGGAGAAGTGGATGGTAGAGTTATAGCTTTTGAGTTAAAGGTCAAGAAAACAGCCTGCTTAGGTACTGGAGGTTGGTAAGTAGCTACATGGGGGTAGAGCATCTTTGGAGAAGGAGTGGAATATCCAGAGGTTCAGTAACCTGTATCAGAAGAGATAAAAAGGGGAAAAGGAAAGGTTATGCATTTAATAGGTTAAAATTCAGGCTTATCATTAAAGATGTGTGAGAAACTGTTCCAAAGAAGGGGCCCTTGTAGTCTCTGAATAAGGAGTTAAAAGAGAATACAGCTAGGTTCAGGACCTGACCTATGACAGCTTCTCATTTCTCCCAGGGAAAATAATTTGGCATAGTTCTTTCATCTCTGCTGTAAAGAGTTATGCTAATAAACTCTGTATTTCATTTTATATTATATTATATGTAATAGTATATATATGTTTATAAATGTATTAGGTATATTTACAATTATTAACTTTGTGGAGACAGGGCCCTACCTGTAGCCTGTAGTATAGTAGAATGTATTGACCTTAAACACATGTCAGTTGTTCATCCGCCTCCTGCATGAGTCACCACACTTAATTTTTAATAACATCACAGTAAGTTATGTAGAATATACTTAATTTTGTTGCTCAGATTTGTTGCTGGTTTTTATATAATCTTAATAGCTATTAATTGGTAAAAGAGATTGAAATTTTGAAGTAGAATTGTATAGTTTCTATCAGTATTTCTATTTATGATTCTAAAAATCATTAACTTTATTAGTTAAAATTTGCTGCACATATTTAAGAAATATGACTGTTCTATGAAAAGGAACCATCTACCATGAGAATGTCCTTTAAAATAAAATATGGAATATTTTGGGTCCATAAAGTTATGAGTTGAACAGATAATAAACTTGATGGCTTGGCACTATAAGTAATTAAGGTGCCTCTTGAAGGTGGTAGTATGTGGCCTCTGAGTAGCTTAGAGAATGTGGTGGTTTGAATAAGAATGGTCCCCATGGGCTTATATATTTGAGTGCTTAGACATCAGAAAATAACACTATTGGAGAAGGACTAGGGGTGTGGCCTGTGGCCTTGTTGGAGGAAGGATGGCAGTAGAGGGAGGCTTTGAGGTTTAAAAAGTTCACACCAGACCCAGTCCCTGCTCGCTTTTGAGTTAGGAAGTAGCTCTTAGCTACTTCTGACGCACCACACCCGCCTGCCACCATGCTTCCCACCTTGATAATAGTGGAGTAAGACTCTGAAACTGTGAGTGTGCCCCCAATTAAATGCTTTCCTTTACAAGAGTTGCCAAGGTCATGATATGTCTTCACAGCAATAGAACAGTGACTAGGACAGTCAAGAAGATGCTTGCTAGAGGTGGCAGAGTGTATCTACCTTATTTCTCACATGTACTAGACTATTGTTAATAACTTACATATTTCTTAATTGTTAAATCAAAGGTAGGGAGCAATTTGTTTCTTAATTGTTAAATCTAAGGTAGGGAGCAGTTCTAAGATGTTTAAGTAAAATACATAATTCAAACAGAAACATTTTCTTTTAGCCCCTGCTTGCTAAAATGACATTTGTAGGCATTTCTTTCAATGACATGTTGTGAAATCCTATGGGTAGGTGTGTGTATAGTAGATTCTGTGTATATATACTGCTTATTAGCTGTCCTAATATAAAAGGAAATTCTCAAATGGCAGAAGAGAATGTTCATTGTTGCTTCTGAAAAAAATTGTTCACTGAGTTTTTCTAGAAAGGGAAGTATATGTATCCTTGTTTTCAAACACACTCTTTGTCATGGGAGATTGCACACTTAGCCAGAAATAGAGAAGATTGTTGTTCCCATCTTTAACGTTCATTTCTATGGCCATGTTAACTACACTTGCTTATAACTCACATCCCTGCATCCTTCCTGTCCTGTACCTGCCTCTCCTTCTTTTCTTCCTCCTCAGTAAGAACACAGCTGAGATATCTGGCAGGAGGCATATGAATGTTTGCCTGATTTTCAAATAGTTTCAATACTTAAAACAGGATAAAATTTGTTTTCTGTTTTCTTATTTGTAGTTTTATAAGTAATTTTCTTACAAAACTCAAAATGTCAAGTTATCAATACAAGAAATTATTTGTAGAGATTATTATAGTTCATAAACTTGCACATCATATAAATTAAATTTTCTTGAAAGATGTAACATTCTTTTATAAAAGGAAAGGCTGCAGTATTCTAGAGAGGAAGATGTCTTTAAAAAATAGCATATATTAATTGCTTTGTTTAAAACTTTTTCTGGACTGCCATACAATTGTATTCCTCAATTTTGTAGATAATACTTTAATTCAGTTAATTTTCCAATTTGAGATAGTTTTTGAAAAATTAAATCTTTTCAAAAACAGTTGTGAATGAATGTGTGCATCTATATCCTAAGGAACTCTTTCTAGTTGGTAAAGCCAAGACACCATAATACATGTAATTTGTAATTAAACCTCCTTGCTTCTTCAAGGGAAAATTCTATAATTTGTCTGCTTACTTATGCTTTTCTTTGTCATGTTAAATTTTTATCATGTTACCTATAGAATAACTAATTTAGGATCATATACACACTTTTGATTAATGGAAAGGTTTGTTAATTTACTTGAAAAATTACTTGAGATTTATAGTTTCTCAGAAAAAAAAATGGATAGATTAGGCTGCTACCTTGTTGACACTAGACAGGAAATTCAAGCTATTATCCAGACATTCATTTAGAATGTTTAAAACTTGTTTCTGGTAATTGTATTCTACAACTTTGAAGCTCCCTCTAGCTTTACAATTTATAAATAAAATGCCTCGTTTACATGCACCATTGCTTGTTAGAAATAAGTTGGTTTTGCAGTCTTAGGAAATTGCCTAGCTAAATACTATGAATTATGGAACAGTTATTAAGTGTTCAAAACTCCATTTAACTATTGGTATTTATTAGTTAGCACTGAACCTATTCTCAAATATGTGCCTCTATTAATGTCTTTCTTTGTATGTATAGTTAAATTTTTGTCACTATGTAATTATTAAATGATTTTTTCAGTGAGAAAATTAGTTGTTATGATGATATAGAATCGGTTGGATAGTTACATGATTAGATTTTAAAATTTATTTTAAAAAGATTTTCTAGTAGCTATTCTATTTGATTTCAAGTGGCTGTGCTTATCATTTGTCATTAGAGATTGATTTGACTTGCTCTAATGCTTTTTACCTCTGCTATGCCAAGAACTTGAGTTGGTTGTGTGGCAATGTAAGCTTTTGTGTGCAGGAGTATGCCATTGCATCAGACCTTGGCACCCACACGACTCTTAAGAAAACAGGCTGTTTGTTCCCTGGAAAAACTATTCTATGAGCTGACTCTGTTTTAATAGTCTGTTCTGTCCTAGATTAAGTGGTTTAGTTTAGTTTGGCTTGGGGCAAAGTGTTTCAGGATATTTTATAAAATTCTGGTATATAATTAGCCCTCTGAAAATAATACTAGTTTTAAAAGTTTTGCTTATTTTTTTAAACCACTGGGCTGTGCCGTGTCATGTATTCTCAAGTGTTGTTCGAGACTTGCCTTGAACACTACTGTACCATTTTAAGTGATGTATGTTGTTTTTCTTTGCAAATTTTGAAAATGTAGAACACTATATATTTATTTTCTTAATTTGATGATCTTTCATGAGTATTAGAGTCATTAAGAAAAGGGGTGGATGTTAGAGCAGTGTATGAGTGCATGGGATTGATTTAATTTAATGAGCTTGCCCCTGTTTTTATGAAGGCTGACAAGTTACAAGATCTGCAGTCACCTGCTAAATATGGAGAGCCTGTGGTACCGTCCCAGTCGAGGACCATGAGCCTTATGGTGTACTTCTGAGTTTGAAGCCTAGTAGCCTTGAGCCCAAACAGTGCTAACATTTGGGTGTGAAGATTGTTCCAGTCTGAAGGCAGCCAGGCAGTTCTCTTTGTAGAGCTCAGCCTTTTGTTTGGTTCAGCAGACTTCCCACTGTATGACTACATGGCCCACTCATTAGTCTATTTTACCAAGTCCGTTGATTTCAGATGTTGGGCTTATCCAGATACATCCTCAGGACACATGTAAATTACTCCTTGATCAAGCAGATGATCCAGCCAAGTCTGTTACAATGACTATAGTGATAGAAAATAGTCTTAAAAATTGTTATTATTAAAGCAATATACCAAAGTGGAATGATATGTTGTAGAAAAATAGTCATAATGTAGAATAGTTTATTTTCATTATAAGTTTTAAAATTCTGAATTCTGAGAATACTATAAATGGTTCCTGGTTGATTTAAGAAATGTGGTTTTAAGAAACAGTTGTATCAGATGTGTTGATACCTTCTTTAATATAGCCTGTAATCTCAGCGCTCAGGAAGCTAAAGCAGAGAGATTGTTGAATGTGAGGCCATCATGCTCTGCATAGAGTTCAAGGACAGCAAGTCTGATACAAAGCAAGGGATGGTGTGCAGTTCAATAACTAGCGCTGCACGGAGTGCACAGCCCTAGGGTCAGTCCCAGGGCAGTAATCCAGACTTGGTTAGCTTCCGGAAACCCTTACCATAACTATTAATTTGTTTTGAGATTTTTCTTAAACTTAACACAAGCAAGCAAATAACTATAAGAATATATGATTATAATAGGCTAGTTATGCAATAATATGTTTTCAGTGTTCAAGAGAGTCATTAAAGATAGCTTACTCTCTATTTGTGCTGGCTCTTCAGGTAGAATGTGATGTCTTGATGGTTTACAGTTAAGCCACAAGGTTACTTATAAATATTTAAATTTTAAATTAAGGCAATTCAGATACACAGTAAAAAATAACATTATACTTATATATGTAAAGTGAAAATGAACATTTCTTTCTCTGATCACCACCATCTCTTTATCGAAATCTAAGACCTTTTCTGTAGACAGTTCACTACAAATAATTTCTTGTGTGTCCATATTTAAGAAAATACTATGCCTATTCAACATACCCAGATATAAATTAAAATTAAGATTTTTGCTGTTTTTAATGTATCCATGTCTTATTGTTTTGAAAAAAGAATATATTTTTATGGGAAATCTGCTTTATTTTTCTTCTGTATCCATTAGAAAAGTGGTTCATAGTATATAACTGCTTAACAATATTTGCTAAAAGAATCTTCCATACAGTGTATGTATACCTCTTATGTTTGTGGTATAAACTTTACAGATTTAATATGTTATAGTTGGATCACATTTTATTTGACTAGTTCTTTATTGATGGACATTTATGCTCATTTTAATTTCCATCTGCCCTCTTTCTATCCTTTGTCTGTTCATTGCATAACAGGTACTTATTTCACATCTTCCAAGGATTCAGAGATGCAGAAAACCAAGGTCCTATTTCTGTGTAACTTCATGCATAAAGTTGTTGAGATATATCAGAAACAAAGAAATGAAATCTATCTACTTAAAGGCAGTAGCACAGGTACTTTGATCTTGAGATAAGATGGCTAGGCAATGTCTTTTTTAAAGTGGTGACTTCTTAGCCTAGCCTGAATGATGGGGAAAAACAAAAGAAAACAAAACTCTTCAGAGGTCTAGGGAAGCGTCTAGGCAGAAGGAATAGCAAGTATGGAGGCATTAGAACAATAATAAGCTAAGCCTGTAACGAGGAGCAGAAGTCCAGTATGACTGTAGGATCAGCATTTAATCTTAGAAATTATATTGCTGTAGAGGAATGTTAATTCAGAACAAAGCCGTTCTGGCTAGAGATTACATCTAAAAACTTTCTAGGTCTATGTGATCCAACTGGTAACAGATCACATCCAAAGACCGTCTAGGTCTGTGTGAGCCAGCTGGAATACAAACATACATTTAATCCAGGAGACAGAGGCAAACAGATCTGAGTTCAAGGCCACCTTGGTATAGAGCAAGTATCAGGTAAAGGATAGCTTAGATCCAGGTGCCTTTAATCCCAAACAAAGGTAAGGCTAGTTTGTACAAGGGAGCACCCATGTTTGAAAGTGAAGTCTAATTGAGTGGCAAAAAAAGATGACAAATCAGAGAAGATATGACAGAATTTGATGCTATCAACTCATGAGAAGAGAGCAGAAAGAAAGGGAAGCTCCTTAAGAGGCAGTTTTTCACAGAGAGAGCAGGTGGATTTACCAAGACAGTAGTAGAGAGATGGGTTGCAGAGTGAGAAATCAGGTCAAGACGGGATAAATCAGAAAATAAGAAGCCAGAAGATTAGAGCAGATTGCTGAGTTAGTCTGAGGCCAAGCAGAACGATTCTGGGCCAAGAGAAGCCAGATTAAATAAGTCAGCTGTGAGAAGAGTCTGAGCCAGAATAGCTGAGTTGAACCAGCCAGCCCAGAGCTCAGAAAGAACAAGCAAGGGTGAGCTCATTAAACAGTGAGTCTCAGAGGCTAAAAACATTCTAGGCCTAGGTTGGATTGTGTGGAGGGTAGAAGCTTCCAGGACTAGGCCTGGGCCAGCAGAAGAAGACAGTAACCCTCCCAGACTCAATTGTGCTAGGAAGGTAAAAGTTACTTTTACATATTGCTCTGTGACGATTTCTGTACATAGAAATATTTATACTTTTATTTTGGTTGTTGTTGTTTATAAATGCCTCAGTTTTAGAACTGTAAAGTCAAATAATATGTGAGTTTTCTACTTTTAGTAGCTAACTATGAGCCAGGGTGACATTTATTCCATATGCTTTCTTCCTGAACCTCCTCTTGCTCCCCTGCCTCTGAGGAATATTAGTTACTACTGAGTGGCAGTTGGATACAGGAAATTCCTTTGGAAAAAGGATGAGCGAGGGATTGTGAATATTTGAGGGAATTTTCTTCAATAAGATAAAAAGCTAGGTAAGCCATATGCTTAGGTTACACATATGTCATATCACATGACAAAGATAATTGGATCTTGAGTGTATGCTGCTCCCCTTTGACCGTTTAATTAAACTGTTTCCATAAAGAAACTGTCAACATTTTTCAATCTAAAACCCACAAAATTTGGAGTTATAGTTTTATTGTTAAAAATGATTCCTAGTCTGACACTTGGATTTAATGCATAAACACTCATGGTTGGATGAGGGGCACATTATTTTTTTTCAATATGCAATCCACAAAAGGCAAAGCACCCCCCCACCAAAACCAAAACCAAACCAAGCAACAAACAAAAATTTGTGAAAATGTAGTTTATATACAGAAAGGTTATTTCTCATTTTAAATAAGTTTTTTTTTTTTTTTTTATTTTAAACCCTGGAGGGCCTGGAAAGATGGTTCAGTGGTTAAGAACAGTCCTTCAGGGGCCCTGGGTTCAATTTCTAGCACCAACATGATGGCTGACAGCCTTCTGTGGCATCAGTCTCAGGGGATCTAACGCCGTCTTCTGGCCTCAGTAGGTACTGAGGCACACATGGGTTAATACATGTGAACAAAACACCTATATACAGTTTAAAAAAAAAAAATCCTGGGCGAAGTCTCATTTAAAAAAACCATTCTGTAAAAATATATTATTCTTAAAGATAAAATGTTAAAATTACTTGTGATTTTATTTTTTAGACACATGTGAAATTTCAGACTGGTATGTGATCAATTTTCTCTCATGAAGTGTTTTAATGCTGAGTAAACAAAGAGAGATAAGCCACATTTGAAAGCATAGAGAGGTTTGTTTAAATTTTTTCAATCTACATTTATATGAGTGCAAGTAATTGTGTCACACATTGAGACTCCCATGTCTGCAGCTTGCTTCATGTTTTATTTTTCTTTTATTCTTCATAACAAAACTTATTCCTTGGAGAATTAAAAGTAACTTGGAGGAATGAGATTAGGAATTTGGTATGGAGATTGTAGCTAACAAATGTTACCCTATGTCCATTTTATTAGTTTTTCAAAAACAGGATTTCTTTCTGGCACAACTTACAATTTTAGTTTGAAGTTAATTTTATTCTGATTATTGAAACTTATGTAAAATACTAATAATTAAGCAATTAACTTTTATTGTGTATAAGTTAACATTTTTATTAACCTGAATTTATCTGATTGCATACTCTAAAATCATTCAATTATTTAATATAAATCTATATTTTTCAGAAGGTAAGTTGTTAATAGGAAGTTCTTAAGGACAACAGTCATTATTTTGTTATTCTTAACCTTTGTCTTAAAAAGGATAGAATGGTAAAATACATTATATGTTTATGGAAATGCATTCCTGTTACAATATATAGAGATATTTTAATTGCTTAGATCTCTAAAACATCTAATTTTTGCTTAAGAGTATGCAAATGTGCCATTAAATCTGCTTTTTAAGATTTTTTCCACTTTAATGTCTGAATCCAAATTCATAAAGAGTTGGAAAAATGAGATGTCTGAGCTATAGGATTCACAGGGATTTCATATGAAGCCTATTTAATCAGGATAACACAGTTATTAATATTCATAATGTCAGCTGGAACACAAATGACAGACTATGAGGCCTAAAAATTTTACTTGGTGAATTTATTAAAAGTAGCTTAAAAAATTAATGGAATTTAAGTAAAGTTGGTGAATATGAAAATCGTGTTAACAGAAAAAATCTCTATTAGAACTTTCTTTGAGATCATTTTGCATTGATGTCTTTTGACAGATTTCATTGGTACTTAAAGAAGATAGATGCATGAATGGTCATTTAAGAGGATTTAAACACATTGGCACATTAATTTTTACATGAATAATAAGTACTTTCCAGAGGCAATTAACTTACAGTGTACAAGATATGAATTGGGAAATAAGACTCTGACATCAAGGTCAAAGAAAATGTGCTGTACATGTTAAACTTAGTGGCAGGACTTTCTAATATTTTGATTTATTTTTATAGTTTACATAAGAAATTATTTCCAGTATGATTTTAATGCATTTGAAAAGAAATTAGAAAAGCATTGGTTTAGAATTTTTTCTTCCAAAAGTGTGATGGTATAGTGGTAAACATTATCTGTTTGCATTTATTGAAGACAAACGTTTGTGATAATTGCAGAATTTTATTAGGGAACACATTCAGTTCTGCAGAAGGGCAGAGGGATACAGGTTAGGGTTTGTGTTATAAATACATGTTTTAAACACAGACATCTAAACACATGCCATCTTTAAAATATAATAAGTAAGCTTCCTACCTGTGTGACATTAAGGATCATCTGAGTAGAACATAAGTAAGTTCCTCCTTAACTTTAAGGTAAGAAATTAAAAATATGTGAATTCTGTAAATAAGACCAGGAGGCATTTACTGTTATGCTCCTATTCTTTATGTTTTAAATTATTCTTGATAACTTGATAATGGATCCATAGTTAAGCACACTTGCTGCTTTTCCAGGGGACCTGAGTTTGGTTCCCAGCATCTACACTGGACTGCTAACCCCTGCCTGCAGCTCCAGCTGACAGGCATCAGATGCAGCTTTCAGCCTCTGCAGACATGCACAATACATGGCACTCATACACATACCAGTATGCATAATTTAAAAATTGTTCTCATAACAACAGTTCTACCAGTCATTAATTTTTATTATTGAATTTAAAAACAATTTTAGGCCATCATATAAAGGCATAATACACTATGTGAGCTTATATTTTTCACACAAATCTTACAGCTTATGAAAGCATAGTTTAGTTCTGACATATACACCCAGCACTGTCAATCCAAATGGGTGCAAGAAAATTCACTTACAGTCAATGGTATACAACCATAGTTTGGCTTCATTAATAGTTTAGAAAGTGCTCAGTACATTTAGGACACAGGCTCAAAGAGTTTTACTGAGAAAATAATTAATTATACTGGTTCTATATGTCACTACACTACAATTATTTATCTGGGCTTGTGATATACAAAATAATGTCAAGTTAATATGTTACTTATTTATTGTCTAGGGGCTTTTAAAAGTTAAGTTTTTTGAGTGAAAATCTTTGCCTCTGAGAAATTCATTCATCTGCCCAGGAGAGGGCAGCATTTTACTACATCAAGCTTATTTAAAAAAAAAAAAAAAAATGCCCTGCGTAGGCTGTCAATGTTTCTTGTAATTACTCCCAGTATATTTGTTGCTTGCTTATGAATTAACTTGCATTTATGGAACTAAATCATTCCAATCATTTAATTACACCTGAGGAGCTGAACTATAATTGCCTGCTTCCAACTAGGATCTGATATGGCTTGAGCAGTATTAATTTGGTGTTTACTTTTCTGAGTGCTAAAAGCATTAAAATGATTGTGCAATGGGATTACATTTTACTAATTGCTGGCATTCATTAGCTGGGTAAATGATGAGGAAGAGTGACTGTATATTGCAGAGGGATAAAATTATGGTTTTAAGTAGTATATTACTAAGCACATTAAGGCCTGTAAGACATGCTTTAAAATACTCCAGAGGTTATTAAAGACTGTATTTTCTACATGTCTTGCTATATGAATCTCTTATTAAAATACTGCAATTATTATTAACCTTTTTGGGCAATATGTAGGGAAATAGCTTCATTGACTATAACATATTTCTTTGATATTAATAACTTCCTATATTTCAGCTAATCCAAAAGTAAATGAGGAACTTAGAAAAAGATTGCCAACTCCAGGTCAACATATTTAGAGAAAATTGGAAAAGAAGAAACTCACTACAGCTTTATTTGAGTACTTTTTAAAGAACACAGCGTTCTGTCTGTGAGGTAAATCTAATTTCATTCTCCTTTTAAAAGAAAGGATGAAGAAGGAAATAGGAAGGAAGGAAAACCTGCATTACTTTTACCATGTTTACTAAGCTAATGCAGAAGAAAAATACCATTGATTTCATAAGTCGATTATTTAAAAAAAAATAGAATAGCAATCTTAGATTTCCTTTCCAGATATTAAGTGTTTTATATGAATGTTTGGGTAGTAAATTCAAATCAGTAAATTTTAAGTTTTAGATATGAAGTTTAGAGCATGAATAGTAGAGTTTTTAAACACATGAGGTTGTAGTTGGAGATGTAAGTCAAATAAATTATAATTTCTATAACCCAAGATGGAAGAATGTGTAAAAGTTTAACCTGTATTTATGAAAACATAGCTGTGAAGAAATAACATTTTCCTGAGAAAAAGACTTAATTTCACCTGTTGAAAGACAGTTCATTTTCCTACTATAGATGTTTTAGAAATCTACTTGTCCTATAAATCTGTTAAATAAAGGTAAGATTTAGGAGTGTTTTGATATATTGTTTTAAGTTTATTTATCTAGCGCTGACTTTATTTTAGCTTCAATCTTAGAGCCAAAAGCAGGGACAGTGCCAGAACAAACAAGAACAGAGGCACACATGGAGGCCTGGTAAGGAAGTGGGGCTCTTAAGTATTGATACCAATTGCTTCATGTGGTTGCAGTTCAAGGCACTGAATGAAATTTATTTCTTGTACCAATAAATTAGCCCAAAACAACAAGTACACACACTCTCATGAATGCGTGTTACACACACACATGTGTACACACACACAAAGGAGTCCCACACAAAGGGATTATTGCAAAAGAGACACAAAGAATTAGAGACATACACAATATCCCCCAAAGGAGTCATATGTGCTCACAAAGAGAAATACAAAGAAAATATTTTGAGAAGAGGAGGAAAAAAAGAGTTAGAGAATGAAAAATGTACACACACACTGAAGGATGGAGGAGATTAGGACAGTGATTAAGACAGTGAGACATACAGAGGCACCCTTAGAGAGGGACAGAGGAAGGGACATATTTGAGGAAGACACAAAAAGACAGATATGCATGTGGAAGTGCATATAAAGAAAAACATAGTTGCTTGAAGAAAAGGAGAGATACAGAGTAGGAGAGACACATGCCTTAGTGGAGACAGAAGTACACAGTGAAATAGAGAGTGAAACAAAACAGAAAGGCACAATCACAGAGGCAAAAGATATCCAGAGTGGAGGACTGGGGGATGGGGAGATAAACACATACATGGGCCAGAAGAGAAAGGCACATCCAGAGAGAAACACACAGAACAGACAGAGCAGAAACATGTCTATGATAAGACACACCCTTAGAAACTCAGAGGCAGACAAAGTCAGAACTGCAAAGACAGCAATGTGCGAACATGTACAGATGTACAAAGGCTGACTCTCAGACAGACACAGGGAGAGACACGGAAGACATAAGTATGCAGAAACAGTGACTGAAACAGAGTGACAGTCTAAACCTTCAAGCACACCTATAAATGCTGAGTGCGGGAGGGAATATACAGGAGGCTTAAGATGGATCCAAGTCAGGTTCTGAAAATTTGTAATTCTTAGGAAATAAATACTTTAGGACATTTAAACCTGCAATGTTTTAAATTCATTTATTTTATTTTATATTGGTTTTATCACATAAAAATAGAATTCTTGTTAAAGGCCTTACTGTATAGTTACTTAAAAAAAAAAAAAAAAAAGGAAGCTAACTTAAGGGACAGTCTGATGACCATCGAGTAAGTTACTACTTATTTTAAAGTATAGAAAGGTACTGTGCTTTATG
Source organism: Acomys russatus (assembly GCF_903995435.1). Lineage (NCBI taxonomy): Eukaryota > Metazoa > Chordata > Mammalia > Rodentia > Muridae > Acomys > Acomys russatus. The sequence continues at coordinate 68,454,635 of NC_067137.1, forward strand.
GGTGTGTTTTTGCCCTCTTTGTTTTGTTTTTCATAGTTAATTTTTTCTATTTACTTTGCCATTAGGAATTTACTGTCTTGCATGAGACTGGCTACTTTTGATGAGTTTGTGATTCCGATAACTGACTGAGTTTTGCTTAGAGTGATAGCATACATTATAAATGTATTTGGTTTCATTGTAAAGGTAATAGTTTTGTGTCTGGATTATTTGCACTTAATATTGCTCCACTTTCTTTTTATTTAAGTTTGTAATAAGAATTTTTGGTGTGAACTGGAACTAATTTCTTGTTTTCTCTCTTATTCAAATAAACAAGCAAACATTCTTGTTTAGGATATCTGAAAAGACATTCCATTCAGCTTAGGTACAAAATAAAGTAAGGTGGCAAATAATGTGCCTCTTATTTACATTCCCTAGTCTTAGGTCAAACAGGTCAATATTGTGGTAATGGATGCATTTCAGCAGTGAGCTCTCACTTGCTATCACGATCCTCAAGACCACAGCATTAATCTTAAATTGCCTAAAGTTCTATCACACACAGATATTAAAGTCTATTATTATGAATAATTATCTTATTGAACCTTATTTTACCTTTGTAAAAGAAAGTGGCCCAATTAAAACTTATACCATGTTTTTAATAGCTTTAAATTTTATAAGAACTACCTATCTGTGACATTTCTTTCTCATATTTCTTTTTAATATAATTTTAATTAAAATATAATTACATTACTTTTCCCCCTTCTCTTTCCCTCCCAACCCTTCTATGTCTCCCTATTCACCCCCTCAAACTTATAGTCTCTTTTTCTTTCTTATTGTTACATATCTATGTATTTATCCACACACACATATATGCACAATTATAGACATACAATCTTTTACTGCATTTCTTATACAAAATTTGCTGAACTATTTTAAATCAAAGAGTTTATTAAATAAATTATACATGCACATTTACTTTTTTGTGTGTTTTCTAACATCATATACATGCTAGAAAATGTGAACCTGAGGTAGATGGGATAGGCCGTGATGGCATTTAAATTCATCATCAAGTTTTCTTAAATAAGTGCAATGCAACCTTTCATGAAAGGATGAACCAAGTCTAAGTTACTAGAACAAACCTCGCCATATGGGCACCGGTACAGCCTTCTGGCCTCTTAAATAAAAAGCTTTCACCTCTTAGTAAAAAAGTTTCCGTCTTTCATGACTCTTTTTGTGTTTTTTTAGAAGTAAAAGGAAACATCATGAAGAATTGAAACATGTACTTTAACAGGAAGTTTTATGGTTGGTTGTTTAGGTCTTTTTTTTTTTTTTTTTTTTTTTTTTTTTTTTTTTTTTTTTTTTTTTTTTTTTTAGCAATTACAAGTAGTCCTTCCTATCTGTGGATTATATAGCAAAGAGCTTAGCCAGAGGGATGGAAATCATCATGAGGGGAAAATGTACCTGCTCTGATCAGGTGCAGAATTTCTTTAATGTTATTCTCTGAAGAATACAAAGCAATGACTATTTGTATAGCATTATTCGTTATAATCAGTCTATAAATGATTTAAAGTATCAGAAAGGCCTGTCTATAGGTTATGTGCAGATTTTATGCCACTCTGTTTAAGGGACTTGAGTAGCTTACCTGCAGGTCTTCATGCCAGTGGGGCACCATAGTACTTATCCACTCATTTGACTGTACTAAAAAGGTTCCAATTCTCTTATATATAGTAATCTGGGATAGTATTATAAATCCCCAAGTATTTCTTACACTAATTTGTGTGGTTTTATCACAGAAGCATGATCTAGGGGTTTTATATAAAGTTTACCACAATCTTTTGGGAACTATTTGTATATTATATATGGGTAGATATGTTTGCCATAGTATTACAAACACACACACACACACACACACACACACACACATAACAACAAGGACTGAGTATGAGTTATCTTTAGAAAATTGTGAAATTTATTTAAATTTAGAACCTTTAGGGGTCAGTGTTCCCTAAGAAAGGTTAAAAAAGGCTGCAGTGCATATCAGAAATGTGTTAAATCTCCTGTCTTTTAAACATTTCTTACTAATTGAAGGTAAGAAATGGTGCGAATCAGCCAGCTTGAGGAAGCTTTATATAAAATCTGTATCCTGTTTTGATTGTAGAACTCTTTCTCCCTTTTAATAAAACCCTCTGATTTAATGATTTTTTTCAGTATTTTCCTTGGTTTAATATTTTAGGGACTCATATTAAGTATGCATTTTACACAAAGAGGAACTATTTTCACTTGCACATTTTCTTAGTCCAACCCTACACGGGCTACAAAACTTTTAAACTATTTCCTGTAGCTTTAAAGTCTTTTAAAATGAGTGTAATCTACGTCACGAGTCATCAGACTTACATAACAATGTGAAAACCTACTGCCTAAACTGCTTAAGCTAATAGAACCTGCACATTATACTTGATTGGAGTTCAAAGAATATTTTAAGAAATATCTTCTTAATAAATTAAGTAAAACTCAGCTATTATCCTATTTTAAAGTTAGAATAGAAGATATCTTATACAGCAGTGGTTCTTGAGTTTTTTCAATAAACAAAATAAATAATTCCATTTTTTTCTGCTATAAAATAAGTCCACTGGTCTTGGTGGTATACACTATTAACTCTAGCACTTAGGAAGCAGAGGCAAGAGAAGCAGGAGTTGAAGGTCTTGCTTAGCTACATAATGGGTTTACGACAGGATGGGCCACATGAGACCTTGTCTTAAACTAATAAATTAATAAATATAACAAGACAGAAGACGACTTTCAAGTGTTATGTTAGCTTCTTCTTGAGTCAAGTAGTGTTGATTTGTACCTGGCACTTTGGCTTTGTGCTGCCATCTATCCTTTTGTTACTGGCCACTTCCTATTTCTCTTTGGAAGGTGTGTTTGTATGGTCTTTTCATTTTTTGTGAAGTATATTTTTTGTAATGGAATTCCAAGTATGATTTATTCACAATTTATAAGTAGACAACTAAAGGAGCATACTAGAAAAACATCTATGAGGTTTTTAGATGACATTGATCATTATGAATAGAATCTCAGTTCTGTGAAATACTTTAGTAAGGAAGGAAGACGAAAACAGTTATTTGACCAGAGGAGACACCTGTTTATACCAGTGAGAAGTAGGGGAAGAATTATATTCCCTGCACATTATGGTTAGATACTTCTTCAGACTGCAGGTTTGAACATGTGTCGATGGCTAATCATTCTGTGCTAAGCTGTAGGAGCTAAATTCTATGTAATAAAAAGCTTTCTAGTAAGCAATGATGTGCTTTTCTTCAATAAGTAACACACCTCATAATTAGTGTTTTTTCTTGTTCTCTGTGTTTGAAAGAAGAAAAATGGTACTTATATTTTATTGATTTTAATAAAGTGGTATGATAGAAATACCACGGATTTCGGAGCTGGAATAGCAGAAGCTCCACTCTATAGCCTTATTTACTACAACCTAGCCTTGGTGCAGGGCTACTAATGCTTAGCTTATGTATGGGGAATGAGGAGCCAGTTCTTCACTGCTATTAACAATACCAGAGTTGATGTACGGAAAGGTCCTACTGCAATTTCCAAAACAGAAAATGAGGTTATTAATGGGTATTTCACATGTGTGTTATGTATGTGGCAAATACTGTTTTCACTAAAGTAATAAAAGTGGCTAGAGATGCTATAAATAGAATAAAAGATTGCTGACGTATTTTATGAAGCCTTTCAGTAAATTGTGATATTATTCCTTCTAGCTGTGAATAATCAACTTATTAAATGTTGAAAGATATTAGAAAATATTTATACAGTGTTTTATATGGTTATCATTTAATAATTTTTATATCTGTATTTAATGTTTAATATGTCATTAGAAACTTGATTTTTCAAAGAAGTATATAAATATAGAAATAAATATTCATATCATACATGAATATATATTCATATATGTAGAATATCGAATATTGGGTCAAATAACCACTTGAGGCAAAATCATTTTTGTGTGTATTCTGATTACAATAAAGACCTTTAGAACGGTACCATTCGTAAACAGGCTTAAATGCCTATTCACTTCTGCAAGTACAGATTTAAGGTTGTATTTTATAATTTTATGCATGCTCTAAGGGGGATGTATAAAGAACAAGGCTGCAGTGTAATTAAATTTACTATTTAGCTTTATAGGACTTGGCTTCACAGAGTGCTAGTAGCATCTACAGGTGACCATCTAGAGTATCTGATGGAGGGGAGGAAGGATTCTGGCAGGTGGCCAACAAGGACAGAAATACAGATGGAAGCATCTGTACCTTAAAGCAGGGGTTCTCAACCTGGGGTCATGACCCTTTGGGGATCAAATGGCCCTTTCACAGGGACCACATAACAGATATCCTGCATGTCAGGTATTTACAGTATGATTCAAAACAGTATCGAAATTCTGTGAAATAGCAATGAAAATAAATTTATGCTTGGACGTTACCACAACATGAGAAACCATTTAAAGAGTCACAGCCTTGGAAGGTTGAAAAGCACTGCCTTAGAGCAGTGATAGAGAGTGCGCTCTTCTCTTGAACAGTCATTTATCTTCTTAGTATATTTAATTGATAAGATTCTGCATTTCTTATTTTTGAAGTTTAGTATGAATGATTCTATTACTACTTGTGCCTCAGAGGAAGAAAGAAATTCTGTACAAAAAAATTTTTATAAGGCAAACATATTTTTAGCTGGTTATGATCTTTAATATGGACTTGTCACTGTCATAATTTCTGATATGAACATATCACTTAGCTGAATTTATAATAGTCTCTTTTAAAAATATTTTTTGGCAGTTGTTTTTAATAGCTCTTTTTTCTTTAAGAGCACACCAAAATTGAGAGACTGTCAAGTGTTCCCACAGACCTCCCGCTTCCACATGTACACAACACCTTTCACTAGAAACATGCTACTCACTGTGCAATGTTGGTTGTAATCCATGAACTTACCCAGACCTTTTCAATAGGGGACAGTCTGAGAGAATAGGAATGTCTGTCTCCTTTCAACATCTGCCTCTTTTTCCTTCTTTTCTCAAAATTAAATATCATTTTAAGTCAGTTGAGTTTATAATTCTTCCTATGAAATTCTTAGTATACTTTTGGTCTCTTGGCATATAGATATGACCATCACCCTGGCTAAGGAGGAAGATGCTAAATGTAGCCTCTCAAAAGTCTCCTTTCCCACATTTCTATTCCATTGATACAATTTTTTCCTTGGAGAACTTAATGCTTTTCTTTTTAAATTAGTCTTGAGAATTCTACAACATATATTTTGATCATCTTCTTCTCCCCTCTTAATTCCTCCCATCCCTGCTTACCAACCTAACGTATTCTTTATCTTTCTAAAAGGAAAACCAAATCTCTCTCTCTCTCTCTCTCTCTCTCTCTCTCTCTCTCTCTCTCTCTCTCTCTCTCTCTCTCTCTTTCTTCTCTCTCTCTCTCTCTCTCTCTCTCTCTCTCTCTCTCTCTCTCTCTCTCTCTCTTCCTCTCTCTCCTTCTCTCCTCTCCCAATTCTACTTTAAAATATGGATGCTCTCTCAAGTTTAATTGTAGTCCATAAAAATAATTCTACTGCATGTAATAAGATTTTTCAGTTTCTTTAAAGCAATGTTCTGTCTCCTTCACTAAAAATATTTATTACTGGCAATTGCATTTTATTTCAGGATACTCCTAGAGTACATATTTACAACACAAATCTTCATATCATATGTTATTTTAGATATTTACTTTTTAATAAATTGGAATTCTAATTTTTACAAAACTGTATTCTTTTAGTAATTAATACAGAATTCTTGATTACATTGTCATTTTGTTGATTGAGAAAATTAGTATACATTATATATATACTATATATAATATATACTATATAGTATATATATATATAATATATAATATATATGCTAAGGCGAGTTACTGAGTTATCCTGGTGGAATACGGAACTAACTGGCCTGGCAGAGCTGCCTTCCTGGGTTGAAGGCACTTGAGGTACATTCTTTAGATTGCACTTGGATGACAAAGCTGTGCACTGTAGTGTACATGCACTCAGTGTGTTGGCTATGTGTAAGTATCTAGTAGTAGAAAAAGAGTTTTTGAAGGAGTTATCTAAATATTCCAACTTTTGTTGCCTTGGATTCTTATCATTCTTTTGGAGAGAATTTCAGATACTAATTTTCAGACTATTTTGCTTCTTTTGAACACTATGAGAAAGATTAAACAAGACAGTCATCAAAATGTTGCAATTGGTTAAGTAGATTTTATTTTCAGTGATTGAATTAACCATGTTCTAAGATGGTTGGGATGTAGCTCATGTGCTCAGTAGATGTGAGACTGTATGCCAGCTCTAGATTACCCAAAATTAGTCTGTAGCCGGTAGATGAAATTGATGTTTTGCCAGATCATAAGATTGTACTGATTAGATGTGAAAGAAGGAATAATTATTAAAGAATCATTTTAACTTTCATGTTTAGATTTTGGTTTGTTCTAGTTTTCAAATATAATATTTCAATACTTGAGACTTTCTATACTAAAGACTAAAAATGAAAACAGGTCATTTCATATTGATAAAATTATGTTTGGTGCCTAGAAAGTCATATATAGGTTTTGTGACTTGTTATTTTAAAAATTCAAATTTAACCCTTCTTTTCATTGTAGCTGTTAATTGACATGTTCTGATAGGCTAACAGAACTAGCATTGTTCATTTCCTTGAACGTTATTAGTGGAGCAAAATAAGGCAAGCATAAATAGTTATTTTCTTTTTAATTATTTTACTCAACTGTCCTGAAGTATTTTTAAAAGTTGTAGATTAGTTTCAGTTTCTAGAACATTAGTGTAGTTAGAGTTAATTTACATTAGTTTTCATATAATATATCATATTTTAGCAGGAAATTTTTTGATAAAAAGGACAGTAAAGGCATAATCCTTAATCTTTTGTACTTATGTTAAGATTTGGAATGAAGAATAAGTATTCTGTATTTTCCCAGTTTAATTAAAATATAAAAATTACAATTTGGAAAGATTATTTTAAATAATATATTTAAAATATTTTATTAAAACCAAGTGTTACAAAAAATTAAAACAACAAGAACTTTTACTTATTTGTTTTTAAGAGTTGGAAGTTAGAAAAATATTAGTGGAATCTTTTTCCCCTGAGAAACCTTCATTTCTTTGTACTTGATAATCAACTAATATGGAGTTTAAGATCAGCACAGAGTTATATTAGCCCCCGTAAGAAGAGCAACGACCCCACCCCATCTCAAAAGGGTCCTGAAGAACGTGTCCTTGCTGTACTGAGATTTCAGAAATGGTGAAAGCAGGGACTTAGTACATTTGTAACAGGCGTTTGCTTTCTAAGATGGACTGTATCAGCCTTCTGTTACCTCCGTAAGTCTCTGCTGCTCCCCCAAGTCGTCTGAAATGAACACATTATAAAAAATATTTACTTTTCTGACTCTGAGACTTTTCTTTCTTTTCTTTTCTTTCTTTCTTTTTTTCCTTCTTTTTTTAATTTCAACATCTCAAGGATTTAATGCTTTTAAAGGTTTAAAATATCAACTCTAACCAGAGCTGAGGGTGCTTTTTGTGGAACTAGCCAGGTGCTCATGCAGTCGTCAGAAATGTTCATACAGTAACCCTCCTAGCTTTTAGCTTCTGATGTTCTTATTTTCTGACTAATGAAGGCACATTTGAATAAAATGCACCATTTGCATAGAAACTTATGTAATAATGCCGTATAAAGCATAATTATTTTCTAAAACCTTGTATTTAAAGTAACCTGAATTACAATGAGAGATAAACAGAATATTTACCCATCCCTTATGAGCTGCTGCTGATATGTAAATTTATTCTTCTACTTTGCACAAATATACTTTTGAGCTACTGCTTAAACACTTTGAGGTCCTTAGTCAAACAGTTTTAATGATGCCTCCAGTATTATGAAAGTGTGACATTTGATGAATGTCTCATATAGTTTTGATATGTGGGTACATGTCAACAAAAAAAAGTGAGCATTAGTTTGTCATGCAACACCTAGATAATTTATAATTTTACTGTTTATATCCATCTTGACATTTTTTATCTGCCAAAGGCAGGTTTCATTTGGAATCTTAATCTGAGATTTATTTGGTGGATCTGGAAATCATAGCCAGGGTTCCCACAGGAAATGGTCCATCTACCAACAGATTAAATGGCAGTCCTGCAGTTGTTAGGGGAGCTGCGCATTTAACACACATGCATACTCATTCAGTCAGCACTGTGGAGAAAAATTAAAGTAGTAACCCAGGTTTAGGAACAATGTAGCTAAAAAGTCCCATATTTGCTGAATGACAAAGGGTTATATAGCAGCATTTCATTTTATTATTCGTGCTTGAATTTCTTGTTTGCTTTGTTGAGTCTGCTGACGAATACTAATAAACGCCTGCAACAATCCAGACGAGAGATGCCTGGCAACAAAGCTATGCGGTGGACCTCCCTGATCTTCTCCAGTTCACAACCTGACCTTTTGAAAAATTGGCTGGGCTAAGCTGCAGAATTTGGGTGTAATGGTTATTGTTAACTCCAGCTTTAGGATTTATTAATTTGTGTGATCAAGACTTACCTATACTTCAAAGTTTCAAAAGACCAAACACAATCATCCATCCATTAGAACTAGCATTTTATGTCAGCGGTTCTCCATTAGTGTCTGAGTGGTGGTTCTTCTGTTTTATTTTCTGATTCTAAAGATAGTCTTAAACAAAATGAAAGAGACATAGAAAGAAAATGTTTTTCTCTTTATATTTATTAGAGTTTTTGTCTCTAATAAATGCTATCAGAATTTAAATTTATAATAGATAAGCATTCAGCCTACGTGAAAATATATGATCATTAAGCTTAGTTTACTTGTTGTAAAAACTTAAAATTTCGTAAATTCAATTATGCTTTTAGTTATATTAATGGATTATTCTTAGAAAATTTTCAGAAAGCCAGAAAATATTTGAGTCATAAATTCCAAATAGCTTATGACAAAGAAAATAAAAGGATAAAAACTTACTGTTACATTAGTTAATCAAATTTTGGGATGGTTTTAATATTACTTGAGCTTGAAGATGATTTTTAGTACTATAAGTATAGGATGATATGAGGCTCACAAAGCCTTTATTTCTGATGTAATTAGTTTAAGTTTTAGGAGATTGATTACATTATTTTACACATTCACTCACAATATCAGATCAAATCATTAAAACTAAAATTCTTGAACTTTAGGGTAGATTTTATGAATATTTATATATTTTCAATACTTCTTGCATATAAATCTGAACTTTTTCCTATAAAGTAAATATTGTTGTGTTTATCACTATTTCAGTTTGATAATACAAAAAGCTTATAAATAGCTAGTGTGGGATTACCACTTAAGGTTGCTCTTTTATAGTAAAACAAGAGAATTCCAGTAATTTCTATGACTAGCCATTGGGTGATTTGAATCCAAATCATTGGATTTTCATGCTCAGAGATAAATAACCTCAGCACTCCTTTTTCATGTGTTTACTTATCCAGATATACCCCCACACAGGAGCTCAAAAGATGCATTTGTTCTGATACTAATTCTAGTATCCAAGTGAGCACTATTGACAATATTGTAGGTTTGGGGTCATGGGCTTACAAACCTTTCGAAAAGCTTTCAGAAAGCTATGCTCTATGTGCTAAAGGGAGTTGTGCTGTAAATATACTATAGAAAGAATATAAGTTATCTCAAAATGAGTTTACACTGCATATTGAAGCAGTATTTGTAATGCTACTATTGTTCTTATTTCTTGTTTATATGATCACTGAGCCTTTTAAATGATGATTATCTTTGGGTAGTTCCGGTCTCAACAGAACTTGTCACTGAGACTGTGTTCAGTCTGCCACCAACCTTTCCTGTAGCTGTATCTCTTTGCAGTTGTTACTCTGTTGTCCGTCTCCCTGAATCTTGGCCATTTCCCCTGAGAACAAATAACCTTTTTATTTACCTTTGAATACTCTTTAACATCTGCCACCATCTTGGTGCTTACTAAGTTTTATTCAGTACTTAAATTTTTTTCTTTTCTCTTTTCTTTTTGTTAGTTTGCACTGAGTCTTACTGTGTAGCCAAAGCTAACCTCAAATTTTACCTTTTCATGGATAGGATGTTTGGGAGTTTTGCTAGACAAACACTCTGTTTGAGTTACATCCAAAGGACCTTGTCTTGAACTTGGAGGACAGGCTGGCCTCAAATTTACAATCACCCTGTTTCAGAATCTTGAGTGTTGTGATTACCAGTGTATATTACTATGTTCAACAAGTAGACATTTTTACTGCTTATTTGGTGCCTATATATCTTTGAGATGATTTTTAGAAGTCATTATTTTCTTTCACAGATACATTGTAATGAAATAAAAATATGTTTACTGCTTTTTAGAATGGAATTTAAGGAGATGAGTAATATAGTTTATACTCGATACTTGATGATGCACACCGATGAGACCATAAATATTGGAGAACACATCTATGCAATTCTTTTTCTGTGGTGTGTTTAATCATAACTGCCTTTTTTTGTTTGTTTGTTTTGTTTTGTTTTTTGTTTGTTTTTGTTTTCCGAGACAGGGTTTCTCTGTTTAGCCTTGGCTGTCCTGGACTCGCTGTGTAGACCAGGCTGGCCTTGAACTCACAGTGATCTCCCTGTCTCTGCCTCCCGAGTGCTGGGATTAAAGGTGTGTTCCACCACGCCGGGCTCATAACTACTTTATTATTGACCTGATGATGAGATTGAAATATCGGCCAAAAAATGCTGTATGATTTCTTTTTTTGTTGTATATGGAACAATCTAAAATACATAGGCAACTTTTTTTGAAAGCTTAAACGATGGGCATTAAGTGTGTAAAGAAACAGGTGAAAATCATAATTTTGATGAGGTCATGGCTGTTGAAGCCAAAACTCAAAGTCAGTGTGAGCATACAGTAGTCACGTATAAACTCAGCGTGAGCATACAGTACTCACGTATAAAGTCAGTGTGAGCATATGGTACCCATGTATAAAGTCAGTGTGAGCATACAGTAGTCATGTGTAAAGTCAGTGTGAGCATACTGTCCCTACATATAAAAGTGTGACCACACTGCCCCCACATATAAAAATGTGAGCATACAGTACTCACATATAGAGTCAGTGTGAGCATACAGTTCTCACATATAGAGTCAGTGTGAGCATATGGTACCCATGTATAAAGTCAGTGTGAGCATACGGTACTCACATATAGAGTCAGTGTGAGCATACGGTACCATGTATAAAGTCAGTGTGGGCATATGGTGCCATGTATAAGGTCAGTGTGAGCATACGGTACTCATGTATAAAATTTGTGTTCTTAAAGATAGTTCTATGAATTGCCTAATTTCCTGTTACTCGGAATGCTAGGAATCACTTGAAGTGATCCTGATTGTAAATTAATATCTTGGGCCAGTGTAGTGGGTTCTGAAATTGTTTTATTTATTTGAATTTACTATGTTCCTGTACTATATTGAACTTATAGAAATATATAAACAGTGTCCTTCATATAGGATTGCTGTTTCTTCAGGGACTTTCTTTATGTGTGTGCTTCTAAATTCAAAAGTGTATTACTTTTTAATTTGTATCCGCAAAAGTATAGAACTATTACATAATACTTAAAAATTAAACTTCTTAAGTAGTTATTCTCTGTATGCATCTTATTGAATTAGATGGTATTTTATTAATTGCCTATTTATATGTCTTATAGGTATTCTATGTATAAATATATCTATTTTTTTACATAGTTGGTAACATTTCCTGAGGAAGAAAATACGTATGTATGTAAAAATATCTTTTATTAAAATACTTTAGCTACATAACTATATTCTGGTCACAGAACAAGCTGGGAGGTTTTTAATATAAAAGTTGAATAATATTAGGACAATAAATATCATTTTTGCTTTTATTCTTAATATTTAAGAAAATTAGTTAAAAATAAATTTGCATTTAGAGGTTGAATTTGATGTCAAGGTCATAATATTAATTTCAGAGAAGGATGGGAAGGTTTTGAAAAAATTGGGAAGGTAACTGAAGAGCAGATTAAAGGTAATAATCAATGTTTATCAAGTATATGTTCTATGTTTTCCATGTTAATACTTTCTCAAGAGACTAATATAATTTAAATAATTTACTGATTCTAAGTACCTTTTGAGGATGAGATTATTTTGTACTTTACTGGTAGGGAAATTAATGAAGGTTAAATAATTTTCTAATAACCAGACATATTGGTCCATATCTGAAATCTTCACAATAGGAAAACTAGGATAGAGGGGTCATGAATTCAAGGTCAGACTGATCACTGTTCATTCATTTGGTAGTTCGTTCACTCATATTTGTGTGTGTGTACATATATGTGTGCTCACCTGTAAGTCTGCATGTGGACACTGGAAGGTGATGGTGGCATGTTTTTCTATTGATCACTACCTTACTGCAGGGTCTTTCATTGAACCTAGAGTTTACTTTTTTTGTCCTGGCTGGTCAGGAGGGTCTGATCTTCCTCCTATGTCTATCTGGTTGCTATGAGGGACACAGTTATGTGCCATCATGGCTAACTTTTACATGGGTTCTGGGGATTTGAACTCTGGTTCTTATGCTTAAACAACAAGAGCTTTATTGACAGAGCTGTCTTCCCAGACACCAGCCTAACCTATACAGTAAGAACAAATAAGTTCATAAGTAACAGTATCTGTTACAGACCATACAGTAGGCCGTGACATTAGAATTCAGAATTGGCAGACTGTTTTCGAAATCATCGCACAAACTATGTTTCTGCTTGGAAAGTCGGAATCTATCAGGTAGTTATACTACTTAAAAAGTAAGCTTTTCTCTTGTACCCCTCATATTAAGTGGAATTACTGTGATATTTCTGATGTTCTTCTCTCGTTTTCTTTGGTATGTGTTGGGGGAACATATATAGTAAGCATCTATATGGGCTATTATTCCTCCATTCCTGAAGGAAAGGAGACAGTGCATTGGAAATCCATGCTAACTGGAATAAGTAGTGTTTGTTCAGATAGACAAACGTCTGTTACTTAAAAGTAACAGGTATCATTAGGAGGGCCTAGGTGATACTATTCTTCTGATATTTTGAAACTAGTGTTCATTTTAAAAGACTTTACAGTGTTGAACACTCTGCTAAATCATTATATCTAGTTTATAGTCCAGTAGCAAAATAAACTGGAGATAGTATAGGAATGAAAGGCAGTAAACAACAGAGTTTATTTTTATATTTATGGAATCAATTGGTAAATGTAAGAACTTTTGCCTCCACTTTTCCCCTCAAAAGAGAATTTAAAGTGCTTATAAATTGCTAGCAAGTGTCAGAAGCAGAGTAACAACATGCCTATTACAGTTAATTTTAGGTTAAATTCTCCTAAGTTGTCCTTCATAAAGACTGAATGTGTTATATTTAGGAATGTATATGTGTACACACACACACACACACACACACACACACACACACACACACACACACACTAACAATTAGTGAAAAAAGAGACCATGGACTTGAAAGAGATCAAGGAGGAGTATGGTTGAAAGAGGGAAAGGATGAAATGACATAATTATAGTCTCAAAAAAAAAAAAAAAAAAGAGAAAATTAAAAGAGAGAGAGAGAGGTTCATTTATTCCTGTGCACTTGCCAATATTCCTTCTACCCACTTGTCTTTTTCTGTTCTTGAGCTCTCAGGTGACTAGGTCGTTGCTATTTTTAGTAACCTGGTAGGATCCCTAGAGATGAGTCTAGTTGAACCACTCTGAGGAAACAGCTCTGTAAACAACATTGACCCCCTAAGGGGCCATCAAATCCATTTACAGAGATACCAGTTGTCACAAACTATTTACCAAGCCAGGCAGAACAGACTGTCCCAGCTTCTGAGATTCTCACTGATTCTAGCCACCTCATCATTCTGTGTAATAGTCATGAAATAACTCTTAGTTTTGGCTATGAGTTATGATTTCTTGTGGATAGCATCAAATATTTTACCTTTATGTATAATTATGAGGAAAATTAACCCAAAGAGGATCTCAGGGCTTTCTTTTCTAGATGAGGAAATGTATCATAATTTGGTTTATTTTCTAGAGTGAAGTCCAGGGTATATACACATTGACACTGCACCTGTTTGCAACACCAAGAACTCCATAAGTAAAATAAGAATTCTTTTAATCATGAAAATCATCTATTAAAATGGTACATAAGTCCACTAGCCAAGGTCTTCAAAGTTTATATTGTAGCTAACCAACAATAGGTATTGATTTCAGAAGGTCAGCATCAGTTCCACTCAGATGCATAAACTTCATTTTGCAGTAGTGTTGCATTGCATTTTAGAGAAATGCCTGATAGTAGCCATCCAGAATAGTTCAGATATTTGCAGGATAAGGTAGCACAACATTGATAGCATTACATAGTAAGAACACAATTTCCAAGATATATTTGAAATAGTAGGTATCTATGTCCGTATAAAACCGTGACCACAGAAGAGCAAATAAAGGCAGTGATGATAGTTATAAGGATTTTCCAATTGCTTTAATTGGAAAGCAAGACTTTATAGACTTATGAATTATGAAGAGAGATTATTCCCTAATCCCATATGGAGATATGAACTTAAATAATATTAAATCAGTTAGCCATAATGAGAGAACAGTTAACAATGACATTGATTAAACACTAATATAGATTGCTAAAGAGAGTTGCTATTCCAAATGTGGAAAGGGAGAGGGAGAGAGGGCGAAAAAATTTGATAGAAGAATTTCATTTTCAAGTTTGCCTGCTCAGAGATAAGAGCGAGATGGGTGGGAGGTGAGGAGGGATGGGGCTGCAACCAGGATGTAAAGTGAATAAATAAACAAATTTTAAAAAAGAGTTGATTTAGCGTAGACATCTGTCTTTTGTTTAATATTTATCTTCCTAACTGACCTATGCATAATTGTCCCATAACTTCACTTTGCAGCACTTTATCGGCTTTTGTGCTCATGTTTCTATGTACAGTTCTTTCAGAACTGATGGGTAGTACAAATCGGTTCACCTTAAGCCTTTAGTTTCTCCATCCCACTATTGTCTTACGAGCCTCCTTCTGGGATGGATAGTTGGGGAAAATAAAGACGGAATTTAAACTTATGAGTACTAGTCTCTTTTCATACTTGGAGAGGGCACTGTCAGAAATTGTGTTTACTGTAGGATTTGAATAAAATGAATAAAAGTTTTCAAAATGCAAAGTGTAATATTAGTACCTTAATTGTATCAAAAAGTCAAAGTTAAGGCCTGAAATGTATTCTGAAGTGTTTCGGGACATAAAATGTGTATAGGCGCATAGAATGTAGTAGACTGACAGAGTAAAGAGGATGTAGGCTGAAAAGGTGAAAAGGCTGTTTTCTGTTTTTTGTTTGTTTGTTTGTTTATTTTGTTTCCTATTTTATAGGACAAATTAGTTTGAAAATGAAAAAAAAAAAAGAAATAGAAAAACACTTTTACCAATTATCTTTTAAAAAATTTATCTGTCTTCTTCTTTAGCATGTTTCTGTAGTTACTGAAGAGATTTAAATTTGTTTCCTATTCTCTCCATTTCTTGTCATTTCTCCGTGACATTGGTGCCTTTAAAAGTGACATTTTCAGCATATTTTACCTTTGATTAACTCTTCTCCAAGTGTCTTTACCAGCAGTCCTTTTCATTTGTTTTTTCTAAATAAGCCACATCTTGGTCTCTGTCCTTACCAGTTATTCATTTAGAAGTTTTTCACTCCAATATAATATAATAAATATCCATAGGGAGTTAAATTATTTTTTACCCATGGGAGAATGAAAGTGTAATTTTTCATTTAATATCCCACTTAAAGAATAAAAAGAATAATTTCCACCCATATTTTAGTAGCTAAACCCTCTAAAATGTTATTGAAGCAAATTCTGTTATTTGGGAGCCTTTTAATGTAGCTTTGCCTGGCTTAGAGCTTGATAAGCCCAGTCTGGCCTTGAACTTGTGGCAGTTCTCCTGCCTCCTCTCTAAAATGCTCAGATTACAAGTATGTGCCATCACATCTTATTTCTCCTTCTGTGTTCTCGTGTGTGTGTGTGTGTGTGTGTGTGTGTGTGTGTGTGTGTGTGTGTGTAACGTTACTTGTGTAAGTTTACAGAGCTGACCGTTTGGTTTGTGATCTTCTCCAGGGAAGACTATTTCTCCTGCTCTCTTTATCCCTTAGTTGACTGTAATTCTTTGTGTAGGGTCCAGGCCTCATGGGCTTTCCCAAGTCCACTTTAGCAGCTCTATTGTTGTTCATTTCATAATTAAGCAGTCATGTTGGTAAGCCAAGACCTAATTGATCTAGATTCTGACATTTTGAGGAGATGTAACTTCACACAGTGAACTTCCTGTTTCTCTGACTCTTAAAATTTTTCCACCACCTCTTCCTCAATGACCCCTGAAGACTAGTTTTTAATATTTTTAAACTTTCTGATAGCTGACCTGTTTGCACAATCTTACTTTTTCATTTTTGGAGCAAATACCTTTGTAAAGTCTTCCTAGAGTCTAAGTCTTGCATATGCATATATATTGTTTATGATCAGTTGTTTATGCCTTGCCTGGTCCTTGTTACATTCAAATATTCAAATCACTACACCAATATCTCATAATAATTGTACTAGTGTCCTTCACAGAAGCGTCTATTTGTCATTCATATTTGTTTCCCCAGTACACTGCCACAGGGTCTATCACACTCTATGCTATCCACAAGCAAGTGTCAAAATACTGAATAAGTATTAGAATTTAAAAGATCAAATATTCTATATAACGATTGAATACTTACCCAGGATAATGTAGTAGAGAGGAACATTTGAAAGCCTTTCCAATATTTAACACTAATTTGGTGAAACAGCATTTCCCAAAAAAAGATTTGTTAAAAAATAAAATAAAATGCAGGCAGGAAGGTGGGAAGATTTTATAAATCAGCCTTGTTTACTCTGAAGTAAAATTAAATTCTCAATAAAAGAGTATAGATAGTTTGATTTGCAGAGCAGATTTCAAATGTCAGGTGAACAGTTCAAATTAGGAATCTAAAAGGTTTTATGACTGAACAAAATTAGAAATAGAGCTAAGCCACACAGTATGCTTTCCTTATATATACATATATATATATATATTAAATGTTTCAAATATTAACTTTGGGTTTTTTTTCTTTTTGAAAGGTGGGGAATATTGTTAGTACAGGGTCTTACTTTGGAGCCAGGCTGGCTTGAAATTCACTATCTAGAAATCCTCCTGCCATGGCCTCTAAACTTAAAACATTTTAGATTAAAAATTAAGAAGTCTCAGAAGTGTGGGCTGGAGCGAGGTCTCAGCAAGTAAGAACAATGGCTGCTCTCCAGAGTGTCAGGATTCTACTTCCGCCACCCACATGGTGACTCTCAGCTGGGACTCAATTTGCAGTGGTTCAGTGGCCTCGTCTGGCTTTCATGTGCACCAGGCACACAAGTGGTACACAGACATATATCAGACAAAATGCCCATACACATAAAATAAAATAAATTAAAAAATAAAAAGAAATGTCATAATGTATGCATTTCTCTTACCATTGCTCCAAGTATCATGACTAGTGTAAGAAACAAAATGCCCTCTTCTTCGGAAGCTTCTGTCTCTTTCTAGAAGTTTGTGATTTTCAAAGAAATAAAGGAGTCTTATAATTTTTTTTTAAAGATTGGTTTATTATTATGTATACAGTACACCTGCAGGCCGGAAGAGGGCATCACATCACTTTATTGATGGTTGTGAGCCACCTTGTGGTTGCTGGGAATTGAACTCAGGACCTCTGGGAAGAGCAGACAGTGCTTTTAACTGCTGAGCCATCTTTCCAGCCCCGAGTCTTATAATTTGACAGGTTAAATAGGTAGAGAAAGTTCTAAGTGTAGTAAGCAAATATCCATCAGAGATGCAGTTAAAGAAAAACAAAAAGAAAACAAGAACAAAACATTAGGAACAAAACACTGGATGGAGAAAGATGTTGAATTAGACCTCGAAATATACACATTAGATAATAGGACCAAGTGGTAGCAAGTAGTATAAGTGTTTTTATTATAATTTATTCAGATTGCACCCGTTGTTGTCCTCCCACTTGTATCTTCCCATTCCCACCTCCCTCCCACTAGATCTCTGACAGAAGGGAACCTCCTCCCCTACCGTATGGCTATCAGGTCTCATCCTGGTAGCCTGCTTGCCCTTTCTCTGTGTGCCGCCAGGACTCCTATCAAGGGGAAGTGATCATATTGGGGGAACCAGAGTTCATGTCAGAGACAGTCCCCATTCCCCCACAACCTTGGAGAATAAGCTGTCCATTGCCTATATCCGAACAGGGGGTCTAGGTTTACTGCATGCATTGCCCTTGCAACAGTTGGTGCAACAGTTTGTGAAGGCACCCTGGGTCCAGATCTACTAGCCTTGATAGTTTCATTCTTGGGTTCCTGAATCCTCTGGGTCTTTCCATCCCCCTCTTCCTCCATACCACTCTCAGTTTTCCACCTATAGTCCAACAGGTAGTCCCAGTACCTGTCCTGATCCCCCTCTTGGTGGAATCTTTCCAACGACATCTATGTTGGGCTAATATCCAGTTAAAGTGAGTATATACCATGCGTGTCTTTTTGAGTTTGGGTAATCTCACTCAGGATGAACGTTTCTATTTCCATCCATTTGCCTGCAAATTTCAAGATTTCCTTGTTTTTAATAGCTGAATAGTATTCCATTGTGTAAATGTACCACAGTTTCTTTGCCCATTCTTCAGTTGAGAGACATCTAAGTTGTTTCGAGATTCTGGCTATTACAAATAAGGCTGCTATGAACATAGTTGAGCAAATGTCCTTGTTGTGTGGTGGAACATTTTTGGGTGTATGCTCAGGAGTGGTATAGCTAGGTTCAGAAGTAGCACTATTCTCAATTTTCTGAGAAAGTTCCAGATTGATTTCCAAAGTGGTTGTACTAGTTTGCATTTCCACCAGCAATGGGAGAAGTGTTCCCCTTTCTCCACGTCCTCACCAGCATGTGCTGTTACTTGAATTTTTGATCTTAGCCATTCTGGTAGGTGTCAGATGGAATCTCAGAGTCATTTTGATTTGCATTTCCCTGATAACTAAAAAGCTGAGCATTTCTTTAAGTGTTTTTCAATCATTTGCTGTTCCTCTGTTGAGAATTATATGTTTAGCTCTGTACCCCATTTTTTAATTGGAGAATTTGGTTTGATGCTTTTTAATTTCTTGAGTTCTTTGTATACTTTGGATATTAGCCCTTTGTCTCATGTAGGGTTGATGAAGATATTTTCTCAATCTGTATGATGTTATTTTGTT
Organism: Acomys russatus; assembly: GCF_903995435.1. Lineage (NCBI taxonomy): Eukaryota > Metazoa > Chordata > Mammalia > Rodentia > Muridae > Acomys > Acomys russatus. Next base: position 68,474,001 of record NC_067137.1, read on the forward strand.
CTGTTGACAGTGACCTTTGCCTTGCAGAAGCTTTTCAGTTTCATGAGGTCTCATTTATTTATTGTTGATCTTAGAGCCTGAGTTATTGGTGTTCTGTTCAGGAAGTTGTCTCCTGTGCCAATGAGTTCAAGGCTCTTACTCAGTTTTTTAAATAGATGTAGTGTGTCTGGTTTTATGTTGAGGTCTTTAATCCACCTGGAGTTGAGTTTTATGCAGGGTAATAAGTAGCATCTATCTGCAGTTCTCTACATGTAGACAACCATTTGTTGAAGATATTATCTTTTATTTCTATAGTATGGATTTGGCTTCTTTGTAAAAATAATCAAGTGTCAGCCAGGCATGGTGGCACACACCTTTAATCCCAGCACTCAGGAGGAAGAGGCAGGCGGATCCCTGTGAGTTCGTGGCCAGCCTGGTCTACAAAGCAAGTCCAGGACAGCCAAGGCACACAGAGAGACCAGACCCTGTCTCGAAAAAAAGAAAAACAAAACAAAAAATCAAGTGTCCATAGGTGTGTGGGGATTTTTATCCTGGGTTTTCAAATTGATTCCATTGTTCAACCAGCCTATTTCCATGCCAGCACCATGCCATTTTCATTAATGTTGCTCTGTAGTGCAGCTTGGGATCAGGGATGGAGACTCCCCTGGGAGATCTCTTATTGTACAGGATTGTTTTAGCTTTTCTGCATTTTTTTCCATTTGAAGCTGAGAATTGATCTTTCAAGGTCTGTAAATAATTGTGTAGGTATTTTGATAGTGATTGCATTGAATCTGTAGATTACTTTTGGTAAGATGACTAATTTTACAATGTTGACTCTCCTGATCCACGAGCATAGGAGATCTTTCCATTTTCTGATCTCTTCTTCAATTACTTTCTTCAGACTTGAATTTTTTTCCTACAAATCTTTCACTTGCTTGGTTAGAGTTACACCAAGATACTTTATATCATTTGTGATTATTGTGAAGGGTGTAGTTTCCCTAATTTCTTTCTCAGCCTGCTTGTCATTGGTGTACAGGAGGACTATGGATTTTTTTTCAATTAATCTTGTATCCAGCCACTTTGCTGAAGGTGTTTATCAGCTGTAGGAGTTCTCTGGTGGAATTTTTGGGGTCACTTATGTACATTATCATATCATGTGGGAATAGAAATATTTTGACTTCCTCCTTTTCAATGTGGAGCGCCTTGATCTCCTTTTGTTGTCTTATTGCTCTAGCTAGAACTTCAAGTACTATATTGAAGAGCTATGAAGAGAGTGGGCAGCCTTGTCTAGTGTCTGATTTTAGTGGATTTTCTTTGACCTTCCCTCCATTTAATTTAATGTTGGGTATTGGCTTGCTGTATACAGCCTTTATTATGTTTAGGTATGTGCCTTGTATCCCTGATTTCTCCAAGACTCAGTGGCTACTTTTTAAAGGTGAATTATTTCTTCTGGAGTTAATAAACATGTTACAATCAGTAGCTGTGCCTTTTAATCTTAGTAATAACAGAGTTAATTTTGTATATATGATTTCCTCTCATACTTTATTATGCCATTAAATATAGTTTATCTCTTTAAAATAAATATTGTTTAGCGTATGCAACTTAAATAATTCTGTGACATAATTAGGCGTACAAAGTAGATTTTTAATATATTTTATGTATTTGATGACAATGAGGTTAAAATCATTCTTACATCCATTTTAATATTGTGATGATGTTTATTGAAATAAATCATATGCCAGACACTCAGTTAAGTCAGTGATATTTTATTTACATTTTATAGACAGGAAAATGATATGTTAAATAACTTACTTGTATAGCATTATACACTTATTAAGGCTGCAGTTTTCCCCAGGCAGTCTGAATCACAGTTCCATTGCATAGTATTGTTTCACTACAGTCATATTCTTATGTTTGCTATTTTGAGAATTAAACTAGTGGTCCTCAGCAACAACTGTAATCATTTAGGCAATGTAAAATGTAACAGCTGATCCCACTCCCACAAAGTTTGCTTCAGTTAGCCCGGATGTGGCCTGCCCTGCCAAGATTTAGAAACTCAGGTCACAGCATGTAGCCTGATTTGTAAGCTATTACTTTAAACAGTGGTTCTCAACTTTTGGGGGTCAAATGATCTTCTCACAGGGGTTGCCTATCATATATCCTGCATATCAAATATTTATATTATGATTCATAACAGTAGCAAAATTACAGTAATAAAGCAGTGATGAAATAATTTTATGATTGAGGTCACCACGACATGAGGAACTGTATTACAGGTTGCAGCTAGGAGGGTTGAGAACGACTGATCTAAATGTCTTCTGCTCATAGAGATGGAAATGTGGGTGGCAGATGCTGTACTGCATGGACTTAATCAGTTAGCAGAGTAGCAATAGTAAACGTGTTAAAATCTATGAGAGTCTTTTCATAAATCTGTTCATGAGGTTCAACAATTTCATATCTGGCTATGTCCTCTTATATATCATGTGTTTGTTTAAATGCAGACATAGCCATAATTGTCTTGCACGGGAGATCTCAGTGGGTGGTGAGAGTGTACCAATAGATGAGCAACTGACTATGAATTCTGAGCAAAATATGCACGGATTAGGCAATGAAGTCAAATCTGAGGACCTTGAACTACCAGGGAGGAAACCCAGCAATTTTCAAGTTCTCAGTCCTGATCCAGATAACGAGCCTTCTACAGAGTGCAGGTGTGTGATGGCTTCAGTGTTTAATCTAAAAAGTAAGAGTTTGGAACAACACTTCTTCCTTAATATGCTTTCCCTCTTCTTCATTTTGGTGTCACATAAATTTAGTGTGTTAATGACCTAAAAACAATTTCAGGACTCTGCAAGGGCTTCCGCTACTTCCATGGTATTGATATGCTATGTCTAGGTAGCTAAGAGAAACCGCACAGGAGTTCAGAGAAGGCAGTGAAGTGTGATTCTCTTTCAGTATTATTTTCTGTGACTCCATTATGGGTATAAGGATACTTGTGAATCTGATGATATAAATGAAATATTATTCACCAAAGCTCTAATCTGCTCAAAGACGTATTTCTTTTTGACATCGCTTTGTTCTCCATTTGGGGTAATTTGAATGCTTGTAGAATGATCCTGTACTCTACCTACCTTGTGCCTTTCTTATTGTTTCACATTCTGCAGCTTTAAGTCATCCTCTGTAAAGAAATTTGAGTCTGTAATACTTGTATCTACTTTCAATGAGATTATGCTACTTTGATAATTAATCATGTGCAGTGAGGCTAACACTAGATTTTAAAATGACAGCATGGTTCTTTTTCGTATTTTCTGGAGTACTATTGTAAAAGTTTTTTGTGGTGTTTCTATTCTCTTTGCTATTGGATATATTCATTGATACCAATAAATACATAGTAAAACCAATAACTATTGGTGTTCTTCTCCCTTAGTGTCATATTCTTACTGAAGTACAATTGGGAGTATATTTTGGGGTATAGAGGCAAGGATGATGCAAGAATGAATAAACATTTTTATAATCACATAAAAATTATAACAATACAGCTTATACTCCTGCCATAAGTTCTCTGGTATAATTCAATGTGAGAGCATGATAATAGCTCTTCACTCACTGACTGTCCAGAACTCAATGCCAAAGACCAGCTTACGTAATACTTCCAGCCATCAGTGCCTTCATACTTAGTGCCATAACACCAGGAAATAATCCATCTGCTTCTCATTTTTTCTTCATGCTACCAGCCTACAGTTTGATGATGTTGTCAACTGTCTTATAGAATATATTTATCAACAACTGTTTGGTGAATAGACACTAATTTAAATGTATTTCATTTAATAATGAAAATATGAATATAATACTGTTTTTAACAAAATTGGAAAATGGTTGTTTCCAAAAATAAAAAGCTGTAAGTTGATTCCAACCAGAACTATAGACCAAAACATTTATAGCTTCTAAAACGTGAACTCTTGTCAAGTTTGCTGAACCAGAGTTTCTTTGGGATCACTCTGTGCTTTCTACAAACTTAATTTCTCCCATTGATAAATTGACTTATCTGTAAGTTGATACATTTATTGTTTTGTACTCATCATACTTGAACTACACAAAAGTTTCACTGTAAGTGTCTTTACGTATTATTATTAATAGGAAATTTATGTCCTGTGTGAAAGAATATATATTAATTATGTAATTGTTCTCTTTATTACAGTATTATGGAATGTGAAAAGAATTGTGAATCTGTGATTTCTCATCAAGTTATCCCAGACTTAAATAAGGAGACATCAGCAGCATATCTTCAAAGAGAATTGGAAATTCTCAGAGCAAGCAATAAAAAGGTGCAGAAGTGGAGTGCTGTAAATCTGTAAACAATGTCTTAGCTGGTGACCATTTCAGTTCTCTCTGTTCTCCATTGTTATTGAGTTTTATTTTGTGTTTTAATACTTCAGCAGTAGCTTTGTGTTGCCTTGCCATCCATGTATGATTCAGATAAGTGATTGCCTGTAAAAATAACCTTTTTGTTTTTTATAATATCACCCATTTTCCATAAAGCCCTGCTGATGTTTTGTTACTAACAATTATTCAAATTTCACTTGACTTCCGTGTTATAGAATATTAGCTATGTTATCAGCCAATTTCATGCTACTCTGTTACAATTTCCTTCATTTTTCTAAGTTGCTATGCACTCTTTCATGTCAGTAATATATGTAACTAAACATCAAGTTGCAAATGTTGTTTATCTTGTACCCAATTTGACTGTTACATGTAGCCAGCTCAATGTACATGTCATGTTTTGTTTCCTCTGACTCTTCCTCAACAGCCCCCTGTTGGTCTGTAAATAATTTTATTACGTAATACTCACTTTCTGTGGGTCCTTTTAAAAATCCTATATAGTTTTCTGATTTTAATATTTTATTGTTGGACCTAATCAGACTGAAGCATGAATGTTGTTTCTGAAGGAAAACAGTTCACATGACAAAAGAGAAGAATGGAGAAAGAAAACAAAAGGAAACATTCTGTCCGAGCATGAGATTGTTTTCTATACTTTGATTTAGCATTTGTTACATGCCGTATCTGAATCAGGTGACAGTGCCAATTTAAATGGAATATCGTGAGGCAGTATTTACAACCAGATTTGTATCAGATGTTAAGATTATTATCTTAACTGATTTTGTTTCAAAATAGTACAATTACTAAGAGAAGCTTAATCCTTCTGCCCACTGTTTTGGGATCAATCGAGCCCTTCAGTATCCTTTGCTTTAAGACAAATAATTGAATGAAATGGATTCTTTAGTAAGTACTTTTAGCAATAATGTTGTTACTGTTTTATGTGTATGTGCACACATACAAATACACGTGGGTTAACATTTTTCTATTTTCTATAATTGCAGGGAATCGTTACTTAGAGAGTACATTTCAACCTTGATATTTCCATCAAGTCATTGTATTTAAACAGTTAAATCTAATAAGGATTTAAGAACAATAAAATCTTACTTTGGAGTTAATTATACATAGAAGACATTTGTCAGATAAGAATAAGTTTTTCTAATGTGTTTTAGCTTCAAGAAAAATTGACTAACGAAGATAAAGAAAAGAGAAAATTAAAGCTCAAGTTGGAACTCCAAGAGAAAGCAGCAGAGGCTGAAATTGCGGAAAGGACAGCAGGTAGTGGATGAGTGTTCGCGTTAAGCCTGAAGGCGATTGTGTGATGTGCACTGGTGGGTACGAGCTCATTGCCTTGTTTGCCAAAGGAGGAGAGCTTTTTTTCCTTTTGGCTGCTTAGAAAATAGGTGGTTTTAACATCCTGGTACTGGTATTAGTGAGGGCTTTACCTGTATTCACACTGATTTGGGCATTAAATGCATTGTTAACACCATGTCAATCCAATCACAAAAAGGTTGTTTGTTTTGTTGGAAGGGCCTGAACAAACAAGGGGAAATCATGATTACCAGTGCTCTGCCTTTCAACCAGCAGTTCAAATACCACTTACTGTTTTAGCTCTCGGAGAGGAAGTACCTCTCCTTTGTATTAAGATAGTCCTGTATTCATTACCAGTGGAAACCTACTTTTGATTTAAAAAAAAAAAGAAACTAACAACCTGTTTCATGCAGTTAATAGGTTAACATCTGATGATGCAGATGATGGCAGAGACATTGCTGCCCTGAGATTAAAGGATTGTCACATTTTAGTGTATGTGACTGCTTTGGATTTTGGAAACCATCTTGCTCATATACAGGTCTTTGCAAGGAGAAAATGTTAAGGCATGCTTGTATGTTAGAGAAGTGGTCACTCCATCTATGAAGGCCATTGTAGCTTTTTTCTTACAGATTTTTTCTGTGTTAAGAAAAGTGAAAATTTGTAAAATGATAGATAAGCATTTAAAAATAGTTTAGAAAGTACTTGTTTAACAGTTTTACATTTTATGAAATCATTTAATGATTAACTTCAGGTTAACTTAACTTGGTTACATATATAAAAGAATTGGAGAATTTTAGATCAGAGAGATAATTAATATAGTTTATCTTCAAAATATTACCATGGATGGTAAATTCTAAATAAATATCACTGTAACAATGTAATTATGATGACCACAAATAGATAATCCAGTTGAATACTGGAGAGTAATTTTTCTATTAATGAAAAATCAACATAAACTTTTTGATCCTTTGTGATGGGGAAATATAAGAATAGCTTTTAAGAAAAATTGATAATATATTAAAAGTGAATTAGAACAAGTAGACGTTCAGAGCAATTAGAAGTTTCCTGGATTTTTTCAGAAATCACACACACACACACACACACACACACACACGTATGTGTGTATGCACACTAACTGCTAGGACGGTACTTTAATAAATATATTTGTTTTTAAATATGTACATAATTAACCTTCTATATGCACTATAGAAGTAATTGAATATATTTGGGGCTATCATGACATAGTAATGACTTAATGTAACTATTAGTAGTCTATTTCCTGAAGAAACCCAATTAGCAGTAATATTTACTATCTAATTTTTGAATAATAGAATTCAGCATGTAGTTCAAATATTTATTTGTGTTATATATCTAAGAATTTTTGATGGAAAAATTTAACACATGCAAGCATGGAAGGGGTTTAATTTTTCTTATTAATCATGTATTTTTCATTCATAACAGAATATTGATTTACTACATGTGAAAAGTTTTAAATGTCTTATTTTCACTTACCTGATGTAATGACATGGTTGTATAGTTTCTCTGAAGCATAGCGATGGATAAAAGAGATAAGAAGGGAATAGGGAAAACGCTTCGCTGATTTGAAACTCTAAAAACTTTTGTCCCTGGTGCAGTCTTAAAATTTTCATCATTTGTAAGTGGATACAAAATTTTAATAAACTCATATTATACCTGGCATGTATGAAGTGCATTCCAAAGCAAAACACTAAAAAGAAAAAGCAATTACATTAACTTAGTAATAGAAAGAGACACCATGCAGGACTCTGATTGCAAGCCAGTGATGTTTCGTTTCTTGTAACACAAAAGAACCAATAATCTATATAAGCATAGATGTTCATTTTTATTGGTGTACTTCACATTTTACTTCAAAATGTGTATTTGATGAAGTATAAGGTGAATATAGATGTATCTATTTTAATGTTTATAAATGAAATATTAATGTTTACAAAACAGACTCCACAGTAAAGTAAATACTGGGTAAACACCAAGCTAAATGCTGGAAATAGCAAATATGATGCAAAAATATTTGTGGGTTTAAAATTTGCCAAATGTAGAAAATGTACCCTCTTAATGGACATTTTCTCTGAGCATTTAAAATATAAAAATTTACATTAATGTTTTTATTGTGTTAGTTCTGACCACAAGAACATTAACAAATCTCATGAGGGCATTGTTAAGTTATGATATATCCATGCTGTGTGATGTGGCACAGCAATTAAGAATTTTTGAAAAATATTTGATGATGCGTAAAATCTTTCATGTTTCAAAACTAAATGAAAGAAGTAGTAAGAAAGTAGCACTTGCAACATGAAATTGCTAAAAGAAGCAATATTTATACTCATGTGTTGAATGAAAGGTTAATTTTGTTGGTTTTTAAATGAAGCTGAGTTGGGATCCTCAGAACCCTTGTAAAAATGAGATGCCTTTAATGCTTGTGCTGGGGAGATGATGCAACGAATTACGCTGGAACTTCCTGGCCAGCTAGTCCTGTGAGTCCATGGGCTTCAGGGTTAGTGGCCCTGTCCTTCCAAAGATAAGATCGAGAGCAGTAATGGAAAACAGTTGACAGAGCTGCTGGCCTTTTCCCACCCACATCCCCGCTAGTGATTTGCTATAAATACACTGTAAGGGAGGTAAGCTGAAAATTATGCTAACAAGTTTGGAAACAAGACATTGGGTTTAAGAAAATATGCTATTAATATTTATAGCTTTCAAAACATTTTACTAAATGGTGAATCCAAAATAGTTATAGAAAATGTTTGGTTTTGTGTAAGTATGACAAGCCTTCATGTATGGTGTTGTATGGCTTCCTTTGTTTCTGTGTTCCTTGTTACATGATGTGAATATTACAATTTTATATGATCTTAAGAACATTTGAAGCTCCCGTGTATCCACTGACACAAGAAATCTCAGATAGCTTACCCTTTACTTGCCCCTCCTTTTCAAGATTAAGTGTCATTGTTATAGTCACTGATATTTTTCCAGATCTTAAATTTTTTTGGAACAATGTAAACTTCATTACAAATGAAAGAATTATATATTCAGGCTTCATTATGAGCTAGGTACTGACTGAACGTCAAAAATAAAAAGAAAGATTCGAAATATCAAGCATTTCTTTATGCCTTGCAAGTACTTTTCAATCTCAGCACACCACATGTGTACTTGTGTGTAATGGTTGTGGTTAAGTGTTCAGACTTTGGATTCATACTTTTCCCCAGTGTTTTCTCACATGTGTAATGACAGGCTCATGCAGCACTGATTAGCATCTGTTGTAGGTGACTTTTATTTTTAAGCTAGTGCTTGTGGAGTGGTTAACTTACCTCATAGAGTGTCTCAGTGAATGTTGCCATATTATTTTCTGGAGCTCTTTATCTGATACACACAATTAAAATGCTTATAACAGATTTATAGCGCTGTAGGTACTTAGTGCTCAACCTAATGACAGGTAGCTGCCTGTGTTCGTACCTAGTTTGTGTTGCAGAGAGTGCATTTGTATTTATTTTAAGTAGTATTTATTATTATATTGACTACCAAAGCATTTAATTTTCCCCTGATTTTCAGATTTAGGCTTATCTAGAAACTTTTTATATATGTGTATGTATATTTTATTAATTTATTCATATTACATCTCAATTGTTAGCCTGTCCCTTGTATCCTTCCATTCTTCCCTCCCTCCCGCTTTCCCCCTACTCCCCTCCCCTATGACTGTGACTGAGGGGGACCTCCTCCCCCTGTATATGCTCATAGGATGGTATATACTCACTTGTATCTGGACACTAGCCCAAGGGGCATGTCCCATGAAAGTCTTCACTTACAAGGAAAGTGGGACAGAGGGGAGGACATCCTATTGGCACTCTAGGTGAGAGAAGCATGGGAGAATGTAGAAGTAGAAGGATCCAGAGGGTCCTAGAAACGTACAAAAAGAGCATTATGATGGGTAGATATGGGCCCAGGGGTCCTGCTCAAAGTATGGCACCAGCCAAGGACAATACATGCAGTAGACTTTGAACCCTTACCCAGATCTAGCCAATGGACAGGACATTCTTCACAGTTGAGTGGAGAATGGGGTCTGACTTTCACCCGAACTGTGGTGCCCCATATTTGACCACGTCCCCTGGATGGGGTGGCCTGGTGGCACTTAGAGGAAGGATACCAGGCTACTAAGTATAAACTGTTAAAACACAAGAAAGTTTGCTAATATCTATAAGGAACTATTTGGTGGTATACACCTGCAATCTTAGCATTTGGGAGGATTCCAGTTCAGAGTTAGCTGGGCTATATACTTTGAGTTCAAAGCTATCTTGAGCTATATAAACAACTGCTTTAGAAAAAATTGACCTCTATAGAAAAGGAAAATAAAGAAGAAATGTATAGTAACGAGGTTTCACTTGGCTTTTGAGAAACCTGGATTCCTCTCCATGTGTTTAATTTAAGAAATGTTTGTTTTATTGTCCCTATTGAGGACTTCTTATTTATTTTTGACTCATTTAAATTACACACATGTATAATATTATTTTAAAACAATATTGATGACCTGGTATATCTTAGAGAAAAATAGCTGAATTATAAAATATTTACACTGTTAATGTATCTCTTTTCCACTAAAAAAAAGTGCCTACACTCTGAACATTTAAAGATTGTTTTAATTCAGTTGAGCTTAACAGTAAGACATTTTGTGCCCTGATTACACTCACTAAGTTTTTGTAATGTTAGTGACCTATTTTTAACTTCTAAGAATGTGCTGTTCAATTAAATCTTTTCTCCATTTTAAAATTTCTGTGGCGCTTATTGCCTCATATTTATGTCTCTTTGTAGTACTATTACTATGATGCAGTTAATGTGACAATTTTCTGTAACAGTATTTTTCAGTAGTATTTTATAATGTTTAAAATATTGATATTTCTTCCAAAGCCTTATTTTTATTTCTTAAAAGCTCACGTTAGAGACTCTGCTGTATGTGTTAGTTATTTCCTTTCTTGAATGTCATCCATTAAAGATTAGGTGAGGACGGTTGAAGCATGGAGAGATTATGAATGACAGAACAACTCCTGTAGAATAATAATCAGTTTTTGGTATTTAATGCTGTTTGACTTTTGCAGACACATTTCTTATTAACCTTTGGTACAAAGAGAAATCCGGGTTCCTGATATCTCATGGAGAAGATGAATTTGAGATCCTCTTCCAATTAAACTGAAATAAAGACAATATTGGATTTTAGCCAAAAGAACTCCTTAGTTTTTAAGTCTCGTGTTTATAAGTCTACTATCTATCTATCTATCTATCTATCTATCTATCTATCTATCTATCATCTATCTGACTATATTTTAACATATAATTTAATGATTATATATTTTGCAAAGCTTACTTCTATTGACAGTGCACTCACAGTGCCTTTTCACTTTAGATATAGATCCTTTTCTGAACAGCTACATTAAAATTATTTTACATATTAAGATAGTTCATTCTTATTATAGTAGAGAATGCAAGTTTTATTGTGGTTGTTAAGAAGATGAAAACATAGTCCTTGAATCTCACAGCCCTGTTTTCCTGTTCAGTAACAATATACACACTTAAAATATAGTTTATAAATACACACATATAGGACTCCCGACTTGGTAATATGGAAAAATAAAAGTTGTGCCACAAGAAAATACTGGAATTTTTTCCTCTGAAATTGAAAATCACTCCACAAATTTATTTTTAAACATACACACACACTTTGTGCTATGTACAAGCCTGTGCTCTTACATACACAATACACTCAATCAATAATCCTATTTTTTTAGATCATAAAATATTGAAAAATCAAATCCAGACTTAGAAAATTGTAATAGTCTGTTCTGTAAATATAGTTCTGACTGTCATTGTGATGCCACCAAGAGATGCATCAGGTTACTAGGGTATACTTACTCTTTTCAGGCCTAAGGCAATCACTATTTTAAAGTTTTGATGAACAATTTATGCTAAGGAAGGTAAATTAGATATGTAAAACTCATCATGTCTATTTTAGGAATATTCATGTGCTCCTTTCATAAAGCATTTGTCATTTTTGCAAGGAGTCCATTTCACATCACGGTGTGTCCAAAAGGTTGTTGACTCTCATGTAAAACTGCAACAGTGGATAGTCAGAGAATTAAAGACTATCCTTTTACAAGCTTTTCCAAGCTATGTTCTGTATAATATGTGCACTTGGTTATGCTGATGGTCTTCAGTGGCAATATTGTCAATAATTGTACTGATTTCTTCTCTTTAATTCAGCCTACAGTATTTAAATTGCTACCACACATATGTTACAAACAGATACTTTTCACTGAAAAATATTCTTCAAATTATGTTACTTAGGGGATCATGATCCAGTGTGTAAAGTAGAATATTTTTCAGTACACAATCTCTTTCCTACTGTGTTTTTAAAGTGCTTTGAAAACTGTAGACTATGGGTTTGTCAATAGACTTGGGTCTGCTAAGAAAATATGTACTCTGCTTTGACTCAATAAACTCATACTTAGTATGGTTCAGCTTCTTCATATTTACTCTTGCCCATATTAGAAAACAATTAGCTTACTAAACAAATTTGAGTATTTGGTAGTGGTGGGGTGAGGGTGATCCTCTCTGAATCGTTCTCATTTGAGTAAGAATTATAGGGTATTTGATAACCATGTTTAAAAATGGAGATATCCAAATATTATTGTAAACACCCAATGATTTGTTTTACCTACAATATAAGTATTTTACTTGGTTGGCTTACATAGTAGCTAATAATATTTGTTAATGTAATTTAACTGCTGTGAACCTTTACTGAACAAATATTGAAATTTATTCAAGTCAAAGAAAGAATCTCTAATGACTTTTGTTAAAGCTTCTATTTAATAGTTAAGGAGAAAAGTTTGTATGACATACGAGATGCAATTAACAGTAGATTTTACATTTAATAAAAAGAAAGAAGCATGCGTATTTGCTTTATTCATTCCATCATAATTTGCATTAGAGCTGTGGGTGTTTAATGAGCAAATTCCAACTAAAATGCTATATTGATTTTTTAGTGAACTTTGTAATAGCCATCTACCTTGGAAAAGCTTAGTGTTTACAGTTAAGTTTTCTTTACTGAAAATATTTGAGTGTTGCATATTGATTCTTTGAAAGTACAGAATTCTAGAAAGAATTGGATGGTTTATAGACTCTCAAATTCACATATAATCTAATAGGTGTTTTGAAATCACAATTTAGTAATATCTTAATTTTGAATACATTTCTTATTAATCACAATACCAGATTTAAGTTTTTAAAATTCTATTTGTATTAGTGTTTTGCCTCTATTTATTTTTGTGCACCATGTCTGTGCTTGACCTTTCAGAGGCCAGAAGAAGGCATCAGATACACTGTAACTAGAGTTATAGGTCATCCTAAACCACCTGATGTAGATGCTGGGAACCAAACTGTGGTTCCCTGAAAGAAAAGAAAATGCTCTTGACTGCTGAGCTACCTCTCTAGTTACATAACCAGGATGTGAATGTAGCATGTATGTATGTGTTTGGAGCATTTTAAATTCAACATTTAAATGTCTACATGTTAATCTTGAGGTACGCATATAGAGTTTGGATTTTAAATAATCTTATAAAATTAAGCCTAGTTTTGCTAACCATATAGCACCAAATAAGCATTTTTAGTTTTAATCATAAAAATGAGTAGACACTCTTATTCCTTTTATCAGGTACCATCATATGTAAAATGAAGTACAGCGTGCAATACATGCGCTATCTGTGTGGTTAGCTCATACAGGGGAATATGAGTTCAAGTCCAGCTTGAGGTATAGAAATGTTGTGTTTGATAAACAAATTTAATGTCAAATCTGGTCACACTTTATAGAAGCAGTAAGAAATCTGTTGGCCTTTAAGATATAGCCAGTAGTTTTATATTGTATACAAAAATATCCCACAATATTCAGCATGATAATATATATGTGTGTTAATTCACAGTTTCATCACTATTTTACATCCTATTTGGCTTACATACAAGTAGTTTATAATTTAAAAATATAGAATAGCATGGTATTTTGTACGAACTGTGTCATCATGATAATGCTGCTTGCAATGAGCTTTTAATAAGTTTTTTGTTTGCATCTATTTCTTATTTTGCTGCCCTTATAAAATACTGAAAAAGGAAATTTTAATTTTATTTTTATATATAAATTGTCAATCAAAATCACAGTTAAATTTTTTATTTGCTTATATTATATGTATGACTGTTTTTGCCTGGTGCCCAAAGAGGTCAGAAATAGTCATTGGGTCCCCTAGAAATGGAATTTCAGATGACAGTGAGACACTATGTAGATACTTGCAACCAAATCTAGGTCCTCTGCAATTGCACCAAGTGCTCCTAACTCCTGAGCCAACCCAAAATCACTGTTTCTTCTTCTGAGACAAGGTTTCTGTGTGTGTAGCCTTGGCTGTCCTGGACTTACTTTGTAGATCAAGCTGTCCTCAAACTCACAGAGATCCATCTGCCTCTGCCTGCCCATGTGCTGGGACTACAGGTGTGCACTACTAAGCCTAGCCCTAAATCACATTTTAATATACTTTGAACTTAAGTCTTATTTTGAGTATGTCAGTTAAGTGTTTTGACTAAACTAGTGGATTAAAATTGTTATTTGTTTAGGATCCTCTTGACTCTTATTTGATCAAGAATTTTTTTGTCTAATTTGAAAGCAATCAAGTGGTTTTATTGCTTTCCTTTTATATACTTGCACTATGACTAAGATAATTCCAGATGTTTAGAGACAGTTGATGAACTTTAGGAAAGTGGTGGTTAACAGGACACATTGCTCATGTCCCATGCTGCTACTATACGATGTGTCACCGTGCTTTACTTTTCTAAGCTATTAAGGGGCGTGGTTATGGGAAGACAGTTATTAGTTTTAGAAGGAAAATATATATTTGGGGTACTACCTTCTAGATAAATGTTTCTGTCAAATTTGCAAATTGATTCATGGTTGTAGAATAGTATAGATAAAGCTAGTGACACAGCAGGAGGAAATGGAAGAGCTTAGGTGATGGTGCAAGATTTCCCTCTAACACAGTGGTCCTCAACCTCCCTAATCCTGCAACCTTTTAATACAGTTCCTGATGTTGTGGTGACACCTAACCATAAAATTATTTCATTGCTACTTCATAACTATAATTTTACTACTGTTATGAATTATAATGTAAATATCTGATATGCTGGGTATCTGATATGGACTTTCAAAGGGGTTAAGAAACACTGCTCTAATGCATGTGTTAATTATTGTGATGTGCTTTGTAGGCAGTAGTTTGGTTTGGTTTTTCAGCTGGGGTTTTATATGCTCTTTTCACATTTATTTTCAAGCAAAATATTTCTGATTTATCTCATGATATTTTCCTTGACACAATAGCTGATTTATTGCCTAAAGTTTAACATTACCTGTCATCTTTTAGTTTTTTATTCCTATATTATTTATTTAAAGGTGTGTGTGTGTGTGTGTGTGTGTGTGTGTGTGTGTGTGTGTGTCCAGGTATCAGAGGGCCAGAAAAGCACACTGGATCCCAGGAGCTGGAGTAATGACAGCTGTGACCTGGCCAGCATGAATGTTGAGAATCTGTAATTGGGAATCCTGACTGTTAACTTGAGTACATTTGTAATCAACTAAAACTCATGCCTTTAACCCCAGCACTCAGGAGGCAGGGCAGGTGGATCTCTGTGGGTTCAAGGTCAGCCTGGTCTACAAAGTGAGTCCAATACAGCCAGGGCTATTACACAAAGAAACTCTGTCTTGAAAAACAAAAATAAAACGAAAAAAGAGAAGAGAAAAGAAAGGACTGCCAGGACCCCTGAGGAAGGATCTTGATAATATACCTAAGAGTTTTACTATTATATTTTTTTCTCTCATTCTTCCCAGAGGGAATAATGGGCTATTGTAAGGGTAATGATACACTGGGAGAAAGAAAAAACTCAGACTTTCCTGGGTCTATGAATGGGTTTTTAATTGATATTAAATCTAATAGAACCTGAGAAGCACTAGGCCCTCTGGTTATAGTAGGAGATTATGAGAGTCAGGGGATTAGTACAGTCCAGTGGGTCCCAGAACTCATTCTGTGATTTTCCTTCCAAATCCAGAGTGTATAGTTAGGGTTTATATACTTAAAAGTTGGCAGAATTCTTACATGGTTCCCTGACCTGGAGAGTAAAGACTTTATGGTTGAGAAGCCCATGGAAAGTAATGAACCAAAACTGTCATTGCATCTCTAGAGGAATGGGAGGTGCTTCCTACCACATCTCCCTTTAAGTCTATCTGGACTGTGTAGAAAACAAATGGTTCGTGCAGAATGACAGTTTTCTATTGAACAGTCATTCAAGTAGTGAATCCAATTGCAGTTCCTGTACCAGATATTGTGTCCCTACTTAATCAGATCAACACATCTGGTTGGTGGGTATATAGCTATTGATCTTGGTTCATAAGGACCACCGGAAGCAATTTGCTCTTAGTTGGCAAGCCCAGCAGTCTATCTTTACAGTTGCACTTCAAGAGTATATTTAACTCTGCAGCCCGTGTCATAACCTGGTTTGAAGGGATTTGATCATTGGTCTCTTTGAAATAATATCACACCCATCTACTATAATGAGGACATTATGGTCATTGGACCAAGTGAGCAGGAAATAGCAACCACTTTGGACTTGATAATGCATATGTGCATCAGAGGATGGGAAATGAATCCATCCAAAATTCAAAGGCCTTTGACCACATTCAGATTTGTAGGATTCCAGTGATGTAGGACATGTCTTCCAAGTTATAGCACCTGGCCTCTCCCACCAAGGAAGAAGAACAGGGTTAGTGTTCCTGTTTGTAGTCTAGAAACAGCACATTCCTCTCTTGAGTGAGTTACTCCAGCCCATGTACCAAGTGACTCAGAAAGCTGCTAGCTTTGAACCGGGCCTCTATAGGACAAGGTTCTTCACCATGTCCAGACTGCTGTGTAGGCTGTTTTACCATTCGGACCATATGATCCAGCAGACTTAATGCTACTTGAGATGTCAGTAGCAGATTGGAATGTTATCTGGAATCTTAGTCAGGCCCTTAGATGAGAATCACAGAAGGGACTTAGGGGATTTTGGAGCAATGACCTGTCATATGCAGACAACTGTCCTCCTTTTGAGAGACAGCTCTTGGTCGGCTATTATATCTTAATGGAAAATAAACATTTGACAGTGGCTTACCAGGTTACCATGTGACCTGAGCATTTCATCCTGATGTGGATGTTATTAGGCTCATCAAGCCATAAGACATAGGACATGTATAGCAGCAATCCATAGGGTCAGATTTACTGTTTGCAGGCACTGCTCAGAAGTGTACTGCTACAGCATTACAACCCCTTTCTAGAACACAAGTTCAAGTAGTACCTCTGGTTGTACATTTTGTTTGGAAATAGAAATGGCCTGATGTGCAGTTGTTCACTGATTGGTGGAGTGTACTCAGTGAATTGGCTGGATGGTCAGGGACTTGGAAAGCGCACAATGATGAAAAAAATGTTGAGAAAGATTATCTGGTAAAGTCTGTGGACAGATCTGTCCAAATGGGCAAAGAATATAAAGACGTTTGTGCCCGGTAAAGGCTTATGACCCATTTGGGAGACAGTCTGCCCCTTTTCCCAGCCACCCCTGTCATTGGCTGGTTGGCCCAGGAATACAGTGGCTATAGTGGCAGAGGTGGATGGACTGAATGAACTTCGAAACATGGACTTCCACTCACCAGTGCTGACCTGGCTGCAGCTGCTGCTGATTGCCAGATCTGGCAACTGCAGAGATCAACCCTGAGCCCCTGATATAGGACCATTCCCCAAAGTGACCAGTCAGCAGCCTGGTGACAAGGTTTCTACATTGGGCCCTTGCTTTTGTGGAACTTTTCACTAGAAAAATTACTTACTCTGTTTATTGATTTGTCTTTTTTGGGTGCAATTTTTCTGCCCAAAGTACTACGTATTGGCTTACAGAAGCCTTAGTACTTCACAGAGCATTACCTCTGAACAGGGGTCTTACTCAGCCAAAGGAGGGCAACAGCAGGCCGAAGTTCATGGAACTCACTGGTCTCACCATGTTCCGCATCATGAAGCAGGTGGCAAGTTAGAACCATGGAATGGCCCGTTTGAAGAAAGTTAGTGTCAACTAAGTGACAGCAGCCTAGAGAACTGGCCTAGGATTCTTCACAAACTGAATCATAGCATAAAAAATATGTGCAGGTTCAACCTACATTCATAATGTAATACAGTTTCTCCCATAGCCAGGATCAAGGGGCATGCAAGGGAATAGTCCACTCACAGTCACCCCTCATAACCCACCAGGAAGATGTTCGCTTTCTGTTCTCATCACCTTCAGTTGTGCTGGCCTAGAAGTTTGGATCTAATAACAGGAAGTCCTTCTGCCAGGAGACACAACAAACGTCATTGAACTGGAAGTTCAAACTTCACCATGGCTACTTTGGGCTTCTGATGTCCTTAAGCCAACAGACTAAGAAAGGAATAACAGTGTTAGGTAGAGTGGTTGGTGACCCAGACTCCCAGAAGAAATTGGATTGCTTGTCTACATTGGAGATAAGGAAGATTGTGTCTGGAGTACAGAAGGTCCTTTAAAGGCATCTCTTGGTGTTACTGTGTTCTGTGATTATAAGTTCAATGGGAAACTACAAGAACCCCATCTAGCCAGGATGACAAACGGTTCATACCCTTTTGGGTCACTCCTCCAGGAAAAGAGCAAGACCTGCTGATGTGCTTGTTGAGAGTAGAGAAAATATAGAATGGGTAGTAGAAGATTATTACCAACCAAGGCCATGTGACTAGTTGTAGAAATGACTTAAAGTCTCTGTTGTGTTGTATTAAGAGTGTGTTTGTGCATAGATATATACATATTAAGCAGATATCTGTCTTTTTTTCTTCTATGTCCTTATATAATGTGACATTAGTTGAGATAACATCAGTGATTATCATATTTAGGATATTGAAGAATGGTACTCAAGGGATTTTGACACTTATTCCAAATATATAATGTGTTTGCCATTGTACATGGGATGGTTATGTCATGTTAGGCATAATCATAAACTGATTATTATTTTCATTTGGAAATTAAAGATAACATAGGAGATATGATAGTGTGTCATATTGACAAAGGATGGACTTGAGATGCCTAAATTTGATTATTAAGTTGCATCTGGAATCAACTAAAACCCAAGCAGCTGGCCCCATTTATTTTTCTTGCTTGGATTGTTTGAAGTGGGAAGACCCAACCTAAATTTGAATCATTTAAGATCTGAAGATCTATCCTAAATCTGAGCCACGCCTTTTTGGGGGAAGCTCTTTGCTTTTGTCTGCTTTCCCTCATGCTTGCTGGCAAGTTTCTCTATCCTGCTGCTGTAGCATTCCTTGAGGATATTTGAGCCTACTTCTTTAGAATTCCAACTTATACTGAAGACCACTAAGACATCCCACTGTGCAGACTGAACTTTCATCAGGAGACACTCAGTTTTCTTAGTGTGTTACATTTGCTTTCATTGATAATCCCAAAAGTCTTCAAGTTTTTGCTTTCCGCCACAGAAATATTTAATGTATCTCAGGTTTTATTACATTCATTGACAGTAACCATTTCTGTGATTTTTCTATCATTTTTAATACTTTCCTCTTTTTACCTTTTTTTTTCATCTGTTTGAAAATTTTCTTTCCCATTTCCTTTTAGTTGCATTTACTGTCTGTGGATTCACGTTTTCAAATGTCTTTTTATTTTGACCTCATTAATAGAGGTCATGTTTAGGCAGCCATGTTGGGGACATTTTAGGGGTATAGTTTCTGGTATTATCAGGAGCTACAATCTCACAGCAAACACTGCATTCTTCTGGCTCTTACAGTCTTTCTGTCCCTTCTCCCCTGTGTTCCCCGAGCCTGAGATGCAGAGTTTGTTTTGTAGTTGTGTTAGTTAAGACTGGGATCCACAACTTTTCATTTTGATTGGTTGTGGTTGTTTGTATTGCTATCTGTAGCAGAGTGTTTTGATGAGTGAGGACTACACTGATCTGTGGGTGTAAGGAGAGATGTTTGACAGTTGTCATATGCTATAGACATATTCATATCATTATAGCATTTCTGAGCCTTATTTTTTAACTACCTTTTTTTTTTGCTATATCTTGTAGCCGTTTCTCCTTTTACACATGCCAACTATGTTCATTTCACAGTAGTTATTAAAAATGATTTTACAAGTCATTGGTAGAGGTTTAATTAGATTAAAAAATCCTTTAAAATAGAATACTTTTGCTTTTATTTATGTGTTTCTACTTTATTTCTTAATTGGTCATAAGTTCTCTTGTTTTGTAGCTTTGGTTGAAGAAGTGTATTTTGCACAGCGAGAACGTGATGAAGCTGTTATGTGCAGACTGCAGTCAGCCCTTGAGGAGAGAGATGAAGCAGTTGCACGTGTGAAGCACATGGAAATGTCACTAAAAATGTGGGTATACGTTTAAAATTGTGTGTGATATCAGGGACGTTATAAAGTGTATAGATTTATGTGGTGGCTATGTAGTCACATGTGTTACTGATCCTTGTCATTACATAAAGACAATTCAAATCCCTATGATAGTTTTCTTTTTTTATTCTCTTTTTTATTATTAATTTATTGAGATTACATCTCAATTGTTTTTTTTGTTTTGTTTTGTTTTTTGTTTTTTTTCCATTCTTTAATTTTATTAATTTATTCATATTACATCTCGATTGTTAGCCCTTCCCCTGTTTCCTCCCATTCTTCCCTCCCTCCCATTTCTCTCCTTCTCCCCTCCCCTATGTCTGTGATTGAGGGAGACCTCCTCCCCCTATATATGCTCTTAGAATATCAAGTCTCTTCTTGGTAACTTGCTATCCTTCCTCTGAGTGCCACCAGGTCTCCCAATCCAGGGGACATGGTCAGAAAAGGGGCACCAGAGTTCGTGTGAGAGTCAGATCTCACTCTCCACTCAACGGTGGAGAATATCCTGTTCGTTGGCTAGGTCTTAGTAGGGGTTCGAACCTTACTGCCTATATTCTCCTTGGCTGGTGCCTTAGTTTGAGGAGGACCCCAGGATCTAGATCTGCCTGTCATAAAGTTCTTCTTGTAGGTTTCCAGGACCCTGTGGGTCCTACTATTTCCCCTTTCTTCCATGCTACTCTGGCCTAAAGTCTCAATCGGATGTCCTCTCCTCTGACCCACTTTCTTGGTAAGTAAAGATTTTCATGGTACGTATCCCTTGGACTAGTGTTTTGATATAAGTGAGTATATACCGTTTAACTCTTTTTACTTCTAGGTGAACTCACTCATTATGATAATTTCTAGATCAATCCATTTGTCCACAAATTTTGGGAATTCCTCATTTTTAATAGCTGAGTAGTATTCCATCATGTAAATATACCACAGTTTCTTAGTCCATTCTTCTACTGAGGGACACTTAGGCTGTTTCCATGTTCTGGCTATTATGTATAAAGCAGCTATGAACATGGTTGAGCATATGTCACTGTTGTGTGGTAGGGCATTTTCTGGGTATATTCCAAGGAGTGGGATAGCTGGGTCTTGAGGAAGCCCTATTCCCATTTTTCTGAGAAAGCGCCAGATAGCTTTCCAAAGTGGTTGTACTAGTTTGCATTCCCACCAACAATGAAGGAGTGTTCCTCTCTCTCCACATCCTCGCCAACATGTGGTGTCATTTGAGTTTTTGATCTTAGCCATTCTGTACATCTCAATTGTTATCCCATCACTTGTATCCTCCCGTTCCTCCCTCCCTCCCGCTTTCACCCTCCTCCCCTCCCCTAGGTCTATGACCAAGGAGGACCTCCTCCCCCACTATATGATCATAGACTATCAAGCCTCATCTTGGTAGCCTGTTTATTCTTTCTCTGAGTGCCACCAGGCTTCCCCACCAAGAGGAAGGTAGTTTTCTAAAGTTTAGGCATCCTCTGGTTTTTCTGACAGGAGTGATAATCAAATTTTTAGAACCAGTTTTGTCAGTCTGGTTACTTCTTTAGAGTTCTGTTGTCAGTGTTCTTTCTCAACCTTCTCATGTGACTTTTCTCACATCTTCCCCTTGGTTTCAAGTTTTTTATTTGTTTGATTGTTTTTTAATATTTGTGCACCATGCTTAGGGGTGGGAACTCATGTCTGCTTCCCCTCTAAGCACTGGGACCCTGTTTGTATTGAGCCTGTGGATTCTGCAAAGTCTCTGTGAGTTCATATGTGTGTTAGTTTTGTCATGTCTGCCCACCATTAGCAGTATTTTAAGTGTTAATGATAAAATACAACTGAATGTAAGAGGCTGCATTTTTGCTAACTTGCTTGAGTCTGTTAGGTAAATAAGACTATATTTAGGAATTCTAGAAGTACTTTTAAATTTTAATGTCTAATACAATTTCTTATTTTAAAACATTTATAAAAATTTATTAATTTATTTAATTGTATTGAGGTGGGACGGGTGGTGGGCAGTACAGAATAGGTATGGTTAACAATATATATATTGTGGCCGTGATAGTCTTTGGAACTTAAATTTCTCCTCCCAAAGACCCATGTGTTAAAAGATTGGTTTCCATCCTGTGGCTGTATGGAGAGGTGATGAAACCTTTCAGAACTATGATTACCAGAAGGGTAGGTCACGAGGATATTCCACCAAAGGGAATATTGGGACCCCAATCCCTTCCTCTTTCTGCCTTTGCTTCCTTGTTACCACAAGGTCAGCTGTCTCCACCTCTGCATGCTCCTTGTCATGGGCTACCTCTCTGGAGCCCAAAAGCAGCAAGGCCAAAAATAAACCCTAGCCTCTTATAAATTGAATGTCTTGTCTGAAATATTTAATCACACTGTTGGAAAGCTAATAAGAGCCTGAATGGTACACTTTGCCCTTTTAGTTGCTGGTAAATACCCCAAGTATTCATATCTTGGCTATTGTGGATAGCTCCACAGTGAGCAAGGGAATGTAGTTATTTTTGATATATTGATTATATTTTTGTATATATACTCAAACGCAGATAGTTGGATTGTTTAGTAGTTCTATTTTTTTTTTTTTGATTCTTCACTACTATTCTGTATAATTGACACATCAGTTTATGTTCCTACCAATAGTATATGAGCTCGTGTTTTGCTGCATTTCCCTTGCAATATTTTCTGTTTTTGATTGGGATAAGCTGTCTCATGGAGGGTCTGTTTATATTCTCTACTAGTAAAGCTTAGCAGTTTTTCATAGATTCATTCACCATTTTAACCATTGAGAAAACCTTATTCGAAACACTGTCTCCTTGTTTATCTGTTTGAATATAAACCCAGTTATCTACAAGGATAAGTGCTTTGTGATGTGTTAGTTTACCTACAATATTAATTTTATTAAACTGTTGTTATTTGCTAGAGGAAGGATCATGTAGAAGTAAGATCAATGACCCTGGTTCCAGTGAATTGTCCTCAAAGCTTAGATTTGTCGCCTCGTAGCTGCTTACCTACGATATGACAAATTACCCAGGGTTTCTGGGACTCGCTTACTTATCCTTCATATAGATAAAATTGGGCCTACATAATACAAGTTGGTACTTGTTACAGAAGTCCGGTTCACAAAAGATAAATATTCTCATTTCATAAGGAAGGATTAGGGGAATGGCAGAGTAGACTGGAAAAAGCAAGACTTATACCCAGTAGTACAAACATTAAATTTTGCAGCTCTGCGTTTGGCACCTGTGGCATATGGTCTCAGGATATGGATTCTGATGGGCTTCAGTTGATCTGTCCTTATGGTTATCTTAGCTACATTACTAAGTGCTATGAAGGAAATGCCTGGCAAACGCAACTTAAAAATGGATGGCTTTATTTGATCTTGCAATTTGATAAGAGGCAGTCTATTATGGTGGCGTAAGTGTGGTAAGAAAGAAAGGCAGATGGTCACGTGACATTGGCAGTGAGCCAATAGAGAAAGTTAAATGCTGATGCCCACCTCACCTTTTTCTTTGTATTCAGCCAGAGGCCTGGGCTCATGAACAGAGTCTGTTTAGGCTGGGTTATGGTCATACCCCTCAGTGGAGCCTGTCTACAAAATGCCTTATGGCATTCACACAGGCTAGTCTTCCAGGAGATGCTAGATCCTGTTAAGGCCACACCCAGTACTAACCACCACAGGTGTCCTACAGTTGGCAACACACATGCCTCTCTGATGGGCTGTTTCCACAGTGCCTGCAGCTTTCTTTTGCAGATTTCCATTCTTCCTGGAATCTTCAGCATTCTGGGTTCTCTGTCATAACTGGATTCACCACATAGGTTCTCATATAAGCCCTTTAGAGGCTTATTGCAAAGATGCAGTGGATTTACACATATCCTAACTTCTCAAGCTTTCTCAGAAGTGTTGATCCAATCCTCTAGGTTGCATGACTTTCCTTAGGAGATGTGGACAAATGTCTGTTCATTCCAGATAGGGGCCTGAGCATAAACCAAAGAAATAGTTCCACCCATCTGCTTCATGCCAATCCATTTTTTGGAGTTAGTTCTGAACATGAGCATAAAAAAAAAAAAAAATGGGTTACTCAAAGAGCTACATAACTACCAAGCCTGCTCCAACGTGAGTAATAACTTATGAAAGCTAGACCCCTAGAGATCTCTGTAAATCTTACTTGTAGTTCAGGTTGTCTGAGAATTTCCTCTCCTTAATAGTCATTACTGCTTCTAAGGTCTTAAGGAGTGGATCTTTGAATTCTTTAAGTCTCATTGACTTCTGAAGTTTTCTGTGCCTCCCTCCAGAAGGGAATATTTCAGTTCTAAGGATATAGCTACACAGTACTTAACCCCATAAGTTGTTCATTCTGAATGTCTCTAAAACAGATTCACTTGGAGGACCCCATGTTCTGTTGCCAGACCACTTTGCCCTCTGATTGATGGGGTGGCTGAACTCTGTACAAAAGTTACCTAGACCTAGGCATGGTGGCGCAGGTTTTAGCCCCAGACTTATAGAAGCAAAGGTAGGTGGATATCTGTGACTTTCAAGACATCTGTTCTATATAGTGAGTTCTAGGCAAGTCATGGCTGTGCAATGAGAACCAAGTTTTCTAGGAAACTCAGTCCAAGAAGGGCACTCCTGAGGCTTTCTTTCTTGACACCATCTTTTCATAAAGCACCTTTCCTATTATCCCAGGGGAAAGTACACAGCATTTAATAACATTGGCTACTTTGTTTCATCTGCTTTTTTCTACCCTTTTCCCCACCACCCTCTGCCCCTGCCCCAGGAACACTCCTTTTCTGGCCAAATTGTGTTTTTCAATTTCTCTACGTTCTGCTCATGACTCTTACAATAAACCTAGCTAAAATTTGACAGTGATGGCTATGCTGTAGGTTGGGTTTTATACTATCTTGATATTTCTTCACCAAATAAGTAGTCCCATATTTTAAAATTTCTGCTCAGGTTGAAATTCTTTACCCATTGGTAACACAATGACATATAGTTCAATTGTCAATAGAGTCCTGTTCTAGCCTAAAATCTCACAAGCCTAGCTTTCACTGAATACATTTTTCCTAGTGATGTGGTCTTTATATTCCTACCAGAATCAACCATTAAATACTACTTAATAGCATTCATCAGTCACTTCAACTTATATCTTCAAACTCTTGCATGTTCCTCCCACAAAGTTATTCCAAAAGCTTAAGAACCTCAAGTTATGTTTATCATATTGACAAAGCCACTTCTCTGCATCAGATTTCTGTATTAGTGACTTTTGTGTTTCTGTGACCAGGATGCTTGATAGAATCAACTTAAGAAATCCAGAGTTTATTTTGGCTCACAGTTCAGTGGGTTTCAGTACACTGATGATAAAAAGAAGGTGTGGTGGGGTGGCTCAGCCCATAGAAGTAGGAGTATTTGGCAGTGCCATTTGCTCTGCTGTAGATCAAGCCACAGAAAGGACAGGAAGCAGGAGATCCAGTACAGTCTCTGAAGTACTGTTCCTAGTGCCCTACTTGAGTCAGGTGGGCCTCCTACAGATTGCAGGGCCACTGCAAACCATCTGGGGAACCAACACTCAAAACATGAGCTGTAGCCGACTTTTTGCTACTTTATTGTGTTTTTTATCTACAACTCTTCTCCACCTTTATTCTACCCTTCCAGTCCCCCAATAGTAGGTAGGAGAGAAAGAAGGTTAAAGGGAAAAGGGGGCATGGATATGGTTAGACTACTTCCTGATGGTTAGGAGCATTGATTTCCTTGGATATGCAATTTCTTCTTGTTGTCTTTTTGTGACAAACCAAAGAAACCAAAACCACCAGCAGTAGTGGGCCTTGCAGCCCTTCTTGGGGCTCTTGCATTTGCATACGCTCTCTAGTGTCCCCAGAATTCCACATATCACACACTTGCAGAAATTATTTGCAACTAGCAAAATCATGCCCCCGCTAGTGCATTACGCAGATCATAGTTAGCTGCTGTGGACAATCCGAAGCAGCCCCATATCTGACATGAAACAAAAACATGCTCCCATAACATTTCTGTGAGAAATCAAAAGTTATCACTACAGTGAGCCTAATGGGAAATAGTTGAGTTTCAAACCATGAGAGTATGTGGTCCATTTTTAGGTAAGTTTTTAGAAGGTGTAAGGTACATGTGTTATTTTTTGTTATTGTTGTTTTTCTATATGCTGGCAGTCATTCTGTCACCAGTGACTGTAAGGCCTATCATTGCATCATGGTTTTTTAAAAATACACTTTTGTGAAACATAATTTTGTTGTATGTATGTGGGTTTTTATAGACTTTGATTGTATTGTTTCATTTATGTGTATATCTATCTTTTTGCCAGTTTTATATAGTCTTAATTTATGACTCTCTTATGCTTTAAAATCATATCACCCATCTACCTCTTCTCTTTTATTACAAAATCATGTAACTATTCTAGTACTTTTGCCTCCAAAAATGTATTTTAAAATCAATTTGTTTTTATCTGCAGAACATTTTTTCTTGATTCAAATGTTTTGATTTGTATCACATATTTTGGATCACAAACTCTTTATCATTTGAGGTCATTGTTCAGCTTCTTCCTATTGGCCTAACTTTCAGAAAAGAAAAAAAGTAACATTGATGGATCAAGGGATAACTTAAGAAATGTGACATTTCATGCCTGGGTTTTTCACTTAGCCTGCAAAGTTGTCAGTCAGAATTTGCATGGTATAGGAAATCAATTGAAACTTGAGCCCAGGAACATTTACTTCAGCAAAATTCTTAACTAATTATCATAACTATGTTATGTTAGACTGTAGTCAGCATTATTATGAGTTTATAGATGGTTAAGATTCTTTTGTATATTTGTAAACCCTATATTAGTGAGGTATAATCTATTGTTTATTGGCTGTATTTTATATAATGTCACCCATTGCTTTGAATCTTTAATTAAACCAGAAATTGTTTTATACATGTTTACAGTAAACTTTATTAACCAAGGATCATTTTTTATATAAAACTGAAAACCTTATATATTTTATATAGTTGTTTTATATTATTTATTTTGATTCTGTCATGTATTGTGGTCACAGAAACACACTGTGATACAGTACATGGTTTATTTGTTGGAGGCCTTAGGTTAATTGAAAACAATTTTATTGTTTCTTACTTCATTTTAGAAAGATGATGATTGATATGGTTCAGGATATTATGTGAGATATATTGACTTGCATTTTATAATGTATTAATAATTAAAAATCTGGTCTCACCTTTTAATACTCTGTGTCAGGGAGAGGTGGTGATTGTGTTATACATACAACCTGTCACCTGCACCTGTGAATAAAGTGCAGTTGCTACAGTCCAGGCACACCCATTTACTTGCCTGTTGTCTACCCATGGTTTAGCACTGCAAAGGCAAGATTTAGCAAGTAAGACTGAGAATATAAACTAACTCCAAAATAATTAGTGTCTGCCTCCTAAAAGAAAAAATTATTTATTCCCATTCTGATTAATTTAATTGAGATAATATTATGTCAGTATCATTTGATGTCTCTGATCCCAAAACCTCATAAGCAACAGATAAATAGAAACAACAGCCTTTTTTCTTTCTAATTTCAGTTAATATTAATTTTCTTTGAACATCTACAAAACCTTAAATCTCAAGCTTTTCTCGGATTAATTTTAATTAATAATAATGATGATAATAATAATAATAATAAACACAATTGAGAACAAAAACCAAATTGGTTGGCTTTGCTCACCTCTACTCATCATGTCAGATCTAGCACACAGGACTCACTAAAAGCAGTTCAATTTATTTACTAGCAAAGTAAGAATAATTACAGATTATTTTATGGCTATTTAAACAAATTATTTCAAGTCTGAGAGATAAGTTCACATACCTGATAACTACTTAGCCTTTGATAAACAATCAATTTTAACTTAAAAATTGTTCATTATTAGCTGTGTGGATTTTAATAATAGAGTAAATTCAGTTATCTCGAATGTTAAAAAATGTGATGAGTTATTAATTTAAAACATTTGAGTTCTTTATTTCCCTCTTTTTAAAGTAACAATTTCTCATATTTCAGTACCCCCAAAACAACTACATATATTCTATAGAAATCCCATATACTTTGTATTCTATTATCTCAGATATACAAATTACTTAAGAAACCTATATTATTATTGTTATCTGGTTTTATATAATTCTTTGAAACTAAAAATGCAACTTAATGCCATACTTATCAAAATCTTTTAAATATTCCTTGAAGTCTGCCAATTAAAATGTATATAATCTATCTATTCACATTTTAATTTTATATTGATAGGAAATTTTTAAATAGTTATAATGATTTTATTTTGGAAACTATAATGATCAGACCTTAGTCTGATTTCACCTGCAAAAGATTGACACTAAGCTATTTCATAGTATGTGGTTCCATTTAAACTTTTTTTTCTTCTTTTTTTATATAATTTTATTATTTATTTATATTACATCTCGATTGTTAGCCCTTCCCCTGTTTCCTCCCATTCTTCCCTCCCTCCCATTTCTCTCCTTCTCCCCTCCCCTATGTCTGTGACTGAGGGAGACCTCCTACCCCTATATATGCTCTTAGAATATCAAGTCTCTTCTTGGTAACTTGCTATCCTTCCTCTGAGTGCCACCAGGTCACCCCATCCAGGGGACATGGACAGAAAAGGGGCACCAGAGTTCGTGTGAGAGTCAGATCTCACTCTCCACTCAACGGTGGAGAATATCCTGTTCATCGGCTAGGTCTTGGTAGGGGTTCAAAGCTTACTGCCCCTAATTCAAACATTTAAACTTTTTAAAGCTAACCGGTAAGTGAAGGTAAATGCTACCAACATTCAAGTACTTTCATTGTGACCATAAGTACAAAAATTCTATTATATTTTTCTGCTATGCTTTTGATATGAGTATAAAACATTTGGTTACTTAGAAATTTTTTCAAACAAGCTTTTATTAAGCAGTGTGTTCGAACATGTAATTTATTTTGGAGAAACTCTATAAAAGACAAGAATATTCATTCTTCTGGAGACGTGAAGTGAAGCAACTACTAGACGCTTGAGCCATTCTTCATATGTAACTAGGGCCACTAGGCCTTAGCTATGGGCGCCAGTATGTCAGAGTATACAAATGTAGCTTTTTCTGCTTATCTGTTTTTCTGTTAAATTTATGTGTTTAGAAAACAGCTACCTTTCCATGATGCTAGTAATTTTTTTTAGCCAATTATGAAATTTGGAACAAATTTGTAGCATATTTACCAATAGTCTTTATTATTATTTTTTTAATATTGTCCTTTTTTGCGGTCAATATTTAATCCCAAAAGAACACATATTAAGAGGGCCTTAGAACACAGGAAACTGATCTGGAAACTTCTTAGTACAACTTAAAAATAATCACAATTATTTATAAATCTCTGTCATTTGCTAATATCCATCACACATTGCCTTAATTATGCTTACTAATATATACATATGTGTTTAAAATCAGTGCATTTATTCAATTTGTTCATATTCACAAGCATTTTAGTAAACATAAATTTTACCAGAAAATGTATTTATGAAGAAAAATTCTCTTTCTCTTTCAATTGAATGATTCCATAATACACGGACATAGAAAAAACAGTCCAATTTTGGTCAGCCTGTATATTTGGTGTGTATATATAGCAGGTACAATAATACATCTTCAGATTTAATTTAGTGTAATTATTTATTGTTGCTTTTGAGGGACTATAGTTAAACTTTGTAAAACGACTGCTTGCTTTATTTTTACATGTGACAGTGTCCAAGAAAAGAAAGGAAATAGTTTCTGTAGGAACTGAAAGAACAGGAATAAATATGACGGGAAAGACTGCTCTATCACTGGGGAACTTTCTTCATCTAAACACATATGAACAATTGATCCTTGTAGTCATATATAGCAGTAAACATTAATAACTTAACAGTCTGAAGTCAGAGCAGAAGATAGAGAGCATTATTGAAAGATGGAGTCGAGCAGGTGCCACTTTAATATGTTCAGTGTCATGGTTGACTCTAAAGACTAGTCGAATGAAATTACTTGAGGTTCTAAAGATTTAAAAAGCGAACTCATTTTGCCGCACTAAAGAAATGCTACTGATCAGGCTTTCTGTGTCCCTTTTTTCTAGGCTAGAAAATATTAACCCTGAAGAAAATGACATGGTAAGCCATTCTCTGAGGAGATTTCTTGATGTCAGTCTTATATCTTAGAGGCTTAAGTTCAATTGAGTGGGTTTCAAGAACTAAGATGTGGGAAAAAGAAGAATTGACACACTAATAATGTACATCTTTGCTGCAATATGAAAATTCAATAACTTCACTCAGTCAATTTACAATTCACATGTGCCTATTAATTAAAACCCTATATTAAATAAAATATATTAAAACCTCATGTCTGACTAACATATAATGGTGTTGGTAGACATTACAGGAATTACTGAACAGAATAAACAATGCAGACACTGGGATAGCTATTCAGAAGAATGGAGCTGTAATTGTGGATAGAATCTACAAGGCCAAGGACTGTAGAAAGAGAATAACTGCAGAAGAGATGAACGCAGTGATAGAAGAGCGGGACGCGGCTGTAGCTCAGGTAACTGCTGGACCCAGAGGAGCCCACAGGTGCCATTTACTTTCTGTTTTAAAGCCCTGAAACAGTGAATTTTGCTCAGATTTCTTTATTTCCCTTTTAGAATGTTTTGCTGTCATAAAGAAATGCATTTCTTGCGACATTTCACACACACACACACACATCATTATATTTTGTTCTTATCTGATCTCTAGTTCACACTAATTTACAGTATATAGTCAATACCATGATATTAGAATATATTAAAATATTTTCATTTTTGGACCACTTTTATGAATATGCATCCTCTTTAAAAATATAATTTAGTGAATAATTTTCTAGTAAAACAAAATGTTTTATAAAATGTCAACTCGCCATAAACTATACTTGGATTTGTTAGTCACTTTTATATTACATTTCTTGTTTGCATTGCTGTTTTGTAAGTGCTAAGAATGTTTTGGGATTTTTATTGTTGTTGTTTTTTGTTTGTTTTTATTCCCAGTGCCTGTGCTGATACATTTTTGGGTCAAAATACGCATTTTCTATTTTGAACATACTGACAGCTTCCTGGTCTAACTCTGCTCTGAGTCCCTCCCTGAGGCTACTGGGAAGGCTGCTCCTCTTCAGGACTTTCGGGTTCTCTATAACAGTCCCTGGGCCTACATGCTGAGTCTTCTTTTGGGTATTTTGGGTTTCGTCCTCCTGTCCTTCACAAACACAAGCTTGAAACTATACACAAGACAATACCGCTCAGTATACACTGCAACTGCAGTTAACACATAGGTGCTGTTACGTTCCTTGCTTGGTCAGCATTTTAAAATCTGCCCCACCATTTCTGTCTTCCCTCTTCTCCTGCCAGGACACCAGCCTCTTATTTCCTCTACCTGACGTGTCCTGTGTACTCGTTATTCCATTTACTTGGTGGTCATATCCTCTTCTCCATTTCAAGCATCTCCATTTGTGGCCTCCAAATTTCTAGCTCAGAAATGAAACTCTGATTCCACCAAGTTTTCAGCTTCCCTAGTACCTGGATCTTGTTGACTTTTTTTTTTTTTTTTTAATCTAAAATCCTTCATGTCTATTTCTCACCTAACTTTCTTGGTTTACCATAATAATCACCAACTTTCATATAACTTCAGTTCTCTCTTCTTTATCAACTAATTTTGCTATTTAATTATCATACATGTGTATAATGTATTCTGGTTACTGTCTTCCTCATCCACTCTTACCTTCCTTCAATCCCTGTTTTCACTGCCCAGATTCACGATTGTGTGTGTGTGCATGTGTGTGTGTGCCTGTGTGTGTGTGTGTCTCTGTGTGTATGTGTAAGAGAGAGAGAGAGAGGAACAGAAACAGAGACAGACAGACGGACAGACAGATTTTGTTTAACCAGGGTTATTTGTGGTCCAGACAAATTGGAACTACGCATTGGAGTCTGGTGCTGGGGTCATAATATTCCCTTCTAATCTGTCAGTATCAGTAGTGCCACAGTGCGGCACAGGGCTCACTGTGTCCCCTTTCCCCATGTGAGACTGTAGAAAAGCCCATTCTCGTTCTAACCAGTGCACTCATGCACAAGTGCTGCAAGTTTCTGATTGGAGCAGCTGTGTTTTACCAAGGAGACTCTTCACAGCTGTTCTCCTTGCTTTCTGACTCTTAAGTTCTTTGTGCTCCCTGTTCCCTGAGCCTCACAGAGATGGCGTACATACCTTGCTTAGGGCTGAGCGCTCACCCACCATGTAATTCTCAGCACCCTGTGCTTTGCAGCCATGTTTCTCAGAAATAGCTCAGTGTTAGCATATTTCCTTTTCTCTTCTTTTGTTTTACTCACCAGGTACAATGAAAGCCTGCTTAATCTCCCTTCATTTTCGCAGCTTGCATGGCAAGGGGAATTCATACAAAATCAAAGACTGAACTGAATTTCATGACCACTGTAAACAAATAGGCTCCTACTGCTTTGCAGTCTTCTTTCCTTTCAGTAGTACCCTGTGGAGGACATTTTAATTCTTCTTCCTTAGATGACCCTCTGAAGTTCATTCAGAAAGGGAACTTTGCATGTTCCTAGCCATTTCATCTTCTCTCAGCCTCTTTGCATTTGACTTGTGTCCTCTACCGTTTCCCAGTACATCAGTGGTTCTCAACCTGTGGGATGTGACGTTTTTGGGAGTTAGATGACGCTTTCACAGGGGTCGCCTAAGACCATCATAAAATACAGATATTTACATTACAGTTCATAACAGTAGCAAAATCACAAATATGAAGTAGCAATGAAATAATTTCATGGCTAGGGCCACCACAACATGAGAAGCTATTGAAGTGACAGAGCATTAAGGAGGTTGAGAAGCACTGCTGTGTGCCTTATTTTACTGTGTGCCTCCATTTAAAGACAACCTCTTTATTTCACGTTTAGTTCATATAACTTCTGTCTTGTTGACAATTACCAATTAACCATGTGTTTTCTAATTCATAAAATGTTTTTCATGAATTCAGTTTCTCTTTCCAAGATGTGATGCTTTCTGTGGTGACTGGAGGTGTGTCTTGTCTGCTTGAATTTCACTCCTGTACTTTGGTGAGATCTCTAAACTGAGAGCTAAGTGGTCATAAGGACTCCATTTCCAAGAGATCCTGTATTCTAATGCCTGTCTCCTCTCATTCTAAGACTTTAAAATACTGTTGTTATAATGAAAGGAAATGCCAGATGTTCTATTTTACGAGTGAAGATTCAGGGGCCAGATACTGGGGTGAAAACTTGCTAGTGCAGAGAAGCAGAGGAACCACCCAGCTGACCTTCCTACTTAGCTCACATCCTAGAAGGAAAAGCCAAAGAGCCTGCTAGCTCACCTGACGGCCCAGGAGGAAAAAGCCAAAATCTAAAAACCAAAGAGCTAAAGAGCTGAAGAGCTAAGGAGATCCTTTTTCTTCTCCACACTTCTTAAATACCCTTCTCTCAAAGTTCCTCTTATCTGCTTAATCCCTGTCAGCTGGTTTCTTGCTCCACCTGTTGACCTAGGGTTAATTTTATTAAATCCTGTGTACAGAAAGCTCTTGCTTTAGTGGTGTGCGAGGGCTGAGCCGCACCATAACCCCCTGTTTACAACACACAGAAAGTTCTTGGGTTGGGTGTATGTTAGTCTTTGAACAACACCAAACAAGAAACAGGTGTGTACAGTTCACAGTCTGGGGGTTCGCAATGGGATGAAACATCCTGCAACAAAACACCATTCCTCTAATGATGTCATGCCGATCCTGCAAATCTGGAGAACTTCTAATATTCAGCCACTCTGCATACCTAGGGTCTGTAAACTCTTAGGGTGGGAAAAGACTAGAAACTTTTTTTTTTTTTTTTTTTGGTGAGTCTTCTTTATTCTCTATGGCCCCTGCGAGTAGGAATGAATTTAAACTGTACATAACTTCATATATTTACTTATTTTATAGTATTTTATCAATTTAAATATATATAGTATGTATAATATAGATAGTTTAAAATAACAGTTTAAATATAATAATGTATTTAAACATGATGCATATACATATACATATATATACTTTTGATAATCATAAACATTTAATTAAAGTATGAGTAAATAAAAAACCCAGAAAATTGTACAAATAAACTTTGAAAATTCTTTCAGACCTTAAAATAAGGCATATGCCTAGGTAGGTATATATGTAGATATAAGTAGGTAGACTCATATTTTTTATTTAATTAATTTATTCAGATTACATCTCAATTGTTATTCCATTACTTGTATCCTCCTATTCCTCCCTCCCTTCCACTTTTACCCTATTCCCCTCCCCTAGGTCTATGACCGAGGGGGACCTCCTCCCCACTATATGGTTATAGGCTATCAAGTCTCATCTTGATAGCCTGCTTATCCTTTCTCTGAGTGCCACCAGGCTTTCAGAGTCAGTTCCTGCTCCCTACACAACTGTGGAGAATGTCTTTACCATTGGCTAGATCTGAGTAGGGGTTTGATGTTTACTACTTATATTGTCCTTTATTGGTGCAGTAGTTTGAGCAGACCCCCTTGGCCCAGATCCACCCATCATGATGTTCTTCTTGTAGGTTTCTAGGACCCTTTGGATCCTTCTATTTCTCCATTCTCCTATATTTCTCTCACCTAGAGTCCTAATAGGATGTCCTCACCTTTATTCCAAATCCCGGTAAGTGAAGACTTTCATGGGACATGCCTTTTGGGCTAGTGTCTAATTATAAGTGAGTATATACCATATGAGTCTTTCTGCTTCTGGGTTAACTCCCTCAGTATGATCATTTCTAGTTCCATCTATTTGTCCACAGATTTCAGGATTTCCTTGTTTTTAACAGCTGAGTACTATTCCATGGTGTAAATGTACCACAGTTTTTCTTTGTTTTTTATCCATTCTTCGACAGAGGGACATTTAGGCCGTTTCCAGGTTCTGGCTATTATGAATAAGGCTGCTACGAACATTGTTGAACATATGTCCTTGTTGTGTGGTGGAGCATCTACTGGGTATATTTCAAGGAGTGGAATTGCTGGGTCTTGAGGAAGCCAGATATTTGTTGGTTACTCCCACAAGCTTGTGCCACAATTGCATTAGCATATCTTGAAGGCAGAACACCATTGTAGATCAAAGCGTTTGTGGCTGGGTTAGGGTTTACATTTAAGCTTTGGCAATGTTCAGAGTACCTTCTTAAACCTTCTTATAGGGCTGAATACTCTAGGTAGGCCACAGCTCAACTTCTCTATGTGTGATGATTTGTGTAGGTGTTGTCTTCGTCAGTACAGCCATGGCATCAGCTTGTGAAGAGCAGCCTATAGACTTGACAACAGTGTGGGTTCTTAGGGATTCCCATGGAACCCTGTTGGGCAGAAAATCAATTAGATGTAACTCATTCCCAGTAATGGAAGCTTCATTCGTTGGCAAGAGATTTTCAGTGGGGCTCTGTTGTCCCCATTATTTGACAATTTTCATTAGGTCACTTTCATATATGTATATGTTTCCATACTAAACTCTAATAACCCTCAATTTCTCTGTTTCTTCCTCTATTTCCTTCCTTGTTCTTTTCTTCCCTCACCATCCCCATTTGACTCTTAGTTTCATTCTCTTTCATCTAGTCCATCCAACTAACTATTCTTTTTCCCATCCTAGGGAGATCTATGCCCCCACCTCCATTCTCTTACTCTGTATCTAATCTTTGTGGTTCTATGTATTGTATCTTGTTTATCATTGCCTTAGTTAAAATATACATATAAGTATTCACTTATGTTTGTCTTTCTGGGTCTGGATTACTTCACTCAGGATTATGTTTTTCCTAATTGTATTCATTACCTATGAAATTCATGATTGCATTTTTTAACACATAGTAATATTCCATTGGGAAAATGTGCAATGTTTTCATTATCTGTTCATCTGTTGTGGGACATTTAGGTTGTTTCCAATTTCTGGCTATTATGACTAGAGCTGCTATGATCATGATTAAGCAAGAATCTCTGTGGTGGGATGAAGTGTCTGGGGTATATGTCCAGAGTAGTATAGGTGAATCTTTCGGTGAGCTTGAACCCATCTTCCTGAGGGACAGCCACACTGATTTTTAGAGTGGATGTACATAGTGTATACACAAGCTTGCTTGAGCAATAATAGTTGGGTGTTCCCTTTACATCCTCATCAGTGTGTGCTGTCATTTTTTAAAAATAATCTTAGCCATTGAGGGGTATAAGATGAAATCTCAAAGTAATTTCACAACACAAACTGACTCTATTTGGAAAAAAGAAAACTCAAACTTTAGTTGATAGGGAGGTAAAGTCTTGAAGAAAGTAAATGAAGGAAGTTGAGAGTTAATTTAACCAAGAAACATTGTATGAAATTCTCAAAGAGTTAATTAAAATACTATTAATAAAAATAAGAAACCACCATGGATACATTAACTCAAATCCACGTCATTCCTCTAGAGGTTTTCCATAGTGTTTGTAAACTTATCTCTAAATTATTGTTATTTTGTCATAATTAAGTTAAATTTAAATAATTATGCATTTTAACCATTCTTTACAATGCCAGGAAAACTTTAGTCTCATTATTGGAAATACTGAAAATTGTATTATGCACTGATCATTTGATGCATTTGATAATTTATATCTCAAATCAAAGTTACTCATTTATTTATAGCACACTCTTTCTGTGTGGTTTTTTTTTTATCTGAAACTGAGTACAGAAAACCCTTAATTCGTTGAAAAGATAAGTTGGTATTTATATTAATCATTGTATTTGACCCACGAGACATCTTATTACACCAACCCTTTCTTCTTTGTCATTTGGTCAGTTAATGTTAAATAAACTGCAAAAATACCTACAGTTAAAAGATAATGTTGGAGCCGCCATTGGTGGTGCAGGCTTTTAATCCCAGCTCTCAGCGGGCCAGAGGCAGGTGGATTGCTGTGAGTTCGAGGCCAGCTTGGACTACAAAGCATAAAGGGAGTACAGGACAGCCAATGCTATACAGAGACCTCCTGTCTCAAAAAACCAAAAATAAATAAATAAATAGAAAAAAGGGAAGAAATAAGAAAGATAGAGCTGGAACTTCCATTTCTCGAGATGTTTTTGTCAGATTTTTAACTTTATCATTTCACATGTTCTAGTCCATTTCCTGTTATGGTAACAAAATGTGTGGTGCAGGGTACTTATTAAAGAAAAGATGTCACTTAATGGACAGTGTTGTAGACTGCAAGTTCAATGTTGGATGGCCTCCTTTTTTGAGTAATAGAAGTACCTTGTGGAAAAGCTCACATGATTAGACAGTATGTTTGAGAGATTCATGAGCCACCTGTGGTCTTACTAAAACAACTGCCTCTCACAGAGTCTAATGGATGTTGCACAGACCCACAGAGCTAGCTAGGCTAATCTCTTCCAATGACAGGTCAGTAAATGAACTAGCAATCTTCCATTGCCTCACTCTTAGAAGTTCTGCCATTTCCAACATTGCCACATTGGAGACAAAGTTTCTTTAGAAGACACATTTGGCCCATAACTAAATCATTGTACCTCATCAAGGAAACATTCACATTATTAAATAGAAGGTTCACGTAATCAAATATTTTAGAATTTTATAGATCTCTAGAGAGACTAAACTTAAATTACTACATTAAGAAGTTTATCTGTGGCTGATTTTCAGTTTAGCCCCATATCCATTTTGTCTATGTGCCTAGCCATTGGTACCAGTGTAAGTTTCAAGTTTGCATAGATATATTGTTCCAGATATATTCAAATATCCATGTTATTGATTACTTCCTTAGGTGTTTGTTAGTTGTGCTAAGAGACACGGCTGGATCCATGTTAGACATAGATCAGCGACAACAGAAGCATAGGATCTAGGAAGACGTTTTAGCTTTAGTAGCAAGAGCTCATTTTTTCCTTGGGGACATGGAAAATTTAGGTAAGTTTTTATATACGAAGTCAGGCTTGGCATAAGGAAGCTTGGGATTTGCTGTCATTTGACTACAGTATGATCATCTCATGTTGAGACTTAAAATTCAATTCTTCAATGTGGTGATGTTGGTAAGGGACTTGATGGGTATTACTGTGTTACAGATGAGGCCTCATAGAAAGATTAGTGCCATCACTTAGAGGTGGGTGAAGTCTTTGAGCACTAGGGTACCTATTAGGAGATCAGATTCAAGCAAATTTGGCTTCTTCAGTAATATCTCCCATTCTCTCTTGCACAGTACCTACTGGTCTTGCACTTTGCCACCATGCTTAGATTGACTCAGTGAAAGATCTTCAGCAGAGGTTAAAAAGATGCTACTTCCCAATCCTGAACTTCAGATTCTATAACTATGAGTGAAGGAAATCTTTTTTCTCACAAATTAACCAGTTATATGTGTTTTGTTACTGGTATATGAAATGGACTTAAATGGGCTTTGTTTAATATTTGTATTTTAAAATTGTTTGTAGGTTTGCGTTAATTGGGTCCCAGTTGGTATCTTAGTTGTTAGCTAAAAGCCCAGACCTTGAGATGTGAATAAATTTGGTGTGGGAATGGGTGTAGATATATGGGAGTTAGCCAAATGACCCAGGTGGCATTTGGTACAATAAGGTGTAATCTAAACAGTAAGGCAATAATAGCCTTGTCACAAAGATGGAATACAGAGGGGATAAAGAAAGACCTTGGTAAATTTTCTATGTACGTGGGTGTTTAAGATCCAACTGCCAGTTGGTGGATAAAATGGGGATGACTCTTGGATTAATTTCATCCTTTCCTATGGATAGGGAATTTGACTATATGATGTTGGGTTTGAACACCATTATCTCAGAAATGGTTTCAGAGGAGCGTGTAGGCTATGATGGACAGGCGAAGATTGAAGTACAGGAGGGCAAGTCATACACTACAGATCATTTCTCCTTTCTGGGCAGAACATCTTAGCAATCTTCAACGTTCCCCTGGATTTGTTTCTAACTTTTGTATCTTCTTGTACTTTTGTATCTTGGTAGTTAAATAAAGCTTAATGAGTACCTTATATTTCTGTCCTCTGAATGCTATTCCAAGCATCTTAACTCACAGCACTTTTAGGAGTAAGTCATTTCATATATCTAAATTTAAAATCAACTCTTTCAATTTTTATGTTTAAAAATTGCATTATTTCTTTCTTGACCTTTATTGAAAGTAGGTTTCTCCCTCATATAATGTATCCTGATCGCAGTTTCTGCTTCCTTTCCTGCTCCCAGTTCCCCCGCACTGACTCGATCATCCTCCCTCTTTCTGTTTCTCATTAGAAAACAAATAGACTTCCCAAGGGACAACAATAAAAAGTAACAAAATAAAATATAAAATAAAACAAATACTATGACATCAGAGTAGGACAAGACAAACAAACAGAAAGAGAAGAGCTCAAAAGAAGGCTCAAGAATCAGAGAGCCACTGGTTCACACCCTCAGGGGTCCCATAGAAACACGACACTGGAAGCCGGTGTATATTTGCAGAGGGGTGGGTGCAGACTTGTGCAGGCCCCTCATGCTGCCTTGGTTTAGATGATCTCGTGGTGTCCTCTATCCCCTCTGGATCTTACACTCCTTCCTCTGTTTCTGAAGTGTTCTTTGATTTCTGAGGGGAAGGATTTGATGAAGTCATCCTGATTAGGGCAGAGTGTCCCCAAGGTTTCTTACTCTGCAAACTCTTCCCGTGGCTCTCTGTGTTTGGTGCTGCCTGCTGTAGGACATTGCTTCTTTGATGTTAGCTGAGCAGGGCCCTGATCGATGAGCATGACAGAATGGCATTGGGAGTCACCTTATTTGTGCCTTTAAGAGAAAAGGGCCAATAGTATTTGGTTTTCCCTGGACTGTCTGGTCTCTGAAATATTTTTAAATAATGTATACCTTATTCGTATTGGATAGAATATAGTTACTTTATTTTGCCCAGGCCAAAAAAAAAAAAAAAAAAAAAAAAAAAAAAAAACACTACAGGTCACAACTCTTTTGTGTCCAGAACTGACAAATATAAAAGACAGAGAAACCAGCAGGTTTTTGTGAGAGTAATTAAAGAAATTCAGCTAAGCAGTTCTCTAGCCAGATTTCTGTCTTTCTATAAGCACAGACTCATACAAGCTTTAGCTGCAGCAAATGCAACACAGAAATGAAAACAAAACCCTGGGAAGACGTTCTGTCGGCATGACAAGCACACTGTTCTGCTGTTTTGTAAATCTGATTAGGCTCTATGCATGGTTCTCCATGTCACATGGTTTCTCTGGTTAGTCTTCTGCCCTTTATTTCAAGACCAATTTAAATTATTCTTCCATACATGTAGCGACATTGATGATTTTCCTTACTTCTTGTACTTTACTTTGTATCCTGTTGCAGCACTGGCCATACTGTACTATTAATTAGTTACTGTTGTGGATATCGTATTCTCTATCATGGAAACGGGAACCATTTTTGTATGTTTTGTTTGTGATAGTCCTGTGACATTATAGGCGCAAAATATGTATCTTCTGAACTTGTTGGCTTTATTAGACTGATGCATACATGAACAGTTTTCAATTAATTTCAAAGTATTGTAAATAAAAGTAGTGAAATATTAGCCATCTGCTTATGTTCTTTTAAAAATATTTTATTAATTTATTCATATTGCATCTCAATTGTTAGCCCATCCCTTGTATCCTCCCATTCCTCCCGCCCTCCTGCTTTCCCCCTACTCCCCTCCCCTATGTCTGTGACTGAGGGGGACTTCCTCCCCTGTATATGCTCATAGGGTATCAAGTCTCTTCTTGGTAGCCTGCTATCCTTCCTCTGAGTGACACCAGGCCTCCCCATCCAGGGGACGAAGTCAAGAATGGGGCACCAGAGTTCGTGTGAAAGTCAGACCCCACTCTCCACTCAGCTTTAGAGAATGTCCTGTCCATTGGCTAGATCTGAGTAGGGGTTCGAAGTTTACTGCATGTATTGTCCTTGGCTGGTGCCATAGTTTGAGCAGGACCCCTGTGCCCAGATGCATCCGTCGTAATGTTCTTCTTGTAGGTTTTTAGGACTCTCTGGATCCTTCTGTTTCCCCATTCTCCCGTGCTTCTCTCACCTAAAGTCCCAATAAGATGTCCTCCCCTCTGACCCACTTTCCTGGTAAGTGAAGACTTTCATGGGACATGCCCCTTGGGCTAGTGTCCAGATATAAGTGAGTATATACCATTTGACTCTTTCTGCTTCTAGGTGAACTCACTCTATATAATCATTTTTAGTTCAATCCATTTGTCCCCAAATTTCGGGAATTCCTTGTTTTTAATAGCTGAGTAGTATTCCATAGTGTAAATGTACCACAGTTTCTTTATCCATTCTTCTACTGCATCTGCTCATGTTCTAATGAGTGCGTGTTACATGCCTTGTGCTGAGTCTTGACAATAATCCTGTGGTCATTATCACCCCAGGATAAATCGTTTTGACCCTTGTAGAACTTATAATTTTGTAATAAGATATAGAAAATGAGCAAACAAATACAAATATGATCAGGCAATGGTATAATTAAAACAATAAGATAATGGAGAAGGACTGTGTTTTGTGTTGGAATTAATTAGTTGATCAAAGCAGGACTCTGTTAAGGTAAATAGCTAAATTAATATTTGAAAAGAGAAGAGCCAGCCAAGCAGAAAACTGTTGAGATAACATGCCTTCAGAAAAGAAGCAATCAGCAGTGCCCTACTGCGTTTAAGTTTATAGTTTTATATTTTGAATTTATATTCAATTTCAAATTCATTTTGAGTGAAGTATTATAAAGGAGGTAAAGACACAGGCAGGGGACCAATCTGAATTGTCCAGTATGTAGGTCTTTATCAGTAAGTGAGACAGTGTGTAAACTAGAAGGTATTAACAAGAGAAAAAGCATCAGACTAGTCTCGTTAAAGATAACACTGATGGTGTCTTTCCTAAAGGAGCAAGAGCAGATCTAGAGAAAGGAGCTTATTCAGGAAAGATTTTGAAAATCTATAAATAGAGCTTTGTAGAGGGAATGGATTTGGGCAGAAGGGAACACAAAGACATGGCTGACCTCCATTATTTGTGCTCAAGCACTGTCGATATTCACTGTTGTGATGAAAGTTGTTTTGGGGGAGGATAAAATATTAAGAGACAGTATTATTGATAAAAATAAATATTGATCAAGGACTTGGCTATTGAGTCATCAGTATACAGTAATTATATCTGTGACACTACAGAACCTAGAGGAAGTACAGAGAGAGCTCTCATTCAACATCTGTAGGCTGTATTAGCAGCTGGCAAAGTAGGAGCATCAGAACAGAATTTCTGAAGTAAACTGAAGAGAGTGTCAGGAAGAGCAACTCAAGAAGGGGAAACGAAAAAGCCATTTCCTCATAACCCATGAGAGGGGAAAGCAGAAAAAAGAGATTCAGTTGAGTGCGATGATATTCAAGGCTTGTACAAGATTTAGTTCAAGAAAGAGAAAAATATTGTGGTTCAATAGGAAAATGGGAACTGAGGAAGAGAGCGCAGTGAATATACACAATATTTTTGCCTCCCTGTAATGGATGTAGAAGATTACTGTTGAATAGAAAGGTTTATGTAGTGTTTTCTAGTGAGAGGGATTCAGGATTTGTCCATTATCCTACCTTTTCTGATACAGATGTGTGATAAAATTAGTTGGGTTTCCAGTTTTGTGGTGATATATTGAATGAAGCATGCTGATTCTGGGACATGTTCCATAGCACTGGTTGTCAGTATCCTATATAAGGGAATACTTTTGTAATTTTTACATTTAGTTCTGTATATATGTATTTTGAAGTTCTCTCTGGAACATCATGTAAGTACATTTGTCTTAAGAATCTTTATCTTTACTTTGGGTGGTGCCAATCTCATCCAGAGATTCTAGCACATCTGTCATCTAGGATTACCCTATAATATTATATCAACAAATTTACTTTAGTTTGAAGCAAAGAAAGAAAAATTGTGTTTAAAAATGTTACTTAAATTTTCACTCAGGAAGAATTATTGACCTTAATATGACTCATGCACCATGAGATGAGTTCTAACAAGAATGAACACATGAATAGATACAATTGCTGTGATCATAAAGCTTATTTGTCTGTGTATTTATTAACCACAGTATATCTTTTTACAGTAAAGTAAAAAAAAAAATCAGTGAAGTGAATTGATGGTTTT
The DNA here is from genome assembly GCF_903995435.1 of Acomys russatus. NCBI lineage: Eukaryota > Metazoa > Chordata > Mammalia > Rodentia > Muridae > Acomys > Acomys russatus. The sequence goes on from NC_067137.1 coordinate 68,517,377, forward strand.
TAAATGTGTGTATAGCTGTGCAAGCAGTCTTCAGGTCACCAAAAGAGTTAATTCCAGCATTTATAGAAAGTTCTTCATTTCTCCTCATCAGAATTCCTTAAGAAATATACTTCTTTACTTCTGTCATCTAGGTTATCTTTCATGTTTTAAACTTTACATTAAAGGAATGCTCAACAAATCCCTCGCCTAAGGGCTCAAGGGACCCCAAGGAAGAGGAGACTGAAAAGCATAAGAGCCAGAGAGGATTTAGGACACCAAGAAAACAAGACTCAACTTTCCTAATGTGGTTAACCTTTAATACGAATACGGTTCCTCATGTTGTGGTGACCCCAACAATAAAATTATTTTGTTGCTGCTTCATAACTAATTTTGCTACTATTATCAATAATAATGTAAATCTCTGATATGCAACCCCCAAATGTGTCACAACCATCTGTCCTAAATCAACATGGTCAAAGCTCATATGACCTCGCAGAGACTGTGACAGCCTGCACAGGGCCTGCACACATCTGCACCAGGTCCTCTGCATGTATATTACGGCTTTCAGTTTAGTGGTTATATGGGACTCCTGAGTGTGTGAGTGTTTCTATAATTCTTATGCCTTTTCTTGAGATCTTTTCTTTCTGTTTGACTTCTCTAACTCAAATGTTTTAGTTTTGTTTTTACCTTACTATATTTTATTTTATTATTGTTACTATGAAGCTTGTTTTCTAACAGAAGACAGAAGGAGAGTGGCTCCAAATGAGAAGGGAGTTGAAGAGGAACTGAGAGGAGGAGAGGGAGGGGAAATGATCATCAGGGTATATATTATGTGAGGGAAAAAGTCTATCTTTAATGAAAGGAGAAAATGAAGCCATACACAAAGTGGGGATTAATTAAAGGAAGGAGGAGTAGGGGGAAAATATGATTAACATATGCTATATAAAAAATTCTAAAGAATTAATAAAATATTTTTCAAAACAAAATTAAGAAAAAGGAATGACCTTCTACAGTATTTCTTATGTGTCATTATACTTTTCAATAGTTTACCTTGTTTGTGTTGTTATGTTTCTTTTTTGCTATGAGTATATATTTAGTAGTTGGGTAAAATTTGTGTTATTTCCATTTTGAACCTGTGGGTATTTTTATACATATAGGACACAAGCTTCATTTTTTGGTATGTGCTTACTAAATTAAACCCATTGTCCTTAGCTAACCAGAATAGACGTGGAGCACAGTCAAAGGAGCTGATTAGCTGAGAACTGGTTTAGACTTAGTAGGCAATCACAAACACTTCCCCAAATTTAGTGTATCAGCTTGTTAACAGTTGGGATTAGATGACTACTTAGTCATATTTCTTTATGGTTTTAAGTTGTATTTAAGACGTTTGCTCATTCCTGAATTTGGCAGTTTACCTTTTTCTTGCATTTTTTTCTCTTAATGTTTCTTTTGTAGTAAAATTTAATTTTAATTAAATCCAATTTATTATTTTTCATTTTCTGACCATTGAATTACATGTCTGATTAAGAAACCCTTTCAATTCTCAGAATAATGAAAAGCAGTCTGCTATAATTTCTTGTAGATATGAGAATACTTTAAATTTCACATATAAATCTCTCTGTTTTGGTTAGTTCTTATATAATCAGTTATGCTATTTCTTCATATGAATGCCCAGTTGGTTTGACCCAGAGCCACATATTTATGAGCTTGTAAATTTGAGTTCCTCAATGACTTGGAATGCAGCCCCTGTAGGGATGCAGGAGACTACACTATAGATCTGTGTCTGAACTCCACTCTGTTGCATTGATGTATGGATTTTATTTCTAAAATAGGCTATCTATGACAGTGTTTTTCTGTCTTAACTTATGATAGTGCAACAATCTGTCATTGCCATTTTCCACAGACACAAACAACTTGATAATACTGAGTAGGAACTGCGATGAGCTAAAGGAAGCCTGGCAGTTTAGAACACTGACTCTTCTGGCTGATTACGTTTTTCTTGAAAACAATTACTTTTCACACATAGGTTTAGATATATTCCACAAACTTTTGCCATGTGGCATGACACTTTCAATTATTTTCTTCATTTTTACACATAGGTCTAGATTTTCTGTTACTGTGCCTCAATGACAGTCCCTGTAAATCACTCAGGTGGTGATTATGTACATCATCTCATTTCTGAAGCTCTGTCCATGGTCTTGACATATTAAATAGCTGACAGATTCAGTAACCAAAATTATTCCCTAAAGATCAGTATGACATTTGTCAATGTCATAAACATAATTTTTAAAAGCACAATAAGCTGCATTTTCAGTGTTATTTAGTGTAGTTGCAAACTAGCCCTGCCTTCCAGAATGAGTCTTGTTCTGAGCACAACAGATGAAGAGCAAACCTGGCAAGACCGCAGGGAATGTGGATGTAAACTGAACTCACGTCAAACACTAAGAGTGACTGAGTACTACAGAGTCTGTGTTATAAACTTACTTTGGCTTGAAAGTATCTTTTTTTAAAAGGTGGCATTTCAGAGCAAGTACTGAAATGCATAGTAGGAATCTGAAGAAACTACTTTTATAAGCAAATTACAAAAGTCAAACTGGGTTTGCTTGTTCATTATCTCCATTGCTATGAGAAATTTTTTCACTTAACATCTTAATGTATTATGTAGACGTGTGTCTATTATATTTTATCTTTAAAGAAACAAATAGATAATTAAAATATCTCACCTGCTTCTACAAACAATCCAGGGGGCGTGTAACCCCATCAAGCAGTGTGCTTGTCCTTAAGTCCTAGGCGCAGGATGCTTCAACACAGACCTCGCATCTCAAGGCCTTCTTGCTTTTGAGAAGGGCGCTGTGGCTATGCTGCTACATTTGCATACAGGTTTGCTTGATTAATTGCTACTTGACTCATCTATCATAATGCTAAGCTCCGGGATCACAAAAGATCAGACTCCCAAACCTCTTCCTGGAATTAATTTAAATATTTAATGTCAAAACCTTGGAAAGATTCAGAGGAAAATGGTTTTTTTTGTTACTAGTAGCCTATTTCAGTATGATGCCTTGAAAAAACCAAAGTTACATATTAATTCAGAATTCATACCTATACATATATTGTAAAAAGTATAACATTATTAATAGAAGTACATTAAAATATGCAATAGTATATGTATTTAAAATGAATTCCATCTAAAAACTTTCGTAAGTATATAACTCATAAATATGTAAAGAAATTTGAGTTTTCTGGGGCTTTTTTGAATGATCACTAAAAACTCAAAGTATTTTTCATTTTTAGTATTTCCTTTTTATTTGTTCACAATGTTGATTTTAGATAAAATTTACACTCACAAATGAAACACGTAATTATTAAATAGGCAATTTGATTCTTATACTCCTATCCCCACATCCTGTGAGTATCAAAAACACGCCTATGTTTTAATAGTCTATGAGGTTTTTATTATTTATATCATTTTTCATTATCCCTGCTCAATCCAAAGAGCTTCTCTGACTTGTTTAAACTACAGATTTGCTTTTTATTTATAGAACTTCATGTACACAGAATCATTCAGTTAGCAAAACATTTGTGTATTTATTTTTCCATCAGTTTATTCATTTTTATTAGTAACATTGTTCATTGTTGTTTAATATTACATTTGTATTCAGTCTTTTATAAATGCTCATTTGATTTATTTCAGTTATTAATCTGTTAAAATGGTTATGAGAGTTCCTGTACAAGGAGTGTGAGTGTGTGTGTGTGTGTGTGTGTGTGTGTGTGTGTGTGTGTGTGCGTGCATATTTTCATTTACAAGGTTAAATACATGGGAGTGGTAGTTTTGAGTCATAAATTAGAAGTATACTCTTTTCAAATAAAATGCACATTTTATCACAGAAGGGACTGAATTGTTTTATACTCAGTAATTGAAATTCAACTTTCCCACATGTATGAACCAACATTTTCTTCTCATTGTTGTTCAATTTATTTAAAAAGTACAGTGGTATGTCATTCTGGTTTTATTTTACATTTCTCAGTGGCTAATGATGTTGAGCCTTTATATGTCTTTACTGTCTAGCTAGTTATGTTTTCTTTTTGAGATATTTCTTTTCATTTTTTGATAATTTTCAATGTGGTGATTTACCTTTTTATTGTTGATTTGTAGGTCTTTATAGATTCCTAATGAATTATGTGTATCAATCATACTTTCTCCCAATTTTTACTTAGCTGTCCGTTTTATTTTTAATAAATAATTTATTTTTATTTTATTTGTATGGGTGTTTTGTGTGATATATATAAATATATATATATAATCTGCATACCGTATACATGCAGTGCCTTCAGCATCCACAACAGGGCATCAGTTTCACTCGCCTGGTGTTCCAGATGGTTGTGAGCTGCCATGTAGGTCCTGGGAATGAAACATATGTCTTTTGGAGCAACAGCCAGTGTTCTTACTGCTGAGCCATCTCCCCATAATGGAAGGTCTTATTTTTAATGGGCAAATCTAAGTTACTCATATGTCTTGTCCAAAATTATTTACCTACTCCAAGATTCCAAAATACTGTTCTATATTTTCTTCTTTGAAGCTGAATTATATTTTATTTTTGTGATTTATTTTGAATATGTGTGACAGGTGAATATTTACTTCTAGCATAATTGATGGAAAGATTTTTTCCTATTAAATGGCTCATGTGATATTTTTTGAAAATCAAATGATATTATACCTGTGTCTGTCTTAGAACATGCCATTCTACTGTTATGATTCTTTGTCTACACTTATGTCAGTGTTAACTGTAAATTCAGTACTTAGGTATTTCAGGGCTTTCAGTTTCACTTTATTAAATCTTCAGTTATTTATTCTATTTATATTTTTCTATAAATACTATAATTAGATTTTCAGTTTCAAAACATTTCTGGTAAGGTTTTGATTGAGATTGTGTTTAATTAGTGGATAAGAGGAGTCAAAAGAGACTGTTGAGAACATGGGAAAAACCAGTCAATCACTGGGACCACATTGTCATTGTCGTTTTCTGTGAAGTGAGCTCTTTGATGAGAAGGAATGCTGCTGTGGGCTACTGTGGTTATAGGAAGAGAGTCCGTGAGTTCACAGGTATTTCTTTTGTCAGTAGCATGTGTTCAAGAAAGGAAAATCTATATCCATAGGGAGCGTTCTAGTAATAACATAATATACTGCTTCCCATAATACAATGGTCTAACATAACAACATGCCATTATTTTCTCACTGGACCATCGATAAGAGCATGCATTTTAATAGTGTTTTATTCTTTAAGATTGACCTTTTTTTTCCTTCCCAGATCTGTTGTTTATGTTGGCTGACTACTAAGCAGAGGACCTGTCCTAGGCTGTGGCTAAGATGTCTAGTGTCACTCCATTGGGAAGCAATAGTTTCTTTCTTTCTTATTTGCTTGTTTTCATTCTCCCTGAAGCTATCAATTGCAAACAGTTTCTTAACTTGGGTTGGAATTTGTGTCCACCACCCTTTCTTGCTTTTTGGACATTTTCTGGCCTGAACTTCTCTGTGCTGTCAGTCTCTGAGTTGATATGCTGCATATGCCCTGTTGTGTCTGAAATTTTCTGTTTGCTCGAAATCATCTACCACCTCTGCTTCCTAAAGTCTTTCCTCCCTCTGTTCTGCATAAATATGTGAGCCTTGAGTGGAAAGGTGTTATTGACCTCCTGTGTAGGGCTCAGCATTGTAAAATAGCTTATTTCTGCAGGGATTGTGGGTTTCTGTGTTAAAAATTAATATCTAGTGCAAGAAGCTTCTGTGATGAGGGTTGTGTAGTGCACTTAGCTATGGGGATAGGCATTTATTTCTCGATTAATTTAGGAGAATAATAGCAATAAGCTTCTTACAGGGCTCATGACCTATCTAGCCACAGGTCTGTGGACTTCCTGACAGTGTCAGGTATGGATTTCAACTCACTGAGTGGACATGAAGTCTAATAAAAAAGTGGCTGCCTACTCACATAGTATTCATTCTGTCTCATTGAGCAGGCCTTGACTCCAAGTATAGAGGTGGTTGGTTGCTTACATAACATTTGTGCCACTATTTTACCAGTGGCCATATATTATAGGCATGTCATTACTGAAGCTCATAGGGTACCAAGTTGGATGAGACTGAACATTAGTTTTTACCTCCAATATTGAGTATAGCATGTACAATAGCTATGAATGCTAGCCAGGTGGGTGAAACCTCTGTTTCAGAGCAAAATAGGTTTTGATTCTTGAATTGAAAAATAAAACTTCTATGAAGTTTAAAATAGAAATCTAGTTAATCACAAATGGGTTAATATGAAACTGAAAATGTTATTACCCCAGAAAGAGTATTTTAAAATATGTATAATGAATTCTTGCCCACCTTGCCTATACAAACAAGGTGAAACCTCATCTGCAGACAGTGGATAAGAAACTTTCAAAGGCAATAGATATAAATAGAGATGGCAGAAGTAATGACAATTTGAAAATCTTTAAAAATCTCTAAGAGGATTTATGATCTCATGGAGAGTAATTTTCATTAGAATAGAAGTTTTGTGGAAAAATGAAGTTCAGTTAATTATGCCCCATTGGTTTTGTTTTTTTCTTTTTTCTTCTTAGAACTTAAAGCTTGAGGATTTTTAAGGGTATGAATTATCAAATGTTGCCTGTCAGTCTACCAGAGTATAGTGACTTTGTTTTATGATGTTTTAATTACTTCTTCGAGAATTTTGTATGTTATTTTGATAATGTTTTTCCTTTTCCACCAACTCCTTAAACACCCATCCTCACCTTCAGATTTACCCAACTTCATATTCATATCTGTCCCACCCTTCCCCCCCCCCTCCACCCAACAAACTTAGTTCGCTTTGCTTTAGGTAACTACCAACTTTTCCTGGAGGTGGGGCCTGCCCTTGGAGTATGGTCCAAATGCCAAGAGTTACACCATTGAAGAAAACTTCATCTCTGAACAGCTATCAAATGCTAATCGTACCTTGGCTATGTGTGAGGCTTCATGCCCACATTCCCCATCCATGTTGGGATTTAGATAATATAACTAATAAGCCATATATTAAATTTGAGCTATTATAATCTTGATGTTTGAAATGCCATTACCTTTTTGTCTGAGGATTGTTGATGGCTATTCTCAAAAAGAATGGCCTTTTTATATAAGAATCAACTGACTGTTACTCAGAATTTTGCAAAAAAGTTTTTAGTTTTTCTCCCATTGTAATCTTAGAACTCAGAGTGGCTTCTGTTGGGATTTAACAATGTTTGGGCAACAGATTTTACGAAAAGAGAATTAAGAATGAGCACGTAAGTAATTGACAGCTCTATGGAGATTACAACATTTATAATGACAAACAAACAAAGTTTGCAAACCAAAAAGAAGCCTCAGTGGTTCCAGGAATGCAATAACTGAAGAAGGGCTTAATAAAGAATTAAACTGTGGCTAACATCCAGAGAGTACTAATGCTGAACTCAGCTCTGTGTTGTTCAACAGTAAGCGAAGCCTCACTGTCCATTTGTGCAGCAACTGCCAACTTTACATTTAGGTTGGACTATTGTTTGTTTGTGGATTTTAAAAATGCATTTACATTTACTTAAGAAACAAATCATTACAATGGTTTTATTTACTGAGTTTTGTTTTCCTGACCATCAGCTAACTGCAGAGTTGAGCAACACAGAGTTATAACTGCATAAAAGGAATCAGAATGCCACATCCTTCTAGTTGCACTAGCCAGAAAAGTAAAATGATCATCTTAGAAATAAGTGTCTTTGCTGCATACAAGAGATTATAGAAAATGAATAAGCTTCATCAAACCTCATTTATGTGATAATTTTATAATTATCTTTATTTTAATCATTTCCGTTATAAAATATTGTTCTTCATTTTAATTAATTTCTGATTATTAATATTAAACTACAGAAATGTAATACTTTTCTGATATAATTGATATCAAAATGAAAAATTCAGAACAGTTCTGGAATTTTTATATTTTTTTATTGGACTTAAGGAGAAAGTATTATTAAGGGATTTCTCCTTCCGGTCCAACTCATGTAATTACAATCTCAAGTCCATTTAGATAGCAAACAGTTTTAAAGAACTGTCCTGAGCACCTGAAAACTAGGAAATGCCAACCCAGTGTTTCCAAATCTTATACAGGACATGAGATTCATTGTGATATTTTCATATGTATATGTATCAAATGTACTTTGGCACACATTTCCTATACTGACATTTCATATTTTTTTTAAATATTTTTAATTTATTCTTTGAAATTTTCCTGCATTATGCACTGGATCTTGATGATATTTACCTCTTACTTCCCCCAACTTTCTCTAGACCCTCTCACACCTCCCCCAACTTTGTGTCTGTGTTTGTGTAATTCTTCTTTGTTTTCACTAATGACTAATATCAAAGAGAATGATTTTGTATATAAAATATAATATATATATATATACATACATACACACATACAGCCCACTGAGTCTACTTAGTGCATATGTGATGGGTTTAGGATCATCCATGCACTGGAACATAAACCACCCTTGAAGAAAAGCGATTTTTCCTCAACAACTTTCATTTACCAATAGCTCCTCGGCGAGATGTGGGGCCTTGAAAGCCCCTTTCCCAGTTTGTGATAGAAATTCTGTTTTAAAATTATATTTATTATACTTTATTCACATTATATCTCTGTTGTTATCCCGTTGCTCCTATCTTCACATTCCCATCCTCCCTCCCTCCCTCCCTCTTCTGCCCTATTCCCCTCACACAGACCTCTGACATAGTGGGATGCCTCCTCCCTCACCTTCTGTCCCTTGCCTATCAGGTCTTCTCAGGATAGCCTGCATTCCCTTCCTCTGTGTACCTGAAAGGCTGCCCCGCCGAGGGGCCATCAGTTTGAGGGCACCAGAGTTCATGTCAGAATTTTAACTAGCTTGATCCTATGAAACGCCTGTGCAGATAACTACAGCTGCAGTAGGTTTGTGTATGCAACAGCATGTCATTTCTAACAGGCAGCAGTTCACAGCACTCCTCCTGCTGCTCAGGCTCTTATAGTCCTTCTTCTCCCCTTTAGTACCCCTTATAGTCTTCCTATTACAAGTAAGTTTCTACTTATATGGTGACAAAAGTACAATCATGAGTTCAAATAACTTCACAATTATTAATATAGTTAACAAGTCACAGATTAAATGTGAATGTAATGACCTTTCTGATGGTTTTGCCATTTTCTTGTTAGATGTGATGCTAACCCAGAAAACTGAGATCCTACCAAGCTGTGGAACAATGGAAAGTCTTTTCCAAAACTACCACATATTAATAAACTAAGGAATGATATAGTTGTCTTCAGGAGCCTTTTTTTTTCCTGTTAGGTTACTTTCTTGAATTTAAAGCCTACCAATTTTTTCACCACCAGAATAAAGGAACCAGTCAAAACAAGTAGCCAGAAAATCAGTATGATCGAGAGCATAAATCAGACAGGCATGACTTGAATAGACCACCAAGAAGTTAGTCTGTGCTAGCTTTTTTGTAGAGAGTAGTTAGATGTATTTAAAGGATGAAGATAGGATAGAGCTCTGGGATACACTGTTATATCTCCCCTAGTATCTTACACTATGTGGACTAATAAAAATCCAGAAACTATTGCATGTTTTTCTACTTTGTTAGACTCTACTTGCAGTCAGTTTATGTACTGTGGCAAATCCTATAGGAACTTTCCACAGATGAAGAATGCTTAAAAGCTCCTCTCTAAATTGACTGATACAAACTTGGTTTCTCTCTATTTCTGACTGAATTGATCTGCTTGGCCACATACTAACTAAAGCAATCTGCTCTAACCTTCTGGCTCCTTCTCATTCTCTGGCTCATTCTGTCTTCACCTGTGTCTAGCTTGTTTTCTCTCTGCAACCTGCCTCTGTACAACGGTCCCAATAAAACTTCCTCCTTTCCATTTCTCTCTGTGCTGTTCTCTCAAGTAGCTTCTGTTTCCTCTCTGTTCTCTTGAGAGTTGGCCATGTCCTATTCTGCCAAATCTTTCTCTGATTTGTCACTTGTCAGTTTACTTCTCAATTAGACATCACCTTCAAACTTAGCTGCTTTCTTCTAACAACTAACCTTATCTTCATTGTTTGGGATTAAAGATGTATACTAAGGAGAGTCTGTATTGCAGCCAGAGGGATTAAAGGTGTGTGCTAAGGGAATGTCTATATTCTAGCCAGAGTAGCCTAATTGCTGGATTAAAATCTCTCTACAGTTAGAGAATATTGGGAAGAGGTTTTTCCCCTTCATTGAGTATTCAGTAGGCTTTAAGTAAAGGAAAATTTTAGCCTGGTCAGTCCATTTTATTAAAAAAACTTATATAACCTATTTTTGTAGGACATTTTTTTTTTTTTTTTTTTTTTGGTCTCTAGTAAAACAATAGAGTCTTCTTGACATGTCAGGTATCCCTATCTATTGTCCCATTCTTCTAACAACTGTCATGTTGAAAAAACTACAGATTGCCAGGACTCTGAGGATCAGTACAGCGGTTGCCTTCATTCTTCACAGAGGCCCTTTGCTGAGCTGGGGAAGAAAAGCAGAAGTTTTGTTGCACTAAAGAAATTTAAATCAGGTTGCTTGGTTCAACTCAATCTACAAGAGAGGGTTTTTTTTAAAAAGGTATCTAAGCTAGGCGTGGTGGCGCATGCCTTTAATCCCAACACTTGAGAGGCAGAGGCATATGGATTGCTGTGAGTTAGAGGCCAGCCTGGTCTACAGCATGAGTCTAGGACAGCCAAGGCTACACAGTAAAATCTTGTCTTGAAAAAACAAAAACAAAAAGAGAGGAAGAAGAAAGAAAGAAAAAACCATCTATAGCCCCACATTTTAGTTTTAATATCATGCCATTTCCTATAATTATAGCCATTTTTATTCTTTTATTATTGTATATGTTTAATATAATTGTTCATAATTGCACTCTACTGGTTGAATCTCAATCCCAGTTCTGGTTGAGTGATATTGGAGAAGCTATATATGACTCTGAATCTGCTTCTCTTCCTATTAGGATGTACATCCACCTATTAGGATATACATGGAGATGACAGTTACTGATGCTAATTACTATTAGTTTATTAACTATTACTAATATATGTGGCATTTTATGCTAGATTAACTATTACTAACATATATGGTATTTTATACTGGAATTGGATGCAAATCATGGTTTTTCAAATGAATAACTTTTTATAAATACAGCTTAAAAATAAAATGAAAGAATGTCATAATTAAAAAGGCTATTTGTATCATATTTAATAATTTTTACTAATAAATAATAATAATTCTTATACTAAACTTTTGTTTCATAATTTAAAATGTACTTTATACTGTTTCCAGAATAAGTTAGTACTTTGAAATGGCCATAGTTACTTTGTTATTAAATTCCTTGTTATTAACTTTCACATGAAAGGAGTGTGTGTGTGTGTGTGTGTATGTGTGTGTGTGTGTGTATGTGTGTGTGTGTATCTTTGTATAACTGTGTAGGAACATTCTTGACTGACATGTTGTATGTTGCCTATTGGGTGTTCTGTTAATATTGATTGAACAATTGGGTTATATTTCATACACATATGTATAATTACATTTATAGACATACATATAACCAATAGTCATTGTTCTATTACTGTGAAAAGACACCACAACCAAAGCAACTTTTCTAAAAATGTAATTGAGCGTTTAATTGAGGGCTTGCAGTTTCTGAGGTTAGTCCATTTTCATCATGTTGGGGATACTGTCAGTGTACAGGCAGGCATGGGGCGGGAGAAGTAGGGGAGGGGTTTGCATCCAGATACGCAAGGCGCAGGAAGAGAGAATGGATGCCCCTGGGACTGGCTTGGGCTTTTGAAACCTCAAAGCCTATATTTGGTGACACACTTCCTCTATCAAGGACACACCTACTTCAACAGCACACCTCCTAATCTTTCTCAAATAGTGCTACTGCCTGTGACTAAGCATTCATATATATGAGCACATATATGGTGGTTATGCTTATTCAAGTATCCATATTTCACTTTCTATCCCCACCAGCTTGTAGCCATAGCATTATGTAAAATGCATTCAATCCAACTTCAAAAGTCCCCATAGTTTATCAGTCTCAACAGTGTTTAGGCCTAAAGTCTCTTTTGAGACTCATGGCAGTCTCGTAACTGTAACCACCTGTAAAATGAAAATCAAAAAGGTCACATACTGCTAACATACAGTGGCACAGAGTAGACAGTACTATTCAAAAAGGGAGGAATGGAAGCCTAGTGAGGAAATACTGGACCAAAGCAAGTCTAAAATCCAGCAGAGAAATCTCTAATTCTGTATGTCCATGTCTGGTGTGAAAATGCTCTTGGGATCTCCAGCTTCTTTCAGCTTTGTTGAGTGCAACACACTTCTCTGTTGTGGGCTTGTTCCATAGCCGGTCTGCAGTTCTTGGCAGGCATCCCACAACTCAGACACCTCACACATTTTGGGGTCCAAGCTTCACCTTCGCAGCTTCACACAGTGGCTTCTCTGGGCCTCCATGCAGAGAGACCCCTGACAAATTTCTGGTCTCAGTAGCTTTCCATAGCTGAGAAGGGAGATTCCACAGTCCCTTGTATCTTTGACTGGAATGTCAAAATCATATATGGCAGAAGCTACCAAGTTCTGTTATTTGATGGGGCTGAAACTGAGCTCCCTTGTTAATTTACACTTGTCTATGGTTTACTTCTTTGCTTAAGCTTTTAATTCTTTTTTCACAAATTGGAAGGTTATCTGGGTGGGGTCTTGCCTTGAGGTCAGCACTCCCTTTATTTCATTAAGCCTCAGGATCTAAAAAAAACTTTGTATCTACTTGAAAACTGGACATAATTCCATTATACTTCCTGGTCCTTCTCTTATCTTTCACATTATGCATTTCCCTTTATCCAGCTTGCTCTTTTTCATTATAGATCTGAATAAGAGTGATTATTAACACTAGGATATCTTGAAATCTCCTCTTCCAAGGTCATTAAACCTAATTTCTTCAATTAGCTGCAAGCAGATTTTTCAGGAAAGGGCTGAAAGCAGCCACATTCATTACTAAAATACCACAAGAATGGTTTCTGGGCTACTTACTAATATTCTTCCCCTATGCAACCTCTTGAGCCAGTGTGTCACAAGGTACATTGTTCTTAGCACCTCAGTTTTCCCTGCTCCTACTAGTATGCCTCATTAAGTCCTACTAAAAGCATTCAACTGTATTTATAGTCCAAAATCCCAAAGTCTTCCATGTTCCTCAAACCATATGGTCAGGCTTGTCACAGCAGTATTCCACTTTTTGGTACCACCTTCTATCTTAGTCACTGTTCTATTGCTGTGAAGGAGCAGACTGCATTGCCAGGCTACAGGGGAAGAGGACAAGGACAGTCCTGATTGAACTTGATGAGCTGGGTGGATAGGAAGGGGAGCTCCCCTTATCTGAGAAATAGGGGAGGGGAGGCGTGGGAGAAGAAGAGAGGGTAGGACTGGGAAGAGAGGAGGGATGGGGGCTATGACCAGGATGTAAAGTGAATAAATACGTAAATTAATTTTTAAAAAGAGAGAGAGACAGCAGGACCAAGGCAGCTTTTTTAAAAAGTTTTTTTGAGACAGGGTTGCTCTGTGTAGCTTTAGCAGTCCTGGACTTGCCTTGTAGACTAGGCTGGCCATGAACTCATAGCAATTCACCTGTCTCTGCCTCCCTGGTGTGCATCTGGCTAAGGCAACTCTTTTTTTTTTTTTTTTTTTTTTTTAATGTTATTTTATTTTATTTATTTGTTTTTTTGAGACAGGGTTTCTCTGTGTAGTTTTGACTGTCCTGTACTCACTTTGTAGACCAGGCTGGCCTCAAACTCACAGCGATCCACCTGCTTCTGCCTCCTGAGTGCTGGGATTAATAAGGCAACTCTTAAAAAAGAAAGCATATAATTGGGGACTTCCTTACAGTTTTAGGGGTTAACCCATTATCATCATGGCAGGGACCATGGTGGCATGCCGCCAGGCGTGGTGCTAGAGAAGTAGCTGAGAGTTCCACATCCTGACCCGTAGATAGAGAGAAACAGACTGGCCTGGCATAGAGATTTGAAACCTCAAAAGCCCACACCCAGTGACACACTTCCTCAAGCAACGCCATGCTTACTTTAACAAGGACACTTCTAATGGCACTATCTGGTGGCTAGGCATTCAAATATAGGAGCCTATTGGAACCATTCTTTTTTCTTTCTTTCCTTTTTTTGGGGGGGATGGGGTGAGACAGAGTTTCTCTGTGTAGCCTTGGATGTACTGGATTCACTTATAGACCATGTTGGTCTCAAATTCATAGAGCTCCACCTGCCTCTGCCTTTCAAGTGCAGGGATTAAGGGTGTGTGCCACCACGCCTAGCCCTTTGGGGCCATTCTTATTCAAAACATCACAAGTAGCAAATGTAATTTCAGAGATTTAGATGATTTTTTTTCTTTTTAATTTTTATAAAACTGATAATCTAAATCAAATTGTTGGGTTTTTGTTAGTTATTTTGAAAATTACTTTTTTAGTTCTTTTAAATGTAATGTTGGAAAAGCATTGTGATTATCATTATTATCATTTCAAAATATAAGGTATTTTTAACCATATTTATCATTATGTAAAGGAACAAAGCCTTGTTCAATATTAAGTGCTTCTAAACATCTGTGGTTCAAAATGCAGAATTTACTGAGATTCCAAGGTTTTCTTTCTGATTTCACTGGAAGAGTTTGATACTGTTTTTGTCTGTAAAGCAAGATATCCAAGTGGAAAGATGTTTGACAATAGAGCAGTTATGGTGATTTTTTTTTTTTTTTTTTTTTTTTTTTTTTTTTTTTTTTTTTGCCTAAGCAACTTTGTACAGAAGGAGAAATAGCTGATGTTTGTAAATCTGAAACAGATTTGCAGAACCATTTGCTAGGAACTAAAGGCAAATTTAAATTATTCTTTCAAAACCCGATGAAAACACAAAGTAAAGCAGGCATCACAGTGTTTGGTATAACATTTAAGAATTCATACTGATGAATGTGGTGCTTCAAATAAAATTAGCCCCCTTAGGCTCATAGAGAGTGGCATTGTTGGGAGGTGTGGCCTTGAAGGAAGTGTGTAGCTGGGAGCAGGTTTTGAGTGAGGTCTGAGATGTTCCAGCCAGCTGCTCTGTCACTCTCTTCCTGCTGCCTTTCATCCAGATGTAGAGCTCTCAGCTCCTTCTCCAGCACCATGTCTGCCTGCACAGTGCCATGCTTCCTGCCATGACGACAGTGGACTAAACCTCTGAACTGTAAGCCAGTCTCCAGTGAAATGTTTTCCGTATTAGGAGTTGCCATGGTCATCATATCTCTCCACAGCAATGGAAACCCTAACTAAGATGATCTAGAGAAGTTTGTAATACCGTGTAGTGATTCATTTTATAAAATTTCACCGTGACTTCTGTATGTTTTGCTTACTTGGTTTGTAAAGTTTTTCCTATCCATTTACAGTGGAAAGTGTAGTATTTTGTTATCACTGACCTTGTAGAGTTATTGCCATAAATTGCTATGATAATTTTTCCTCCCATAATGATCTTTTAAATTCTGCAGTCAGACTTTATGCTATGCATGTGTAAGATAAGCACCTGTGGCAAGAGGGCCATGAGCTGGAGCATAGCTTTATCTGCATACCAAGACCCTCTCAGAAAGTCAAAACAAAAAGAGTCTTAATTCACTACTCCTGGTATTTTAAAGGAAACCGCAAATACAATCTCTTTTCTGTCCATTCCTTTGATTGTGTATCTCTGAAGTATATGAACTTCTTAAAACATAATTCCCCTATTAGTTATTTTCATCTTTGTTCTGTTGACAAGGAGCAACTTAAGAAAGGACAGATTTCTTTGCCACAGCCCGTGACAGGGAAGAAAGCATGAAGGCAGTAGTGGCACTCTACTGGTCACATTGCTTTTTGGGTCAGGAAGCGAAGTAATGGCAGGAAATTGGTCTAGGCCATCAAGCCTGAAGTCCCAACCCCAGTGACACTTTCTTCAGGTGGCCCCGAGGGCCTCTGGCTGCACAATTCCAACATAGCACCAACAACTGAAGACAATGTGTTGAAACACTTCATCTTATTTCAGATGTTTTGCATTCACGCCAGTGTCATTCTATCAAAACTATGGCAATTCTGTAACATCATGGAACAAATTCTTTCAGATCAGAAAAAACATATTTGTGACAAGAGTGAAGAAAGCTCTTTTGTTCTATTGGAGTAGAAATCACAAATAGGCAAAGAGCGATTCCTTTAGTGATGGCAGCTCGGGATTTATGAGCTGGACACACGAGCTCACTCTTGTAGCTGTAGATCCTAAATACTAGCGGCCAGTGCCTCTAAGCTGTTAAAGCCAGAGGCTTACAACTCATGTAGGTATTCAGGCCAAAGCAAATTCAGACCCCAGAGGCTTGGGCTCTAATTCTTGACTCTATTCTTTCAAAACCAGTGACTTATAGCTCCATATGCTTTAGTTAGAATTTTATTGCTCTGGATTTGAGTAATGCTCTGGGCAACATCCCAGAAACCAGCAAAGAGTGTTAGAGTTCTTGAATTTTGGGGTTTGGATCCCTTAATTCTTAAGATACCCAACAGCTACTTATTAGAACTCTTGAGCTTTGGGGCTCTAGGCCCTTGACTTTTAACTCATAGCAGCTCTCTGCATTTGGTCAGTAGCCTGGAGTTCCAGAGTTCTGTTGCTTCTTGCTCTTCACAGCCACTGACCCTCAGAAATTACATCTTTCAGTTATCCTTTTAACTTTTCAGCCACTTTTTGCTGCTGCCACTGAACAAACTAAAATGTTCTTGTGTTGTCTGAAGTTCCTGCAACTAGCCTACCTTACTTAGCTAGTGATGAAGACCACAGAAAAAGACAGCACTGAGATCAAGCTTTCATAAGCAGTGACAGTGCACAGGCTTGTGATTCTACCAGTCACAGCCTGGTGTCTATGTAATTCCTGTTCTGTCAACCGTGTTTCACATATGTCCCAGTCATAAGCCTTACATTTACCCCAATCACAAGTCATTACTGAGTCATCCAGGACGTGCTTACTCCTTGCCTGAGTGAGAATATCTGCCAGATAGATTCAGTCATGAAAAGGTCAGTAAGGCTTATCATGATTGAAGTCTCCAAATGCTGATGCAAGCTGTCTGGAACAGCTATGACTGTAACAAAGCCTCCTGAAACAGAAGTCATGGCTTCAGCAGTAGCCATGATTACAGTGAGTCTCTCAGATGGCATGGAGTTGGTGGTGTGGAAGTGAAATGCTATAATCTACTATGGTAGCAGTCCAGATAATTATCAAAGGGTAAATAAGGTATAGGGGAACGATCCATCAACTGTCAGTCAAATGACCAAATGGTTTTCCATGATTGTTTTAGTTATTCCAAAGGGGAACATACCAAAATGTGCATGCAATGGAGACTTAGCATACTGTTAACATACTCAAAAGCACTGAGAAATGCCTCGCCCTTTTACTCTTAGTGAAGAGTTGGGTCCCTGTGATCTGTTTCAGATGTGCTTCTTTATTCTGAAGCTATATCTAAATAAAAGTCTCATATTGCAAATGGCCTAATTGACTCTTAACCCATTAATTGATAGTAAACTTCTTTTGACTCTTAGCCCATTAATTAATAGTAAAGTTCCTTTTAACATCTCTACCTTCGTAATTTATCATGTGTCATTTCATTTCTTTATATATATGTGCTTCTCATGTGTGTATATATGTGACACTGGTGTATGTACCTGAGGTTTAAACACATGGGTGTATACAGTCATTTGCATTCATGCATGCACAGAGGCTAAGAAGAGTGTCAGATGTCCTACTGTATCACTCTCTATCTTATTCCCTTGGGACAAAGTGTCCCAGTGACTGTGGACCTTTTGCTGGCAGCCAGTAAGCTCCAGGGATTCTGCTGTCTCCTCTGATGACAGCACAAAGGTTACAGTCATGGCAAAGCCACACTCCACTTTTCTTTTTTTATTACAGGTTCTTGGATCTGCCCCTCAGGTCTCTATTTTGTCTCTTTGGGTGATGTAGGCACTATTTTCTATCCTTTTACTGCTTGGCCATAGAAAATGAGCCCACGAATGAAGTGTGGATAAATTCTGTGAAAAATTCATTTTTTTTTTTTTTACACAATTGTAAGTTTGGTCATGCTATTTCACATAAATAGTGGTCTGAAAACTGCTGGTTCAGAGAAATGATAGGAAATTTGTCATGGGCCAAGATGGAGAAAATTATGCTGAGACGTTCATCCTGTGTTATACAAAAAGAGAGACTTCAAGTTACATAATTCTTAGTAAGAAGTCCTCAACCTGGGTCATCGCCATGTAAACCTGCTGTGAGTGGGTTTGTTTGGGTCGTCTAGTAGAAGCAAATGCTGACCAATATAACAGGTCTACTCGTAGGTAATAGTGCCAGTAAAGGAGCCAACTGTGAAGATGGGTCCAGCCAAAGCAGCACACCACGTGACAGAGCAGTCCACTGCGAGGACAATTGAAAGTGCACAGTAACAAATTTGAGACATAATCGTTTGTGGTGATAGGAAAACACAGAAACATAAACAGTATATTTAAACATACAGGAAATATTAATATGAGGGCAAAGATGGGCAGAATTGAAAAAGAATAAAAGAATATGTATACAAATAAAAACTATAGTCATTGGAATTTTGAAGCAAATGGATACAAGGAAGAATAGGTGAAGATAGAAGCAAGAGTCTTAATTAATAATGGATTTTTACCCTCTATACACACACGGTTTTAAAAGCTATGAGACTTCAGTTCCTGGGACCCACGTGGTGGAAGGACATGTCAAGGCCTGTGTGTAATCCCTCCTCAGAGTGCGCGTAATACACGCTGCCCGTGATGCTTATTTCCTCCTTTATTGCCCTATACATTTTGTGTTTATTGTCTCCACTGGGTGTAGATCTTTTTATTTAATTCAAATTCTGTTTTCTCATTATTTGAAACTACTTCATAAAGTGATTGATAAATATTGGACTAATGCACTTTAGAATAGGTGTTTCTTTATACAGGAAATGTTGGCAATGTTCAAAGAATAATAAATTTGTTACATATGTTTCATTTGTTCAGAACCTGAGAAAGTATAATGTTCATTTGACATGTATGTCATAGTTACAACATGTTCTGTTATGCCATTGTCTGCCTCTTTCTGCCAAAGAAAATTAAGTATAAATTAAAAGGTTAAGATCTTTACGTACCTTACAAACATATAAAATCATAGATTACAATGATATTGTATAACACTTGCTAGTGATAAACATTTACATCTTTTTAAAAATAAATTTCAAAACTGAAAGTTTTACAAAAAGAGAAAAGAGGCAAACACCGAAAGTGTATGTAAATATTGCATCATGGGAAGTATGTTGGACTTGAAAAATGTGTAATTCCACAAAGAAATATGGGATTAAACAGGTCTAAAGAAATCTTCAATATAGTTAAATACAAATCACAACTGTATATGTAGTAAGAACTTTTATTCTACTTTTAAAATTTATTTTTATAAAATTTTTCTCTCACTGTGTGTGAATCTCAGATGAATATTAAATTCAAAGCTTATAAGCATAAAAATATATTTCACACATATACCTTAAGAAAAATAATACATCTTTCTCCATCTGTGTAGTGCAGTTTAGCAGTTTATTTGTTTTTTATTACTTTATTCATATTACATCTCAATTGTTATCTCATCCCTTGTATCCTCCCATTCCTTCCTCCCTCCCGCTTTCTCCCACTCCCCTCCCCTATGACTGTGACTGAGGGGGACCTCCTCCCCCTGTATATGCTCATAGGGTATCAAGTCTCTTCTTGGTAGCCTACTATCCTTCCTCTGAGTGACACCAGGCCTCCCCATCCAGGAGACGTGGTCAAATATGGGGCACCAGAGTTTGTGTGAAAGTCATACCCCACTCTCCACTCAATGGTGGACAATGTCCAGCCATTGGTTAGATCCAATTAGGAGTTCAAAGTTTATGGCATGTATTGTCCTTGGCTGGTGCCATAGTTTGAGCAGAACCTCCAGGCCTAGATCTGCCCTTCATAATGTTCTTGTAGGTTTCTAGCACCCTCTGGATCCTTCAATAGGAAAAGGATAGCATATTTAACAAATGGTGTTGGTCTAACTGGATGTCTACATGTAAAAAAACTGCAATTAGACCGTATTTGTCACCATGCACAAAACTCAAGTCCAAGTTGATCAAAGACCTCAGCATAAAACCAGAAACACTAAATTGGTTAGAAGAAAAAGTGGGGGAAGAGCCTGGAACACATTAGCACAGGAGACAACTTCCTAAACAGAACACCAACAGCCCAGGCCTTATGGTCAACAATTAAGAAATGGGACCTCATGAGGCTGAGAAGCTTCTGTAAGGCAGGAGACACTGTCAACAGAACAAAGTGACAGCCTGCAGACTGGGAAATGATCTTCACCAACCCTGCATCTGACAAAGGTCTAATATCCAAACTTCATAAAGAACTCAAGATATTAAACACTACCAAACCAAATAACCCCAGTGAGAAATGGGGCTCAGAACTATACAGAGAATTCTCAACAGAGGAATATCGAATTGCTGAGAAACAGTTAAAGAAATGCTCAATGTCCTTAGTCATCAGGGAAATGCAAATCAAAACAACTCTGAGATTCCATCTTACCCCATCAGAATGGCTAAGATCAAAAATTCAAGCAACACCACATGCTGGCAAGGATGTGGAGAAAGAGGAACACTCCTTCATTGCTGGTGGGAATGCAAACTGGTAAAACCACTTTGGAAATCTATCTGGTGCTATCTCAGAAAACTGGGAATAGGGCTTCCTCAAGACCCAGCTATTCCACTCCTTGCAATGTACCCAGAAAATGCTCCACCACACAACAGGGACATATGCTCAACTATGTTCATAGCGGCCTTATTCATAATAGCCAGAACATGGAAACAGCCTAAGTGTCCCTCAGTAGAAGAATGGATAAAGAAACTGTGGTACATTTATAATATGAAATAATACATTTTTATTATTGTTTTTACTTCAGGTGCATGGTAAAAGTTTTTATTTTTGAGAAAACCATTTCAAATTTTCTGTAATAAAAAGAGGTTTCCAGACAGCTCCTTATAAAATTTTAAATTAAAATATAATTACATTATTTTCTATCTTGTCTCTTCTCACTACAACCCCTCTCACATACCCCACACATAACTTGTTCCTTCTCAAAAATATGGCTTCTTCTTATAGTAATGTGTGTGTGTGTGTGTGTGTGTGTGTGTGTGTGTGTGTGTGTGCCTGCGCACGCAGGCATGAGCATGCGTTCCTAAATATATAAATATAGCCTGCTCAGTCTGTTTGGTATTAGTTGTATGCTTACTATTTCAAGGATGACCACTTAGTACTGGATACCCAATAAGGGGCTCATCCCTGGGGAAAGGTGTTTCTCCTGCGCTCATTAGTCACCTTGTAGTTTTTCATTTTTGGTGAGTGCCATGAAAATTTTCCCTTCCATGTTAGCATGTCTATTGGTGTTGTACTTACTTCTTCAGGTCTTGTTAGGCCACCATGTTGTTTAGATATCATGGATGGAGTTCCCCTGTGTCAGAAACTCTTGACATCCCTCATTTTTTCCAGTATTCTCTTGATTCCACCTTCATTCTTTTCCTTTTATCTTTTTTCCCTTTAGTTTCAACTTACAGAATAATATTCCCAATATAAGCCCAAATCAGAATTACTGTTTCATTAAAAAATAAATTTTATTCTATGGCTGCCATGATTTACTTTGCCTTTGAATTTTCATTGGCCATTTAGTCTTTAATTTTTGATATTTAATCATGTCATTAAAAATAATTTAAAAATAGACATGATTATAGTAGAACAAAAGCTGTCTTGATATTTATGTAATTTTTGCTCATAGGTCATATTTTTTTTGTCTTCCGTATGAGACAAAATTTTTATTGTTTTGAGTTGAAAAAATAGATAAACCGTAGTCGTGATCATGCTTCCTCCAAATAAAAATTAATGGAGATAGATCACAAAGTTGTTACATAATTTTAGAAATGTGATAGATGAATTAGATTGTCACCTAACACGTGGCAGAAGGAACATGGCAATCCAGAGTACTGCTGCGTAACCAGTAAGCACCATATCATATTTTCAGAATATAGTTGTCTGTGTGTATTCATACAGTGTACATATTGTATATTTACATGACGTTCATTTGTGTGTGTCGAGGCGTATCCATGCCATAGCAGAATGTGGAGTTTTGAGGATAACATCAGGTGTCAGTTCTCACTTCCCACTTTATTTGATGTGAGATTTATTTGCCCAGCTAGCTAGGCCATGGCCTTCTGGGATTTCTCCTATCTCCCATCCCACCATGGCTTAGGAGCGCTGAGATTACACTGCTGTTATCACGTCTGACTCTTTTGGTAGTTCCAGTGATGCAAACTCAGGGCCTCATTTGTTCAGCAAACACTTTTCCTCTCAAACCAAACCCCCAGAACTCATCTTCAACAAAGGTATCAGCTAAGTTAAATTAATATTAACTTGAAATGTCTTGAGTTTGTGGATTTTTTATTTAATTTGTAAATGTGCTAACAGTATTTTGTATGTATGATCTGTGTACAGTCAATTTTATGTGTGTATCAACATCATGTAATCTAATCAACAAGAGTCTGTTAAGACTTTTCCTCTTTTCAGAAGATTTGTAAATTATTACAAGGAAGTACTGATACATAAGATATATTACTATTGAGGTCAGAGTAAGAAGTACCAGTTTGGATTATAGCTGCATTTTGATTGTCCAATGAAAACTACCCATTTTTTAAATTTAATATGGCAAGAAGCCATTTGTCAGGTACTCTAGAAAGGGTGTTGTCCAGATCTTAAATCAATATACGTATTTATTGGTTATTACTCAAATATATTACTTTTAAAAGTACTTAAAATAAGGACTAACTTTTAATTTTGTTACTGAGTCATAGCTTTGATATTTTAATGCTTTAAGCAATGCTTTAAATAAATTGTGTCATTTACACCGTATTTTATAATTTGTCCAGGTATTATGTAAAATGTTTTAAATAAGTAAAAATCTGGATTGTCGCTTAATATGTTTTTATTTTTATAAGATTAGTAGAAATTGACCATAGGCTATGTCATGATTTATTACAAGTTCAACGTGAATGTAGACACATGCTTTTCATTTCAGCAGTGGCTTTATAAACAGAAATATTTGACCAGCAAATGAAATAACTTGAATATAGTTTGAACTTAATTTTATGAAGGTAAATGTTTTCAATATAATATTTATAATAAGACCAATTGAAAATTGTAATTGGATTACTAAAGTTTTATTTTTTATTTTTTTATTATTATTAATTTATTCTTGTTACATCTCAATGGTTATCCCATCCCTTGTATCCTCCCATTCTTCCCTCCCTCGCATATTCCCATTATTCCCCTCCCCTATGACTGTTCCTGAGGGGGATTTCCTCCCCCTGTATATGGTCATAGAGTATCAAGTCTCTTCTTGGTAACCTGCTCTCCTTCCTCTGAGTGCCACCATGTCCCCCCCCCCCTCCAAGGGACATACCAAAGTTTTATAAATAGTGTAATTTTGTTTATATTTAACTTTATTTTTACCGATCATTCTTGTTGCAAAAGAACCCCTTGTCTTTGAGAGAATGCAGTGGTGCTATTTACATTAATTCATATGGCGTGGTTTAAAAAAATGCTAACTCCTTTCCTTAATGGGATTCTTTCCTTGTTGCAGTGCAAACGGCTGCACCAGGAGCTTCATCGTCTGAAAGAGCAGAACCAGACTTCAGCAAACAACACGAGACATCCGACTGCTGAAAACAATCAGGAACGTGCTCTGAAGGTAAATGGCTGTTCCTTCTTGCAGGCAAATTAAGGTTGTAAGCCCTTGGTGCCAGCTTTCTGTGCTGCATATATCAGTTGTGTACATTTCAGCAAAAGTGAGCTGTGCTGTTTGCCAACAACCCCTTCTTTAAACACAGATACAGCACCCTTCTGTTATGGTATTATTTTATTTCATGTATGTGTACATGAAAAAAACATATTTCTGAATTTTGAGTGGCTGTATATTAATAACTTTTGGTGCATATTCATTCTCTTTCTGGTTTTATGTTATTAGCTTTTATACTTAATAAAAAGTGACCATGCCAGAAGAAATAATAAATCATCACCCTTTTCTTTGTAGCAACTTTTATTATAATAATTAATTTTAAATGTGTTGTTGTATTTGTCACCCACAGAACTGACACTGGTTGAAGGACATGTGACTGTGTTTGGAAATTGAAGGACTACTTAAAATGTTTAAAGAAAAGAAAGACAATGTATCCAACTAGAACTTTAGAAAAGTGACAGATACATTTTATGACATATTCTATCACTGTAATATAGATCCAGGGGTCATGACAAAAAAAAAAAAAACAAAAAACAAAAAAAACAAAAAAAAAACGCTTTACATGAGTCTTACTATTGGGGGTGGCAGTGCGCCTGACTTTCCCTTCTACCTATAAGTGACTTCAGTTTTCAGGAGAGTGTCTCTGAAGCATTAACAAGTGTGATCTGTGAGGAACAAAAAGAGTCATTTTTTTTTTTATTGTGCAGCAAAAGATTTGCTAGGATTATATTATAGTTATTTCCCTTACATTCATCTTTACCTTATATTGTAAATAAATATCATGGTACTAAAAGTCTCATATAGTAAACCAAAACTGATAAAACACCCTTTAAAAGTGAGTAAAAGCTGTGGTGATGGCTCAGTCAGTAATATCTTGCTGTGCAAGCATGGGGACTTGAGTTAAGGTACCCAGCACCCACAGGAAGTCCTAGGTGCTTTCTGGCCAGGCAGTCTATCCAAGTCCATGAGCTGCAGGGTCATAGAGGTCCTGGCTTCACGAAGATGAAGAACAACTAATAGTCACCTGATATCAATCTCTGACTTCCACATGAACACCACACAAGAATACAAGCATACACACCACACACATGTGCACATAGAAAAATGTTGAAAGCCTTTTAAATCTTTACAAAGTATGAAACTTAATAATAGATTATCGCATAAAATAGTTTTGAAATTCAACTTTGTTGATATTAATCTGTTTTCTATTAAATTTACAATTAGACCAAAATATAGAGAAGAGAGTTACAAATTGTCCCTAAAGAATATATACTTTTTATGAGAGTTAGGTATAGTAACATTTTAAAGTGTGTTGTACATGCAGAGTGGATGATAAGTGTTCTAAAGTCGTCTCCACCAAGCATGATAACCTGTTATGAGGACTCAGGACAGATCATATGCACAGTATGTCTTGGCTGGTTGAAGTTACATCAGGGCCCAAGATAAAAATTCTAATTTGGTAATTATTAACAGAGTAACTATGAGCAATAGTGTAAATTTCTGTCGAGTTTGCATTTTAATGGTAAATGTAATTAATTGGTACCAGCTATTTATTGGGAGAAATACATGCAGACTTCTGAGAAAAATGGGCAAGCTCGGATGCAGACAGAGTTGACAGCCACACTCTGCCAAGACAGGGTAAGCAAGTCCTCAGTAGTTCCTGCCTCACAACTATGTCTGTCAGCTATATTGGGCCAGAAGGCTAAAGATGATGCTCCAACGTTATAGAGAGTTTTGGGTGACTGTTCAGGCAGCAAACTGTCTCTGTCATCTCCTCATCTGGGAAGCTGCTAACTTGCACTCCAGGCATACTCAGGTAATTAATCTTATTCCTTCTCAAATCTCTGATGGGGTTGAAGACCAGATAGTTTAGTTTTACAATTAAGCTTAGTTGTTTAGGGGTTAAGATATCTTAGGTCTAGATAGATATTTTAAGTTGATAATGACAAAATGTGATAGATATTGATTTACATTCAGAATTTTAGACTCACCAAGATAGGAAAAATGTTTTCTTCAAGGCTGCCCAATACAAATATCCTAAACACTATGAATGTAACATTTATATAATTCCTGATTGTTTTGTGGTTCTTCTTGCTTTAGGTTGTTTAGGTAGTGTAATAATATTAATGTATATGTAAAAATATTTAATAAAAATAGTTTAAAAAGAAAAGTTAAAAAAGAAATATTGAAAATATAATAAGATATTTGTGGGTTTTTTTAAATCAAAGTTAATGATCATTATTATATAGAACTCTATGAAGTGGTAATCTTGGCAAAGCTACAGTCACTGTAAAAGGAAACACTTTTAGGAATTTTTTGTTATTCACATAAGTATACGTTTATCGTAATAACTAGAAATTTTTTTCTAAATTATTTTTCATGCTGGAGTATAACATCAGATTTTTTGGTAAATATTAATAGTAATTCTTTGTTAAACTAGCAAGGATTTTTAAATAATATTTTATTCTTTGCAAATTTCATACAATGTATTTTCATCATATTCATCCTTACCCCAACTCCTATAAATCCACTGCCACTTCGCTACCTGACTGACTTAATGTTCTCCTCCCCCTTTTTTCTCTCTCTCCCCATTGAGTCTAGTTTGTGTTACCCAACTCTTCTTGTTATGTGAGCCTGCCCAGGAAGTGGCCAATATGCCACAGGTAACACCATTAAAGAAAACTGACTCCCCTTCTCTCGGAGCTATCAAATACCAGTAAAATCTCCACTTGGAGTAGGCCTGCATACCTACCCATCTGTTTTAGGCTGGGATTTTATCTGGTTTGAACTTATTCAGGTCTTGTGTATTCTGCCAAAGTCTCTGTGACTTCATATGTGCAAGTGCCATAACCTCTGGTTCTCATAAGCTTAAGAAGTCTTCTTCCACCAATATCCCTGAGGCCTGGAGAAGGAGTGAATTATAAGTATCCCATTGTGGCTGTTTGCTCCAAAGTTTCTTATGCTTTATACATTGCCTAGTTGTGGATCTGTCTCCGTGTTAATTGCCATCTACTGCAAGAAGTAAGTGTCTCTCGCATGGGAGAATAGCAAAATAAAAGGATCCAGAGAGTCCTAGAAATCTACAAGTAGAACAATATGATAGGCAGATTTGGGCCCAGGGGTCCCGCTCAAACTAAGGCACCAGCCAAGGACAATGCAGGAGGTAAACTTTAAGCCCCTTCCCAGATCTAGCCAATGGTCAGAATATTCTCCACAGTTGAGTGGAGAGTGTGATACGACTTTCTCACGTACTCTGGTGCCTCACATTTGACCATGTCCCCTGGAGGGGGAGACCTGGTGGCACTCAGAGGAAGGACAGCAGGTAGCCAAGAAGAGACTTGATACCCTATGAGAATATACAGGGGGAGGTAATCCCCCTCAGGAACAGTCATAGGGGAGGGGAATAATGGGAAAATGGGGGGGGGGGGGGCGGAGGAATGGGAGGATACAAGGGATGGGATAAACATTGAGATGTAACAAGAATAAATTAATTAAAAAAAAAAAAGAAGTAAGTGTCTCTGATGAAAGCTGGGAGACTCACTGATCTATAGGTATAGTGATAAGTCTTTAAGGGTCATTTTAGTTCCATGTCTATTTAGCAAAATAGTAGTAGTAGGTTCTTCCTTGGGGTCTATGGCCTATCTAGCCGTTGGTTCTTGGCCTCATGAACAGTGCCAGCTATGGGTTCCATGTCATGAGGAGGGCCTTAAATGGAGTCAGTAAGTGGCTGGTTAAACCATGCCGTTTGTGCCACTATACCAACAGTGGCCATATCTTGCCAAACCAGATATCACTGCAGCTCAAACTGGCTCATTTCTGGTGAAGGTGATGATTATCGTTCTCCTCTGGTACTGTTCTCCGCATAGCGCCTTCAGCACAATGAGGGCAAGCCGCCAGAACAGCTGGGGCCACAAAGAGAAACCCTGTCTTGAAAAACCAAAGGAAAAAGAAAAGGAAAAGGATAACAAACAGCCAATCCCCAAAACAGTAAATGGGTTACAAAATTATATGGATCAGAAAAAACAATTAGCTAAGTAGAGATTAAAACAAAATTAGCTAAACAGAGTTAGATCTCTTCTGGAGGCACTAGTATAACCGAACATAAATTATACTGTAGAGCTATATTGAAAAAGACAGCTTGGTGGTCCTATTATAAAAGTAGACAGGTAGACCAATGGAATAGAATAGAGGATGGTAAAGATATGCCCATTTAATTTTTGACAAAGGAGGCAGAAATATACATTGGAAAACAGCCAATTGAACAAGCTATGCTAGTAAAAGTGGATATACCTTTCACTTGGTACAAAAATCATTTCAGAATGAATCAAAAATCTTAATTTAAGCCAGACATGTTGAAATGTCTATAAGAAAACATGGGGGATATCTTGAAGTGATTGCACTAAAAAATCCCGCTGTAAACATCAGTAACACAGGAAGTAGCTCCAAGTATCAACTAATGGGACTGCATGAAAATGGGTTTCAGAACAGCAAAGCAGCAGAGCCACAGAATGAAATAAGGGGCTAATATCCAGATATTACAAAGAACTACAGATGTTAAACACCAAGAAAATAGAACTACCAGTCAGCCAATAGACTGACGAATCTAATAGACAGTTTTCAAAAAAGAAAAACAAATGACTATTAAGTACTTGAAAGTGTTCAGTGTTCTTAACCATTAACGTGCTGCAAATTAACACTAGTTTTAGACACCACCTTCTTCATACCTGAATCTGAGCGCAAAGCTTGGATATATGGAGAAGGAAGGCCCCTCATGCACTCATGTTTGGAGGCCAAAAGATAAATACAAATAGAAGTCAGTTTGGAGATTCCTCAGAAGACTGGAGCTAGAGCTGTCACCTAGCTGTTTCACTCATTGGCATATGCCAGGGAAGTCCTCACTTTATCGCAGAGATATTTGCTCCTCAAGTTTATCTCTGCCTTATTCACTATAGCAAAGAAATGGTACAAGCCCATCAAAGGATGAATAGCTAATGAAAATCTGGGATGTATATAAAAATGGAATTCTATTTAGCTCTTTATTCATTTATTTTTAATTAATTTATTCAGATTACAACTCAATTGTTATTCTATCACTTGTATCCTCCCATTCTTCCCTCCCTCCCACTTTCACCCTATTCCCCTCCCCTCTGTTTAACTCTTTAAGAAATGAAATCACAGCTGGGCGTGGTGGTGCACACCTTTAATCCCAGCACTTGGGAAGCAGAAGCTGGTGGGTCACTGTGAGTATGAGGCCAGCCTGGTCTACAAAGTGAGTCTAGGACAGTCAAAGCTACAGACAGAAACCCTGTCTCAATAAAACAAAAACAAACAAACAAAAAAACAAAACAAAAAAATGAAATCACAAAATTTTAAGCAAAGTGAAGATACTTTGAAAGCATAATATTAAGTGAAGGCACACAGTCTCAGAAAGAAAAAGCCCACATGTTCTCCCTAATACTCAGCTCCTAGCCTATCTTATTTATATCTGCTTCATGTTAGCAGACGCACAGATAGGCATAGTATAACAGATAGAAACAGAAAGGGTTAAGTATTAGGTGATCAGGAAATATGAAGTCCAGATAGTAGCTGCACAGATTATAAGAAGGAATATAAAACTAATTGCTTCTCTTGTTTTATTTTTCTTGTGCATAGGTTTACTTTATTGTTTTACTGTTGTTTTTATTACGGTTTCCACTCCCCCAAATTCTCTCAGATCTTCTCTGCCTCCCCTCCCATCCAAATCCATGCCTTTTTTTCTCCCTTTGGAAAGAAAACAGGCACCTAAAGAATAATATTAAAACAATATAAAATGAGATAAAAGAAAAACTGGAATAGTAAAAAACAAACAGAAAAAGGAGCCAAAGAAAAACATCAGGAAACATGTATAGGCATAGAGACATTCATATTCATGTTTGCACACACAGGAATCCTATTTATTAAAAAAAAGCCAACAGAAGCCATAATATATATGCAAAGGATCTGTAAGGTAAAATTAACTAATCAATAAAATGGCAATCCCCCCCCAAAAAAATTGCCATTTAGTTTATTTTGCATTGGCAGTCTGCTGCTGGGGGTAGGTCTTCCCTTAAGAGTGGTTTGGATCTCCACTGAGACTCTGGTGGAGAAAGAAGTTTTTCATTTGTGAGTGGTTATTTATTGGAGATAGCTTCTGGGTTAGGGATGAGGCCTTGCCACTTCTCTCAGTGCTGGGACTTGTACAGACCCTGTGCATGCAGTAATCCCACCAGGTAAGAATAAGAACACTACTACAGTTTTTGAGCCAGATTTGAAACAAGTGTTATTAAATACTGGTTAAGACCATGGATACTGGCCAAGTCCATATCCAAGACCTATGCTCAGAATATGGCACCAAATTATAATGGTTGGGGGTTTATAAAGATAAAACTCACATGAAAACCTGTAGGAACCAGGCCTGACTGGGTTGCCGGCCTGTCTTGCTGTTTCATGTCCTGTTTCTAGCAGCTTCCGTGTCTGTGTTTATGTTGGTTAGCTAGTCATGTTTACTGCTTTGAGGACGTACCCCTCCCCTCCTCGGGACTTTTCCTCCTGTGTGCAATCACCTCTTGAGGGATTTTCACCTGCGAGTGGCATTCCTGTTATGTTGCCTATAAGAAGGCTCTTTGAACACTGAATAAAAGCTGCTGCCGCTGCTGCTGCTCTCTTAGCACAAAGGACCCACTGTGTGTGTGTGTGTGTGTGTATGTGTGTGTGTGTGTGTGTGTGTGTGTGTGTGTGTGTGTGTGTGTGTGTTAAATCCGCAGTCACTCGCCCTTGACTCGGTACCACGGTGGCACAGGCATCCAAAAAAAACAAGCTACACAACTGTAACGTGTGTGCAGAGGGCCTAGGTCAGTCCCATGTAGGCTCCTTTGCTGTCATTCAGTCTCTCTGAGCCCCTATAGACCCAGGTTAGTAGATCCTGGGTGTTCTTGTGGTGTTCTTGATCCTTCTGGCTCCTGTAATTCTTCTTCCCCCCTCTTTCTCCAGACTCCCCAAGCTCTGCCTTATGTTTGGCTGTGATCTCTGCATCTGTTTCCATCTGTTGCTGGGTGAAGGCTCTTTGGTAATGATTAAGGTAGGCTCCTGTCTGTAAGTATAACAGAATATCATTAGCAGTGTCAGGGCCAACCCCTGACACTGTTAATGATACTCTGCTATGCTAGCAGACAAGAACTTAGCACAAGTGTCTTCTGAAAAGTTCCCCCCAGCTGCTGATGGAAACATGCTGAGACCCACAGCCAAACATTAAGAGGAGCTTAAGGCATCTTGTAGAAGAATTGGGGATGGAGCAGACAGAAGGAGCCAGAGGAGACAAGAACTCCATAAGAAGACCAACAGAGTCAACTAACCTAGGCACATGGGGCCTTACAGAGACTGAAGCATCAACCACAGATTATGCATGGTCTGGACCCAGACTCCCTACATGTATGTAACCAATGGGCAGCTTGGTCTTCATCTGACAAGTGGAGCAGAGGTTATCTCTGACATGGACTCTGTTACCTACTTTTGGATCACTTTTCCCTAGCTGGGCTGCCTTGTGTGGCCTCAGTCGAAGAGGATGTGCCTACTCTTCATGATACTTGATGTGCCAGGGTGGGTTGGTGATGGTGGGGATGCTCCCCTTTCCTGGGCCTAAGAGGAGGAGAAAGTGGGAAGCAGATGGGAGGGGTGGACTGGGAGGAGAGGAGGGAGGGAGCTTTAATCAGGATGTAAAGGGAATTTATTAATTTAATTAGAAAAAAAGAATGGGCTCATGTAAGGAAAATTCTGAGTGCTTATGAGATAACTCCAAGAAAGCAAGAAAAGTGACTTAGTTAGGGGTTCTGTTGCTGCAGTGAAACACCATGACCAAAAAGCAGGTTGGGAAGAAAAGGGTTTATTCAGCCTACACTTCCACATTGGTGTTCATTACCAAGGAAGTCAGGACAGGAACTCAAACAAGGCCGGAACCTGGAGGCAGAGCGGATGCAGAGAACTTGAAGGGTTACTGCTTACTGGCTTGCTTCCACTGGCCTGCTCAGCCCGCTTTCTTATAGAACCCAGGACCAACAGCCCAGGAATAGCACCACCTACAGTACACTGGGTCCTCCCTGTCAATAACTAATTAAGAATATGTCTTACAGCTGCATCTTATGAAGGCATTTCCTCAAGTTTCCCTTCATTCAAATGCCTCTGGATTGTGTGTAAGGTGACATAAGAGTAGCCAGAACAAGAGTATTGTGACCTCAGTTCTTTAAAACACAGAATTATTCTTGGAACGTGCTTTTGTGCCCCTCGTAAGTATAATAGATAGGAGTGAGTGTATTTTATAATATTCATTACAACTGGCTCTTGTTATTTGTTTATATGCCTCTGTGGAAAAGCATGTTTTTGTCACATGCTGCTTGTTCAGCATATGTGGCCCATGCTTGTGATTATACTTTACTGATGTGCTCATCTTAACCCTCATAGTATAAATTGTCTGATGCTCTGACATCAGATTTTCTGTTCAGATTCATACCTGTTCTTTTTTAATTGTGTACAAATTTATATCCCTATCATGGCCCCTCCCTCCTCTCCTCCTCCTCCTTCCCTCACTCCTGCTTCCCCATATCCCCCTCCCTTTGTCCTCAAAAAGGGGGAGATCTCCCCCACTTCTGACCAATTCACTTCAGCACATCAAGGACTGAGCTCTTCATCCACTGAGGCCAGGCAAGGCAGCCCAGTTAGGGCTAAGTGATAGAAAGCAGGCAACAGAGTCCATTTCATATATAGCATCTGCTCAACCTACTAGGGGACTCACATGTACATCACAAATTTCCCATCCATTACATATGTGTAGGGAGCCTAGGTCGAGTCTATGCATGGTCTTTGTTTGGTGCTTCCATCTCTGTAATCCCCCTGCATCTATGTTACTTGACTCTGTTGGTCTTCTTGTCGTGTTCTTGTCCCCCTCTGCATCCTTCTGCCCTTCCCTCATACTCTTCCACAGGACTCCCTGAGCTCCACCTAATGCTTAGCTGTGAGTGTCAACATCTGATTAAATCGCATACGGGATAGCTCCCTATCTACAAGATATACACAGATAAAGATACAGTAGAGACTGAGAGAATGGCCAACCAGTGCCTGGCCCAACCTGAGACCCTCCCCATGGGAGAGAGCCAACCCCTGACACGATTAATGATTCTCTGCTATGTTTACAGACAGGAACCTAGCTCAAGCATCCTCTGAGAGGCCCCACCCCCACCTCCCAGCTGCTGGTCAAATGTATCTTATTTTGTAATTGAGTTGTTTTCTTGATGTCCCATTTTTGTTTGTTTTTCTTTTGTTGTTGTTGCTCTTCTTTATATATTTTAGATATTTGCCCTCTACATAGTGTAAATTTCTCTCTCTTTTTTTGTGGTGCATATGTGCCTATAAATATAACTGATAGTGACGGTATACAATCCAATGTTAAACTTCACAATTTCAGAACATCTATTCTGACTCTGTAAAACATACCTGAGATGAATGGACTTGGGGTTTAACTAATTTTACTGTGTATGTATTGGGCTGAGATTCTCACTAGAAGACAGAGATCGCCGATTCCTCTAGTATCACTAGCTAGTTTGTTCAGATTTGTCTTTACCTCCAAATTGCAGAAATTACAGGCCATCAGGATCACTTGTTATTTGCATAGGTGCTGGGAATCCAGATCCCAGTTCTCATGCTTAGCGGAAGGCAGTTTACCCCCTCAGCTACTCCCCACCCCTGCTCTCATTCTTGAATCCTGGATTTCATAAAGATAAATAACAGACTTGTGCACACAGGACTTACAGCATGAATGTAGAATAGAGACAGGAGAACATAGAAGGGGGCGGAGAGGATGTGAGGGTAAATGTAGTTAAATATACAATATACTTGAAAGAAAGTCTTTCTTTAAAGGACAACACTATGCACACTGAATATACGCAATTTTTTTTTTTTTTTTTTTACAAACTAGCCTGTTAGAAAAGATGTGTATACAAAGAATTGGTGTGTTAGCTTGCTTTGTGTTACTGTGATAAACATCATGAATCAAATCATCTTTGAAAAGAAAGAAACATAAGGCATCAATCATGAATCAAGAAAATCCCCCACAGTCTTGTCTACAGGCCAGTCTCATGCAGATATTTTCTCAGCTGAGGTTCCTTCTCAGAAGATTCTAGCTAGCTTGTCTCAGGTTGGGAAAAGCTAACCAACACAAAATGGTAGACTCACAGTTTTCACAATACAAACAATAATGTTCAAGCTGAACTCAGGGCAGGAGGAATAATGTCTTGAATACTTCAGTGTGATGGTAACTGTGAGGTTGGTTGAGGTGGTTCGAACCAGAACTCAAACTCTGCATGCTGAGAGAGGATTGCTTCAAGTTTGAAGCTATCCTGGGATAAGTGTTAAGTTCCAGGCTATCCTAGGCTATGGAACCAGACCTTTCTCAGAAAAAAATAAAACTAAGAAGTAATGGGAAGGTTATGAGAAAGAAAATGGTTACATCAATATAAAGTATCATTTGTTTCCTGTCAAAATTGAATATGGTCCATCTCTACTTTTATGACATTTTCTGTCCCACTCTACAATTTTCTCAGTGTTCCCACCTTGCTCATCTGGGGCTTACAAATCTCTAGGCATTACCTACTTCATAGAGATTCCTAAATGTAACATTTTTTTCTTTTTTCTTGCTTCTAAGGATATCATGGCATTGTTCAGGTACCATACTATACTGATATTCCCTATGCCCAACAAAACTCTCAAAAGGGAGCTCGGTTTTCTACTGAAGACTTTCTCATGAATTGTACAATGCAGTGTCAAGAATTCTAGCTTTCAGTATTTTCTTAATACTGTTGATAGATGTGTTCTCAGTTCCCTCTTGTCCTTTCCTATTTAGAGTTCACTACAGAATAAGTTCTTTAAAGAGGCTGAGTAAATAGCAAATGCTATTTGGCGTACTGCACAGTAAATGATCATATAAAATATATATTGCCTAACATGAAATCATATATCAAGGTGAATTACTAGTTTTCCATATTAGTGTACTATCTTTACTATGTTCTATCCTGATTTCTACTGAGAATTTGTCATTTACTTATCACAGAGCATTTTAAAATTCTTTTGATCTTCATTAATATTTGTGCTTGTGCATATAAGACAATAAGGGTCAATAATTTATTGACAGAAGTCCATGTTCACTCTTTTTATAGGGTATGACACATTAGTTCACTGATATGTGTGTTTTGTAAACATACAGAGAAAATATTCATATAGACAACAAAGATCTTTTTCTTAGCCATAAACCAAATGTATAGTTTTTGCCAAAGTGTTTTATTTAATAAAAATTAATGAGTTAGATTGTTTCTAACATTTTAATCATTAAACAGTTTGATCTCAGAAATGTGGTTCTTTTGTGGGTTTGGGTACATGTATGCATCCACACATATTTACACATATGCAGGCCAGAGAAATTAGGGGTCTTCCTCAGTCGTTGGGTACCTTGGATTTTGAGTCAA
The DNA here is from genome assembly GCF_903995435.1 of Acomys russatus. Lineage (NCBI taxonomy): Eukaryota > Metazoa > Chordata > Mammalia > Rodentia > Muridae > Acomys > Acomys russatus. The sequence continues at coordinate 68,552,846 of NC_067137.1, forward strand.
GTATTCTTACTGTTTCAGATAGGCTGGCAGACCAGCAAGATTCTGTGACATTCTGCCTAACTCTGCCCTCAGCACAGCACTTAAACACCTTGATGTAGTCATTCCCTGCATGGGTGCTAGGGATATGAAATCAATTCTTGATTATTGTGTTTCAAGCTTTTTACTCACTGAACAGTATCTTCCATATAAATTTGTTGTTTTATGTCATGGTTTTACTAATTCTCTTACCAGTATGTATTTATGAATTGGTCTGCATTTAGTCTCACCTAGATTCTGAATTAGAAGAAGAGTAGTGAACTTTAAGTGAGACCACATAGTTTATTTTGGGGGACAAAAAGTATGTGTTAATAATTAGCAACAGGGGATATGTAACCTAAATTGTCCACCTCCTATAACCAGGCAAGACTTCCAATGGAGGGATAGAGACACCAACCCTTCCCACAAAACCTAAAACCCAAAATATGTCCTGCCTACAAGAGGTGCAGGGATAAAGATGGAGCAGAAATTAAAGGAATGGCCAACAAATTACTGGCTCAACTTGAACCCATCCCATGAGAGAGAGCCACGCCCTGCTATGCTTGCAGACAGAAGCCTAACATACCTGTCCTCTGAGAGACTTCCAGCAGCTGATGGAAACAATGCTGAGACTAACAGCCAAACATTAGCTAAAGCTTGGAGAATCTAGTGGAAGTGGGGGAGGAAAGATTGAAGAAGCCAGAGAGGTCAAGGGTGCCACAAGAAAACCTACATAATCAACTAACCAGGGCCCAGAGGGGATCACAGGTACTGAACCACCAACTAAAGAACATGCATGGATGGACCTAGGTTCTCTACATATAAATAATATGCAGCTTGATCTTCATGTGGGACTCCTAACAGCAGGAGCAGGGGCTGTCTCTGACTCTGTGGCCTGTCTTTGGATCCCTTTCCCCTAACTGGGCACATCAGTAGGACAAGATGTGCCTAGTCTTACTGCAACTTGATATGCCAAGGTGAGTAGATAGAGGCCTCCTCTTCTACCAGGAGAAAGGGAGGAGGCAATGGGGGAGATGAAGCGTGAGGGAGGGGCTGGGAGAAGAGAAAGGAGGAGAAGCTGCTATCCAGATGTAAAGTTAATTAATTGGAAAAAGATAACATACTTCCAAATAAAGTCATTGATGGCATTAAATATGTCTAGCAAAATTAAAAGATTGGATTGTATTTTGCTTTCTGTTCATAAATATTTTGATTTGGTCTGTCTTCCAAAAGTTATGGGCTCAATGCTTGATGGTGGGACCATCTGGCAATCTGAATGGTGGGACCATCAAGAAGTGGGGCTCAGTGAGAGGAGCAGAAGTCACTGTGAGTGTTGTCCTGGGGAAGAACTCAGGGCGGAACTGCAGTACGTGTTTTCGGGAGAACACTTGTAATTAAAGAGCAAACCTGACCTTGGGATCTCTCCCTATGGCACATATTCCTGCTAGTGTACTTACAGAACTAAGAAGATGCTGGAGGCATACCCTTGACCAAGCACGACTCTGCTTTATGAAGTACTAAAGCTGCCTGGGCTCAGGCATTTTGAGTTTTTTTTAAAGGTTATTTATTATTTATTTTACGTCCCAATTGTAGGCCCTCGCTCCTCTCCTCCCAGTACCATCTTCCCTCCCTCTTCCCACACTCACTTCCTTCCCTCATCCCCAGAAATGGGGAGCCCTCTCTTACCAGTCCACCCCAGCACATCAAGTCCCATGATGACTGAGAGCACCTTCTTCCCCTGTGAGCTTGTGAGGCAGTCCTGCCAAGAGGAGGAGATTGAATATCAGGCAACAGAGTCCATGTCAGAGACAGCCCCTGCTCCCCTTACTAGGGGGCCCACATGAAGGCAGAGCTGCCCTTTGGCTATAGACCTAAGACAGGATAGGCTTCTGGAAGACATGGGGCTTACTCTAGCTAATACTTCTGGTAGCAGGGGTCATGGAGACTGAAGAGGAAACCCTCTAACTAGACAGGACTCCTAGTGGAGGGAGAGGAACACCAACTCAGGCATTTTATTTTTTTAATAAATTTATTCATATTACATCTCAATTGTTATTCCATCCCTTGTATCCTCCCATTCCTCCCTCCCTCCCACTTTTCTCCTACTCCCCTCCCCTATGACTATGACTGAGGGGGATTTCCTCCCCATGTATATGCTCATAAGGTATCAAGTCTCTTCTTGGTAGTGTGCTATCCTTTCTCTGAGTGCCACCAGGCCTCCCCATCCAGGGGACGTGGTCAAATATGAGGCACCAGAGTCCGTGGGAAAGTCCCCACTCTCCACTCAACTGTGGAGAATGTCCTGTCCATTGGCTAGATCTGGGTAGGGGTTCGAAGTTACTGCACGTATTGTCCTTAGCTGGTACCATAGTTTGAGCAGGACCCCTGGGCCCAGATCCACCCATCATAATGTTCTTCTTGTAGGATTCTTGGACCCTCTGGATCCTTCTATTTCCCCATTCTCCCATGCTTCTCTCACCTAGAGTCCTCAGACATTTTATAATAGAAAGAGAACCCCCCAACAGAGTAATAAAGTATCATGGAGGAAATGAATAATTTTATTAGATTAATTGATTTTTTTGTTTGTTTCTCCATCAAATAGATACAGGGGTCTCATTATGAGTCTGTTTATCAGTAGTTGGCAACAGAATCTTCTCTGGAAGAATCCAGACTCTTGTTTTTTGTTGTTTACCAAAATGTAATATGCTACATATAAAATATTCAGCATATATTAAAGTGGATCGGACTCTGTGAGCACTTGGAGCCTTAATAGTCATCCAAGAGACTAATGACCGTGCTGTAGAAGAGAATAAAGTCCCAGGAGCTGAGTCCTAAATTCATGCATTTAGGTTCAGTCTGACCTCACATATTATAAGCTATATAGTAAGAGTCCACATTTTTAGAAAGTAAGGATTTTGAATAAATTTTACCAAAGTTGATTACAACAGAATTTTTATGCAATTTTATTTTCTAACATCTGTCTCAAAGCCACTGCAATTATTGATTTTATAATACTTATAATCAGGGAAATAAGAATTTTAATTTTTACATAATAATCAATTCTTAAGAAGTAAAAACTTATGTACAAATAGGTCCCATTCACTTACCCCGGACATTTTCCAAGAGGTATCATCTTTCCCAACCATGATATAAAATCTAAATCAAAAAGCTGTACTGACAATGAAACAGTGTAGTTACTTTGGTTTGAAAATAAGAAAATCAGTAATAATGAAAAAGAGGTTGCTTAAAATCTCTTGTGGTTCTGAATTTTTAATAGATTTATCAACACCGTAGTATTTTCTTTTTATGAAAACAAAAATCAAACTTGAGTAAACACAGAATCTCCCCTGCAGTAGATTTCAAAATAATTTTATGAATAAAAAATAATTATACATCAAGACAGAAAAGTAGCTGTACAAGCACTCTGTATGGACAGAGAACAGTTGTCCGTCTTGCTTCTGGTCCAGCTACATCAGTTTATATGAGACAGAGCGGAGCAGAACTAGACACATACCACATAAACATAAGTGTTTGTAAAGCTGATGAAATTAAGATGGGCCTTGCATAGAATCAGTATTCTGATTTAGATTTTACATCATGGTTGGGAAAGATGTTATCTACTGGAAACTGTTCGGGGTGAGTGCATGGGACCTATAGTACATAATTTTTTACTCCTTATGAGTTGATAATTATGTGAAAATTAAAGTAATATTTAAAAGCAAGTACTAAGACCAGTCCACATCAGAGGGAAGGTGATTGCACTTTGACACGAATACCAGGAAACAGGACTCTGGGGATGGGGTCAGGTGAAATACTACCTTTCACCTCAAATAGGCTAAAATTAAAAGTTCTTATATGGAGTGGGGCTCAGTGCTAGGAATTCATCGCAGGCCCAGTACATACTAGGGAATTATTTAACCACTGTCCTACATTCCTAGCTCCAAACTTGCTATCATCTCTCCTAAATGGGTTCAGTTCATAGCTTTATATAGATATTATACCAGCCTTTTATTTTTAAAGTAACATTCGGCAAACTACTTGGAGTTAGTCTTGGCCTCTTTCATTCTTTCACATTCTGTGTACTAAACTAATTATTTTACTTTTCATGCACATCAAGGTCTCAGTTATGTCTCACCACTTCCAGGGCTACTGTGTGCCAAGCTGTTTCAACTCCACCTTAAGTATTGGCACAGTCTCCTAAGGGCACCTGTGCCTGTCACTGTCTTCCTCTGTTCTCTGCTCAGCCTTGATGATGAGTTTATTAAACTGTAGGGTAGATTATATTACCCCTCTGGTACCACACTTCAGTTAGAAACTGGACACAGGCACTTCCCTTGGAACATACCAGGCATATTTGTGTCTCTTTCACTTTCAAGGAGTATTCCTCTTCCTGCATGAAATTTGCTTTTATCTTTTTCTTGTCTTTTGAGATGCTACAGGCTTTATCAAGGCCTTCTGTGACCAACCTGTTTTGTGTTGCAGGCCATACATTTCTTGGTTATCTTTCCTGCTTTTTCCTTGATATGATTGCCTTTATCTATAGCATACATACATACATACATACATACATACATACATACATACATACATACAATTTAATATTTTGATAGTCTATTTTTATAATCAGAGTGAATAGTCCCTATTGTCAAGGCCTTTTGTTTAGTTTGGTTTGTATCTGAATGTCCTAATAGCATTTATGTTTGACATTCAGGAATCAATGACATTGACCAATTGCCAACTGTGCTTATAACACATCAACTGAAATCTAGTGAGGCTGGTTCTCCAGAAAAGTCCTGGCATGTAGTATTCACTGAATACCTGCTATAGCTGTGGAGTAAATGGAGGCCACACTGTAATTTAATGTCTTCCTTTCCCTACTTAAGATTCCGTAAGTGTTCTCTAGTATACTTAAATACTCTACAAATACTTGGTTAAAATACTATCTTAGTTGCAATGCATATATGTATCATACTTTAAATTCTTTTTATAAAGTTAAATGTTTAGCTTGATTATAATTTTGTACCCTTGAATACTGTGAACAATATTTTATATATAATTATTTAGCTATATTTAACAAGCAAAAGATTTTTCAGGTTTTTTTCAGTAAAGAACATAGATTAAAGGTCACTTGATTCCAGAATGTTGCAATGAAAAAAATACCAATCTGGTTTTCATCTACTGCTCCTGATTTCAGTTCCACAGACCAAAATAGAAACAATTACTTTGAACTTCTTTAGCTGTTCATTCTACTATTTGTGTCTAAATGCAGCCTTGTGTAATTTCTTACTTTTGAGTTGGGGGTGGGTGATCTTTTAGTTATTGCTATGGAGAATGTTGTTTTCTTCCCTTTTTCTTTAGCCTTTGTACTTTTGTAAGTAGATAGTCTATATGACCACTTGAATTTTTCAGGCATTTGAATACATTACTGGCACTGTACTTTATTTCCTGACGTAATTAATATACAAACAGTGTTGTTACCGGTACATTTTAAAATGAGCTACTTTTCCTGTATGCCATGATTACAGACATAAAAAGACAGATCAATATGATCTTCCTATTGGCCTTGTTTGGTAGTATGGCCTACTACCATAAGTTTTTTCATTCTCTTGTTTCTGATTTTACTGTATCAGCAAGGTGTTGGTAAGCATATGTGCATGTGTATCCCTCCCTTACTGCATGTTTGGGTTTTTTTTTCTAATTTGAATTTCATAATATTACTTTGTGAATTTGATATTTGTGAATTGTGATATTTGATATTGATAAGTAATGATGGAAAAATAAAAATGTGATTGTAAGCTTCCCTACAGGAATTGTTACGGAGTGGTAATACTTATTTTTAGGGATGAAGGCATCCATGTGTAGTACAAACAGTGAGTTTCAGCATAGACCAATGTGTTTTGTGAACTGTCTTTGAGTAGGTTCTGGAACCTTTATTCAAGCTTTGTGTTGCCTGGTCTTTGAACTTGATATTTCCTCGATCAACTAAGTCAATTTCTCTGCTTCTTGTGCCCATCTCATACCTGCCTGTTGTGTATTCAGTTCTTTGTCTTTGTCCAAACTGGAGGTAGAAGACAGTGCGTGCTGACATAAAGGACATGAGGTTTGCGGGGAAGTTCCTCTGTGCCTGCTGGCACCAGCACTTCTTTCTTGCCTCTCCTGCAACTAATTGTTCCTCTTTTCTTTTACTGAGCTAAGACCTTTTAGTAATACACTGATGGAGATGTAGAAGAGGAGCCTGTGGTATTTTGCTGGGACAATGCCTGAGTCACTGTGAAAGTAGTTCCTGGTAGAGTTCTAGCTTAAGCTTGTTACTTCCTAAGTAGCGGTCATCAATTCTTTTCGGAAGCATGGATTAGAGTAATCATATATTTTTATAATAATACGTATGAGCCTGACCTATAGTGTTCTGAATTACAATGCTTACTCTGACCATGAAAACATTCCACCATAGACTTTGTGTTTGAAAAGTGAAGTGAGGGAAAGTACTTCCCAACTTTGTTTTAAGGTGATTGATTTGTTTGTTTGTTTAAAGATACACTAACAATGTATTTATTTTATGTTTCCATTTATTTATTTATTTAATCACAACCCTGCTTTACTTCCCTCCAAGTGGCACCCTCACACCCCCTCTCATCTTCTCCTTTTCTTATTCTCCAAGAATGGGAGGTCCCATGAGTACCAACCCACACTGGCACATCAGGTCTCATCAGGGCTAAGCACATCTTCCACTGAGGCCAGACAAGGCAGCCCAGCTACAGGAACAGAATCTAAAGATAGGCAATGGAGTCAGAGACACATGTGTAGGGCGCCTAGATCCAACCCATAAATGTTCAGTCTCCGTGAGCCACCATGGCCCCAGGTTAGTTGACTCTGTAGGTCTCTTATGGCGGCCTTGACCTCTGTCTCCTTCAATTCTTCCTTTCATTCTTCTACAAAACTCCCCGACCTTGTACTATTGTTTGGCTGTGGGTATCTGCATCTGTTTCCATCAGCTGCTAGATGAAGCTTCTAAGAAGACAATTATGTTAGGTTCTAGTCTGCAAGCATAACAGAGTATCATTAAAAGTGTCAGGGGTTGGCTCTCCCATGTGGTGTCTCTCCAGTTGGGCCAGTCATTAGTTTGTTATTCCCTCAATCTCTGTTCCATCTTTATTCCTACACTACTGTAGGCAAGAAAAACTTGGGGTTGCAAGTTTTATGGGTTTGTTGGTATCCCTTTCCCTCCAGTTAAAGGTCCCACCCCTTCCGCATTACAAGAGGTTCCGTATCTACCGCTGCTAGGAATCTCAGCTGAAGTCACCCCGTAGACTGCCCAGGAGCCACCCCTGTCCCAAACATGCCCACCTTCACCAATTTCAGTTCTCTCTCCTAGTCCTCTCATTCTCTCTCCCACCCAGTCCCTCCTTCTATCTGTTTCAGATGTTTATTTTATTTCCCCTTCTAAGTGGGATTCCAGGATCTTCCCTTGGGCTCTCTTTATTACTGATCGTCTTCGGATCTGTGGGTTGTAGCATGGTTATCCTACACTTTATGGCTAGTACCCACTTATCAGTGATTATATACCATGTGTGTCTTTCTGGGTCGTAGTTACCTCACGCAGGATGATATTTTCTAGTTCCATCCCTTTGCCTACCAATTGTATTACGTCTTTGTTTTTAATAGCTGAGTAATATTCTGGTAAATGTACCATACTTTCTTTATCCATGCTTCAGTTGAGGGACATCTAGGTTGTTTCCAGTTTCTGGCTATTACAAACAAAGCTGCTATGAATAAATGGAAAGAAATTTCAAGCAGTGCAACTACAATTAGAGATGAGACAAGGCTGCCCACTCTCTCCCTAACTATTCAGCATAGTACTTGAAGTTTAGCTTCAGCAGTGGGACAACTAAAAGGGATGAAAGGGATATACAGATTGGAAAGGAAGAAGTCAAAGTATCGTTGTTCACATAAGTGACCCCAAAAAGTCTACCAGAGAACTACTATACCTGATAAACGCCTTAAGCAAAGTGGCTGGACACAATTAACTGAAAGTAAATCAGTAGCCCTTCTTTATACAGATGATAAATGGGCTGGAAAAGGATTTAGGGAAACAACATTGTTCATAATAGCCACAAATAACATAAAATATCTTGGTGTAACTCTAATGAAGCAAGTGAAAGTCCTATGTGACAAAGCTTGAAATCTCTGAAGAAAGAAAGTTTGTCTTAGTTTTGACCTAATTTCTCTATTAGATTAGAATTAGTGTTTGGTATTATTATTCATTTTATGTCTTTTATAAGCTCTGATGGTATTTTAGTGCAACATTGGAAGAAAATGGTCAAGTGAATTTTTCTTCTCTGTCAGTTTTAGCTGTTTGCAGTAACCAAATCTCACACAAAGTTGTGCTGCAAAGAATGGGTACAGTATATATTAAATTGTCTCTTGTGCTGTGTATATGGTGATACTTTAAAAAGTATAGTGCAAAGTCCCAATTGTTATCTAAAACACAACAAATCTAATTTGATGTATTTCAAAACATTATACAGTTTCCAAACGTAAATGTATTTTTTAAATAGTAGAATGTCAGATAGATTTAATGTATCTTGCCTGCATAGAAATTTTAAGACATAATATACAATTCTTCATTAGAGATTATATAAAAATTTCAATAAAAAGTAACTATATTTACTAGCTAGTGTGGTTTTCAGTAACAACACATCATTATTGTTTTAGTATGTTGAGATAAAAGCTGATTTAATGATGCAGTGCATCTGAAGAATTTTAGTCTGTACACTTATTTTCAAAAAAATCTAACATTCATAAATTGATACATCTATGATATGCCAGCAAGCACAAAATGAGTTTATTGTGTTGCTCAGTGTTGGTTAGTTTTTCTGTTATGTTGATGCATTAAAACAGATATTAAATTTTATCATTAATTCAGTGCCTGGTCTCTCATCAAATCCCCTTAATTACAAAGTGACTCCAAGGATTAGACAGCATGGATTTTAATTTTAACTGAAACAAAAAGGCATCTTGCAAAATCACTCTTGTCTACTGACTCATACAGATTTTTTAAGACCCTATAATTTATTGCTTATTTTTAAAATTTGATACAAAAGCATATTGCTAACATTTTTGTTCTCTGCTTCCTATGAAATATATTATTAGAATATATTTCAGAATCCTTTAAAAACCTTTTCTGGTGAGTTGCAGCTTTGGGGGAGTTTAGGTAACTTGTAGCTTTGCTCTTAGGTTTTAGCTTTGGATCTTACACAACTTCACTTGGATTTGTGACATATGTGAGTTTTTATTTCTACTTCCTTAGTAGTTTCAGTCATACACCCAGGCTTTCTATTTGGTGAAAGAGTTTCATGTACTGTTCCTGTGCTGGCCGAGGTTCATGGTTATTTAGGTAAACCTTCACTTCTTTTTGTTACTTGCTATTTTTATGTCTAGAAGTGTTCTGATGTTTTACTCTGAAGAGGTGTCAAACATTCTGCCCTTCTTCCTCAAAATGATCTATGTTACATACCATTCACTTCAAATGTCTTTGTAACTGCTTTATACTAAATTAAGAGTCTAACAAAATTAATTATCAAAGTGATACGAAAAAGTATAGTTGCCCACTTTTTTTTTTTTTTTTTGCTCTGTTACTTGGTGGTCAGGTTTTAGCCCTGAGATGCCTCTTTATGAATCTACTTCTAAGTGTTTTCAATCTACTTTATTGTATTTACTATATCTAGTTTTATCTAGATCCATAAATTTGTAGGTAGTTCTTGATTTTTTTGAAAAATAAAGAATATTAACCTCAAAACATCCTGAGGTGGTTTATTTATTACTGATACATTCTGTTCTTTTCATTTCACTTGCACCACGTGAGAGTTTGTAAAACACGGGAAATAGCACTCCTCCAGTTTAGTAAATGTTGTGTTTCTTTGATTTTTTTCTTGAGTTTTATTTTTAAATTACATCCCCTTTGTTAGTCTTAAGCTGGATTTTTATATGCTGAAAAATATTTAGCTCATCTTGGCAGAGGAATAAATAAATTGCCTAGAAACGGATTGTTTACGTAATATTAGATGGTAATATAAACCAACAAAAGCAAGGAAATTAACTTCTAAGGCTGACACACTGTCCTTCCCTTGCTCCTTTGTGCCAGAGGTATCATGTGTATGTTATAATACCAATGCACAGTGAACTCCATTAAGAATGGTCAAACTTAATTCTAAGTTTCTTGACGTTAATATTATTTGTCTCTTAATGCTATATAGCGTTCTTCAAATGTGGGCTGAGGCAACACATAGGTGTTTCTGAACAGGATGGTTAAAATTTATTTGATTTTAGATCACTTTATTGTTGACTACCTCTGAGAGGCCACTTACTATGCAGCAAGGATATCAGTTCTTTATATTTTTACAAAGAACAAACGTTTAAAAATATATCAAGGAATTTTCCAAAAATGTAGTTACTAATGAAACTCTTTATTTTTTTCAATTTTATTCCTGCTTTTTCCCTTTTTCTCTCTTAGTGTATCTGAGCAGTTAAAACTGCCTTATTATGAATAATCAAATACACAAGTGTTGTAACTGTATAGAACAGTTCTGATATAAATTACATAAGATAATTAATTATGAAATTTTGAGGCTAGCTCTGAAGCTCCCCAAGTAACCTCCCAACATTAGTTTTGAGAAATGATAAATATTTGGAGATTCTCTTAACAGCATTGGTTTCTCAATGATTATGGAAAAATTCAGCTTTAGTTTCTAGATTCATTAGCTAGGTGGTAACTCATCAAATGCTAGTGAATTCTATGCCAGCTTTTGGCGGGTTCTTTTATAAAATTACAGTGGCTAGGCTGACATTTCATGTTAGAAAGTTGATTCTATTTGAGTATGTGAATTTCTTGTTTTGTAATAAGTTGGGAAGTACTTTATTTTCTGTTTCTATTTTTTTTTTTTTCGTAAGTAACCATTTGTTCTCCAATTTTAGGTATGCCTGGAACATAGTTTTCTCAAAGTATTACCTACCTTAATTGAAAATTTTCTAGGATCCTTAATATTAGTGATTAGTGTACCCAACATCACAGGGGGAAACATCAGACATTTTCTGTAAAAAACTATATGACAGAAAAGCATTCCAAATGTCACTAGAAGTTTCTGCTCATGTAAACTAAAGAATTGACTATAAAGCATGGTAGAAAATAGTGTAAGTTCAAGGGTTGCAATACTTCTTTAAGAATTTTTATTTTATTTTATTATTATTTAATTGGCTTCATTTAAAACTACAGAATAGAATGTTCTATTTACTAGAGATTTGTGAAACAATTCTTTAATCTCTTACTTATTCTGAGGTGTTGAAAGGTGAAACATTTGACATTTTCTTTTCTGGCATTGCTTTAAAAACACAGAGGGCGGGAAAGAGGCGTTGCCACATCAGTGTTCTGGGTGTTTGCGGTTGTCCATGACAGCAGCTCCAGTTTAAAACACCTGTGTTTACTTTCCAGCTTTTCAGACTCTGCCTGAAAGTGGCCTGAGAAAGGCATAGGCTTTCGTGTTAGCTGCGTTTTCACAGTACTAGGGGGGAAAAAAATCTCTTACAACTTTCTACTTTCCTTTCTGTAACAGAATTTAGCACCTTCCGTATTTTACACATTTTATCTCTGCATATTACATAAGCATGTAAGAGAGTGTGTGGTTTATTTAATTGATTATGCATTATACTGTAAAAGGGCCATTTGTGTTTTTAAGTATCTTCTCAACCCTTTTGTCTTTTGTTCACTGACTAGGTAAAGTTTGAGGCACTGTTAACTTAGACCATCTACATATGTTTTCTTTAACAACTGAAAGAAATTTATTGAAAATTGAAACACATTCTTGAAGGGAGAAATGCAAGAAAATTTCATGGACCAAGTATGTTATAACATGTATTTTATTACATTGTAAAATTTTAAGCCATTATGGGAATTTTTTCTATTATAAATTGACAGGTTTTAACACTATTTTAAAAACTATTTTATAAATCGACCAATCTAAAAGTTCCCTGTGGCTTTCTAGTACCTTGAAAACTAGTTGAAGGTTTGGCTATATGTAGTTTGGCTAGTGCTACCCGATTTTAGACATGTGACTTTAAATATTTTATATATTTCTTTTCCTTTTATCAATCACATGACACCCATATGTTATGTAAATCTTTATTAGTCTCACTTTGAAAAGTTTTTGGCTGTGGCATTTCAGTCGTATAAGTGTTTTTTCTGGTCTGTTTCTAAATGCGGATCTTTATTACAGTAGATGGAGTTGGCTGCCGTGCACTCTGTAGTTCGTTTCTGATGTGCTTCTGACCACAGCAGAAGCTCAGCTCTGAGCAGATCCTGGAAAGCCTGATGGGCATTTAAATGATTTTGTATTTTGACAAGGAATTGATCTTTCTTTTCCCAGTTCTTCTTCCTAATACCTACTTTTTTTGTGTGTATTTGGAGCTATTTTTAAATAACCAGGGCCGAAGTTATATGTTCTCACTACAGCAAACTGAGACAGAGAAAGACAGACACAGAGAGAAGAGATTTGGACATACCTTCAGGAAATGTATTCTCTACCCCAGCCTATCCATAAATCCCAGGTTTAGAACCCCAGTCGTCTGAGTCATCATTTCTTAAGAGCACTGTTAATGCCTTAGACAATAGTTTAGAAAGTTATTAATGTGTTAGATCAGAAAAGTCAGTGTATCAAATACTGAATTGATTAAGGGCTTGGGACAAATCACCATGCTAGGCATTAAATGATAACACAAAGCAATAATTGACTTTATTAACATTAAAGATAATATTTTATTTTTGTCATTATACAAGGTTATCAAAGAAATTGTTTGTTCATATTATCCTCATGCACATTACCTCCTCTTACTCCTCATCCTGCCTTCAGTTAATCACTCTTGTTTCCCAGACAGTTATAACTTGACGTTTGTGTCATAAAAATAAATAGTATTTTAACCCTATACTCTATATTTCATGATGGTTTTGTGTGTGTGTGTGTGTGTGTGTGTGTGTGTGTGTGTGTGTGTGTGTGTGTGTGTGTTTACTTTAATCTCAGCATCAGTATGGTGAGGAATACTCTGGGTGCAGATACTACAGTAAAAGAACTGTACATTACAATGATGTGGGTGAAGAAATAATAAAGTATAAGTGGAAATAACAAGTGAAATTGTTTCTTAAATATAAAAGAAATTAGAAAAATGCAAAATGTTTTTTAAATATAGAAAAAACAAATTATTTTATATGGCATAAATTATGTAACAAGTAACAGATATTTACAAAGATTTGAACAAATGTTAGATAATATGGACCAGTATTTTTTTAACTCTTGAAGCACCAAGAAAAAAAAAGAAACATAGACTGGTGGTGCGATGGATCAGCGGGTAAAGTTGCTAACCATCAAGCCTGAAAACCTGAAGTTGACAGTCAGATCCCACATGGTGGAAAGAGAAAACTGACTCCTGTGAGCCGTCTTCTACCCTCTCTATGTGCACCATGGCATGCATGCACTTGTACACACATACGCACACACACACACACACACACACACACACACACACACAGGACACAAAGTTACATAAATAAAATATAATAAATATGTTTTCAAAAGAACAACTTTTTAAATTCCATTCTTTTTTTTTATGTGCCTGTAATGAGGAAGTAAAGGAGAGAAAAGATCATTTTAGAGCTGTTAACAAACTTGTTTCCAGAAACTCAGATTGCTTCACTTGGTCATGGAACCTGATGCCATGTTTTCAGTAGGTGTGCCAGCTCTGTCCTGGTGATGCTTTCCACCAGGCACTGCTATGTGTCAGGTGTGTTGTGTAAGATTTATAATTCCCCAACAAAGCACTTAACATATATCTGTCTGAAACATTAACTTCCCTATTTATTAAGCTAGTTCTGTATGTATGTGTGTCCTCTTTGCTTGTGTGTGTGTGTGTGTGTGTGTGTGAGAGAGAGAGAGAGAGAGAGAGAGAGAGAGAGAGAGAGAGAGAGAGAGAGAGAGAGTCTCCACTGACCTTGGAGTTCTCCTAGATGAGTTTCACCTAGATTAGGTTGCTAGCGAGCCCTAGAGACCAGAGTTTCTTTCCTGCTCCCCACTCCCACCCCCCATTGCTGGCATTTACAGACCCAAGCTTCAGATTTTACATGGTGCTGGAGGTCTGAGCCCAACTCCTCATGTTTTTTATTATTTTTGAAACTGTATTTATATATTTGCTTGTAGAATTTTGTAAATAATTTGCTTATTTTGAGAGCCAGAAAAACTCTGTGCAGCAGTTAGCCCTTCATAGGATTTGACAACCATGGAGTCATCCATATGCAGACTGAGAACTTACTGAGGCCTTTTGCGTTTGTTCTAGATGTGCACAGGTCTTGTTATTCCCTAAATAATACCATCTAGCTGTCTACATAGCTTCTATTTACTAATAATTTAGAGGTGATTTAATGTGTAAGAAAGAAGTTATGTGCAAATACTATACTTTTTCATATAAGACACTTGGACACCCATATATTATGATATGCACAGAGGTTTTATAGTTGAAACTACAGGATGACTGACTTTTTGTTCGATTTTTATTTCAGTTCACTTTATAGTTTGCATGTAGTAAATTCTATATATTTACAGTATATACCTCAGTGCCATGATATACGTACATGGCTTAATGGCATGGTTTGTTGGCATCTCATCTAGATTTGTTGAAGGTTTGATATTCAAATTCCTTATTCTTTTTCTGTCCGTTTTATTGTATATATTCTCTGTGGTACTTTCTAGCTTGATGTTTTGATTCTGGAAAATCTTTTCTTCACAGGAAAAAAACCCACTTTCTTATTAAAAATAACTCCCTGAAATTAGAATTAATCAACTTTCTGGAAAATAACATACTTCTAAAATAAGCCATGTTTCACTGAAAAAAATCACCAGGGAATTAGAATTTGGATTTGGTATAACATACTTGTGGAATTCAGCTCAAACAGCATATAAGGGGAAAGCACATTCTAAAACTGAAGTACTAGAAAAGCAAACTACTGGAGGTCAGTGACCCAAGATTCTCCCTCAAGAAGCGTGGTGCTCAAGGATCTAGGGAAGAACATTCCAGGGAGGGAAAACAAAGCGAACATTGAGATACAGACAAATAAAATATGTTGAACAAGTGTAAATCCAGCATAACTCAAACATAGTGAAAGAGGAGAAATAGGTATTAGGTCTAAAACATAATTGATATTACTTTCATAGTATCTTTCACAATGATAAAGAATTTGGTTTCTATAAGTACAAATAAGTGATGGTTTAGAATAAACAAGTAACAGTGTGACTAATTGGGCTTCACTCTTCCCTGAGGAACCCTTGGCAAAAGGCGACCATTGTGGGAATGGGGACAGTCATTTTCTTTAATGGTGTAGCAATTGATAAGTTGCCAATGCTCTAGTAAAAAACTGTTCAGCCACAGTTGGGCAACAAGCTAAATACAATGGTCCCGATACAAAAAGAAGACAGTAAAGGTGAAGGGAGATTGATCAAGAAGAAAGCTTCCAACACAAAAGGAAGAGAGATGAGAAAGGGAAATTGGGAGGATATAAATGACATAAGTTACATAAGTGATTTATGTAATAAATGCAATTATTACATACATATGTGAATCTGTCAATAAAGCAAGTAAAGCACTGGCTATTATGTGTAATCAAGTTGCAGAGAGATAAAAATTGTAGTAGGAAGGATCACTGGTAAGTTATATATTTAAAGCAAGAGATGATATTGGTTTAGATTAGACAGCTGAAAGTAAGTGAGACATAGATAGCGCTCAGGTTTCTTATTAACAGAGAAGGTATTTATGGTTGCACATGTTTGCATTGTGTGTGTATGGCTACAGTAGCAATGTTAATAGTGTTTTTTGAGACGGTTTTGAAGGTGCCTTTGAAAGAAGAGAGAGTCAAAATGAATATTGTGTCTTTGTCTTGAAAACAGTAGTAGTTGAACTGGGAAAATTTAGAAAAAGTGTAACAGTTAACCTTTTCAGGCTATGTTAGTGTAAACAATAGACTTGTAAGTAATTGCGATGAGAATTACGTGTGCAAGTTTAGAGTTCTTGGACAGGAGGCCAATCCGGGGAGCTTAGATTTCTGTGTGCATGTCTACATATGAGACAGGTCATTATTATTTAAATGAAGACTATGGATGGAGAAGAGAATCAGGGCTTGTATCATTCTAGCATTAGTGTCGAGAGAAGGGCCTCTTCAAAAGAAAAATAGAAAGAAACTCAGGAGAACAGCACATTTCAGAAACAGATGTCAAGTCATTTAGGAAAAGGAAGATAAAATTTGGGGGCGAGGGACTGGCTCTGCTGGTAAAGGTGCCTATTGCCAAACCTGACAGCCTGAGGTGAATTCCAAAAACCACATAGTGGAAGTAAAGAACTGACTCCTACAATTTATTCTCTCACCTCCGCAAACATGGCCCCCCACAACTGTAGACACCAAAATCTTTAGAAAATGTAATAAAAATACTTGTAAGGTTTTTTTTTTTGTTGTTTGAGCCACCGTGTTAGTGACTTGTATACCTTGATAGCAACGAATGGCTCTTGAACTTAACACCCTCTCAGCAAAAGGGAAACCATGCCTGGTACTGGAAGTCTAGCTAACAATGCTGTGCTAGCGAAGTCATGGGTATTGAAGGAGAACCTACAACCACTAATTTACTAAACCAATATAATCTCTAATAACAATCTATAAACATTTGTCCTTATACCCATAGATAAGTGTAGACAACCTAAGTTTGATCACAGATGCCACGTGAAGGTAGAAATGAAAACCTAACTCCACAAAAGTTGTCTACTGACTTCCACGTGTACACTGGGTCATGAGCCCATGCATACCCACATAAAATAAATTACAACAAAGAAGAGGAATATTTAAAGATAAACACACAAACTGTAAGGAAGAAAACCATTAAACAATGGAAGCAGAGGTAGGAGGGATGAGTCTGAAAGCCAAAGCATATCTTTGAATTCTTGTTAACTACCAGAAATCACAAGAGAGACCTAGAACAGATTTTTGCCTCTGAGCTTCTAGATAAGACCAACCCCACCAACACCTTGATTTCAGACATCTGGCCTTTGGAAATGGAAGGAAATAAGTTCCTGCTGTTTAAGCATACCAATTGTGACACTGGGGCACTCTGGAAAATTATTATTCTGTCCTTTACTCTTGGCTTTTCCATAGTTTTCTAACAGTCTTAATTTCTCTAAAAATGAGGGGTTTGTTTTTCAAGAGTATAAGTATTTGTTACAGACTGCAACTTATGTGGTCGCTCTCCTTCGTTCCTTATAATGTCACCTGCACTCATCATGCACATTTAAGGAAAAGCATATAAATCCATAAAAGATGCTCAAATATTCTTGGTATAATGAGGGTATTCTTTTTATTTGCATACTTTGAAGTTTTTGACTTTAGAGCAAGCCAAACTTTAATATCTTTTGTGGTCAACATTAGTGTCCAAGTTTTCTTCCTGACAAAGAGCAACTTGGGGGCAGAAATGCAATTCCAGGTTATGATCCATCATAGTGGAGAGGCCAGACTGACGGGAGATTTCTACAGTTGGTCCCACCCACAGGAAAGAGCAAATGGAAATGGGTATGTGCATTTTCACTTGCTTACTTGTTTGTGCTCAGCTAGATTTCTCCATGCTTACCCAAATCAGTAATGTCCCAGTCTACAGGATTGTGCCCCTCACATTGGAGTGGGTCTTCTCCCATCACTTAACTTAATTAAGACAGATCTCCATGGGCATACGCATGTGCCAACCCAATTAAATCAGAAGCTGTCGGTGAGAATCCCTATGGCAGTGTCAAGTTACTAGTTAAAGCTAGCCATTACGACCGTGCGAGGCGTATGTTTAAGAAGTCCACCTAACCCTGTTTCTACAACGCAAAAAGCCTTGTAAGTAATTTTTTGTGTTCTTGGAAAGCGTAAAGTAACCATAACCCTCCATTCTTGAAATCTCGGTATTCCACATAAGCAAATCATACCACTACCCAAATACTATGTACAGAGTATACAAGACTTGAGCATGTGAGAGTTTATTTTTTTTAACTCTGTTCAATGAGAAATTTAGAGGCTGAATAGCATGTGAGAGTTTATTTTTTTAACTCTGTTCAATGAGAAATTTAGAGGCTGAATAGAAACTGATAAACTTTATATTTGTTTTGTCTTCCAAAAATATGAGAAAACATTCTAGTATGCATTTGGAGAGGGTATCAACAATTATAGAGGCTTTTGATATTTTGATTTGCTTGTCATTTCTAATAACTGTTTAAACCCTCATAGAATTCAACAAGAGTACTTGTGGTCCAATTTTTCATACAGAAGTACTTGATATGTATATGGGACATTGTTATTGCTATAACTTGACATGAAACGTGTTAGACCATAGATAGCATAATTATTACTAAGTACTAAAATAATCAGTCCCATGCCCAAGGTCAACATACAGCTTAGCAAAATTTCCTTTTGTTCTTCCAAAAAGGCATTTCAGTTGCAGTCTCTAAGTAAACATATTGTAACTTTACTCAAGAAAAACCTAATCTACTCTTTGGTATTAGTGGTATCCTTTGGGGAGATCATCCCCTTCTCCAATAAAAAGAATAAAAAAGATTGATTTCGAGGTACTTGCCAATCACATTGCAGACTGAGATTGTCTGTATGTGCTTCATGTCACCTTCTACTATGCCCAACCCCAAATTATTTTCTGCATACTGTGTAAGATATTCTGCTTTGCCTGTTTGTCTTCCTAAATCCAAATTGAGTGCGGTCTCCATTTATTCTTCATTTAGGATATGACTGAATTATGTGGCTGCCTTAATTCTCATGATCTGAGCTCTTGGAAAGCATAGTTATATCTACAGTGTTATATCTGCAATGAAATCATAATTCATTCTCAGAGAAGGTCAAAGACAGACTGTTAATTTATACATTTATAATTCTCTTAAGGTGAATATTTGGAGTGATGATATAGTGAACGATTCATTAATTTGAGCTACAAATTGGTCACTAATGGGGAGCATTGTGGCTGATTCTCAGGAAGAAAGGGTGTACTCTTTAGAGTGGATAATTGCCATCATCAGACAGTAAAACTGGGATTTTTGAGCTCTATTTTGGATCACTACACAGATTTACCCTTCTGGACTCATTGCCAAAGATGTAACATTTTCTATCCCTTATTAGAGTTTCCAAGAAAGTCACTGTCCTAGATCACGTTTAACTGTCCACTTGGCAGACCCTAGAGTCATCTGGGTGGAAAATCTTGAATAAAGCAACCACCCAGATTAGTCTGGCTTGCAGGCGCATCTGTGGGGGATGTCTTATTAGTGGGAGTAAGAGGGCCCACACTTTGTTGGCAGGTGGAACCATTCCTTAAGCAGGTGGTCTTGAACTGTATAAGAAAGCTCGCTGAGTATGAGTTTACAAGCAAGCCAGCAGCCTTCCTCCATCTTTTGTTAAAGTTTTTGCAGTTCTTGCTCATATGGGCTATAGCCTGGGAGTATGAGCTAAATGTACCCTTTCTCCCCAAGGTAATTGTGGTCAGAGTGTTTTATCAGAGTGACAGAAAGGGAACTGTAATAGTTGGTCACCCTGTAGGCAACTCTGGTCCTATAGAACAGGCTACGGAAAAAGACACAAAGATTATGTTTCTTGAAGCAAAAATTAGATGCGCTCTCAATATGTTAGCCTGAAGATGTATGACTTGGTAATGTGATTTGGACAAAGGAAAAGCAACCATTTTCACAACTTCAGTGAATTAATTATACAGGCATATGGAGGCAAGAAACCCTGGAGATTGGGACTTCTCTTAGTGTTAGTGTAATAAATAACGGGGAGAAGCTTGATGACACGTAGCACGAGTTGACTTGACGTGATAAATGATGATGTTCACGGTACCTTCAAAGTTTTAAGAGCGGGTAATGAGGAAAATGATGATATTACTTACAAAGGCAGTGACATTAAGGCATGGGTTTGATAAATGAAGATGAGTGAGTTTAGTTCAGGAAATGCTAATTTTACATTCTAAGTAAGATACATGGTTGGTATTTTAAAATGCAAAGACTAGAGCTGATTGGCATGGACAGTCAAAGCTCAGTGGTCATTTTGTGGTCCCCATGCTAATTCCCCATGGAGTCTGTGCTGTGGGGTAAAAGGAGGAGTATTTGTTGTAGAAGGAAAACAAATACACATTTTAAAAATCAGGACAATAGAAAAGGAAGCATCACAGTGGAGCTTATTTTTCCCTGATTGTGCGAGCTCTACTGGGTCCTGTTTGATCTTTGCAAGCTTTCCTATGCAGTTAATGATCCTGCCGTAATGGAAGTACTAATCTGCCCCGTGAAGCAACTATGGAGTATTTGTTTTCTTACCATCACTCTTCCAGATATGCTAGGTCTCGGCTATGCTCAGAGAACTGGTGCCATCCTCTTAGAACAGGCCCAGGAAGTGTAAATGAAGAGAGCGCCTGCTTCCTGGAGAAAAGGGTGATTTTAGTTAAACAGGAGGACGATGAAGACAAAACTACATAAATTCTGTTTATACAGATGGCAACGCATAGGGAAAAGTGCAAGACTTAGCAAGGGGACGTTGATGACTTTGTCAGTGAAAAGTGGGAAAAGGCATGCTTAACAGTTGGGATATGTGCATGGGTTAGGAAACACAGGACAGTACGGCATGCAGTAAGATTCTCATGCTGAAATGAATTGAAATTGTTATGAAAAGCACTCAGAAATACCTGGGTACTGTTCTAGGTTACACCTAGTCATTTTTGATTGTTACAAAAGGAAGCATTTAGGGGAATTGTATTGCAGCCAGATATTTGCTATGTATGCATTGAATTCATGTTCTGTGGAAAAGAAAGGGCATATACTTCCTGGGTTGGTTTTAAACAGGAAAGAACTTAGGAACTGTTGCCTCAGAATAGCTTTCACTTCTTTCCCTGCTTAGGATGGATCACTTAGGACATGATGAGAGGGCTGCCCCTACTCCACCAGAAGCTGGTCATGGTTGGGAGGGAGGGCTTGTTAAATGGTAACCAGAGGAGCATGTCTGGCTGTTCTGCCGCCTGGGTTCCGCTGGGTACTCAGGCCAATGGCTGTCAATGTTGGGGGCAGAAGCCAGCTAGCTGTTCTGCATGCTACTGTGCTGAGAAATCAGCTCTTTACTAAGAACAGAGAAATAGTAGAATAATAGACATTTTTAAGCAAAATTAACACTTTGCTTTTCTCATTCTGCATTTTATTAACTTCCATATATTGGGTGGTTCCTTGTAATTACAGAATCATTATTATATATTCTCCTGCGAAGTTACTTTTATAAAAATGGATAACTTTTTATATGTCCACTTCTTTCATACTTTGTAATTATTTAAGCATTATAATTTCACTTTAGGAGTAATTATACAGACTGTAGTAAGAGTTTCTATGTAATGGTTTATATAACCCAAGTGGCAACCTAAATAATATTGCTTTAGAAAGTTTGTCTTTGTTCACTTTTTTATTACAGCTACTTGTGCTGGAATGATTTATTTACATGTTATTTAAAGTTCCTGTCCTGAGTAATCATCCTGATGCTTAACTGGGCCACTCAGGATTGATAATCAGCAGGGTTTTCTATTTAATTCTCGAAGAACAAGCTGCTTGTGATGACCCAAGAGAGACACCGAGAAGGCTTGTGAAAGGGGAGTATTCAGCCAGCTCTAATCCTTGTTTTCAGAAAGGCAGTACCTTTAGTGTTCTCTAATTACTGAATAGATACGCTGTGAATTCTCGTAGACACCTCCATAAGGCTGAGATGGTTTGCCTGCTTCTTTGCATCATTTCTTATATCTCTAGTAAATGAGGTTTCAATATAAACATCCAAAATGCAGGAAGTAGAGAATGTAGTTTTAAAGTAAGTAATCACTGCAATGTTACTTGTGTAGTTTATTGGGATGTTTCTTTTAATATTACAATTAGAAACTTGAATATTACATGTCATAAGGTGGTGTCTACAAAACTAAAGTGTTCTTGATTTCTTGCTTGCTTGTTTGTTTTGCTGATTGCTTTGTATACATGAGGTGTTTACTGCTCTGAGATAAAATCTTCAGTTTGGTAAAATTGCTTCTACCAGTCACCTAAGAAATATAAGCCAGAGAACAACACAATGATATTTAGGCATACCAAGAGAAAATATATTGCTTCAGTGAGCTGAATATAAAACATTGACGGTGAAAACACCTGGAAATCAAAAAGAACAGATTTTAGCTATGCTTCTCTTCTTCAAAGAACTTAAGTGCTTAGCTGTTATTGTTAGTGCTGGAAAAGTAAGTTGGCAGTGGCATTTGAAATATGATAAATAAAAGCCTACAGAATGTCTGCTTCCGCTTCCAGCACTCGTCTGGTTCCTTCTGCAGAAATTGCATAATGGAAGCTACCATGGAGTTAATGCAACTCCAATATACCGACATTAGTGTAATAAACGTATTATCTATTACTATGTAATGATAAAGCCATGGTTATTGAAACTGCAAAACTTATTGAAAGAGAGGGATGGGAGCTTTTTGCTGTTATCACCTGTATTATTAATTGGAGATAATTACTGAAGAGCAGCTGGCTGTTGGTTTTAGGGAGCATCAATTGTTCTTCTCACCCAGCTGTTAACTAATAAGGATAGTCAACACATCTGTTTCAACAGCTGGTAATTAACAAAAGCCTAATTGCTGCAACTCTTTTAACATCCAATCTGTGAAAAAGAAGTGATGTAGGAGAATATTATTTACTTGGCGCTTTGCACTTTGTGAGACCAGTTTCCCTTTTTTCTCTCCTCCTTACATTGTTTTTTCTTACTTTGAACACCACTGCCTTTGTCTGAAGCATTGAATGGCAGGAGCACACAATATGGTAATCCAGAGCTTAACTTTTCCAGATCTTTGTTGGTGTTTCTTATTGCAACATTTCTTTGCTAACTTAAAGATAAAATGGATCAAAAGCATTTTGAGTAGTTCCATACAACAGTTAAAATCCGCAGCAGCATGCCCTGGGCTGTGCTTCTGTGTGAGCATCCAAAAGTAGACAGGGAAAGGCAGACTTCTGTTCTGCCTTCACATGCACAGCTCCCAAGCAGTCTTCACATGGAGGTACTGAATTTCTCTTTGAATTATGGCATATGTTCATTAGCGTGAAGTCAGCCTTTGCAAGCCCTTTTTCCGTCTATATAAGTTGCCATCTCCTAAAAACACTAGCTTACTTATTTTAATGACTTTATGCCAATTTGAAGTTTTTAAGAAAACCTTTAGTGTATTTGTGAAATCCTGCTTTGCCTGATGTTCTCCAAAATCTGAGTTGATTTTTTTTTAAAGTTGTACTTAAATCAGAAAGCTTTGAGAACTTCTCATTGCTCTTTACAACGGATGAATAGAAAATTTGTAGGCTTGGTCCTTAACATCTAAAACAATTTTGCAATTAGAAGGATTAAAAATTAATACTTGTTACTTTAATATTATTAATTGTGGTCTGGTTTATTATGGTATATATTTAATATAGCCTTGACCATACATCTTTATTTTTATGCTTTTATAATTTGTATTAGATATAAAAATTTTCAGTAGCCAATTTATATTATATTTGTAGCATCTGTATATACATATATAAAGCTGTCATATTTATTAGAGAACACATAATCACGTTGATTTTTTTTCTTCATCATCTTTGTGAATTTGAGAATGTTCTAGTAAGTTTCATGGCATTGATTATGGTTCTTACTTAATGTGAGAATCTGAAAAGTCCTAAGCTAATGTGATGGTTGTGCTCACCTGGTCACCCTTATTTCACTAGCTTTTTCAGTTAGCAGTATTTTTATGCAGGCTGTTCAGTAATTGATGTTGAAAGGTATAAAAGAAATTCTACCCAAGTGCTTGCCATGGACTGAATTGCAGATTGCATAATTTCAAAATTTTTTTCTGGCAAGACTATTTCAGTTCAACAGGTGTTCAGGTGATGAGGTATACAATAGGTGTATGCAAAAACATGCACGATCCTGAACAAACAAACAAAATTCTACTGGCTAACTAAATAGAAAGGTACTGCGTGGAGAGAAATGTTTATGACTGAAATGTAGAAGAGAATATAATGTCATTTGGGGATCTGTTTGCTTCTTGAGTTTAAATAAGACTTTAATTTTCTCTGTGTGCTCATGTACTTAGGTGGCACCGCAGAGCTTAGTGGAAGGAATGAGCCCTGACATAAGAGAAGGCAATAGGCTTTGTTGGGACCCTCCATGCTAAGCAGTCACTCCAGCACCAACCCACACTCCCAGCCCAGGAACCCACGCTCTGCCTGATACTTTATTTTTATATTTTTGACACTATTCTTTTCTTAGGGAAGTTAACCTCAAGGATATATGCTGATGTTAGAAAGAAATTCATTAATAGACACTCACTAAGGAGCATTGTCAGAACACAGCCCAAGAATGGAGGCCTGTGAGTACATTTCTGAGTGCTTGTGTGAAAACTCCAGAACAAAAGACAAAAACAAACAACAAAAACAAAAATACCCTAAAAAAAAACAAAACAAAACAAAAACCCAAAACACAAGACTCTTGTGACTCCAGTTTTTTCAGAAGCATAGAATTCCAACTGTTGTTGGAATGCGCTTTTGTCCCGGTCCCAGGTACAGCAAATAGGAGTGAGCTCAGTTTAGATTAGTCATTACAGCTGCTACTATTATTTGCTTATATGCCTCTATGGAAAAAATATTTTTTTGCCACGTGCAGTTTGTCCTTGTGATTGTGCACTTCATTCAGGTGACTGTTCTTCACCAGCAGAGCATGCCCTGTCAGATGCTCTGACTAAGCTAGCTACTGCAGGAGACTTTAGTCATCCTCCTCTTCAAGCCCTGCTCTCCGTGCCTGGTCCTGCCAACTAGAGCAGTAAGCAAGTGGCGCCACAAAGTAGAGCCCTGAAGTCAGATGTGAGATAAGCGTGGGGACCCTTACAGAAAGAGGTGAAGGATCACGATGTGGCTGAAACCAGGGAAGACATTGCTTCATATGGAGCTGTGCACCATTTTTTAAAGATAGGAGGAACATGAGTCTAAAGCCTGTATTCCTGAAGAAGCGTGGAACAGAGTCCAAAGAACACTGAAAAGACAACAATAATAAGGGGAAAGCCTTGTTTACTTTTTCCTTTTTTATGAATATTTTATTTATTATAATTTATTCACATTACATCCTGACTGTTATCCCCTCCCTCTTCTTCCTATTCCCACCCTCCCTCCCTCTTCTGCCTAGTCCCCTCTCTTAGACTTCTGATGGGGAGGGCCCCTTCTACCCCAACTGTCTGGTGACAGCCTATTAGGTCTCATCAAGATAGCTTGCATCCCCTTCCTCTGTGTGCCCTCTTTGCCATCTTGCCAAGGGGCAGTGACCCAATCATTGACACCAGAGTGCATGTCAGAGGTTCATCAGCAGTCACACACACACACACACACACGTGAAGAATCTGCATTCATAGGTTACATCTGAACAGGTGGTCTAGGTTCTCTGCATGCATTGTCCTTGACTTGTGCATCAGTTTGTGCAGGCCCCTTTGTGTCCAGATCCGCCAGCCTGGATGGTCTCCTGTGGAGCTCCTGCTCCCTCCTGGACCTTCCATCCCCCGACTCTTCCCTACAACTCTCAGTGCTCCACCCAGAGTCCAGCTTCGAGTCCCAGTATCTGTCCCTATCCTCCTCCACTGGGTGAAGTCTCTCAAAGGACATCTATGTTAGGCTAATATTCACTTAAAAGTGAGTATATACCATGGCTGTCTTTCTGGGTCTGGGTTACCTCACTCAAGACGATCTTTTCTAGTTCCATTCATTTGCCTGCAAATTTCAACATTTCCTAGTTTTTAATAGCTGAGTAGTATTCCATTGTGTAAATGTACCATAGTTTCATTATCCACTCTTCGAGGGACATCTAGGTTGTTTCCAGATTCTGACTATTACAAATAAAGCTGCTATGAATATAGTTGAGCAAATATCCTGGTTGTATGGTGGAGCATCTTTCGGGTGTATGCCCAGGAGTGGTATAGCTGGGTCTTGAGGTAGCACTATTCCCAACAAAGTGGCAGACTATAGATTGGGAAAAGATCTTCACCAACCCTACATCTGACAAGAGCTAATATTTAAAATATATAAAGAACTCAAGAAATTAAGTACCACCAAACCAAATAATCCAATTAAAAAATAGGGTACAGAGCTAAGCAGAGAATTCTCAACAGAGGAATATTGAATGGCCAAGAAACACTTAAAGAAATGCTCAACATCCTTAGTCATCAGAGAAATGCAAATCAAAATGACTCTGAGATTCCATCTTATACCTATCAGATTGGCTAAGATCAAAAACTCAAGTGATATCACATGCTAGCGAGGATGTGGAGAAAGGGGAACACTCCTCCATTGCTGCTGAGAGTGCAAACTTGTACAGCCACTTTGGAAATTAATCTGGTCCTCTCTCAGAAAATTGGTAATGGTGCTACCTCAAGACCCAGCTATACCACTCCTGGGCATATACCCTGTTCAATTTTAAGTAATTTGTGGACTAAGTCAGACAGCTATCAAAACACTTAAGGAAGATAAGTAGGATATTAATCACGAGGAAAAGATGGCTAGTTTCTTGAATGAAAATAACCTGGATAAACCTTAACTTTAGTAAAAGAGACAGAAAAAAAAGGAGATATTCTTCATTCAGGCAACCTCAAAAGCAAAAACAACACGACAGATAGCTATGCTGGTGACAACTCCTGCAGCTGCCTTTCTAGAGCTTCTTTTAGATGTGTATCCTCCATTGCCTGAGAATGGCTGTGTAGCATGAGGTGAGGAATTTTACAATCAATCTAACCTTGAATCCTCTCTACTTCCTGATGTGGATTTAGGAGAGCCTATGAAAATGTTAGGCCTACAATGTAGGCAGTTTAGGGCATGGTAGGGAAGAGGAATTTGTTTATGTTTCAATATGCACTAGACAATCTATATAACACTCTAGAAAGA
Source organism: Acomys russatus (assembly GCF_903995435.1). Lineage (NCBI taxonomy): Eukaryota > Metazoa > Chordata > Mammalia > Rodentia > Muridae > Acomys > Acomys russatus. The sequence goes on from NC_067137.1 coordinate 68,579,918, forward strand.
GAATCCTCTGATATTATCTCAAGAGGCAAGAAAATAACTATAGCTATTTGAATCCAGATTAAAAGAGGCATCTGTGTACTGTTGACTTATCATGGCCTTTAAACTTACTTATGTTCCCCCACTAACTTGTTTCCCATTGATATTATAACCCGAGGATAAACCTTTGGATTGGATCTACCCATAAGAGCCATAAAATGCTAACTGCTTGCCTTATTCCTCTTGCCCAATTAGTATATCAGAAGAGGACCTGATACCAACAGTTACACGGGTTTGGTTATTGCTGTATTGTATAAACTGTAACTAACAATCCGTTTTTAAGAATGTTACAGAAGGTCTATGGGTTTTCACATTTTACTTGTAGATTACTATGGAAGGAGAGGAAATCATTATTCAGCTGGCAAACTATGGGATTTCTTTTCATACGAACTGAATTTGTGATTACAAAAGTTGTCCAACCTTATCCCATTGCAGAGACAGATACTTCTTTTATTAATGGTTTACCTAAGGTATAGGAAAGATTCATGATGCAGGCATTCATCGGTCTATTAATTCTTCTTTTTCAGTCACATGAGTGGAACTGGCTGTTTTAATTCATCTATTTTGGTTAATTCACAAACCCTTGAATATCATTTCAGTTTCTGCTTATGTTGTCGGATTATTTCCAGCAAAAGACTCATACTTGTGCACACTCTAACCTCCTGGTTTTATTCCAGAAGGCAACAAACAAGCTGGTGCATTGACTGACTCTATTCTTACTTCTCCAGAAGAAAATGGGCAAGGGATGAGCATCTGTCATCTCAGAGGACCCTCTGAAACAAGATGGCTTCCTCCTCAGCTCCTCCAGCCCTGGGCCATCAAGGACGATGGTGGAGGGGGAGGAGACAGCAGGTGTCATGGAGAGGTAGCAAACCTGCAGTTCAAGGGCAAAAGGGGACATCAACCATGTCATCAGAAGTTAACTCTGCCTGGCTCTGGGCATGTTAAGGCCTTATGCACCAAGAGAGAATTTTCTTCACTAATCACTCTGTGCTTATGACTGGACTTTAAGACCATAACAGATGCATCTGGAGAAGGGAGTGTGTTTAATGTTCCTAGGGATTTAAATCACTTGCATAGGACAGCATACCATTTGTAATCCTTTTAAAGGCAACCATGGGCTTATATTGTCTAAGACACCAGAACTACTAATCATACTGGTCTCTTTCCAAGCTGTTCTCTAGACTTTCTGATCAATATGATATTGTAGCTAAAGTGATGGACATAGCTTGACCCCTGGTCTTGGTGGCAGAGTGTCACACACAGTGCTTTATGTAATTATTCATTGTGTTTATAGTTTGCTTATTTATAGGGTACGCATGCATAGCCGGGCATAGTGGTACAGGCCAGTAATCCCAGCACTCGGGAGGCAGAGGCAGGGGGATCTCTGAGTTCCAAGCCAACTTGGTCTACAGAGTGAGTCCAGGACAGCCAAGGCTACACGGAGAAACCCTGTCTTGAAAAACCAAAAGAGAAAAAAAAGGAAAGAAAAAGGGAAAAAAGGATATTCATGCATCAAATGACAATTTATCTACAACAAAACCACTCTGGAGGGAGGAAGGGTGAGACTGGGAGGGGGCTACAATCAGGATGTAAAGTGAAAACAAAAACCAAAACAACAAAAACCTACCCACTCTGGATATCCCACTATTACAAAATAACAAGGGAAGAGGTTTTGGAGTTCTATCCAAGAATGGAGTCCAGTGAAGATATTTCTGCATGCTTGTAGGAAAACTCTTAAGAAAACAATACAAGTGTCTTGTGACCTGTTTCTTCAAAAACAAGGAATTGTTCTTGGAACATGCTTTTGTATCCCAGGTGTAGTGGATATAAGTGAATTCACTTTAGATTATTCAGTACAACTGGCTGCTGTTATTTGTTTAATAAGCCTCTATGGAAAATGTGTTCTTGGCCACACGTGGTTTTTCTTTGTAACTATACACTTTACTAAGATGGCTCTTCTGAACTCTCAGAGTATAAATTGTCTGATGCTCTGAAAACGTTGTCTACTGCCCTAGTTTTAGGCCCTACTTGATTAAGCCACATATGTCTTATTAAATAATGACTAGATAATATGTGAAACCCGGGAATTTTCAATAACTTTGTACACTTCAGTAAGAATGACTTTCAGAATGATAACCAAGAATTCTTAGGGACTAAACAAGTAACTGATGCCTCATCAGCAACAAGCATTAGGCCAGAATGGTATTTCATGAAAGATAGAAAGAAGAAATGTATCCTCTATAGGATAATTTAACACATACATAAATGGTTAAACACAAAATTCCCAGACACTAACAATAAAAGACAAACTACACTTTCCCCTTCCTGTCTCCAGCTTTGTCAGCCCCATCCCCTCAGCCCTCACCCTAGTCAAGCCTACGTGGTTTTCATTCTCCCCACTTCCTTTCACCACAACCCCTTCTTCATTTGTGCCCTAACCCAACCCTCAGTCCTTTTCTGTGATTGGAGGTCTGTCCTCAACTCATGCTCCCTACAATTAGCCTAGGGGTCAATGCTATGTCAGTGCCAACCCATTCCTGGTGGTGAAGCTGCCCCAGCCTGTCTTATTACCAATACAGCCTGAAACAAAAATAAAAACCAAAAAAGAAGACAAACTACACATCTGATGAGTGAATAATATCTGAAATATATAATGAATTCCACATTTTAAAAAAGCAACTGATAGTAAAATATGCAATAGGCATTTTACAGTGGAGTCATATAAGCATCAGCAGGTGATGTTCAGCATGGCTGATCACCAGGTACCTGTTGAGAATAGCAGTTATCTCAAAGGCAAAAGATGAGTACCAAGGATGTGTAGAAAAGGTACTTTGAACACTGCTGATAGGACTGTAAATTAATATACCCACTAAAAAACAAAACAAAAACAAACAAACCAGGGTAAAGGTTCCTCATGATTTACAAGCAAAACTATCCCATGGTTACTACTAGGTGTATAACCAACAGGAATGAAATTGTTATGCCAAAGACATCTTCATTCCCTCATAAATTGTGTCATTACTCACAATAGCTGAGAAATTAAAATACAGTGGTAGTGTATGTCAGGCAATGAATGAATAAAGGAAAATTGGTAAATATGCATAATAGACTCTACTTGGTCATAAAGTTCTGTCATCTGTAAAGTCATGGATGGACGAAGAGTAGGTTCATGTTAAGTTAAATAAGTCTAGCACAAAAACACAAATGCCTTATTATCTTGCTCAAGTGGTCCAGTTTCTTTACATAAGCTTATAATATAATTCATTGGTGATCATTAACATTGTAGGTTTTTAATTTTTTTTCTTTTTTTTTTTTATTTATTTATTCTTGGTACATGTCAATGGTTATCCCATCCCTTGTATCCTCCAATTCCACCCTCCCTCCCATTTTCCCCTTACTCCCCTCCCAAATTATTTTTTATTTTTGAAATTATTGTATCATTTCCATCATTGCATCCTCCAAACTCTCCCATATATCCCTCCTTACTCTTTCTAATTCATGGCCTCCTCTTTATTATTGTTGCTATAGGCATACATGTATATGTATGTGCATATATGTTTTTAAATACACAAGTATAACCCGCTTGGTTTGTATAATGCTACTTGCATAAATGCTTTCAGGGCTGATGGTTTGACATCAGATAACCAACTCTTGCACTCTTTCCTGCATAAACTCTCTCCTACTCTCAGCATTCTTTAGTTGCCTATAGTTTTTGCTATAGGGTTATAGCTTTTTTCACTGCTCTTCGGCATGTTCATTGCTGTCATGTGTGTTCAGTACATATTTGAGCAGGCTTGTTTGTACGAGTTTATGTGCATAGCTTCCAGTATTTCTAGGAGATACAGTCTCAAGGAAAAACTCCCTGGTCTTCTGCTCTTATACACTTTTTACCCCCACTTCCATAATTTCTCCTGAGTGCCAGGTGAAGACATCTTTTATAGATGTGTTCATTGGGGTTGGTCTCCACAACTCTTCATTCTAACATCTAATTTTTAAAGCACCAACTTTTGCCTGGTGTTTATACATAGTGGTTAAAAGGAAGGGGAACTCAGAGTACCTAAGTTCAAATCCTTGTTTCACCATGTAGCAGCTGATATTTTGTAAAGTGGCTCTAGGAGCTCCATGATGATGCGTCATGAGACGTATGTCAGTGGCTCTGTAGAATAGTGTTTGCTGCGTATCATTTTCATTTTCTTATGGATGAGCATAAAACTGTAGGAACATATTATGATGACTTGGAAAACCTGGATTTCTTTATGTATTCTTTTTCTTGTTACTAAAATGTCCATATAGATAATAATATTAGTCCTTCTTTTTTTCTTCCATTCCAAAATAACAGCTGTAGCATATATCCCTTCAACAAAAACATTGTTTCCTACTGTTTCAAATTCAATAACATCTCATATTTAAGTCTTTTATACACTTCATAATATTGAAACTTTGAGTGTTGTGCTTTGAGCAGAAGTCATATAACCAAGAAAGGGGAACATAGCAAAATGTGCCTGAGAAAACAAGGTACAGTCTTTTTTTTCCTCTAAAATTCTTAATATAGTTCACATAACTTATTACTAATAAAAGGTGTGTATGCCATGATTTGGTCAACAATGGATTTCTTGGTAGAGATACATAGAATCATAAGAAAACCCTGAGACAGCCTCATGGAGACTTATCCATTTTTTGGTCTGAGTGAGATGTTAAGCTTATAAGGCAGAGTGGTACTGAAAATTTGTTTTCCTTGCCTGTGTGGTAGATATTTACTATCTACTCAACACCTAACTCATCAAGTTGGTGATTCAGCCTTTTTTTTCTACAATGGGTCATTAAAGCAATTTTTTATGTGCTGGCTACTATTTTATGCATTTCATGGGTCTTATTAAAATCTTCTCACTTTTATCATTTTGATAGTGGCTTTTAATTTTTTTGTCCTCTGTTTTGTTTTATTTGAGACATGGTTTCTCTGTGTAACAAACAGGCCTCACTGGCCTTGAACTCACAGAGATCTGCCTGCCTCTGCCTCTCTGAGTGCGGTGATTACAGGGTGTGCCACCACATTGGCTGGGTTTTAATTTTTAAGATAGGTTTTTGCCAGATTTTAATTACATGTTATCTACCAAGCTGTTTTAAAATGTATTTATTTTTATTTTCTGTACATTGGTGTTTTGCCTGCCTGTATATCTGTAGGAATGTGCCAGATCCCCTGGAGGTGAAGTTACAGACAATTATGAGGTGGCATATAGGTGCTGGGAATTGAACCTGGGTTCTCTGTAAGAACCGTCAGCTCTCATATTCATTCAGCATCTTTCCAGCCCAGTCTACCAAGCTTGCAAGGTAGAGAGCTAAAACCCTGCTTGTCTGTATTCATTGCTTGAACAGTTGTCTAGACACATCCTTAAAGACATGCAAGAATTACTTAAGTATATTTATATTTAACACAGTTTAATATATTTGTGATTATTCTGTCAAAATGATTCTTTTGCCCAGCATGATTCTTTAAAAAAAAATAACATACACTTAAAGTATATAACATTGAAATGTGGTCTTATAAAATAGACACAGTGCTTTATGAATATTTGTATTCATAGATTCAAGTTTTCTTCTAATTAGCTGTGAAACCTTGGACAAGTTCCAAATGTTTTCTCTGGATGTGATTCTTCCTCATAGAAACAAGACTGTGCTAGCTCTAAGATGCTTCTGAAATCTGCATCCTGACTCCTATTTTTATTTGTATGTCATGCTTCTACATTTAGCAGATATCATGGAAACAATCAATTGCCTCTGCTGTGTCATAAAGAACATCAATGATGTTGGTGACACCAAAGAAAATGAAATATCTAAGACTATAACTAGTAAAAACCACACTGAAACCAAATGTAAAAAGACTTTAAAGTAAAATACTGTTGTCCACAATAGCAACAGTAAATATTGTTCAGTTCTGTGAACAGTATAACCCTGCCTTTGTTTGTCATTCTAAAAAGCTAAGTAAGACTTATGAAAACAGCATAGTTCCTGTCTAATATAGTACCAGTTCAAACCAACCTTTATTATTATTATTTTATTATTATTATTATTATTATTATTATTATTATTATTATTATTATTATTATTATTATTATTATTTCAGTTATGGTTTTAAAAAGCACACTTCAGTGAATGCATTATATCTAATCTGGTTGTCAGTATTTGTGTTACCTAATGGTGATGACACACATCGTGTATATACTCACTCATAAGCAGATATTAGCCACATAATACAGGATAGCCACAGTACAATACAGAGACTGATGCACCAATCAAGGACCATCTATGATGTGGACCTGAGACCTTCTGCTCATATGTAGTGGTCTCCTTGTAGGGCCCACAATATGGGGAGTAGGGACTACTTCTGACATGGTCTCTGCCCAGCCCCAACCCCACGTTGGTCACCTCCCCCTGGCGGGGCAGCCTTGCCAGGCCACAGAGGAAGAGAATACAGGTAGTACAGATGAGGTGAACTGAGGTCAGATGTTAGGGGAGGAGTGAAGGAGGAAGAGGGTGTAACGGAGGGAGGAGATGAGAGAGGCGGCTACAACTGGGATATAGAGTGAACAAATTAAAAATAATAAAATAAAATAAAAAAGAAATCCTACCACTCTGAAAACCATTGGAGAGGTAAAGTGGCCTTCATATCTTAAATGTAGTGTATTTTTAAAAAAATTATTTCAGTGAAATCATCAAATTTTTTTTTCATTATGAAATATATAAATATACACAGATACACACAACCAAGAAATTCTACTGCTAGGCAGTTACTCAAGAAAAATGAAAATGACATATGTGCAGATATTTGCAGTGATTGTAGTAATACTTCCAGAACTCCAGTAGAATGTCAATTCGCTGGTGAATGGGTGCTCATCTTGTAGCTCTCAGTATAGCCTTGTTCACTGGTTTTCAGGAGTGCACAACTGGTACTGGTATGTGCACTAATATGGATTAATCTCGAAGTGCACTAAGTAAAACAGGAGTTAATGGCTGTGTCTCTTTTACATAACGCTCTAAAGGATGCAGAGCTATAAAGACAGAGGCTACATATAAAAGGCGGTCAGGAGACATGTAGAAAATGGGCAGCCTGTGGAAAGCTGAAGGAAAGGTTTCCTTAAGCTCCAGCCCTGGGCTGCACAGTGCTGCTGAGTGATCTGAGTATAGAGTTCTTATTCTATCTCAAATTATAAAACTACAGGTAATAGATTAAAACATTGTTTATGTTCTGCATATTACAGCTCAAGAAGCCCAGTTTTCAAAAATCCAAGTGTATACTTATGGGATGTTACATATACGTTCCACTTGTATGAAATTTCACCTAAAAATAAGACTATACATAGAAAAGGTACAAAAATGTAAACTGTAAAACATGTCTATAGGGATATAACTATAAAGTAGAAAACATTTTTAGCATGGAAATGAGAGTTTATTTTTAATGTTCTTTCCTGGTTCAGGGGCATATCTCACCTGTAGTTATGAAATACAGAAAATTAAAGTAATTATTCAAACATCTTAAATTTAATTACAGAGTAAATCTGTTAAACTTTCTCTGCCCTGATAGAAAACAAACTAATATCTTGTACCTAAACTTACATGCAAATACCCAGTCTGCTTCATGCTTTTATAATTTCCCATTATTAAAATAGAAAAGTTGCATTATCTAGTATTCATTTTCATTACACTAATTAATTTTCTCATAATTAGGCTTTTATTATTTCTTATTTACTGCATTCTTATGCAAGAAACTAATTCTACTGAAATCATATGCATTCAGCAAGATGCTGAAGCACTGCGTCTAGACTTTAAATTACTTTTAATTATTGACAGTGTAGATTTCAAGGTTTGGAACAATTGCGTGTTAGCTGTCAAAGACCATTAACTGAAAAAAAGTGTTTCCATGCAGACTGAACTTTAAGTCAACAATAATGGACTTGGTGCACTAGTGCTGTGTTTTAAAGTAAGGCAAACTCCTTTTACCGTTTCTTAAAACTGGTGGGAATGTGGTGGGAACGTGGGAAATTATTTTAGGATGATAACTTTGAGCTCTACCAAAATAAAATACAAGTAACAAGTCATTGCCAAAAGCTAGGAGAAAAATATGTTAAAATTTTATACCAGGAAAGACTGATAAAAAAACTGTAAGAAATAGAAAAGTTTAGCTTGTTCCAAATATCACACAATGTATACATACATGAAAACACCACAGTTCCCATTGATTTATATAATTCTTATTCTTTATCAGTTAAAGCAAATTCGATATAAAATTTTGTAGGCTTATCTGGCTATGCTTTATGATAATGACCTTGAGTATAGTATCTCTAGCAATGAAAGCTGCTGTCACTCCATTTTAAGGGACATTTTTATTCCTTGCAAAAAAGGAGTGAAAAGGTTAACTTATATCTGTAAGTATCAGGTCATAGTTTTGTGTATCAAAGATGGCTTGACAACACACTTAAAATGTTCTGAGCTTTATTGTTAATAAAGTTAAAAGGAAATCGGGTGAGATCAGGCAGTGGAGCCACATTAAATTTGTATATGAACTGCCCGGCGTGCTTATCTCTATGCTGGATACGTCTCTGAACCCATGTTCCACATTCTGAGTTCTGTGTATAAAGTTAAACACTGCAGAAAGGCATAACCTGATAACACAGATAAGTAAGGCTGAGGTTTAGGAACTAGCAAAGTTTGTGTCCTCACTACATATGTGTCTTTAGGATTTCTGCCACCAATCTGTTTGGCCTGTTTTGTGAAAAGGTTTAGCTGGTATTCCTGCTTCATCCCGTGTCTTAACACACCAAAACTAATACTTAATTTTGAAATAATTGCTTGCAGGCAAAATTATTATCAATGCAGCAAGCCAGAGAAACTGCAGTTGAACAGTACAAAAGGCTGGAAGAAGAAATACAGACACTACGAGTTTATTACAGGTAAAACATTTTGTACTTCAGTCCAAGTAAAAATTGTCTGAAAAAATCTTGTACCTGATATTGTAATTGTGAGTGAGTAAAGAAATTCCTCAATGAAGTTGCACTCGGCATTTAAAGCATTTTTATATTTTTTTAAAGTTACCTAAAATGTTTTTTTAACCTTTTATTTCTACATTTGGTAAAATTTAAGTTTCCACCAATAAAATTGACATAATTCCTTTACAAAACCATTTGTCTAAGTGAAGTCTAGTAGTGAGACATTTGCTCATCTAAATGCTATCTCTGAAATTATGTGTATGTGCACAAGTTTATACACATACACATATGTGACATATGATATATAAGATATGTACTATCATCTTTCACCTCTTACAATAGGATATGAGAAGCTTCTAAGGAGATGTTGCCAAAGATACTTAACAAAATTATTTCATTTTCATAATAGTTATAAAATTGAACTCAGTGGTTCAAAATTCACATTTTTATTAAAAGAAAGTATTACAGAAAATAAGAGTACATACTATATAGTAAGGATTAAAAATTTTATGATTATTTGTTTCAGGTTTCTGTGAGTATATAAAAGATGTATTTTGAATTAGATGTAAAATATTGTATTTTCATGGTGGACCATGTAAAACAAATTGTTTAATATATAATGTCCAATATAGTTCTTGAATACTGGGGTTGAGACACGGTTTCTCTGTGTAGCCTTGGCTGTCCTGGACTTGCTTTGTAGATCAGGCTGGCTTTGAACTCACAGAGATCTACCTGCCTCCGCCTCACCGAATGCTGCGATTACAGGTGTGTGCTAATGTGCCCGGCCAGTTCATGAATGGTAAGTCTAAAACTAACTTAAGTCTGAAATGTGAAAAGCCATTTAGACTATGGATTAAACTTTAATTGGCTTTTTCTCAGACTAGCATTAGTTAAATGCCTAATATTGTAATTAAATCAAAATAAATTTTAATTAATAGCAATTATGAAAGTATTATATCATGATATACTTCATTATTAATATATTAAATAGTAACAAACCTGGCAGTGCATGCATTAATACCTAGAGCTTATTAGTGATGTTTATGAATGCTGTTTGGGTGAAAATTGTAAATGCTATGAAATAATACCAGCCATTTCTGTCAGCACAGAGTCTCAAGCACTGTGTTTGTTACCAGGATTCAGGGTACTTACAAGAGAGCTCTTGAAAACAATCGTAATATATTCCCAGCAAAAAACTAAGAAACTCTGCTTTGATGACGTGTCCATGACATCTGCAGTGGTTGGTTATTTTTATGGATTGAATTATATTCTTCCCCCAAAAACTAGGCTGAACTTCCATAACTTCTTATTGTGACTTTATTTGAAGTAGGATCATTACAGAGGGAAAGAGGTCAAAATAAGGTCATTTGGGTGAGCTGTAATCAAGCATAACATGGGTTTTTATTTAAAAAAAAAAAGAAAGAAAGAAAGAAACTTGCACACTGAGTCAGATAGACACTGAGGAAATACATCATGAAGACACACAGGCAGAGGACAGCCAGGGTAACAGAAATGGTGCAAAAAATTGGCACCAAAATGCCAACACTTTGTCTGGAAAAAATTAACAGCCAACACAGAGAGCATAGGCCACCTGACACCTGATTTCAGGTTTCGTGTGTCTGTAACTTTTTCTTCTTTATAACCATCCAGTTTGTAGTACATTGTTGCACCATTTGTAAAAAAATAAAAACAAAAAAAAAAAAAACAAAAACAAAACTTCTACACTTGTAGACGTCACATGTATTTGTGGGGTTAAGTTGCTTCTCCATTTGTAGTCAGTGTCTGTAGGTGAGTATACAGGTCGCAAATCTGATGGTAAAGGAAAAATCTTGCTGTCCCACATTTTGTTATTTAAATGAGTATTACAGTGATTGTACAGTTTTTGTACCATTCTTAATCATAGCTATCATTAGAATCGCTTAATTTAGTCAGTCACAAAGAAACCCAGGTTTAGCTTCCTTTACCCTCATCCAGCCTCTCACAACTGCCTCTAACTCCAGTTCCAAAGAACATGATGCCCTCTGCTGACCTCCAGTGTCACCAGTGCAAGGGTGTACGTGCACATAAGCAGGCGCTCACACATAAAGTACAAAGATATAAACCTTTTTTAAAAAAGAATCACTTTAGAATCTACTAAATCTACAAGTTACACAACCTTACTCTAAACAGAGTTAACAAATACTGCCTTAAAGATATACTTTCCACATGCCTCTCTCATTGCTACCTTTTGCTATTAGCCACACACTGGTCTTGCATAAATGAGCCCCACCTTTCAGAAGGAACCAATGGAACTGCCTTCTGTTAGAGTTAGGAAGGTATGGGATGTAGAGTCTCTGCAAAAAGGATGATGTCCAGACAGTGCTATTGCAATAAGAACAACTCTAAGTATAGGGATGCCAGAGAATAACAGTGGGTGAATATATTTACACTCATCGAGTGTAAATATGAAACTGTTAAAAATAAAGAAGCAAACAACCAACTAATCCCAAGGACTCAGATGGTAATAAATACCATAAACTTGTATGGGTTATTGTTTATTAATTAGGAATATAATATAATATAATCAGCTCATATATATATAAACACAAAAGAAAACATTCAAATGATTCAATATCTCAAATTTAAAGGGGAAAAAAAGATGGAAAACAAGGAGACTAAAGGTATTGGTCAAAATATGAATGGCAGTCTAAACTAAAAGAGGTCAGAAAATAAAGTTGAAAGGACATATATACAGAGAGAGAAAGAAAGAAATGAAGGATCAAGAAACCATAAATCAACTGGAGATCACAGCATACATATCAGAGTGCTTACTGTAAAGGCAAATATGAAAAGGTCTAAGAATAGAGAAATAGGGCTAGATCCGGTGGCAGACATATAAGCCCCACACTTGGGAGGCTGAGTGGAGAAGCCTGCAGTGAGTTCAAGGCCAGCTTCGACTACAGAGTAAATTCCAGATCTGCCTATGTAGTACCCTTTTCTAAAAATAAAACAAATTATTAGAGGTCAGTGAATAGAGAAGTTTACTGCCGAGCTTGTTGATGTGAATTCAGTCCCTGGAGTTGATTGTAGAAGGAGATAACCAGTTCTTACAAGTTGTATTATGACCTCCAAACACACACACACACACACACACACACACACACACACAACACACACAACACACACACACACAACACACACACAACACACACACACACGCACGCACACGCACGCACACATGCACACACACATACACATCAAAGTAACAAAAATTTTAAAAGGAATAAATGCTACACGAGGAGTTTATGTCAGAAGTATCAAAAGAAGAAACCTATCCAATAACCATTCACAGAATTTCACATAGGGAATTCACGGGAGAAGACTCATGGGTCTATCAAAATACAAAATCTACCAGGAACCTTCATAAAATGCTAATGCGAATACAAAATGGTGTGGCTGCTATACAGAAGAATGTGATGTTCCTCCAAAGCCAGACGTAGAATTACCATATGAGCAGTAGATGTGTACCCCTCAGCGTAGACACAGGAGATGAAAACAAGGGTTCCAGGAGGGATTGCTACACCAGTGTGCACAGCAACATTATTCTCAGTAGACACAGTCCATGTGACCATCAACAGACAAAGAAACAGAATAATGGTAACACTTTCCTTTCTATGTGGGGTAGGATGCTATTCAATTTGAATTTTGATGTGTGCCATACAGCATGCATAAACCTTAAAACGAACTGTGCTAACTCAAAACAAAGCAGAAACAAAAACAAAAAGCAGCAGAGGTGGTGCACACCTGTAATCTCAGCACTTGGGAGGTATAGTCAACAGTTTTAGACATCAAGGGCACCCTCAGCTCCATGACACCAGCATTCTAGGCAGCATTTTATATAAGATACCTAAAATTAGACAAATTCATATAAATGGAAGTTAGAATGTGCCTTTTGAAAGTATCACTATACTGGAAAAGATATATCAAATGATAAGCAACTGGGAAGCCCGAAAATATTCAGATTTCAGAGTCAAGGTTCGGAGTCAAGATCTCCATGATGTATACTGTAACTTGATGTCCCAGTGCCTCAAGCAGCCCCTGAACAGTCCTCCAAGATAGCTCAGCACATGGCTGCCAAGGGAACACTAGAACAGTGGCCTCTCCATAGAGATGGCATGTCACAGACAGCTTCTAGCAACGCCAGCATGTCCAGTGAAAGTGCTGACAGCTTTATGGTGAAGTTGTCTCCATGAGTCATTGCGTAGTACACAGAGAGCCTCTGCAGACATGTTGGGGATTTCTCTATAGAAAGATGTGGACTACTTGCTGACTGATGAGTACACCAACAATGTGTTAAACTATCTGGATGCCAACTTGCTAATGCAGAACATGATACCTTACAGTCTGTCTGGAGACCATGTTACTGGTAGGAGAGGATGACAGGAAGCCTCTGCAGAAGGAACTGCAAAGGGAACTGCAGGAACTGGAACTGGAGGAGGCAAAGCTAGCCCAGAATATGGAGGATATAGACAGGCACTGTGCAAGAGCAGCCGGCAATCTCAAGGCAGCCCAGCCGGGTGCCTTCTGGAGAGACAGCACTAAAAGCACACTGTATTAATGTTGTAACAGCTGCAACGGAGGGAGCAACAGGGAGCATGGAGATTTGCCTTGGTACATGCAGGTCCAGCTAGAACAGAAGATTAAACAACTGCACAAAAGGCTGTTGGGCATTATCAGTAACTTCATACCCACTCTGCCTGGGGAAAGGCTGCTTTTCACCCTGTGCAGTGCAAGCAGACTACAGTTCCTTAAGTATAACTCGTTGCCTCTGGAAGCCATCTCTTCTTCAGTATGACTGTGGTCATGTTGAACTGCCTTGCTCTGTGATCTTTGATTGATACCAGATTTGACCACAGGTTCTAGAAGGTCAGTCTGAGGACTGTTCTATGTGAATTTCTGCCAAGAATTAACAAGTTTATTAAGTATATAGCAAAGCAGGTAGCTAGCAAACTATTATCAAATCTGGAATTTACCACATTCAGCAGTTATGACTGGAGTAGCCTTGCTGAAAGAACAATACAAAGTAATATTATCAGATGGGGGTGGGGCACAAACTTCCGGTACAAATACTGGGGACTGAATCAGTCCGCTGGACCTCACAATTGAGACCTATCTCCATGGATGAGCTTCCCCGAGCTGTGTTTCTCCACTGCAGACACTTTAATATAGGAGACGAGCAATAGCACACTCTTGGAAGCGGTTCACCTGAAAGCTGTCCTCAAGGACATGGTGTTCATCCACATGGGCTGCTTTGCTGTTTCTGTTTCTTCCCTCCTACAGCCAGGATTCCTGCCTACCCCAGGAACAAGTATTTTAGAGGATATTTTGGAAGAGACTTGGAGTAAACATGCTGGGGTCTAGGACTGGAGCGCCCCCTCACTCTCAGAGTCTGTTTTCAACAAGCTTAAACAGCACCTGGCAGTGTTCCCGTGTTCTATGCATTACTCACGCACATAGCACTTCAAGGAAGAAGCTGAGAAGGGGGTCAATTCAAAGAAGTCTCACTTGTGCTACCTAAGGATGCCATTGAATGGACTGTTTCTCAAAAAGACGGTCATATTATAAGGCAGATGTGGGTGTGCTTATGATTCAAAACATGATGGTTACACAAAGTTTTAATATAGATTCCTCTTTGCCTGAGAGGAGTTGGGTTTCCTCTCCAGACTTGAACACGTGCTTGCACATGCTTTCACCCCCTCTCCCTCCGTCCCTCCTTCCCTTCCCCCTGCCCCCCCCCATACAGATACATACTGACATATTGTCCATAACAACCAACACACTTTCGGCTGCCTTCCCTCTTCTTTACATTCCCTCTACCCAGATATTCAGGATGACAATTAAATTAAAGCACCAGACAATACAGTTACCACAACTCCTAACTAAGAAGAGACAAAAAGATACAGAGGGAAGGGGCTGACACTGGTGATAGGAAAGGAAGAGATGGTAGGAAGAAAAGTAATGGTTTATAATTTTCTATGAAAAAATATAGTGTAAGCCCTTCATCTTCATCTCTAAGGAACCATAAATAAATCATTTCATTTTCTTCATGAAAAAATGAAATTAGAATATGGTTTATCAGAGACTAGGGGGAGGGGAGAATAGGAAATTGTATAATAGTGATCAGAGCGGTACAACATTGTGTATTACTTACTGTCAGTGCATCAAACACTTTAAAATTGTTAAGTGACTTTGTTGTTTTACCTCAATTTTAAAACCTGCACAGAGAATCATCTGCAAGGATATTCAGACACTTATTTTAAATTTTAAATAATGCAACATCCCTGAGATGTACGACTCTAGAAAAATAAAAAAGAAGAAAAAAATCCTCAAAACATTTCCTGGACTATCAGAGTCTGACGTGATTTTTTAAATTAAACTTAATTAAATCTGAATTAATTAATTTTAATTTCATTTAAGGAAGGCAAATAGTATTTCTGACACACCTAAATAGATGGTGCTTAGAAGTTCATATGTGAAGTGCAAGTGATACATACAGGGATCCAACTTCTCCTCAAAGTTTCCTATATGATTTTTACAAAGGAAAAATTCTCTTCCCATAGGAGTAAACTAATATTAGTCCTGTAGTTGCCAGAGAAATACGTAGCCAGATATATCTGATAATTTATTAATTGTGTCTAGCCAGGCTTACACAAAAAATGCCTCTTCAGCTGTTCTAATAGATTTACATATACACAGACATATGTGTGTATACTTATATTGTCATATTAAAGGACATTATTGACAACTGAGAAAATGTGTTCTAAAACTTTAGAGCCCCAGGGTACTTGGCTAAAGCCAGAAGTAAGAATGCATCCTAGGAGTGTGTACTACAAAGCCACCTCTGCTTCCAACTCTATAGCAACACTAAACAGGAGAAAAGAACTAACACTAGTTTTATTTTAGGTAAAAATTGTTTATGACTTCTATTATCCTTTTCGTTCTGGTTTTACCAATTAGTGATTCTTAATTCTTGAAGGTTTTTTTTTTTTTCTAAAAATCATTTTCTTTGGTTGAGTTTCAAGGAAAGTCTTTATAGCTATAATCATTATTTTTCTTTGTATAGAAATAAATGTTTGAGGTGTTATTTGGAGTTTTTGAAAATTTAAATGCTAGGATGCCGGCCCTTCCTTCACTTTGGCAGAGAAAAAGGTAGGGCCAGTGAGGCGAACTGATGGGATACTAAGCTTAACATTGCACATGGCAGCTCTTCCCCATAAAGCCAAGAACTGGCAGGAAAGAGAGGTGAACATATAAACAATGCCATTTGTAAAGTACTTGAACCTAGTTATTGCTGTGCAAAAGTGCTGCATCTCTTTGCAGCAGCTGGGTTAGTCTGACTAAACAGCCTCATGGGGAGGGATCCTAAACTTGGAGGGATTGGCTTGTTCTCTAATGGTTTCCTCTTGCCGTGGACCTGCAGGGCTGCATTCCTTAGCTCAAGAGCCATAAGAAAAATCGCTCTTGTGATTGCGGGAGGCCTGCATGTCAGTACTTTCTAGTGCCTCCCTCTGTTTCCTTTTAGTTAAAAAAAAAAGTGAAAATTTAACACTTAGTCATAAATTGAATCCTCTTGTTTGTCTGTAGGTAGTTAGGGCTTAATAAGTTTATTTATCATAATAATTACAAGATGGTTTAATTTTTAATTAAACCATGGAGTTTTAATGTCATTCAGAACATGATAAATGTACATCACAGCATATGTGGTGACTGGATCATATTTATTTTATGGTAATGTCTTTATATGAGTCAACACATTTTTTAAACATTTATTCATTTACTTTTACGTATATGAGTTCCCTATCTGCATGTACAACTGCATGGCAGAAAAGGCCATCAGATCCCAGTATAGATGGTTATGAGCCATCATGTGTTTGCTGAGAATTGAACTCAGTACAAGACAGTGCCCTTAACTACTGAGCCATCTCCCCAGCCCTCAACACGTATTTTTTTTAATGTTTTTATTTTTATTTTTTTATCAACACGTATTTTTAATAATTATAGTATTACGTGTTTCAACATAGTGAAAAGTAGACAAAGTTTGAACCTTTCTTAATGGGTTTGTGGTATACATTTCAAAATTGTAGAAGTCATAAAAGCTGAGATTATATATAATAAAACCCAAAAGAAGTTTCCTCCTGCAGCAGATAGGAACAAATACAGAGACTCACAGGCAGACCTTATACAGAGTGAGAGACCTTGAAATACCCCGCCCTAAATGAGATGTCTCCATCAAACCCCTCTCCTTAGGATGCAGGGACCCCTGTGGAAGAGGAGGCAGAAAGCCTGTAAGGCACAGAGGGCATGAAGGACATCATGGAGCAAAGGCCCTGTAGATCAACAGGATCCACACATATGATCTCACAGAAACTGCAGCAGCATGCAGAGGGCATGCCTGGGTCTGCACCAGTTGGGGCCCGAGAGCTAGAGGAGACATGGACATGCCCTCATCCCTAACCCCGAAGTTATCTCCAATTGATGACAACTTGCAAGTAAAAGTTTAGTTTTCTCCAGGGAAGTCTCACTGGGGAAATAAACCACTCTTAAGGGTAGGCTGCCTGCCCAGCAATAGGTGGCCAAAAGAGGTTTCTTGTCTCATAATGCCATGTTAGGGCTTTTTCCTTTTAAAAATGTTATCTTTTTTAATTCTCTCTTTTTACATTACAGTTCCTTTGTGTATATATTATGGCTTCCTGTTTTGTGCTTGTATGTTATTCCAGAGTTTGTGAATGAGTAGGTCTCTGAGTCTATATCTGTTTTTTGTGCCTTTTCTTGGGTCCTTTTGTTTGCTTTGTCCTATTCCAACGCATTTGTTTGCTTTATTTTAATCTTATTTTATTATTATCTCTTAGAGGCTATGTGTTCTCTAATGAGAGACAGCACGGGGGTGGATCCGGATGGGACAGGAGTGAGGAAGTACTGAGAAGAACAGAGGGAGGGAAACTGCATCAGGATGTATTTTATGAAAAACATCAGCCTGGCGTAGTGGTGCACACTTTGATCTCAGCACTCAGGGAAGCAGAGGCAGGCAGATCGGTGAGTTTGAGGCCAGCCTGGTCTACAAAGTGAGTCCAGGATAGCCAAGGCTGCACACAAACTCCGCCTCCAAAAAACAAAACAAACAAAAAGTCTATTTTCAATAAATGGAAAAACATACTCAAAAAGAATAAAATTTCTAATTTTTCTACATATACATCTCATCTACCTTATGTGAACTATGTAACTTTGTAGTACATATACATATATGTACATATACATATAAGCAGTGCCTGAAGTGGGTAATTTATACTGATCAGGAACCTGGCAATGGCCCCTGGTGAGGGGATTGATGTTTTATCTTTCCATAGCAAATGGCATAAAGATAAGAAGGGATGACAATGAGTATAGAAGTGCAACTCACTTTACGTGAACATATACACAACCCCAAAAACACTACAAAGTGTAAAATATTAATAATGTTACTTACATGATTTCATAACCTTTTTCTTTTAAGATTTGTGCTTGCCTGGTACCTGTGAAGTCTCAAAGAGAATGTTGGGTCTCTTGGAACTGGAGATACAGACAGCTGTGTGCTGCCATGTGGGACCTAGGAACTGTGCCCAGGTCCTCAGCAGGAACAGCCAGTGATGCCACTGAGCTATCTTTTCAGCCCACAACTGTTTTCTCTATTAGGACACAGGACAACTAATAAGTAAAGGTGTCATTATTGCAGAAATAATTTTATCTTTCCTAACTTTGTATGCAAGAAGGATATGTTTTACACTACCAATTTTCACAATTTTTTCTTTGCATTCTACTACACAATATAAAGCTAAATGTCATTGTTTGTATCTCTCGGGTACTGTTTGTTATTCTATAGAATGGCTCTACCTTCTTTAAGAGGATCTTACAAAATGTTTTGTCGTTAATGGTTGTGCCCACCAAGTACAAGGAACTAGTGTTAAAATGGATTTGCCAACTGGGTTCAGTGGTGCACACCTGTAATCCCAGCATGAGGAGGCAGAGGCAGGTGGATTGCTCTGAGTTTGAGGCCATCTTGGTCTACAAAGCAAGTCCAGGACAGCCAAGACTACACAGCAAAACCCTGTTTCAGAGAAAAAAGAAGAAGAAAAGAATGGGTTTGCTAATTGTAGTTTGTGGGTTTTACATTTTATAAGCATTAGTTTTATCCATTCAAGGGATTTATATTTTATATTTTGTTAAATACATGAACAATTCCTACCTTAACACTCATGAGCACATGTTCTTAGTTCTATGCATGTTCCTACACAGGTAATCTTTATCGTCTTTTAAGCTTTTCGTGTATTCTTTGACCATTCATTCTACCTGCACAGTTTGTACTTGGAACACATTCTCCCTTTATCCTGCGTTGTCTTCTTCCACCTCGCGTAGAAATCATTCTTCCCAACAAGCCCCCCACTTATCTCCATGGATGTTTGCTTGTTTGCTTTTGTTTGGTTTGGTGCCCCGCTGCATTTACTTAGCACTGCCTGTATGAGCACGAGGAAGAGGAAGGG
Source organism: Acomys russatus (assembly GCF_903995435.1). Classification (NCBI taxonomy): domain Eukaryota; kingdom Metazoa; phylum Chordata; class Mammalia; order Rodentia; family Muridae; genus Acomys; species Acomys russatus. The sequence continues at coordinate 68,599,491 of NC_067137.1, forward strand.
CAATTTACCAGAGGCTGCCATTGAGAACTACAATTTCCCATATCCTAGCAACCATTAATTGCCTATAGCTCCTTGAAAAGGGATGGGGCCCTTGGGGACCCCTCCCCTCCATAATGGAATGTTGAAGGGCCCAGCCTTGTGCACATAGCCACTGTTGCTATAGGTTTATGAGTAGAACAGTCACACCATTTCTAGAAGCAACTTTCTATAAGATACTGCCCCACCCACTGACTTTTACATTTTTTCCACTCTCTCTTCTGCAGTGTTCTATCTGCTCAGATTTTACACACACACACACACACACACACACACACACACACACACACAAACACTGTTTAGGGCTGAGCACCCAAAGTTATGGATTTTCATGATTTCCACCAGATAATAGTAGCTGCTTGCAGTGGTCATTGGTAAATTTATATATTTTCTTTAATCCTATTTTGCTAGATTTTACCCTACAGTCACAGCCATGGCTTCCTTCTACCATAAATGACATGAGAAATGTTATGTTCTAGTATTTCTTGCTACTATACAGTTGTCGCCATTCCTTGTCCCTTCTATACTGACGAAACATTTTCTTTAACCTCTCACTCAGCCATCAGTAATATTTAGCAATAGTACATTATACACACAGTAAATCTTATGTTATTTTACATAACGTGCATAAATGTCTAGAGATTTCACCATCTGCTTTTGATTTAGAATTTCATCAGTTTTGTTTTTTAAATATTTTATTTTTTGAGATTGTCATATAATTTTTTGATATTTTATTTATTTTATCTGTGTGTTTGCCTAAATGTATGTCTGTGCACCATGTGCATGCAATGCCCATGGAGACAAGAAGAGTATTAGATTCCCTAGGCCTGTCCCTATAGACACTTTTCAACCGCCATGTAGGTACTGGGAATTGAACACACATCCTCTAGAAGAGGAGGCAGTGCTCTTAACCATTGACCCAATTCTACAGAAACTGTCTTCCTGTGACATTCATTTCATTTGTTTTATTGATGTGCTGCCTACCACATAATATATAGTTAAAACGTGTGTTATATGGAATTGACTACCAAATAACACACTTATGAATGATTTACAATATGCTTCATAGGTGCAACAAATGCTTTCTTGGTGTAATATTTTCAGCTATTTATTCTGGAATACCTCATCTACTTATCTAATTCTCACTAAGCCTTCACAGTACAGTTATTTTTACTGAGTTTAAATACCACCCCTTGTGCTAATCTTTCTCTGGTCTTTTCTAGAAGAAGTGGCTACTGTCAGGAGCCTCTAAAAAGGAGGTTTCTCTGTTGGTGTGAATAAGTCTCTTCTAATCAGAACAGAGAAACCTGCTTTTCAGAGGCTCCTGACAGTAACCACTTCTAAAACACACCAGCAACTAGAGTGGCATTGACCAAAGATCTGGGTCTTTTATTTGGGTGGATAATCCAGCTCCCAGAAGCCACTGGTTATTAAATGAAAATTCCTAGTGACAGGGGCTGGCTGCCTCCCTACAAGTTGTTGGTTGGAGAACCTCCAGAAGTCCCCAAAATAAGGCAGTCAGTGGCCACTGCTCTTAGTTGCCACCAGCACTAGATATCAAGACCATATTGCTGAAGATAACCATACGTCTTAGCAGCAGAAGACAGAAAAGTCAAGCTGGAGTAGGGTTGGGAACTCCCTTTCTCCTGGCTAGCCTTCATACTGCCAGAAGGTGCTGCTGAGGGATAAGTGCCATTAACAATGTTATGTAGCTGTATGCAGCAATACCAACCAGGCAAAATGGGCCCATGGGTGCAATAAAGGCCAGCCTACTGTGGGTGTGACCCACTATTTCACATTTGGATTTGGTGTTCATACAGCTAAGAATTTACTTCTCATATTAAATGTCTTAGATAGGAGTTCTATTGCTGTAACAAAACACCATGACCAGAAAGCAAGTTGGGGAGGAAAGGGTTTATTTGGCTTACACTTCCAGATCATAGTCCATCATTGGAGGAAGTCAGGACAGGGACTCAAGCAGGGATGGAACCTAGAGGCAGGAGCTGATGCAGAGGCCATGGAGGGTGCTGCTTATTGGGTTGTTCCCCATGGCTTGTTCAGCCTGCTCTATTATAGAACCCAGGATCACCAGCCCAGGGACAGCACCACCACAATGGGCTGAACCCTCCCCCATTGATCACTAATTGAGAAAATTCCCTATAACTGAATCTCATGGAGACATTTCCTCAACAGAGGCTCCTTTCTCTATGATGACTTTAGCTTGTATCAAGTTGGCATGGGAAACCAGATGATGGTGATGATGATGATGATGATGATAAGTGAAAAGTTCAAATGAGCATAAGTTATGACCAGAAATACTAATAGAAACATACAATTTATCTGTCCTTTGGGAAACATCATTTAGTATAGTTAGACTTTTAGCATATGTGAAATACAAGTATTTCATTTATTTTTCATTTATAGAGCATGTGTGCACAAAAATTTTTATTAACTAGTTAAAAAATTTGACAAATGGCTAATGGCTGGGATTATTAAAGAACACTTGATTATTAATTTCCAAAGCAGTGACTCACACTGGTAGCACACAGCACAAAGATATAATAAACTGACATCTTTAAGCTACCATTGATGTGTATAAACTTTCTAATGCCACTGCTATCATGAGGAGCTAAGCCAGTATCAACAGAATGTGGACAGTGGTCCAGCAATACTTTTGAGAGTTATGAGGACTAGCAGTGCCACCAGATATCCTGGGCTTTGCATTGTGCTTTTGCCTTGGGCTCTATGACATGGATGACTCCAGAATGATAAATGTTTACTTGCAATTAAATGTGTAAGTGTTCCAGATTCTGCTACATATGATATAATTTGCTTCTCTTTAAATCATAAAGTACTTGTTCTAGAGTGAACACTGGTGTTAACAAATATTCATTAGTCAAAATGGATTTAATTGTTTTCCCATAATGGCAAACAAAAAACAGATCATGTTAAGTCAGATGAACATAGTTATTGTGTGCCACTTAAAAGATCAGACACTTTAGGGTTTCACTTGCTGTTGTGTTTTTAATTTTTAGGTGGTATACATTATGTCCTCATTTGATGTTTATAAGGATTCCTGTCTGTTAGTACTCTGTTACTAAAGTAGCAGTGATTCCCTCGATGGCTTTTAAAACTTCTGGGCTCTGACTGAAGTCACAAATATACAATATGCCGTTGCTCTATAAAACATGAGGTTCAAAAGCATACACATTTATAAATTTGATTTTATTAGATATTAGTCTAAATAATGTTAGTTTTTTTCAAAAATTTTTGTTCAAAATAACTAATTTCCTAAGCATCAATTGTATAAGACAAGGTAAGAATTGATGCTCTAGGAAGCTGCACACTGATACCCTTAGAATCTGACATAAAGATGATGTCACAGTCTGCTGCCTTAAGTTGATGTTTGCTCATCTTTTTATTGGTAAAAATTTTGCTTTGCATTCATTCTTTTCATATGGTATAATGTTTTAATTCAAAACTAACACTACAGTAAGACAGATGGTGCATGTTCTTTCTAGAAAATGACCTTTGGCAAGTAATTAACCTCTCAAAGCCTCAATTTCCTGACACATAAAATAGAAATTCTACTTATCCTGCCTCACTGTCAAGAATAATCAAATGAAAGGCCGCATCTGTAACATGCTCTGCGGTACCTGGGTAGTAGAACAGACAAGTGAGCCACCATCAGGAGGTGACATCAAGTTTAGAATGTCGTTATTAACTTTTCCTTGAAAACCTGGTCTTGACGTCAGAGGTTTGAGCTCGAGAGGTGTGTTTGTTTTGTTCTGTGTAGATTTTTCTTCTTCTTCTTCTTCTTCTTCTTCTTCTTCTTCTTCTTCTTCTTCTTCTTCTTCTTTTTTTAACTATTTTTGTGTCTGAATGCAGTATTTATGACAAGAGTATGGAATTGCTGGATTTTTCTTTTGGAGCAAATTTTTACTGGAATTAATTAGATTTGTTTGTTTTTCTTGTTGTGCATATTAAGACTCTTGAGTCTGCAGAGATGGTCACTGGGTAAAATGCTGAATTTAGCAACTCAGAGTCCATGTGAAGAAGCAAGATGTTTTGCTGTGTGTCTGTGATACCAGCACTGGGATAGGAGCAGAGGCAGGGAGAGCCCTGGGATGTGCTGGCCAGCCTTCCTAGCCAAAACAGAGTTCAAGTTCAATGAAACATCCTATCTCAAAAATGAAAGTGCAGAGTAACAGACACAAACATCAACCTCTTACCTCTTACCTTCACTCACACACACACACACACACACACACACACACACACACACACACACACAGAAATACAAATTTATTCATGGGTTGGAAAGGCACAAAAATGTAACATCAATAGAAGAGCAGAGGGCATGAGGAAAATCATCAAAAACAATTTAAATGTCATAATGAAATTGAATATCTTGTATGCTATTTTAAATAAATAAGTAATCTCATCAGAAAGAGAAGTTTTTAAGCCAAAAAGATACAGATTTGATCAAAATGGTGTCCTGAACTCAGATTTACCCTTTTGTAGTTTCCAGTTTATTCTCATGAGTTCTTCTCTTACATAGGGATACGTTAATGCTCAGAAATCTGTTGAAAAGTATCTATTTAGTAATGTTTATCCTTTTTTCTGTTTTTTCAAGCCTGTGACCCGTCAGCTTTCTTGTGACTTTCATTTTTCTCCAGAAAAATTAATTCTGTGTTTGTTTTTTAAAATTTATTTATTCCCTTCACATCCCCATAGTAACTTTCTCCCTCTTCTCTGGATCCCTCCCTCCCTCTCCTCCTATACCCCATCCCCTACTCCTCAGGAAAGGGGCGACCCCTCCACCAACCCATCCCAGCATATCAAGGTGAATCAAGACTGAGAGCAACCTCTTCCTGTGGCCTGGCAAGGTAGACCTACCAAGGAGAAGTAGTGATCAAAAAGCTGAGAGTCCATGTCAGAGACAGCCTCGCTCCCTTACTAAAGGAGGACCCACATGAAGCCTGAGCTGCCCATGGGCCGCATCTTTGTAGGGGACCTAGGTCCATGCATGGTCCATGGCTGGTACTTCAGAAACACAGGCTCCTCTGGGCCCTAGTTAGTTGGCTCTGTTGGTCTTCTTGTGGACCCCTTATCACCTCCGGGTCCTTTTATCCTTCCCCCCACTTTTCCACTAGACTCCCTATGCTTCACCCAATGTTTGTCTGTGAGTCCCAACATCTGTTTCAAACCACTGCTGGGTGAAGCCTCTCAGAGGACGTTTATCCTTTTCAAAATATCAAAAAAGTGTCCATGGATTTCACCATCAACATTTTCAACTCTCACTACCTTGTACCTTACAAGAATTGTCTGGTGTTATCCCTTCTGCATCCTTGTGAGACATCATCCCTTTCACAGATGGGAAAACAGAGTCACAGAGAGGTGAAGTAGTGTACCTTAGATCACAGCAGGGCCAGAGATAAAAACATCAACATTACCTAATTCATCTGATAACCTGGATATTCACTGTACCTACCCCCACGTCCTTAATACCCCTGAGGCAAAGCTGGGATTTTAGCACTGTCTTCCTGATTTGGCTCTGCTTGATATGTTTATTGCACAAAACATACCACTAAGACCATACTAAAGACGGGTTAAGCTTTTAAAAGAGCACGACCTGCTTTAGAGTTTAGCTGTCTTTGTCTGTGTTCAACTAAACTGTACAAATTCTAACCGCAGTCGGTGTCTGGATTTATAAATAGACTACCCCTCAATATTCTTTTGAGAACTTTTAAGCTCTAGCATTAGATCATGTGTCAGGCTACAGAAAGGAAATACTAGTCCTAACAGTAATTTTATCCATGCACTCATAATACTTCAGTTTTATTAGTAGGTTATAGTATTGCTTTGTTGTTTTATCAGTGTTCTAGCATAATTACTACTATAACAGTAACCATATTAAGAAGTAATCATTAACCAGATAGGCCATCAGCTCTGAAGGATTCATTAAGAGCTGAGGACTCTGGGAGCCTGTGAACAATAGAGTATCACAGGAAAAGGTGGAATAGCTGTTCTCAGAGAAGTTGGAATTATTCAAAAAGAAAATGTATATTCAAAACCAACAAATATTACCACATACTGTTAAGTGAAATTATCAGACATTCTCAAGTGACAGAAAAAAAAAATGATCATTTAAACTGGAATAAAGTTTTATAGGGTGTCTGGGAATTAAGACGTGGCTGGATCCTATGAGAGGGTGTTGTGTTCTGGAAGCCAAAGCTGAAGAGATTGTAACTGGCATAGCGTGTCGCATCAGGAATTGGGAGGGTTCACAGGAATTTTAATGCCAACATGCACTTAATTTTGCGGGACGGGAGGAGGGTTGAGACAGGGTTTCTCTGTGTAGCTCTGGCTGTCATGGACTTACTTTGTAGGCCAGGCTGGCCTCGAACTCACAGCGATCCACCTACCTCTGCCTCCCAAGTGCTGAGATTAAAGGTGTGCACCACCACCCATTGGCCATGCACTTAATTTTTAAGCTTGTGCACCCTTGAGTGCTTTAGGACATGGGGCAAATTGCTTAAATGTTTAACAATATAAATTATACCCAAGGACAATACAGGAGGTAAACTTTAAACCCCTTCCTAGATCTAGCCAATGGTCAGAATATTCTCCACAGTTGAGTGGAGAGTGTGATACGACTTTCTCACATACTCTGGTGCCTCACATTTGACCATGTCCCCTGGAGGGGGAGACCTGGTGGCACTCAGAGGAAGGACAGCAAGTAGCCAAGAAGAGACTTGATACCCTATGAGAATATATAGGGGGACGTAATCCCCCTCAGGAACAGTCATAGGGGAGGGGAATAATGGGAAAATGGGGGGGGGAGGAATGGGAGGATACAAGGGATGGGATAAACATTGAGATGTAACAAGAATAAATTAATAAAAAAAAAAAAAAACAAAAAAAAAAAAAACAAAAAAAAAAAAAATAAAAAATAAAAATGTTAGTGGGATTTTAAAATGCAAATAAAATCTTGAACTGCTTGTTGGAGAGTGCAGAGTTTCTGAGTGTACAATTCAAAGGTGCAGTGTTTGTCTGCCAAGCACACAGCTCTGGTTCCCATCCTCAGCTCAACAACAACAGTAGCAAGCAGCTCCTCAAGGGGAATGGTAAGTGTATGCTAACTAAGGCAAGCACAGTGAGGCTCACTCTGACTCATTACCTCCTTGGGAACCGGTAGCCCTCAGACAGTCCCATTCCACCCACGCTTTCACACACAGACCTCCTTTCTCTTGAATTATGTTCAAGTAAATCCCATATATTATATAATGTCATTTTATAATTATTTGTGGAAAGAGTTTCTAGTATTTTAAATTTTCCATGGTTAAGCCTGTGTGGTACATCCTCGTGGTATAACTAACACTGACTGAAGTTTTCAAGTTAACCTTTGTCAAGCCTCCCTCGTTAAGGGAAAGAAGTAGGGCCCTTATATATGCATGTAGAGTCAAAATTATTTCAGAACTGTTATCATTCATTTCATTCTTCATATGTTCCTTTTTATTAGCTATCATAATATTTATCACTTTATTGTGAAATTGAAAATACATTAATAAAAAATTAAAAATTAAAAAATAGAATAACTGACATTGTAAAGAAAAATAATAACTATTTTGTGCAAAAAACATATTTTGTAATTTTTTATCTACATAATACTTGTTTTTAAGTTGTAAAAAATGCAAAAAAGAACAAAAAGAAAAACTTACGTGATCATTTAAGTAGATAAAGAAAAAGGACTTGATAGACTGTGCTTGAAAAGAAAAAAAATGAGGAATGTTCAATGACTGGCCCAATCTGAGACCCACTCCATGGGAGAGAGCCAACCCCTGACACTATTAACGATACTATGCTATGTTTGCAGAGTAGAGCCTAGCATAGCTGTCCTCTGAGAGGCTCCACCCAGCAACGGTTCAGTTCGAAACAGAGGCTGAGACTCACAAAAATTGGGTGATGCATAGAAAGTCTAGTGGGAAAGTGAGGTGATAAATAGAAGGACTTGGAGGGAATAGGAGCTCCACAAGAAGACCAGAAAAGCTTCTAGTAAGGGGAACAGGGGCTTTCTCTGACATGGATCTGTTGCCTGTTTTTTGATCACTTCCCCTGGTGAGGCTGCTTTGGCAGGCCAGAGCGGAGGAAGTTGCTCTCAGTCCTGATGCCACTTGATGTGCTGGGGTGGGGTTCAGGGAGGCTCCCCTTTTCTGAGTCGTAGAGGAGCAGTAGGGGGAAAAGGGAGGGAGGGTGGAACCAGGAGGAGAGGAGGGAGGATGCTGCTGTCAGGATGTAAAGTGAACAAATAAATAAACTTTAAAAAATGAAACAAAACATTAGAAAAACAAACAAAAAATGTGAATTACCAAGCCTGGGTGACTTTGACATACCAGTCCTGAGTGGCATATATTCAAAGGTCAGCGTACCACAGAGACGTTTGTATCAACATCTATTTAAGGCGTACTGTTCACAGTAGACAAGATAGAGAGCCAACCTAGAGGTCTATCAACAAATAAACAGGTACAGAAAATGTGGTAGATACACACAATGTAATTTTATTCACTGAATGAAATAACAAATTCAGAAAATAGATAGATCTAGAGAAAATTATGTTAAGTGCAATAAGCCAGACTCAGGTAATAAGATTTTTAAGAAACTGCATGTAAAGTGTCGTGTGTGTGTGTGTGTAAAACATAAAAGGAAGAATGCTATAAGGGGAGTGGCCTTGTGGGAGACACACCAGGAAGAAGAGAAGATGCTAGAGCACGCATGCTATAAGATGGGGAGGTAAAGTGTGAGGGAGAAGGGAGCCAGAAAGAGTGGGAGAGCAGGGCTAGGTGAGGGCTGTGCAGTTTGGTCAACTAAGGACAAAGTACATATATATGAAATGCTCCCAGTGAAATACATTTCTTTGTATAATAAAGATGATATAAAAGGGAAGTCTTGAGGAGCACTAAATTTGCTGAAGACATTGAAATCATAAAAGATTCAATAAAGAAACTCTAGTCTCATGTATGTTGCAGTGTGTTTTGTCAGCCACTTAGGAAAGATGAAAAGCAGGTGTAATGTTTTTAGAAAATAGGGTAGGGAATATTAACCAACTCAATTGATGATATAATTTTATGTTAGTATGAAAACTACTCAAGGGCAAAACTAAAACTAAAACTACAAGCTGGTGTACCTCATAGGCTCCAAAACGATCAACACAAACTAGAATGCAAAGCCAACAATATTTAAGAGTGAAACATTGTCACAGCAGTGGTTTAGCATTGGAAAATCAAGGTGAGGAAAGCACATGAGAAAATAACCATGCTACAATCCACAGACCCAAAGAAGCTAGACTCTCCCTCAAAACTTCTTAGTATACAATTTAGTATGTGTGCTGCTGAAAGGGGCCAAAGAGACATCTCAGCTGTTAAAGGCGAGGCCCACCACCAAAAACATAAGAATGTCTGGGGGGACACTCACAGCTATAACCATTAATGTTAGTCTCAATGGCTCTTTTGTAAAAACAAGAAAAGGATGTTGTTTTACAACTCACCATTTTCCTGTTTGACAATCAGTAATAATATCTGGAAATTGAAATCAAAGAGAAATTCACCTTTTTTTTTTTTTAGAAATTCAGTTTTATTCACAAACAGTACAATTGCATTATGCAATGATGAAATCTTTTTTAAAATGCTACTAGAATAAGTTAATTCAGATCAAAATATGAGTGCTAGCTATATTTTTATCTGCTAGCAATTGACAGAACATAAAATGTTAATATTCAATTTTTTAGATCTTAAACCAAAAAAAGGACAAAAATTTAAATAAAATTCTATCTTATTGACTTAACATTCTTAACTGGTAGCAACTATGAAGAGTCTGTATGAAGAAACACAAAATAGAGACATAAGGAAGGTTCTGTTTTGCCAAGACAAAAGTTCTCTACAAATTGGTGTCATATGATTCAGGCAAAAATCACACCCATTTTTATTGCAGATATATATGCTACTGATAAAATATGAAAACATGAATGATTGCCAAAGAGTTACCAAAGCAATTGATAAAGAAAACAGTTTGGGAAAGTAGATTAACAGATTGCAATATACAGTCTGTAGACTGTTAGGAATTGGACTAGACACTGGAATTGGCTTTTAAAAATCCCACGTTATTGGAACTGAATTGAAACACATATGATCAGTTTGGTAATATGTTCAGCAAGAAGACAGTGCAATTTGTTTGCAAAAGTTTAGTATTCAAGAAGTAGTGACAAGGCAACTGGATACTTACATGTTAAGAAATAATACCTATAGCCATAGCTTCACATACATGTAAGGAAAATATGTTTGATTAGGACTTTTACTGAACTCTTTCTGGCTAGAAATGCATGCTTTATATCTATTTGTGTAATGAATAAGTGGCTCCTCTCCCTGCTGGTTTCTGGCTATTATCTAGTAAATGAAGCATCTCATGGTTTCTTGTAACTGAGAAAGATATAGTTTTGCTTTTAAAAGTTGCTAGGTAGGTACATTCATCAACAGTCCACTAGCTTTTCCCGTCACAGCTTCCACCTACACTCTCCTGGCTCCGAAATGATGAACAGTTTCACAAGTATGCCTTTGTGCTGCTGTATTCATATGTGCCACAAGCTACAAGAGTAGGAACATGTTAAACTTAAATAGAGAAACCAGAGGCAGACCACTGATCCTATCTGTGCTTGTTTCGGTACCATTAGTTGGCATTATTTACTTTCATTTACTCCTACTGGTAGCTAGAGTCAACATGATTTGTTCGTTTATTCTAATGCATTAATTCCAGTGAGCTCTCTGTCTTCTAATAAAAATGCATATAATGTGACTTTAGTTTGCTCAAAGAATTTAAAGAACATTGGTACTTATCTTTTCAATACATGGTAACTATATATTGGTATTGGTACCCGAGGTAAAAAGTTCACATGACTTGGTCATTGACATAGCAAGATTTCCACAAAAATTCAAGACTTGATGACTGGTTTTATCTAATAATTCTTTATGGAATTCTGTTCTTTTAAATTCCTCTCTCCTGATAGAGAAAACAGAAGAACCCAAACAAAGTGATTCTTTAAGCATTCAAACACGTCTGAGAGAAACCCCAATAGGTGCCAGTTGTCCATAACTCTCATTCCTGCTCGTCCTGCTTACAAAGGGCCAGTTCTACATTGTTAGCATTAGCAGCCATTCGCTCTATCCCTAACATTGTTAGTAGCTCAAAAGTCCTTATAGTGAAAGTATGCTGTTAATCTGTTGTGCCATCACCTTTTGATATCAGTGGGGGGTCCACAAAGGGAAAGGAATGAGAGGGAATAGGCTTGACCATTCTTAGAGGTCTTTAAATTATTCTTTACACCAGTACCTATACTAAAAGAAAATGGAATCTGGAATTTCAGAATTAATATTTTACTTACTCTTCCATGTGTATGGAGACAGTATTTATAAACTAATATACACTGTATTTACATTCTTTTTAAATTTATTTATTAATTCATTCATATTACATCTCAATAGTTATCCCATCCCTTGTATCCTCCCATTCCTCTCTCCCTCCCACTTTCCACCTACTCCCCTCCCCTATAACTGTGACTGAGGGGGACCTCTTCCCCCTGTATATGCTCATAGGGTATCAAGTCTCTTCTTGGTAGCCTGCTATCCTTCCTCTGAGTGCCACCGGGCCTCCCCATCCAGGGGACATGGTCAAATATGAGGCACCAGAGTTCGTGTGAAAGTCATACCTCACTCTCCACTCAACTGTGGAGACTGTCCTGTCCACTGGCTAGATCTGGGTAGGGGTTCAATGTTTACTGCTATACTGTATTTACAGTCTATGGAGACACATACTGCATGTCTTTATGTTTAAGTTCTTGAGATGTGTATTTTTATATTTTTGAGAGTAACTTCAAATTCTTCAATCAGTTTTTATTCCGTAGACACTTATAAAACAGCCTTTAAAAACAGTTGCTGGTTTATGCCAACAAAGGAGGGCATAGCAGCAAGATTACATTCTTCCTTCTGTCACCAGGGGAATATTTTCCACGTTCCATACGTGGTACTTGATCAGACAGGTTGCTGCAATTTTTTCCATGTTAAAAACATTTTAACAATCCATTGCTTTCTCTGTTTTTATTTTAATTTCTTTATTTGTAAGTTCTATGGTATATCTCACCAATAAAAATGGAAGAAACATTTTGCCTTTTGATAATCTGCAAACCATTGACAACACACTTGAAAAGGCATACATATACTTAGACTCTATTTCAAATTGTTGTGTTTCTCAGTTTGAACACTGGCGAAACGCACGCCCGTAGAGAATGGACCTGGAAGTCACCACTGTGGCTTGGAATCTAGAGAAGAGTAGTATCCTGACTGTGCTCACCAGATAGTATTCTAGAATTACAGAAGGCTTCCTTTGGATGGAATTTGTCAGCCCTTTGCCAAACAGTTATATTTGGAACAAGACAAAAAGATTTCTTGACACTCCATCAAGTACTGAAAATTGTTCTATATATGTGTTTGCCTTTCACTACAGTCGTGACTTTCTTATATGATACTGCCTTAAAATTCTAATTATATTTCTTTTACTTGGATCTTGCCTTTCTTTACTTCAGCTTTCCCATCCTGTACTCTAGCCGGGGTCTGAGCCTCCTGCCTGCTTTGTGGACTTGTGCATTTGTCATCCTTGATATCTCTTCTCTTCTCTTCTGGGTTGATATCACCATTTCTAAGATTCGGTGTCTTCTTTCTTGCTTTCTTCCTTAAGTAACTTCCAGAGCTTTTGAATATATAATTCAAATTTGAACACCACATCCTTGCACCACTTATACAATATTCCTCTCCTCCTTTCCTGCTGATTCTACGCTGAAGTGATTCTGCAGTGAGTCAAATCAATTTACATTTGTAGACTTTTTCTCGTGGAAGATATTAAATTTATTTTACCTTGGTGTTCTAAAATCTCTTAAGATGTCTGAGAATGTACTGCTTTCATTTATTGTGATCTGTTCTTAAAGATGATTTCAACCTGAAGACTCTGTGCTTTCATCCCTGAACAATATTCCTTAAGATTATGTGTAAGCGCCTGCCCCTTTACCCTTGATGTTTCTTTCTGGTTTCCTAACTGTCCAAGCATGTGTCTCATGGACCGATTAATAGGTTCCTTAATATTTTTAAATCCTTAAAGTTCTGATGTGTGCTCCTAAAAATATCTTCAACTTTATTTCAAGTCCCATTTTATCATTATATTTGAAATATTATGTGTAGCCATCATGAATAGTTGTTCAATCAAGGACTCTTTCTAAATTATAACTTAGTAAATGTTATTTTTTATTCTCTAAAACTGTTTTTTATTTGTGTAGCTCTTTTTAGAGCATTCTGATTATATATAATCAACATGTTTCCCCTATCTTTATTTGTATTTTGTTTTGTATTATCCATTACTCAATTTCTCTAATACTTAAAACATACATTTTCCACCTTAAGTACCTTGAATACATTTTATAGTGTTTGATTTGAATGTGAATGTAGGACAGTATCTGAGCTTTAGGAACTTTTTGCCTGATATTTTAACTCTGTAAAACTTCTATATGACCTAGAAAGTTCACTATGCCGGCTTTAGAATTATGCACAAGCTACTTAACCAAATAGAGGATACACTGTGTTTCCTTTACTCAGATTATTCTAATCTTTATACTTATGGAGTTTACAGAATACTTGCTCATCAGGATATTTTCTATGGAATTATTGGCATCACTGCCCAAGTGTAACCTTAGCGACTTAATAAATGTGCTATGTTTGAAGTGCTCATCTCAGAACTCCTGGAAGCAGTTCATCTTCCTTGTTTACCTACATGCCACACAGAATAATCTCTTTACCTTATCATTCACGTTGATGTATGTGTTCAACTAACAAAAATGAAAAGGAAAGAAGCTATTTAGATGCTTGTATAAGTGCCCTAGGTTTCAACAATTCTTGTTCTTGTGGATATCTGAGAATTTGAAAATAGTTTTATTTAGAGTGAGTAATAGTTTCAAATATGGCAACGTCTCCTTGCTTTAGAAAAGATTGTATTCAAAAATCTTTCATGCCCTGATCGTGGGTGGTAAATTACCCTGCGTGGTGGGTAGTTCTGTCATTCTTAAATAGTAAACTTTGCTCTATAGATTTTGATTTATATTCATGAAATTTTTAATTTGACTATAGTTCATTATAATAGTCACAGAATTGAATGAAACAAAATACACATAGCAGAAAAGTAATTATTGGTACCCAGAGATTGTGAAGAGCAGAGCATGGCTTTTATATGATAAAGGATTGTTTTTCAGGGAGAGACTGTCTAAAATTAATGCCCTGCTGCTTTGTATCTGTCAAACGTCTCAAAAAAGTTGTTCAAAACCTTGAGGTTCTTTTGTGTGTTCTCTTTGCTTACTGCTTCGCCATTGAGAGCATGAGATGAATAGAAACAGGCATGACCGCTCTGCAGTCTCTCTCTTCATTGCAGCTGGGGTAACAAAATATGAAATCTGGAATTAAGCCAAGTTACAATTATCGAAAAGTGGTTTTTTAAAAGATGTATTTATTATGTATACAATGTTCTGCCTTCACGCACACCTGCACACCAGAAGAGGGCACCTGGTCTCATTAGAGATGGTTGTGAGCTACCATGTGCTTGCTGGGAATGGAACTCAGGACCTTTGGAAGAGCGCTAGTGCTCTTAACCTCTGAGCCATCTCTCTAGCCTACCTCCAAAAAATGATTTTTAAATGTACATTTGCATGTATTAAAGTTTAATTTAGTAGGAAAGCATGAGCTGCAGAAATAATAGAGAATAACAAGTGAAAGCGTCATCAAAGGTGGCAGTATCAAGTATTCTTCACTTGAAGTGTCTGGCCAGCTTCTGAGTAATGCTTTGCTTTGGTTTGAAGCTTTTGTGAGTAATAGATTTTAATGCAAGTTACTACAGTTCTTTCTGAATCATACAGGTCATGAAGAGTTCATTTGTAGGTGTGGCAGCTGTACTGCTTTGGAAGACTGTCTTTAATAGATCCATTTCATTAATTGTCATGATTTTTTTTATTAACAAAACCAGTACATCAGGTTTAACCAGCTAAAACTGTTCTCATAGCTGTTATCTTTATTGTCAGAAAGAATATTGTGAAAATAGGGAATTACTGCCTGTGCTTTAACTCTTGACTAAACATAGAAATGGCAGTATCCATGAACAATAACTTAGGGGCATATTATCAAGTTGACATAGAGTGTTTCAGTTGTGCAATGCCATTAACTTTAAAGCTCCGTGCCTTAGTTTCAGTGTCTTCCAGTTAGGAGTAATGCCAGAGTCTGCTAGGTTCTCCGAGTTAATGTGACTAATGTCAAGTAGCAGGATGTTCATTCTTTCTTCCATAACCTTAGTCCTTAGGTATTTTAGGCTCAATGGCCTTCTAATGGCTTACCTCTCAGAAAGCAGGCAGTAGTATTAAGAAGCAACAATAATGTGTTGGAAAGTGAATGTTGGCATGTACATTCTATTTACCTATGAAAAGAATTTTTCATCTGATGGTCTTTATTATGAAACCATACATACATAAAACTATGTATTTTTCAACCTTGAAAGTGCTATTGCAAGCGGTTTAGGATAAGTAAGCAATACAAGTTAATTGTTAGTTGATCAAATCATGGTCATGTCAATTATTAGTCTATTTTTATCACAAGAATATAGATCCTAGGTTTAACAGATAGATATATAGATAGATAAGGTCTTCAAAAGCCTTGGAGACCTACAGAATATGGCATTTAAAGATGCTTTTAATAGTTTTAAAATTCTTTGACAACAAGAGAGGTTAACTCCTGGCAACACCCAGCCAACCTCAAGAAGATGATGAGCATCAAAGAACCTCCTTATGGAGATGACTTAAAATTTAGCAAACCAGCCACTGGGTAAAATGCCCTCATTTCTGCCACAAACAGAATTCTTCCTAAAAATGGCCAAGCTTGGATGCAGGCAGAGTCCTCAGCCAAACTGTGCCGAGATAGGGTGAGCAAGTCCTCAGTAGTTCCTGACTCACAAATATGTCTGCCAGATATATTGGACCACAAGGCTGAAGATGATGTTCCAGTATTAAAGAGAGTTTTGGGTGACTTTTCAGGCAGCAAGCTGTCTCTGTCTTTTTTTTTTTTTTTTTTTTTTTTTTTTTTTCATTTTGAAAGCTGCTAACCTACACTTCTGATTCACTCGGGGTATTAAGTTTTATTTCTTTGGAAGTCTCTGATTGTGTTGAAGACCAGATAGTTTAGTCTTACAATTAAGCTTAGTTGTTTAGGGGTTAAGATGTTTTTGGGTCTAGATAGATATTTTAAGTTGATAGAGATGAGAGATGAGAGATAATTGATTTTCATTAGGAATTTTAGACTCACCAAGATAGGAAAGATGTTTTCTGCAATGTTGCCAAATGCAACTAGCCAAAACACTCTGAATGTAACATTTATATAATTCCTGATTGTTTTGTGGTTCTTCTTGCTGTTTATAGGGGTTTTTATTTATATGTAATAATATAAATATATATGCCAAAAATAAAACAAACTTTTTTAAAAAGAAAGAAAATACTAAAAAAATGAAAAGAAAGAAAACCAAAAAGATGGGAATTAAAGAGAGAGAAAGTGAGTGAGAGAGAAAAGAACTTTTGAAGGCTTTCTTAGAATGTGATTGACTATGTTCTTTGTCTTTAACAAAAGAAAGTAATAAGCTCTTGCCTCTTGTTAGACAATTAGTAGAACAATTGTCTTAATTTAAATAGTGTAAGTGAAAAAAGAATAGTTGGTGGCTTCCTCTAGATCTCACAGTTACTTATCTTTTTTAATGGAAGTGATGACCACTTTTGAGAATTCTTATACATATTATGTGTGATAGATATAAGAATCCAAAGAATTCACTAAAAACAATATTTACCTTTTTTACTACTTACATATTTGGAATCATGCTTAGAAAAGTAGAACAGTGTTAGACAAAGTGACATAGTGCAAAATGAATTATAATCAAAATGTTCTTTTGGTTTTTGTTTTATTTAGTTAGTTAATTAGTTTTTATTTATTTTGCAATGTTCTTTTACATGTGCCAAATAATCCTTAAAGTATTGAAATTATCTTGGCTATTCAATGTTATCAATTTGTTCACAGTGTTTAATAATATTTCCATTTTATTTTTCTGAACTCAAATTCAAATTTGGATTCATTAATCTGTCCAGAATCGTAGGTATTTTAAGTTTGCGATAGGCACAGTCTTTTTTTCAGAGGGATATGATCCTCAGTCTCCGGAGGTTTGCTAACTGTCATTGATCAGAATACCCAGGGTGAGTCTAGTTAGCCATGACCTAGAGTAAACAATGTGGGATACTTTCACAATATGTCGTCCAGCTGCCCCAAGATCAATGTCTGCTTCCCATGAAAGCAGACTCCTGTGACTGCTGCCTGGCTCCGCTCATGAACCAGGTGCCCCTGGCCTGAACTGTGGCCATGATTACAGATCCTTTCCGTCAACTGGATTACGGTGTTCAACATGCCCCCCAAATTTGGTCTTCTCTAAGGCCAACCTTCATTTTAGCCTTATAGTGGGTCTTCAGCCCTCATTATCAGTTTTCTACGTAGTCCACCACAGGAAGGATAATGAGAGTGTTAGCTGATGCTCATGTCATACCCTGTTTTGACAGATTTGTTTCATATTCTTAATGTAATTTCTTTTCATAACTATGAAATTAACAATACCAGCACTTGGGAGGCAGAGGCAGGCGGATCTCTAAGTTTGAGGCCAACCTGGTCTACAGAAGGAGTTCCAGGATAGCCAGAGCTACACAGAGAAACCCTTTTTTGAAAAACCCAAAATAACAACAACAACAACAATAATAATAATACATCTTATTCATTATCATTATTATCTGTTTTGCAATTGTTGAACAATTTAAATTTCAGTCTGACATCCTACCCCTAATCACATAGACATTAGATGGAAGAGCCGAGGTTGTAACTTCATACACCTTTCACTCCTCAGTAATATTTTCTGCTCCTGTGCATTTCACGGATAACAGAAGAGTCGTCCAAGTTTCTTCAGGCAGAAGTCCTTTATGCAGCTGATGCTACTGTGTGGCCATTCCTACACGTCATACAGTGGCAACTTATAATTCATGCATTTTTGGAATGTGTTACTTCATGAAAATTCCACAATTTTATTGAGATTTTGCTTCATTATAATGTCAAAAAAATTCTTGATAACTCAAAATTTGTGTTCACCAAACTACATTTATTTCTATTTTTTGAGTAGAATAAATTTATCTTTTCTAATACTCTTATTCGATGTATCTCAGTGTAAACTAAGACCTTGTGAAGAAGCTTTGCCTCATAAAGAACATGTAGAGGACTTCGTATCTTCTCTATGTTAATATTGGTAATTTATTTGTGAGTTTATGTCTGTTATAGGGAAAAACAGTACTATAAGTAAGATACATACCAGTTTTTAGCACTTTACCCAGCCAAGCTCAATTCATGTTATATTTTTTCCATATTCAACCTGCCAAATAACAGACATTTCTTCAATAGTAAGCAAGATTATATACATATTTCACAAGCTGGTGCGTTCCAGGATGGTATCTTCCCATAGTTTATTCTTCAGATGAAAAATAAATTATAGTCGAGGACCATTTCCATACTAGATTGTTGCCTCGTTCAAAACAAAACAGTTGTAGGACCTCTGCAAAATCAAAACAAGCATATTATAGCCGATTTCACACATAAAGGAAATTAGGTTTTGCCTATTGAAATGACCAAGCCTTTTCTGCTACAATAAGATATTATAAGATCAAACAATCTTCCCCAACTCACATTAAATTCTGTTACATTAAATTAGTCTTTTAGATTGACTTGTTTTGAAGAGGTATATAATAGTTACAATTTTTCACTCCTGAATATAAATTCCTTATAGCACATAATTACCAAAACAGGTAGAGATATTAAAGGACAAAACCCCTCCGTGGTGTAGTTTCATGCCTTTTCTCAATACTGTAAAATTCAGCTCATCCTAACATCTTCTCTTTAAGGAACATAACATCATTCAAAAAACAATGATATTTAAAATTTTAGCAGATAATTTTCCATTAATTTTAGTAGTTTTTGAAAATTATAACTAATACTATTTTTTACTTTTATATAACATTTGAATATATTTATAAATTAAGAAATTTATTTTATTGATATGCTATTTTTCCAGACAATGCATAATCTTTAAAAGGTATATTCATCGTGAAAGTATAAAATTTGAAATAAAACATTAATTTTTAAACTCAAAGAATTTGTATCTTGGATCCTTGAATATAAAGTAGAATGCTGGTGAAAGGATAGGGCCTCTGGTTCTGGGCCTGCACCTGCCAAGTGGATCTTCCCTAAAGCTAGGTAAACTTTATTCTTATGCTCGTCATAAATATCCATGTTCATCGATTTAGCTGTGTCCTTCACCATAACACTGAGTAGCACAGTACTGAACACTAAGTAGGTTAAAAGAAAATGCTGTAGATCATTCCATGTCCTCAACCAGACCTGTTATTTCCTCCAGTAACTTCCCAGCAACTACAAGATGGGGTTTTTCTTAGGGTGAGAGAAATGAGGGCACTTGTGTTTCTAGGTAATCGTTCCCTTGTCTACTTTGTAAGTATCTCAAGCAGCGGTTCTCAGACTTCTAACCCTGCAGCCCTATAGTGCCGTTCCTCATGCTGTGGTGACCCCAACTAAGAGATTAGTTTGTTGCTACTTCATAGCTATAATTTTGCTGCTGTTATGAATTCTAATATTTGGGGGGGGGTTTGTTTAAAATATTTTATTTAGAATTTTTAATGACATGTAAATCAGGGAATTGGCTTGTAAGTTTTTATTGTTATGTCATTATTTTTTATGAGTGTAATACTGACTTCATAATACAACTCCAACTGTGGTCTTTTCTTTTCTATTTCTTGGAAGAGTTTGAGGAACATTAGGGTTAGTTTTTCTTAAATAATTTTATAAAATTCAATTGTCATTTCATTTCAGCTTTGACACTTTGTAGTTTATAATTTTTATTTATTTTTAATTAAATATTTTTTATTTTTTACATATACATTTATATTATTACACATATATACAATAGACTACCTATAGCAAGAAAAACCACGACACAGTCAGGAGTTATATAAATGTTACATTCTTAGTGTTTTAGCTCTTTGTATTTGACAGCCTTGAGGAAAACATTTTTCTAACCAAGACTGAATGGGGATCACAGAGGACTTCAAAGAAGACATGATGTCTTGGCTAAGGGTGAAAAAGTAAGAATTCATCAAATAAGGGGGGGAAAAGGGTATTCAAAACAGAACGGGTTGTTCATATTATCACGGAGATGTGAGAAATCTATTGTGACAACATTTAACTTTCATGGCTTTAAATTTTGGCTAGTTCTAAGATACTTTAGGTCAGTGGTTCTCAATTCGTGGGTCTCAATCCCCTTGAGGTTACACATCAGATATTTACATTAGATAATGATAAAATTCAGAATTTTAGACACACCAAGATAGGAAAACGTCTGAAGCCTTTTCCTCAGAGGAAACATACTAAAGAGTGTTGAGAGCCACATCACTATGGCATCATACGATATTTTCCAGTTACAGGACTGAGCTTGCTGGTAAAATATCCTTGATACAGTATGTCTCTCTGCCTTTGCACATATGTGCAATTGTGACTCATAGCCTGGAAAAACCATTTTTAATTTCCTGTTAAGGTGTTCGTCTATTTCAGTAGCTGGATACTCAGTTCGGATTTTCCCATTTACATGGTTAATTGGTTGTTTGTGCAACCTTATTATATTCTGAACTTTTTCCAGATGGATTTTGTAGCTATTTTAGGTTGAAGCCCCAAACGTGTACCTGCTGGCCTGCCTTTAGTTCTTATTGGGCCTTCATCACTGTACAACATTTAAGAAGTAAAAAAACACATTTATATTTTATAACATTTAGAGATAAAAATCAATGTCAGTATGTTCTTAAGTGACACAAACCAGAAATGCATGTGTAAAGTATTTATATCATATGCCTTCTTTCCAAACTTTGGTGCATAATTCCTTGTTTTATTAATGTTATACAATACCATTAAATAATCCTTTGATGGATTATTAGGGAAATTTCACAACACTTAGGCTTTCGGTAACGTCTTTAAAATTAGCTTTCTGCATCACTGATAATATGGAGCTATTTCCCTTCTATATACTATCCATGTGGAGCCAAGGCATACATATAGATGCCTTCCTCTAAGCCATCATAAAGTAAAGTAAACACATTAGTCATGACTGCTAAGTCTGCTGTTGTCACTTCAAATCCAATACATTTGAGGTGTTTTTTTTTTAATTCTGAAACATAGCTTGTTTATCCTAACTCAGTTATATCCTTCTTAATTAATTTGTTTGTTTATTCATTCATTCATTTTATATGGATGTTTTGCCTGCTTATTTGTCTGTGCACTATGTGCATGCCTGGGGCTAGTGTAGGCCAGAAACGGGCATCAGATCCCTGGAACTGGAGTTATGAGTGATTGCAAACCACCAAAGGAGTGCCAGGAATCCAACTCAAGTCCCTCAGCCACAACAAGTGCCCAGCCATCTCTCCAGCCCCATATCTCACCCTTTCGATGTAGGGTATATCTTTCTTTTAATTTAATTTTTTATTTTTAATTGGTGTTTTGTCTGTATGTCTGTGTGAGGGTGTTGAATCCTGGAATTGCAAACAGTTATATGCTGCAACATGGGTGCTGGGAATTGAACCGGGGTCCTCTGGAAGAAGACTCAATACTCTTAACCTCTGAGCCATCTCCCCAGTGTCTTATAAAGTGTATCTTGAAAGGTCATATCTTAAATTACTAGTTTTAATTTAATACTTAGGAAGATAATATTTGAATTTCTATAATTAGACTATAAATATTCAGTTCAGTATTTGGTAATTGTATTAAGTCTTTAAAATCTGTAGGTCTGAAATGAGTATCTGTTTAAAGAAATCAGCCACATTTCTAAAAAAAAAAAAAAAAAAAAAAATGGCTGCTCACTTGCCAAGTTCTCTAATAATATTTTGAAACTTTAAATTTTTGTGCCTAACCAACCAGAGTCATTAAAATAAGGGGACACAAAATGCAGAAAGTAATTTAAAATATAAACATGTAATAGGAAAGATGTTTTCTTCAAGGCTGCCAAATACAAATAACCAAAACACTATGAATGTAACATTTATATAATTCCTGATTGTTTCTTGGTTCTTTTGATGTAGGTAGTTTATTGTATATATGTGTAATAATGTAAATGTATATGTAAAAATATTTTATAAAAAATTGTTTTTAAAACATGTAAAGCACCAACCTTTGCCATTTTAAATAAAAACAGAAAGTCTTGTGTCTTCCAACTTTACAGATTATGTTGCAATTCTATAGCAACAGAAATTGTCTGACATTTCCGTATGAGAACAGCTGTACAGCAGCTTTCCAACAAGCCTGGTGCGGTGTCAGTGAAGTGAAGGGCCTGGGCGGGTTTATACTTTTAAGCTGGCATTCTACCAAGAAGAACAGTTGGGTGTGGTTTTTTTTCCTTTTATGTTTATGTGATACCGTTGTTTATAATTTAAATAAACATCTCTTTATATTCTCAGGTGGTCTTTTTCTGAACAAAATACTAAAAATGAAATAACCTAAACGCTTTTACACCTACACACTATATTGCTGAACAAATTATTTATGGCAGTGAAGGAAAGATAAAGTTGCTTTTAAGAGTCCTTTAACATATCAGTTTGATAACTAGCAAAACACCTTTACAGCCATTAAATATTTACCAAGACTTGGCTTTAGGCAAGGGGGCAGTTTAGTGCACCAAATTTGACTCTCAGCAATGCCATTGATTAGCTATCA
Organism: Acomys russatus; assembly: GCF_903995435.1. Lineage (NCBI taxonomy): Eukaryota > Metazoa > Chordata > Mammalia > Rodentia > Muridae > Acomys > Acomys russatus. Next base: position 68,622,491 of record NC_067137.1, read on the forward strand.
GAAGGACAGAGTTAATAAGTAACTTTAAGTATTACAGAGTGCGCTACATTCTTGTCAAACCTTTTCTCTGAAGATGGCCTTAAAAAAAAGTCAGTTACAACCGGCATTCACCCCACCAATGATTGCACAAGCACAGCTCTGGAAGAAATAAAGGCCAGGCAAATCAGTTGAGCACTGCTTAAGCAATCCTTCCCAGCGACTGTTGTCATTGCCGCTGGACTTTAGAACCGAACATGTTTACATTTAATTAGAAAGGACACACAGTTTACAGCACAGTAGCTATCAATATCGGATCAGAATTGATTTCCGCTTTCTCTCCAGTGATTGCTTCCTTCGAGCTAATTAAAAAAGGCATATAACCAAATGACTCACACAAAACTTAAAGCAAAGTAAACAGTATTCCCTGGAGAGCCAAACAAAAGGAAATGGCGTTCATCCTGATTATTAGCTAAAATTTTTAAAGAATTCTGATGGCTATAAATGTGTTATAAGTCGTGTTTCAGCGTTATCGGACTGGCGATATGCATGTGTTTCCCTTTGAAGAAACCTCAGCGAATTGCTTTGCCTGATACCTCAGCGCTAGAAGAAACAATGGCCTTAGCTTTATCTTTATAATCCCTAAAACGTAGAGATAAATCAGGCTGAGGGAAGAAGCTTGGGCTCACTTTGTCAGTCTGTCTTCACATAAAAAAAAAAGAAGCTAATTTCCTTTTTAGTAAGGGACATAAAACATATACGTTATTTGCTAAAATTAGAGACCATCCAGCTATGAATAACTACCAGGTTTTTGACAACACCACAGGTAAATCATATAGAAATATAGATAGTAGATACATGATTGTTTCTTTTCATTTTCTCATCTGTTAGAGTCCGGCATTCAGTCTCACTAACTAGTATTATGCTGAATATATAAACTTCTATGAAAATATTATAAAAATCAGAAAAATAAAGGAAAATGGGAGAAAATTAAAGGTCGTCCCCCCCCCCCACACAGGCGAATCACTTCTCAGCCCTCTCTGTTTCTCATGTATGGTATCTGCCTGTATGCCACATCTCCCTTGGAAGGCCATCACCACACAGGGAAAAACAGAATGATTCCTATTAAATACAGCCCTTCAGAAATATGAGGTCACTAATTAATTTTCAAGTGTTTAGTAAGCATTCCGCTGAGTACTACAGATAAAATGGTGAGTAAAACCTGTGTAAGATAAAGACGTGCGTGTAACTCAGTGATGGAGGGCACTCTTAGCATTGAAGCGGCTTTGGGTTGAGTCCCTAGCTCCCCCCAAAATAAAATAAAATAATAAACCTAAGATTATATTCTTGTCTCTTTTAGTTGCTGCTATACATTATATTTGTGTTTGTGTAGTTGTTCAATAAACGTTCAGTGAGTGGCCTCTTCAACAATTGTTTCACCACAAGCATGTGTTCACCGAGCCACAGGCAGGTCTCCCGAAGCACAGCAGGGAGACTTCTGAAATGGAGGTGCTGGTGCTGTGCTGTGCCTGCCACTGGACTCCACAGCGCTCCCAGGTAGACTGAGAGCTCTTTACATCTTGGGCTTCTGGTTACTCTTAGTGCTCACAAAGCAAGCAGCCTGTGACCGGCGTTGTATCCTACATGTTTAATGTACTTTCTAAATATAATTATGACAGGCTTAGACACTTCAAAAGTTTCTTATTAGCCATTAAGACACAAGAAGTAAGAACTGCCTGATCTGGAGTATAAGTAATCAGGAATCGATTGACTGAAAAACACTTTCTAGGTAGTAGATAAATATCAAATGGCTAAAAGTGGGTGATTTTGTTTTGGATTTTTTTTTTCCTGATACATGCTGTCTATTCAGTGTGATACCATATGAGAGGGTTACCTTCTAAATTCTGGATCCTTGATGGAACAGCAACCACAAGCCATCCCTCCAGCCCTAAATTTGTATTTCTTAAGGAAACTCATATACAAGGTGAGGCCAAAAAAATGTGTAGGCAGGATGGGGTCAGGGTTCTAAGGAAATTGAAAACTATTTGTCCTGACTGAAGTTGTATGGATATATAATTGCATGATGAGAAAAGAGCTGAGGAGTGATCAGGGAGGTATACATTACTCTTTGTGCTTTAGAAAACCACTCCAGGCATGGGACGAGGAGCAGACTATTATACTAATCCACCTTAAAAAATACAAATATCCTATGTAAAGATAGCAACAATCAGAATGGAATAAAACTGAATGATGAATGCGGGGTTAAGTGTAAATGAGCATAAATGATTAGATTGTAACTTGAGAGATACATATTAAGGATGGTACATTAGTTTACAGTTTGAAGATGAAAGAACATGACAGTGCCGTAGAAAATGAAAGGAAGAAAAAGCTCATTGGGGACGGGTTTAAAAGGACATCGTGAGTTCACATCCAAGACATTGTGTGGAGGAAATTTAGAGTAGACAGTTGGCAATGTCTTCAAGCTGTATGTGCAGATTTTTGGTGCTCAGTGCAGCCATCTGTGCCCGTGAGGAATGTGCCACTTTCTAGATGATTAACTGAAGGAGTGACAATGAGGTGATACAGGCAAGATGGGTAGGAAGAGAAGGCACCAACAGTCAAAGGGCAAGAGGAGGAGGAGAAGGACTCTCTAGGAGACTTGAGAGGCTTTGGGAAAGTAAACAGAAGCCAGGATGAATTGAATTGCAAAGCAGGGAAAGAATGCGTTTCCAGAAAGAATTGGCTCCAGATAGGAGAGCTAGATAAGGCTTGAAAAGAGCTTTATGTTGAGCAAAGTCAGTAGCACACTGGGCCCAGCACAGATTACAGCACCTTGAAATGAAATTGAGGTGAGGGCAGCAACCACAGCTTGATTCTAAATAAAACTTTCTTAAGCGGGTCCTAAAGAAATCCTCTTTTATGCCAAACTATAATATCTAGAGAAGTTAGTAACTCTGAATTCTGATATGTAACAACACAAATCTTCACGCATATCCTGGTTCTCCTAACTAAAAATGAGTTCCCGAACTTTGCTCTGTTTTGTAGACTTAGGCTGTAGCGTGTTCCCATCTCACTCAGCTGAGATCCAGTAGCTGAGCCATTCAGAACAACTACAGCTTGCCTGGGAGAGAGGCAACTCTGATGAGTAATAGCAACCCTGTTAATTAGCTCCTTAGAAGACCACATAGCTAGAGCAGAATCTTAAAGCAAATCTCACTACCGCCCTTTAAAATCTTTCAGTAAGCATTCCGTTTATCTAAATAAAGACCAGATTCCTTACACCGCCTATCTCTAGCCTCGTTTCGATGGTCTCTTCCCAGTAGCCACACTGCACTTCATTTAACTCATCAGCATCCCTTCTTTTCAACTTTTGCCTATACGTCACTACTTTTCTGCATCTCACAAGTTTTGGTAAATTGTATCTTCATTTTTACTTTGTTCCAAATATTGTTTGTTTTTTTTTTTCTAAATTTCTTTAGCCCATAAACATTTAGAGTTTTGTTGTCTAACTGCCAAATATTTTTTCCGGCCATGTTTGGATATTAATTTATTGTTTAATCCCATAATGGTTTAAGAGCATATCTTATGACTTCTGTTCTTTAATTTTGCTAAGGTGTGTTTTGTGGCCCATGCTACCATATAGCTTGGCAAATGTTTCACCTGAGCTTGATAAGAATGTGTAATCTGTGTAATCTGCTGTTGCTAAGACGTATTCAAAAATGCCAACTCTGTAGGTAAATGATGGTTTCAATGCCTACTAATTTCCAGACAGAGCAAAGATCTAAACCACTGGTGAGGACGTGGAGAAGGTCCTTTTGGAGGCTGGGATTATAATCTGTAGCCATACAGGAAACAACATGGAGGAAACTAACAAACTTGGAAACAGTTGTCTGTCATTGGGCAGATAGATAAAGAAAACATGGTACATGTGTGCAATGAAATATTGGTCTGTCATATAAAAAGACTTATCTTATTATTGATGACAACATAGATGAGTGTGGAGGACATTACAGTAAATGAAATAAGCTAGACACAAACAGATAATGCAGTATACTCTCGTTTACTAGTGAAATCTTAATATCAGAATTCAGAAGCAGAAGATAGACTTATGGCTACAAAGAGAGTAAAATTTTAGATGGATAATTTGGATAGATGAATTCTTAACATAGTTTAAATACTATAACTACAACTTAAAACACTTGAAATTTCCAGAGATAGGAGATCTCACTATTCTCAAAGTCACTGAAAGGAAAAAATTACTTAGAGAATGGCCTACTTTTTTGAAGTTGCCTCTTTTATGTGTGGTGTGTTCTTGATGAATGCTTATCTTTTCATATCTACAAGATTAGTAGTGACAGTCCCTGCAGCTCCTTGCATTGGTGATAGGTACTTTCTCTCTGCTTTTTTTTTTTTTTTTTGCTTCTGTTCTTTCTTTCCACATTGCTTTGCATTTGTTTCACTGTTTTAAGGTTCCTGAGGAGGAAGGCTAGAGTGCTGAGTTAATGCATTTCATGTTTCCTAATGTGTGCATTTAATGCAGTAACTTTGCTCTCAGCACAGCTTTAGCTTTTCCCCATGAATGTCTGTGTGCTGCACTCTTGTCCCCATTAACTTCTGTGTTTTCTTTAGATTCTCTCGGGAGCTCCTGTTTCACTTGGAGGGTATTTAGACATATCTTGTTTAGTTTCCAGGTGTTTAGTAGTTTTCCTGTTAACATATAAAACCTAGGGAGATGGGGCTAGAGATAGAGTTTAGTGGTAAGGAGCTTTGGCTGTTCTTCCACAGAGAGCAACACTTCAATCCCAGCACCTCCGTGACAGCTCACACCCATCTGCAACTCCAGTCCCAGAAGATCAACTTCCTTCTTCCATCCTCCACTTTTACTGCATGTATGTGATGCACATACATCTAAGCAAAACACGCATACACGTAAAGGAAAAATAAATAGTAAATAAAGGGAAACTAGAGTGACATTAGCTTTCTGTGACTAATGTCTGAGTTGATTCCTTTTTTTTGTTTGTTTGAGAATAAGCTATGCATGGCTTTAATTACTTGAATTTCTGAAGTTTGTTTTGTCACCCAGGATATTGTCTGGCATGGTTCTGGGGACATTGGAAAATAATGTGTGCCTGTCTGTTGTGTATATCTGTCAGTATTACTTATACGCTAGTGTTCAATGGTGTTGAGTTATGCTGTACTATTAGGTTGTTTTGTCTAGTTAAGGGTATTAATTGTTTTACATTATAACACGAAAATATTCTCTCTAACTTTAACATTTTTTAAATGAAATCGGTTACAACCAGGAGGAAGCAACAGTGACATCACCATGCTGTCTGTTTATTCATGAAACCTCTCCGCCCACGAGCTTAGCCATGCTGAATAGGGTTTCTTCCCTCTGTATGTTATTTAGAGTTGAAGCCTATTCTAGTACAAGCTAATTTCTTCAAAAATAAGTAAAATAAGCTATAGTTTTCTTGAAAGGGCCTTGTATATTAACTAATGCAATTAACCAGAAAGTAAAAGCAGGCATTCACCTCTCAACAAGGTAGCGCATACTTTTGCCTTTTATACTTTGCTTTGGTTTTATTTACTCTGTAAAACAAGCCAAGCCTGACTTTTTTTTTTAAAGAATGATTTAAGAATGTTATCAGTAGCTGAATAAAGGTTGAGGAAACTGGTTTACTTCTCCTAATTCATGAAAAACCTGTAGCAACAGGCACTTGTTTTCAACAGTGTTTACAAAATAGTTGAGTATTGCATTATATGTTGTACAAAGTCAACTAGATATAAATCGTATAAAAATTCACAATAAGAATGCGTTTTCTTGGCCAGGACTTGGGCTAAGAATTTTTACCCTTAAAGATCAGAGGAAGCTTTGATCAAGATATAAAGTGAATTTTAATGAGTGAATGAATGAATGAAAAAGATTTTTAAATCTCTATTTTATTCTCTGTTGAATTAATGAGATTTTTGTCATTGTTTTGGAGTTGAAAAAGTTAATTCAGTAAGGGAAATATTTTCCCAAGGTTTCACAGTAGAGGAGAAGACTAAAACTTTAAACACTGCAAAGTGACATTGGAGGAACAAAATGACTCCAAGTCTAGAAGTATTCGCTGCACTGAGGAAATGCTTCAGTGGGTAAAGTACTCCCTATACGTGCTCGAGCAGCTGAGTTACAGTTCCCAGGACCTCACAAAGCCAGATACAGTAGCACCAGTGCTCCTCCTGGGGCAGTTTGAAAAGCAGAGAGGATTTTCATGGGACATGCCCCTTGGCCTAGTCTCCAGATATAAGTGAGTATATACCATTTGAGTCTTTCTGCTTCTGGCTTAACTCACTCATTATGATCATTTCTAGTTCAATCCATTTGTCCATAAATTTCGGAAATTCCTTGTTTTTAATGGCTGAGTAGTATTCCATAGTGTAAAGGTACCACAGTTTCTTTATCCATTCTTCTAGTGAGAGACACTTAGGCTGTTTACTTATCAGGAAACTGGCATAGAGGGGAGGACATCCTATTGGGACTCTAGGTGAGAGAAGCATGGGAGAATGGAAAAGTTGAAGGATCCAGAGGGTCCTAGAAACCTACAAGAATAACATCATGATAGGCAGATCTGGGCCCAGGGATCCTGCTCAAACTATGGCACCATCCAAGGACAGTACATGCAGTAAATATCAAACCCCTACCCAGATCTAGCCAATAGACAGGACATTCTCCACAATTGAGTGGAGAGTGGGGACTGACTTTCACACGAACTCTGGTGCTCCATATTTGACCACGTCCCCTGGATGGGGAGGCCTGGTGGCACTCAGAGGAAGAATAGCAGGCTACCAAGAAGAGACTTGATACCCTATGAGCATATACAGGGGGAGGAGGTCCCCCTCAGTTACAGTCATAGGAGAGTAGGGGGAAAGCGAGAGGGAGGAAGGAATGTGAGGATAGAAGGGATGGGATAACGATTGAGATGTAATATGAATGAATTAATAAAAAAAGAAAAGTAAAAAGAGAGAGAGAAGCAGAGAGGATCTGGTCTCTCTTACACAGTAGTGAATGACAAAGGGACCCTGCCTCCAGTGAGCACAGTCATTTGAAGCTGTCCTCTGACTTCCATGCACATGCCATGGCATCAGTACAAATGAACACACACACACACACACACACACATACCACACACACACACACACACACACATACCACACATGCACTCACACAAACATTTAAACAAAAGAACTATTAGTCTATATTACCTCGCCTCTAAATTTGTAAACCCAAACTATCAAATAACAGTTTATATAGATCACACTATTTATTAAGCAATTATTGCAAGATAAAGTATAAACTGAAGTGTTAAGTGCTTATTGTAGGGAGGTGAGTGAAATGCTTTCCTCAGGATTTTAATAATATGCATGGAGAAAGAGAAGACATCAGAAAAGTAACATCAAAATGGAGAGTAAATGAAAATGTGCGAATACACAAGTACTACAGCTGAGCCATGTGCACCATTACAATTGAGCATTTGACAAGCAGGAAGCAGATGAGGAGAACATACCACATGAAGATGCTGTTCTGTGTCTTGGGCCTGAGCATACTCAAATGCTTTAAGCTGAAGAATCAGAGTCCAGGAAGATTCTAGAGCTGTGGACAGGAGACAACCAGGAAACACCTAAAGAGAGGAAAAGCACTCCACAAAGGAAGTCTAGTTAGGTAGTAGCACGTGACCATAATCCCAAGCCTGAGAGGACTGCAAGCTTAAAAATTACTTGGACTGTATAGCAACTTCCAGGCCAGCCTAAAACATGCCAAGAATCTGACTACAAAACTAAACAAAACCAAAGTCTATTGCATGCCACTTACTGGAGAAGTGCCCACTGAGATATTTTCTTCTTGATCCTCCATTATATTCAATATAGTCATCTGGAGAAAATTTAAAATTTAAGAATGTGAAATAGTGCTATGTTAATCTTCTCATTGCTATGACAAAACACCTGAGAGAAGCCACTGAAAAAAATAAGGGTTTGTTTTAACTGCCCACATCCAAGAAAGGTGTTCCCAACTCCATTAAAATTTCCTGAAAACATCTTTGCAGATAAGCCCAGAAAATTGTCTTCTACGTAATTCTACACTCTGAGAAACTGATAGTTGAGATTAACTATCAGAGGTACTTTGTCATGTTTTAGAGTCTCACTTTAGTATTGTAGAATATTAAATCATTAAGGTTATATAATTTCAAAACTGAAACATGACTTGAAATTTTATTTATTGCATTGCCTTCATAGCAAACAGGAAATAATTACAGTCCTATGTGACACTGGTCATGTGCTCTGAATTTCTGTGAGTGATTCAAGGACTCTTCTGACCTTCTATCATTTCTTCTTACTATAACTTGGTTTATTCCCATGCTATTTAAGGGTCACTAAGTTGTGATGCTTCTTCAGTGCTGAAAATGCATCTGGAAATATAATAACTTTTAAGGAAGATTATATACAATAGGACTCCCTGAATAAAGCTAGACAGTAGGGTCCTAGTGTCTATGTAGAGTAGCACATTAAAGACAAAAAAAAAAAAAAAAAAAAAAAGCACTACCTTATTTTTTACTCTCCCTATTTTGGGTTCATATAGGAAAATTTCTTTAGGAGTATAAACATTTTAATTTTAGGTTTTTAATTAATATGTACTTCTTATGAAATAAAATAGACCTTAAAATTACATTTACCTAAAATTAATGATATAATCAACAATGAAATATTAGTATATTGTCAGTGGGATGTAAACTACAAAATAAGGAGGAAAGCACTACACTAAGTTTAACGAGTACAAGAATATGGTTAAGAGACACTAGTGGATAAAACATCAAAATTTAAACTTTAGTTTCCAAAGAGGATCTATGACCTTTGTTCACCATGGGTTTTGAGTGAATTTATAATAACAATACCATGTGTAGCTCCCCTCTTAAGAAGTGGGTCTCTAATCCAATCAGAGAGCAGTTGGTTGCCCTCATAACATTCGGGCCACTATTTCTCAAGTGGGCACATCTTGCCTGATGAGTTGGTATTATAGTCCACAGCGTTCACAACTAGGTAGGTTCATGGATGCCTCCCTTCTACCATTCCCCACTGACTAAGTAGTAGCTTAGTGCATTGTAAAAGCTACTTAACAGAGAACATTCTTGAAACTTAGTTCTAGCTCCATTTTTTATATCATACAACAAGGGTAGGTAGTATATTCAACCATAGGTTCTTATGACCCTGAGTTATGATGGGCAAACAAAAATAAAATGGCAAGAGCTTATATTGTGTAGGGAACCTCATGGTCCATTCCTGATCAACATCTCATAAGAATGTGTAACAAGGTGACAAATATGGGTCCAGTTGCATTTTTTTACACATAGACCTCCAGTTAGACCAGCACCATTTGTTGAAGATGCTATCCTTTTTCCATTGAATGGATTTGGCTTCTTTGTCGAAAATCAAGTGACCATATGTGTGTGGATTCATATCTGGGTCTTCGATTCGATTCCACTGATCAACCAGCCTGTTGCTGTGCCAGTACCAAGCTGTTTTAATTACTATTGCTTTATAGTACAGTTTGAGATCAGGTATGGAGATTCCTCTGGAGCACCTTTTATTGTACAAGATTGTTTTAGCTATTCTGGGTTTTTTGTTTTTCCATATGTAGTCCAGAATTGAACTTTAAATGCCTTTTAAAAATTGTGTAGGTATTTTGATAGGGATTGCATTGAATCTGTAGATTGCTTTTGGTAGGATGGCCATTTTTACTATGTTAATTCTCCCGATCCATGAGCAAGGAAGATCATTCCATCTTCTCAGGTCATCAATCTCTTTCTTCAGAGTTTTGAATTTTTTTTCAAACAAGTCTGGCACTCAGAGGAAGGACAGCAGGTTACCGAGAAGAGACTTGATACCCTATGAGCATATACAGGGGGAGGTAATCCCCCTCAGGAACAGTCATAGGGGAGGGGAATAAGGGGAAAAGAGGAGGGAGGGAAGAATGGGAGGACACAAGGGATGGGATAACCATTGAGATGTAACAAGAATAAATTAATAATAAAAAATTTAAAAAAATAATGTGTAACATGCCTGATGATTAGTTACTTGTTTAATAACCCATAGTTTTTTGGAGGAGCTCTTTTAACCCATTCAGGGTGTTTCCACTTCCCAATGTGTGTGTGCGTGTGCGCGCGTGTCCACATGTGTGTGTGTGTTTGATTATAAGATAGTAGCTTCCATTGGCTTTTTCATATCATCTTCATTTTCTAATAAAAATGGTCTCTCATGTCTCCTATCCTGCCACCTCCCCTCCACTCCCAGTATTACACCTCCCTACTTTTTTTTCCATATGAGGTCTTTATTTTTTGAATTATTATTTCTTAATTTATTTATATTACATCTTAATTGTTATCCCATCCCTTGTATCCTACCTCCCTCCTGCTTTCACCCCATTCCCCTCCTCTATGTCTGTGACTAGGGGGACCTCCTCCCCCTGTATATGATCATAGGGTATCAAGTCTCTTCTTGGTAGCCTGTTATCCTTCTTCTGAGTGCCACCAGGCCTCCTCATCTAGGGGATGTGGTCAAATATGGGGCACCAGAGTTCGTGTGAAACTCAGTCCCCACTCTCCACTCAGCTGTGGAGAATGTCCTGTCCATTGGGGTGGATCTGGGTAGGAGTTCGACGTTTACTGCACGTACTGTCCTTTGGTATTGCCATAGTTTGAGCAGGACCCCTTGGCCCAGATCTGCCTGTCATGATGTTCTTCTTGTAGGTTTCTAGAACCCTCTGGATCCTTCTATTTCCCCATTCTCCCATGCTTCTCTCACCTAGAGTCCCAATAGGATGTCCTCTCCTCTGTCCCAGTTTCCTGGTAAGTGAAGACTTTTCATGGGACATGACCCTTGGGCTAGTGTCCAGATCTAAGTTAGTATATAAGAACTAACAATTTTTTTAAAAAAATGAAGCTTGGAGGGTCTCAAAGGTTTGTCTGGGGAAGCAGCTTTTAGACTGCAACTTCTCTGATAAGTAGAAGTTTGTCATGCAAATGCATGGAAGGGAAACAGTGCAAACAAATGCCTTGGGCAGGAAAAGCTTTCTGTGTAAGAAAACTGGTTGAGAGTTGAAGTAGAAAGACCGTGTGATGAAGAGATAGGTACATGTGGCAAGCACAGAGGAGTAATGCTCAAATGCAAGGAGGTGGGGTGGGGCTGTGGGTTCAACTGCAGCCTCTGTTAGGGGGCTGGGATTGATTAATTTACGTTACTCTCTTTGCTTGGATTTTTTTCATTCATAAAACAAGGACAGTAAATAAGGCTATTCACAAAGATTGTTTACAGGCTTAGTGAGTTAAGATACATAATTTGCTATTTTTAGGATATTTTTTAGGAGAGTGCATGAGTTGCCATTGCAGGATATTAAATGAAATCACCTTTAAAAGATCACTGTAGCTACTGCTTCTGCTTGATAACTTCCTGATGGAAGATGAATGTTTGGGAGGCAATTTGAATAATGAGTAGCCTTTTTGAGCTAGGATGTAAAGGGTCCAATCACATATCTACCTACACATCATTCTAATTTTACACGGGATAACCAATTGACCAGAGTTTAACAACAGTCTCTATTGTTAGGGATTAATTTAAATCCTGAAATGATTTCTCCCTGTATGTCAACTGTCTTTGTTCCTATGTGATACCTACCCCGCAGTGAGAACGCTATAAAGGCTTATCTATAACTTGAAAAGAAGAAATTTATAATCACCTTCATCTGAACAGTTTTAGACGAACCACCAAACCAGTATTAGGCCAGTAGCGAAGTTCGTTGACTAGCTTTTTGCAGCTTTAAGAATTATATTGCTTTCATTCATATTATCAATTTGTGTTATATAGCTCAGTGGTTGTATTTCCAACACTCAGTCGACATTTCCTTTGTATGCATATTCTGGAATGATTTTATTTAATAAAAAAAGAACATCTCCTATGTGGATTTTAAATTTCCCTTATTAAATATTTATATTTTCAAAATGTCTTTATTTAATTGAGTGAGGTGCTTGGTGCCATTTCAAAATAACCTCAGGTGGTGGGTGTAATGACATATCAAAGATCTGACCTTTAGCATTTTAGGATTCTATTTGTCTGCATTTTCTTCTGCATTCATTTAGTCTTAATTTATATGCTCTTTCTCCATATCACTTAATGAGTAGATGTATTTATTATAAGATTCATTAACCATAAAAATATATATCTGGGTACATTTCATCTGACTGGTGACTTTACTCATTCATATTTCCACTGTGGCAAGTGGAAGAGCCTGCGCATGGACTGCTGGGAATCTGCGCAGACCTCATTCCTTCCCACTTAGTGCTTCCATGGGCCCTGCACCTTCTACACTGATGTCCATTCTCATCTCCTGTCTTTGCAGTCAGATTATTATACTTTCATTTACTTGGAAATACTTTATTTTCTAGTTCTGTACTATTCCTTTAAAAGAAAATTGAATGTAATATTTACACTGACATAATTAAATTAACATTTTACAGTATCTTTCTGTGTGCTTTGATAGCATAGATAATCAGTTGTCTGCATAACTTTTGGCCTAGTAGCCGACTTACAGAACAATGATCAATTATAATAATAATATGTTATAAAACTATTTACATTTGCCCATTTAAGTATTTCTATATTGATTGTTTTAGAAATGGGGATTTTAAATGAAGTTTTTTTTATTAAAACTAATCATTGAACTATCAGCCTACATTATTTGTATTTGTATTTTTATATTTTCTCAGTTTACACAAATCGTTGTCTCAAGAAGAAAACTTGAAAGATCAGTTTAACCGTGCTCTTAGTACCTATGAGGAAGCCTTAAGGAACAGAGAGAGCATGGTTTCCATCACTCAGCAGCAGAATGAAGAACTGGCCACCCAGCTTCAGCAGGCTCTGACGGAGCACGCAAACATGGAGTCACAGCTTCAGTGTGCTCTGGAGGCCTCCCAAGCAGCCAATGAAAAGGTGCAGACGTAAGTAAAGGAAAGGATCTGGCACTGATTTTAAAAGCATGATTCAGAGAGAGAGAGAGAGAGGGAAGGAGAGAGAGAGAGAGAGAGAAAGAGAGAGAGAGAGAGAGAGAGAGAGAGAGAGAGAGAGAGAGAGAGGAGCGCTTAAGTACATTTCACTTACAAGAGCTGATTGTTGAAATTAATTCTCGGCTCTTTTATTCTGATTTCCAACAAGGCCTAGGTGAAGTAGCATCAGCTTTATTTTACATATTCTGTTTATTTTATTGCCACAAATTAGGTAGTGTGCATCTTCATTATGGTTCTATGAACATTAGTCTGTGCATCCTGGGGGATTTTTAGGAAGGTTATTCTCTGGAAAGACAATGAATAAAACTATGTAAGATGGTTGGCCGTAGTATGCTCTATGCAGTCTAGTTTTTCACTGTAATAAATTCTTTGAAAATATGTAAATTCTTTTATGCAATATAAAATGTGAATGAGTTATCTTCTCCTCAAAACCAAACCTTTTGGATAGATGATAAATAATAATCTTTCCTTTTTTTACTACCTAAAAATTACTCTGCTGTTCATTATATTGTTGGCAACTGGATGAAACTATTCTCTTTAAGATTAAAAGTAATTTCCTAATATCAAAGTTCCTGGCACTTATTAACTACATTCTTATTATACAACTGATATACAATCATGATAAAAATAAATATTGCTCAGATAATTAATATAATGTTTTTATTTTAAAATGTAGACTTTGGATTAAAAATGTATATGTACTTGAAGTTTATTTTGAAACCTTATGCCAATATTCACAGTGATGTGCCTTCTTCAGCAGTGGTGTTGGAACTAGATGAAGTAGGACAAGCAAAGCTGTTAAGTAATGCATGCTACATATTCCCTTCTCTTGCTGTCTCACTCTGTACTGCACTGCCTATCTCATGCCTCAGAGGGGCTCTGCCTTTTCAAGAACAGATGCCTTTCCAAATGTTTCTCTCGATGCCCTCCCTGCCAGCCTCCGGGAGAATATTGTTCATCCTATGAGAGCCAGTGCAGCACACGGAATAGGAAAAATGGGTTTAGTGGTTAAGTCAAATAGTTCTGGATTACAATCGCTGCTTTCCTACTATGTGTGTCCTTAAGACATGTACGTCCTAAACCTCTACATGATGCATCTCACCTACTGAGTGTCAAACAAATGTTGGGAGAACTTGTGTTTAAAGGCTTAGAAATTCATAAATACTGAGATATGGCTTCATTATCATATAATATTATTTCACGGCTTATTAAGCTTAGTGAGCACTACATTTACAAAAGCAGTAAAGTCTTAGAGTGTTTTTGTATTTGAACCCTCTTTGTCTTTAGGGCCACACCATTCCTTCCCGGTGTCATTGGGACAGGGTTATATAACTTCATTTTCCTGTCCTGACACTTCTCTGCCTGTTTTTACTTTACCTCTTTTGGGGAATATGTCTGCTTTAAACATAAATAATAATTTATTTGAAGCTTAGCTCTATGAAGTCATCAGAAGCACATTCATTTATATGACTTTCCGCCACTACCACCTGCTCAGATAACGTCCCAGTCAGGGTGTCAGAGCTCACTCGCTAGGGAGTTCAGCTCCTAAGCCAGGGTCCTGTCTCCTCTCTGGCCAATCAGCTCCTCCTCATTCTCCTTGGTTCCCATTTCAATGTATGGGCTTCAGCAAAGTCAGCACTGCTCCTGGTTTCCCTTTTACCTCCTGCATTCCTTTTGTCACCAGTTCCTGCTACTGCCGGAAGTCTTCCTCCCCCTCTGCCCCCTTCATTAGTTTGCCACATTACTTCAGCTCCCCTTCATTCCATGATCCAGACCATGACAGTGATCACAAAACAATCCTTCTTGCCTGGAGGACTCTCAAGCTTGCCTTCCTGCTCTGAAGGAGAAACAAGATAATATTAAGAATTTCTCAGGCATCCTGTACTCCCGACATGTTAAAGTACAAACAACTTAGCATGCCATCTGAAGGCCTTCCCTCTTTGTTACAGTATCATCACTTCCCGTGGCCACACATTTTACATACACACCTGGAAGCTTCTTAAAATACATACATGCCTTTGGCTACATTGTGTAAAGCTCTTGTTACTCTCTGAAGTACAGCCTACTTATTACAGCCCCTGTCATAAAGCTCTAAGTGGTGTTCTACAGGTGGTTTCTGACTTCCTTTCTCTGTCTGCAGAGACAGCTCAATGTTTAAGAACATCTATCTTTCAGAGGCCCTGGGTTCATTTCCCAGCACACATAGCAGCTCGTAACGACCTGTAGTTCTAGACCCAAGAGAGCCAACACCCTTTTCGGGTGCATCAAGCACACACATGGTCCACAGACATGCATACAAGCAAAACAGTCACACACATAAAATAAATAAATCCTTAGAAAGTTTTTTTGTATTTCATCATAATTTTCATTATTCTTTTCTTTCCCTTTTAAATTTGAGAAAGGATTTCTCTGTGTAGCCCTGGCAGTTCTAGAACCTGCTCTGTAGACCAGGCTGTCCTTAAATTTGGAGATCCTCCTGCTTCTGCCTCCCGAGTGTTGGGATTACAGGTGTTTGCCACCACTACCACCCAGCTATTTTCACTATTCTGAGTCTGGGCCTTTATTAGCAGTCTTTAGTCATTTCAGTGTTATAATAATTTTGAATTTTTTATAATTTATTTAATTTACTCAGATTACAACCCAATCGTTATCCCATCACTTGTATCCTCCTGTTCCTCCCTCCCTCCCGCTTTCACCCTATTCCCCTCTCCTAGGTCTATGACTGAGGGGAAACTCCTCCCCCACTATATAGTCCTAGACTATCAAATTTTGAATTTTTGTTCCACTCTGTGCTACTCTCTCAAATATCCAAAGACACAGGCACCACCTTCATACTCTGTCTCCAAAGCCTTGCCCAGATGCCATCTGTAAAGCAGACATTCCAAAAGCACTCACCAACAAAAGCATGCAACCCTTGACTGGAGAGAACAATGAAAGAAAGTCAGCGCTGGCCAGGTCAGGAGCACATAGGGCAGGCTCATGTGGACTCTGACTTAGACCCTAGATGTACAATCTTCTCCCAACCCAGGTCACTTATAGAAAAGAAGGGCCTTCATTGTTGATCCTGCCTACTTACGTGCAGCACACATCTTCAACTCTCCAAGGAGCTGGGGTCTGATGACCTGATTATAATACTTGAGCTAACCAACCATATCTATCAAGTTTAATTACATTTAAAACCCAATAGCTTCAATAATACTGAAGAGAGATCCTATAATATTGTTAGCTATAGAATTTAAATTTTATTTTACTTTGGTTATAAAAATGTTTAATATTTTCTGAAAATTTTAAGTTTAAAAGTACTTCTGGATAGAAAAGTTGTATAGAACTATAATGTTTACTATGACTTATAAATAATTATAAAATAAAAGTCAATGGACGCTAGACCTCATTGCCCATTTCAAAGGCAAGTAAATGGCTCAGTGGTTAAGAGCATTTGCTGCTTTTCCAGAGAATCCAAATTCAGACCCCAGCACCCATGTAGGGCAGCTTATAACCACCTGTAACTCTAGCTGCATAAGACCTGATACCTTCTCCTAAACATTGCAGGTACCTGAATGGGTGTGGCTCACACACACACACACACACACACACACAAATAAACATAAATATTTTCATCTAAAATTTCAGTAATGGAAAGCCATTTCTTTGGGTGAAGCCATTTCTTTGAATTCTTGCTGATTCTATGTGTTTCTGTTTTAACATGTGTGATTTGATGACTTAACTGTTCAATTGGTTTTGATAGATAGGCTGTGTAGAGAAGGGCTGTGGGGAGGTACAGGGAACTAAACAGCAGGTTATGACCACAGAAACTTGGTAATGAAAATGTCTTTTAATAGTTTTTTCTAGGGGCCACTTACAATTTTTTACTAAAGAGAAAATAGACATACTATTCCAGTAAATGGTTCTTTTTCTTGTTGTTGTTTTAGTCTTGTTAATCCCATTTTCTTTTGAAGTAAAATGATATAAATGCAGATTTAACAACATTATGGCTTACTATTGGATGGGATTTGTTTTAAGTAACATTTATTTTTTTTGTAATTTTTTTCAGATTACATACCACTTATTAACACCTCACTTGTATCTTCCCATTCGGCCCTATTCCCCTTTCCCGGACCTCTGACAGAAGGGGACTGTCTCCCTCACCATCCGACCACAGCCTATCAGGTCTCATAGGGATAGCCTGCTTCCCCCTCCACTGTGTGCCTCCAGGCCTCCACCAAGGGGAGTGAGAATTTGAGTCACACTGATGCTGTGTGCAACATCTTATGTTCTATCTGTAGACATATACTTCTGGTGGCCCTAAGCAAAATTTCAAAAGATTTTTAAGAAACAAACTTTTCCCAACTTAGCCTGCCTGAGCTTTATGGACTTAAAATAATAAGGTGAAATGGTCTCCCCAAAGATCTGCATTTTTGCATTCAAATAATTTTTGTCATATATCATCTGTACTGTAAGCCAGATTTACAACAATATGATTCAGATTCACTCATGGACTATTACTCTATGGTGAATAAATCAGACAAGTGGATGTAAGAACTTTTCTTTTAAAAAAATTTAAACTAATTTTCAAGAAAAGGTATCTTAGCTCTTCAGCACTTTCTGTTCAACCTTTAAAAAAAAAAAAAGAAGAAGAATCAATTGCTTAAAATTTACTTGATTTCTTCTCGTTTAAATTTATAGGGGTATCAAAATATCAAAGATTATGATAAAATATTTCACTTGATAGCTTTTTAAAGTGTCTTTGACCACAGCATTCTGCCTTTATTTGAGTGATACTGACAGGGAAAGAAAACATATAAAGCTAACAGTCTTTCCTGCCTCTTAGCCAAACAGCAGTTTCTAGGAAGAAGTTTATGCTACAAAGGAATTGTGAATTCTCAGCCTGATTTCCCTGCTGATGAGTAAGCACTGTGTGCAATTCCCTTCAAAGTGTCAGGGGAGTCACCACAGTGTCACACAAGGGCTCTTAGCATAGAGCAAACAGGCTTTCCACAAACTCGGCTGCTTAATCTGTTTGCAGGTTGAATTATAAAACGGGATAGATGCCTCTGCTTCTGGGAAGGGCAGCTGAGCATTTCCACAGTTTCTTGATTTAAAACAAAAACAAAAACGGCCTACTGTTTTCATCAAAAAACTTCCCTACGCATTTTAGTATTGGTACTGACTCTAGAATCTAATTTTGGCCCTAAGGAAAACTAGTTGTGCAAAAATATTATTAAGTAGATTATTGTGAAAAAATGTCTGAGCATTTTTTTAATTACATGGTCTCTTTAATAGAAGGTTTCCTTGTCAACTTAGCTGTGATATGGTCCTTATAAACTCTTGTTTGGAATATATTAATTCCACATCAGCATTAAACATGTATTAATATTGTGGATGCTTGTGAACTGAATCAAAGAATAACTTTTACAAATTCTCAGCTCACAATACAGTGAAAATTAAAATGTAAGATAATGTTTAAAGTTGCCTTGGATGCGTTGGTATGGATAATAGACTAGAGAGCATTAGTCTTAAAGTAGCTCTTTAAATGTGTTTACTGGTTGAGGCTTAAAACTTTTCTGGAAAGATGCATCCCTCAGTGATAGCATTTTCTCATGCTCACCCAAATCAGTACCTTCTAACTCTGTATCCCATTAGATACAACTTAGCTGTGACAGGCATGTGGAAGATGTGCTCAGATGACTGCAAAGTCACTGAAAGATGCTGAGCATCCAGATATGCTGGCTCTGTTCTTAGACACATGGTGTGGTTTTGTACAATGTGAGGTTCAGAATTTGTGTGTTGTAATTTTTAAATTACCTGAGTACATATTTAACTTGCCAAACATACAAATCTTGTTCTCCATAAAGCAAGTATATGTTTTATTAAAATTACCAATTCCAGTATATATTTATATAATGGAGCACCCTTCTCACTCAAGTACTTAAAGTAAGTTTCTTTAGATATACTTTCATTGTGTGCATCTCTACAGATGTTTAATTGCATTCATTTATTTTTTTGAAACTAACTAATTTGGGCCACAGCTTACCCTTTAGGCAATTTCTCACTCGAACGTGAAAAAGAAACATAATTTTAATCTCTGGCTTTCTACTTTATACTATGCAAGGATTAATGTAGGCTTATTAGGATTGGCTCCTAACCCAGAATCAGAGTCCAGTAGAAGAGAAAGTAAGACAGGAGCTGACTGAATCCAAGAATCTCTCCTGTCCCGCCTATGACAGTCCCATAATAGTCAGCCTCACAAAGACTCAGCATGAATGAAAGCACCAAGCAAGAGGCTAAATTATATCACGACTTCTGGCATTTGACCTGCTTCTTAATTTCGGAAGCTATGTTTCAGCAGTATAGGCATGTGTCATAGAGTTCAGCTAATATGCATTTATGCATACTAAAATAGATAAGCATGTTTCAGGAAAACACAATAGAAAGGAATAAAAGAAAAAAGATCAAAAGACTCAAAAATGAGAGGTCCACAGATGCAGGCATTGTGTTTTTTTTTTTTTTTTTTTTTTTTTCCTCTCATTAATCCTAGTACCACAGTGATTTAAAAAAAAAAAGTCAAAGACAAGATGAGTCACCTCGGGCAATTACAGAACCTACTTATAATCATGTGCATCTTGACTAGAAATTAGTAGGCAGGAAAATGCAACAGGAGTTTTTATATCTAGGATGAAATGTGACTCTCACATTAATGTCTACATGTAAATGTAAGTTCTTCCTAGCATCATTTTCCTCAATTCTGTTCTCTACTACTTTACTTTAAATGGTCTGCTTTGCTCCTGTGTGTGTCTATAAAATTAAAAACCTTTCTTGAGCATAATTTAATAGTTGATAGAAATAATAAGTATAAACTGCTTTCAGTTTTCTAGAAAATTGTTGCTTAATGAAATTAGTCACTGTTACAGAGAGGGGTAGAGCTATTCTAGAAATTAGATTTTTATTTTTTCATCATTCCTGTTTGGATGGTGCTTTATTATATTTAACATGCGTGGTGTAATGGATCATTGTACTTACATTTGCTGTAACTCTCTGAACTTCTCCTGTGCTTTTTTTTTTTTTTTTTTTTTTGCCTTGAACAAATATACTGTGTAGTGTTAGTACAGAGAATGCATACATGTACATAAGTCAAACTTTAGTTTGCCTATCATAAAACCTCATTGAAAATCTGATATTCCTAAACAGTCATTTAAATTTTCCTCACAAACTCGGTTTGACTGGTGAGTAAGTGTAAACTTCGTTCGAATTCTAAGATTCTGTAGCTGACCACAGCTTTCTTCTGGACACAGACATTCCCAATAAATCCATAAAAAGAAAAAGTCTGTGCTTGATTCAATGTGGCTTTGATGATGAAATCATGAACACGTTACATACTTAAATTTATATTATTTTCTTATGGACATCACTGTATGTTCTTAACCACGCAGCCATCTACCTCTGCAGCCCAAATTGTTATAAATTCTTAAACTCAACAGAGATAGATTTTCCCATCTATTCTTACCCTAAGTAAAGTATGATAAAGAAATCTTTATATTGCTTTATTGTATGTTTCTATGTAACAGCTGACTAGAAACAAAATTTAAGATTCAAAAATTAGCACTATAAATGATATTTTAGAACTTAATGTTAATTTTGTAGGGGGTTTTGGTAGTCATACAAACTAGTAATAGTTCCTAGAACATTAAGATATTTTACTTTTTCTTCTGAAGTATCCTAAAAGCATGTATAAGCATATGCAATTTCTCTTTATATTTTCAGGTATAAGATATATCAGAATAGCAAATAGCATTTAATGTTTTCAAGCATCTTCCTTAAGCTGATCTGCCTTCTAAGCTGAGTTGTGTGTTTTCACATCCGCCTTCCAAGTTCTCTACTCCTGGCTCTCAGAGGGCCTAATCTTTCCCAGAGTGATGGGAGAGGCACAGTTCAAGAACAAGAATGAGTCTCTGCATAATCACAGCACAATGTGAGGTGACCCTAAGACAGAGAACTGACCAGATACACATATGGGCTTTAGGAAGACTTTCTGGTGCTCTTTTCTAACACAGCTGTGAGAAGAATGTGGCTAAGACCCAATACTCATTCTTGAGTAGAAGTGGCAAAGGAGACCATGAGGAGAAGAGAATTTAACACATGGGTGTAAGAGAGTCCGGCTTCATTGATGCGATCTGAGGGGAATGCCTAATGACCACAAGAATCAAACTTGGCAATGAAAACACAAAGCTCTTTTCATTGATTCAAAGGCAGACTCTAAAGCTGCAGATGGTCACCTCCAGCCTTGGCTATTCAGTGTGCAGTTTTATAAAATGGCACTTTGGTGAATACTAATAGATCAAAACAAAGATTTAATAACGTAAAGACGTGGTTTTAGATGAGTATACAGGTCAGTGTCTCCAAAAAGCATAAAAGTACCTATTACGTGTGGGTCGAATGTCTTTCCTTTTCCAAGTTCAAAATAAATATAATATTTAACATCCAGCTTGTACTTTGTGTTGCGTAGTTTGCATTATGAAAATGAGACAAAATCGGGGCTTATATGTATGCCCATCAATCTCATGAGTTCTGTTTGAGGTCTCAATTTACAATGCTGATTAGTGTCACCTGTTAATATTCTATGTCGCTCAGTTGGTAGATACAGATATGTTGCCACTTGACAGGAATGACTCAGTATGACTAAAACAGTAGGTCATACATGTATGTACATGAAAAGAATTTTGTCTTACCTTTGGGGGATGTAGAAGAGATGTTGTTTAGTACGTAAGAAGCCTTCGAACACTGACCCAGTCTTGAAGTTATACTTTTGCTTGTTTTCACTTGGCATTATAAAATCCTAGAAATTGAGCACTTTTCTATAATAAAGAATAATCTTTATTCCTGTTGACAAGTGTTGACTTGTCACTTGTATTTCTATACTAGAGGCTCACTTTAAATTAAAATATGCTTATTTTTTTCCCGTGGTAACTTTGTGACCAGATTTAGATAGTCTATAAAGTTCTAAGATTAAACCCAAACAACTGAAGCCTTATCGAAAATAAGCTTAGAGTATAACCATAGCTCAGTGATACTTTTCTTATTTCTGCTATTTGGGAAGTAAATATAACTGTCTATATCACAAAATATTTTATGTAGCGGTGATATATGATAAACTAATGGACTAGAACACAGCTTCACATCGACTAGGAGCATCAGGGAACTAGCAGGATGCTGACTTGCTATCGGCCTGCTACGTAAATTGTGTTTCCTCTCAGTGTTCTTATCCAGAAGATGAAACCAGTGGGTTGCTTGCTGTACTTCAAAGCATAGCTAAAGAATCAGATAGGCATATTCATATTCATATTCATAGTAGTTTAATAAAGAAAATTGTGTTCCTACCCATTGGCTAGATCTGGGTAGGGGTTTAAACTTTACCGCCTGTATTGTCCTTGGCTGGTGCCTTAGTTTGAGTGGGATCCCTGGGCCCAAATCTGCCTATCAGGAAGGACAGCAGGTTACCAAGAAGAGACTTGATACCCTATGAGCATATACAGGGGGAGGAAATCCCCCTCAGGAACAGTCATAGGGGAGGGGAGTAAGGGGAAAATGGGAGGGAGGGAAGAATGGGAGGATACAAGGGATGGGATAACCATTGAGATATAACAAGAACACATTAATAAAATTTTTTTTAAAAAAAGAAAAACTCTTTTGTGCAGAAAAACATCAGTTGTTATTTTAGGTATAATAACAGAATTAGAAAGTCACCCTTTGATGACCCTCAGTAAGATTAATTCAAGCAAAGACAATCAGTCTGGCAATTAGGGGAAAGGCATTATTGTGCTGGTGTGGGATGCAGGTCTGCAGTCCCCCTATCTGGAACACTAAAGCAGGAGCATCATGTCTTAAAGGCCAGTGTGGGCAACAGAGTGAGAGCCTGATCCGCAGAAGCAGTGCACACAGAAATTTAGAATATTAAGGATCTTTGAAATAATTAGGGATTTCTTCTTAAAATACACTATGAGAATGTTTGTGACTTAAGTATTCCTTGTGGTTTGGGGTTTGCTTGCGATTATTTGTATAGTGCTGGCGGGTGGAATCTCTAGGCTCAGGCATGCTGTGTTCTGCCATCCAGCTTCATCCCCATCCGCGTCCACAGGCCACATGCAGCTCCATTAGGTTCATAAGGCTGTAAGTGCAGCCCAACACAAAATCATGCACTTCATTTAAACACCAGGAGGGATAATTTGCAAATTTTTTGATGACTGTGTGATTCCTAAATGTGAACATTATAGATGACAGTGTCATTTTACAAAGTTGAAAGGTTAGACATCTCTGTAAGTTAAAATTTTGATGTTTTTTTATGGAGGCTTAAATTAATTTTTATTTTTTAAAAATACTTTACTAAAATGCCTTGATTAGCAAGTAATGTTTTGCATCTCCTTCCATCTTAAGCTAAAGTCACGTTCTAAGATGAAGCAGCACAGCAGCTGTTGTGGGAAATAAACTCGTAATTCATCTTCACTCATAAGAATAAGAACAAGCAATAACTTTCTGAGTCATCCTACCTTATTGTGATTTCTAGTGAATGGTGCTGCATGTGACGAAAAGCATTAGTACAGGTCTGGTTGATCAGTGGTTTTCCCAGCCTTTCTAATGCATGCGGTATCTACACTCTGGTTGGCACCTGTACCGCTTTTGTTTGTCAACTATTGCTTTATATTTGTTATAATCGTCTTTCAGAGTCTATAAATCAGACAACATACATACCAATGCAAGGGTCCTAATTACATTCTAGATCCTGAGCGTTCATTTCAATTTAAAGATGTATGGTTTTATGAATCAAGGTTAAATCCGGCAGAGAAAATGTCTGTCATCATGCCAGCTTAATCAGTTGAATATGACTTTACTTTGTAGGCCTGTGGCTTAGTCTGAAATTTGACGTTGCACTGATATATTATCTCGACTAGTCTCCCAAAGGATGTTGCTAGTCTTTTGAATTAAACTTGAATAAGGTTGATTTGTATTCCCTGTTAATCAAAATTTGAGATGTTGACATTAGAAAATTTCATTCAGTGCTAATTATATATGACTTTTATGAAAGTTAGGAAGGAAAGAATCCTACATTTTAAAGTTTGGTATCTGTCTAAAGCCCTATGAAAACAATAGTGAGGAACTTAATAAGCCATCTTAATAAGATACCTTAATAAAGCTAACCAGTTGCTCCAGCTTGCTGCATTTCACTCAACAGTGTGGAAATCAGTGTTTTGCCTCCTCCATCATTAATTGAAACTTTTCTGGCTTTGAAATGATAAAAAACCTTAATAGTATTTCGGCAACATTTCTCAACCACCCTGACTCTTGAAGCTCTTTAAAGGCTGTGTATGAATCTCTAGGTAGTGTGTCAAACACCTTCTGCCTCAGCATAAGAAGACAAGTTAATTTACATTGACTGCTTTATAATGTTTTAAATGTAGTTACTAATATTCGTTAGCTCTATGAGGTTGTCTTCAGGTATGTAAGAAAAGCTCAACTGTTCAATTTTCCTGTGGTGTATTGTTTGGTTTAGGATGGAAATAAGTTAAAAGAATAGAGTTTTAGTTATGCAGTGAAGAAGCTGCTTTTGAGATAGTGTTTGCATTCTGACCTTTGACACTTAAAATTAATTATTAGAGTTTTCTACCTTCACTTGCTAACAAATTTCACAAGTAGCTACTGTGGGTAGTTTGGTCCTTACTACAACATAAGAAAACTAAGTAAATGCAAATAACTTGACCTCTTAATATGCCTTACTGATTTAGTGGCTTGAATTTTAAATTTATTCCCCTCATTGGGATTTATTCAGCACCAGTGTACTCTACACTTCCTCCGATTAAGAATCCAGTGGTACATTAAGGATGGGAATTAGCCTGCATTCCTTTCCTGATGAGACCTGATAGGCTGTGGTCAGATGGTGGGGGAGGAGGACCCTACCTGACAGAGGAGAGGAATAGGGCAGACAAGGGAGGAAGGGTGGGAACAAGAAGATAAGAGCTAGGGAATTACAATCAAGATGTAATGTAAATAAATTATGATTTTAAAAAATAGGAAAGGAAGAATTAAAAAAAAAAAAAAAAAACAAGAATGGGAATTAGAGGCTGAAGAGTTGGCTCAGCAGTTAAGAGCACTCATTCTTAGCAAAAACCTGAGTTCAATTCCATGAATACACATGGTGACTCACAGCCATTTATAACCCCAGTCCCTGGGTATCTGAAGTCTTCTGACCTTCACAGGCACCAGGCATGTGCATGATGCACTAACATATGTGTCCCTAAAACACCCATAGATATGAAATAATAAAAGAAATAACTCTTTACAAATTTTTTAAAAATCAAACATATAACTGATAAAAGAAAAAAATGCTCAAAAATCATGCATTAGCAGGCTGCTTCTATTTCATAGTAATCTAACAGAAGACTTGAGTCCTACACAGGCTCTCATCTTTACCCTAGTTTTACTTTCCTTATTGCTATATACCCAGAAGTCTTCCAGCTGTTTCATTTTAAAAGAGAAAATATTAACATAACTTTATTCTTTTGCTTCAAAAAGAGACCTCAGGACAGACTTTTTAATTTCATGAGCTCTAAAGTATTATATTACATAATTTTACAAAGTCTATGGGCCTTAAATCAAATCAGACATTGGTTGGTTACTCCCACAAGCTTTGTGCCACCATTGCCCTAGCATGTTTTTTTTGTTTCTTTTTTTTTTTTTTAATTAATTCACTCATTTTACATCTCAATAGTTATCCCATCCCTTGTATCCTCCCATTCCTCCCTCTCTCCCGCATTCCCCCTAGCATATTTTGTAGGCAGGACAGATTGTAAATCAAAGGTTTTGTGGCTGGGGTGGTGTTTGCATTTCTCTTGGTGGGTATTGCAGCGTGCCTTCCCTTACCAAAGACACTAGAACATAGGGTGAAGCGTCTTTGTAAGCACCAGCTCAACCTCTCCATGCTCATTAAGTTGTATAGGTGTTGTCTTTGCCAACTGAGCCTTGGTGTCAGTTTGTGGAGAACAAGCTTTGGCCTTAGCAACAGCCTAGGTTATTCGTGGATTCCCATGGAACTTCTTTGACCAACAACTGGATGTAACCCAGTCCCAGTACTGGAAGCTTCATTTGGTGACAAGAGATGGCTAATTGTGAATCCATCCCCATCATTATTTGGAGACGTCATTAGGATTACCTTCATATATTTTGGGAAGTTTCCACTGCACTAGGTTTCTATAACATCCTTCAGATGTCCCTGAATTCCCTCCCTTAACCACATCTCTCCTTCCCTGCCCCCCACCTGATCTTTCTGTTCCTGTCTCTCCACAAGCCCCTAGTCCACCCATGAAACCTGTTCCCATAGCCCCTTCCTCTGTACCTAGCCTTAGATCCACAGATTATGCCTTGATTAACATCTTGAGTGAGGTAACCAAGAACCAGAAAGAGAAATATAGTATGTATTTGCTTGTATGTGAATATTAGCTTTTATATAAATGATAATCAAGTTTTAGCACATTCTTGGTAGGTAATTTTATTCGTTGAGAATTCCATGCAAATTATGTTGACTGTACTCACCCCTGCTCCTCCCTGCTCCACTCCCTCCTACGTACACCCCTTCACTTACTGTGGCATCCACAGTCTTTCCACCCTTCTCGTCTGCGACCCCTGAGTCTTAGATGTGGGCTTGTGCTGTGACTGGGGACAGGAACCCCACTTACCATTGCTCTCCTCCGCAGTCTGACCAATTGTGGCTTCCGTATTAGTCTCTGCTGCAAATCGGCTCTGCTTTGGTGAGGGCGAGAGTTACACTTTTCTGTGTTTAAGGTTAAGTAATTAGAATGCAGATCGAAACTGTATTGATTGAGAAGGTGGCAGTAGTGGGTTCTCCTCTCGATTCCATGGCCTCACCAACCGTGGCTAGGTGGGTAGTTCACAGTCCCAAGCATGAATGCCTTCTTGTTGAGCAGTCCTTCAGTCCAATTGTGACTGTTGGTTGACCCCAAAATATAAGAGATACTAGCACACCTTTCAGAATAATGTGTCCTGCTGGTCATTTTTGTGGCTCATAATTATTATAGCTATATTAGCCATGTGTTTTAAAATGCTGATTGACAGGACTCAAAAATATAGTTTGGATCTGGGGCATTTGCTTAGTTGTTAAAGCAGAAGGGCCCGTATTCAATCTCTAGCGCTCATTTAAATATCCAAATATGGGGTGCAGACTTGTAATCCCAGATCAAGAAGGCAGAGAGAAGAGGATCTCAAGGTTTGTGGTCCGGATTGCCTACCTGAATCAGTGAGAGACCCTGCCTTAGATAGATAGCCAGGGAGGGAGGGAGGGAGGGATGGAGGGAGGGAGGGAGGGGGAGAAGGAGAGAGAGAGATGGGTGGATGGGGTATATAGCTTCTGTGTAACAACACCCAAGATTGACATCTAGCCTGCATATGTACACGCACATCCCTGCAACCACACATACATATGGCAACATGTGCATAAACACATACAACACCCACAAAGGAGAACATATTTCTAAACATTTTCATTATTTATTAACTAAAACAGCCAAAAATACACATGAAAGTCAAGTAAATTACTTGAATTTATTTTATTAGGATATGTTAGTAAAGGAATAACTTGCTTGAAAAAGTATGTCCTGTGTCATATAGATAAATGTTAATGTTTTATTTACATATCTTTAAGTAAAATATTTTTCAAGAAAGGGGACATAGCAGTTTTCTATCTACTAATTGACTGTATGCCTTAAAACACTGAGCAAATATTTCCCCACCCTATGCAAAGTATACAATTATAAAACATAATAAGCTTAGTTACTGGACTTACCGGTCCTGATGACTTTTCTCAAGACAACATTCTAATCTTCTCCTAAAATCTTCTACCTCTTGCTGCTATGGTATGCCTTTCTAAGAGCTCGTTTTCCCAGCTTGCCAAGTATGCTCAGTACATTCTATGAGAGATCTGTCAATAATACCTTATTCTACTGGGCAAATTTCTATCTCTATGAAGCAGTTATAGGCAAACTATATGTGAAACACTTGAATCCAAAAAGATGTGTTGTGATTGTATTGACTCTGGAACTCTTTGCTAGCTAACAGTGTTGCTCAGGGGCACAGTGTATGCTCAACACACTGAAGGCCGAGTTCAGTCTAGCACCAAAGTAAAACAAAGTTCTAGTTTGAATCCTGAAATATCACCTTATACATAACCGTTTGTAAATGAGAATCCAAGTTCTATGAGAAAATAATTTGAGATTTTAAAATTCACTATTATAAGTGATTCTGGAAATGAACAGCCATGTTCATAATTTGTATTTCTAATGAGAGATTTTTAGCATAAATTCTGATAAATGGAAGTCTTAAGGCTCAAAAGATATGTGATTTTAAAGCTTGCTAACTATTGTGGAATTGCTCTTTTTAAAAGTTATGGAAACAATTTACCTAAGAGAACGCTTCTTTCTCCAAGCCTTCATCCTTATTTAGTAAACTGTTAAGTCTTCCAAATCTATAGGTAAAATTTTGTTTCAATGTAATATGCATCTCTTTAAAAAATAAGCTTTGGCAATTTTATGTTTATTGTCTACTTTCATTTTTATGTGAATTGCCTGCTGATCCTCTTTTTACATTAATGTGAATCAATTGTTACCAACTTGTTAGCACTCTTTATTAGTAAATTATTTCATTATACACCTATAAGCATTTCCTTGTTGTTTTTTTATTTTTTTAAAGTACATGTGTATGTATAGAGAGTATGTGCACATGGGTGCAGGTTCCCACAGAGGCCAAAGAGAGGAGCATCCCCTGGAGCTGGAATTACAGTCAGTTGTGCCCCACCCTACCTGGTCACAGGGAACTAAACTTGAGTCCTCTACAAGAACAATTCAGTTTCTAACTGCTGCGGCTGGTGGTGGTGGTAGTGGTGGTGGTGGTGGTGGTGGTGGTGGTGGTGGTGGTGGTGGTAGTGGTGGTGGTAGTGGTGGTGGTAGTGGTGGTGGTAGTGGTGGTGGTAGAGGTGGTGGTGGTGGTGGTGGTGGTGGTGGTGGTGGTGGTGGTGGTGGTGGTGGTGGTGGTGGTGGTGGTGGTGGTGGTGGTGGTGGTGGTGGTGGTGGTGGTGGTTGTGGTGGTGGTGGTGGTGGTGGTGGTGGTGGTGGTGGTGGTGGTGGTGGTGGTGGTGGTGGTGGTGGTGGTGGTGGTGGTGGTGGAGGTGGTGGTGGTGGTGGTGGTGGTGGTGGTGGTAGTGGTGGTGGTGGTGGTAGTGGTGGGGGTGGGGGTGGAGGTGGTGGTGGTAGTGGTGGGGGTGGGGGTGGAGGTGGTGGTGGTAGTGGTGGCTACAGTTGTCAGGCTTATGTGTTGGGTTATAGTAATTTATGATAACTGAGAACAAATATCTTCTTTTAGTTGCTCATCTAAGATTTATTCTTATTACTTACATTACTTTTAAAAGGCATTAGGCTACTTTGTAAAGATGAGCTTTGAGTACTCTTTTCTTTCCCAAATCACTTTTATTAATTAGAAGTCGAATAGATAATCGTTCTCATACTTTAATGCCAATTCAGATTGGTTGCTCTTAGCAAACACACTATTTAGTCATAGTTCTTCTGCCATGAGTTGTCTCTTCCAAAGCAAATATCCTTAAAGGATAAAACAAACAGGATCAAGACACAATAAAAGAGCTGAACCCTGCGTTGCCAGATTTGGCTGGTTCAGTGTGTCACATTAAAGGATGGTACCTGAGGCACAGCCTTGACTGTAAAAGGCAGTCTGTCTCAGTGCAAAGCATTTTTTGACTTTTGTAAATACTCAGTCCAGAACATTGTGGGGCTTTTATTTATTATCTTAAAAATCATGATCAGTTTTTCCATTTTTGTGTACCATATATCCCTCAAATTATTTTTCTGGCAAATGGTCAGCTATTTAGGAGTAAAACTGTAAAACCTGCACAGTTTATGGAGCCGACAGAAATGTTGTAGACGACCGGTCTCATGTGATTAGGAGCCTCATTCTCTCCTTCACGAAGACAGCATCCCAAACCTGTGGTGATTTCAACGAAGCTAGGAAGAGAGAATAAGAGGCCGTGTTTTCTCTTGTTTTTCTCTTTTGCATGCCTTCTCATTGTCTCGAGTAGTGATATCACTGTGCTTATCTTGATTGAGAGAAATATTAAATCTTGGAAGGAAGGCTTGTTTTAATTTGTTTTGTTTTTAAGGGGGTTTTGTTAGTTTGAGCTTTGGATTTTTGTTTTTTCAATGCCACGTATCAAATCCTTTCTTATTGTACCTCCACATACCCATTAATTATCTTACTGAGAGGCGAAACATTTAAAAAATAAAACATTCAAACGACTCAATCAATAAATGCTAAATTTAGAAATGTTTAAAGTAGCTAAGCAGCTTGACCTTTTTATAATATTTTATTTAGCACATACAACTTTATAAAACAATTATCATTTAACATATGACATGTCTATGAAAATGGCATTTCTGCAAGCATATATATCTTTTTAAATATATTTTATTAATTTATTCATATTACATCTCCATTGTTATCCCATCCCTTGTATCCTCCCATTCCTCCCTTCCTCCCATTTTCCCCTTACTCCCCTCCTCTATGACTGTGACTGAGGGGGACTTCCTCCCCTTGTATATGCTCATAGGGTATCAAGTCTCTTCTTGATAGCCTGCTATCCTTCCTCTGAGTGCCACCAGGTCTCCCCATCCAGGCGACATGGACAAATATGAGGCACTAGAGTTCGTGTGAAAGTCGGTTCCCACTCTCCACTCAACTGTGGAGAATGTCCTGTCCATTGGCAAGATCTGGGTAGGAAGCCTTGTATCTTTTTATTAAATAATAGAATGAAGTTTTTATTTAGCAAATGGCTAATTCTCCATGGGTCTGCTTATGAAATAAAATATACTTTCTATGATAATAATGACCTAATGTATAAAATCTAAAATATGTGCATTTAACATTCATAAGCAATTTGGATTTACTTATTATATTTACAAGTAGTGAGGAAATATTCAAACTGTCTATGCCTTTACCACCTATGTACATATAACAATAATGCATATATATGAAAGACTAGAAATTCATGAAGAAAAAAAAGACAGAGTTTATTCCATCTAAGAGCTGCCCTGAAATCTTTAGCTAGAAGGCAAATGCTTAGAAAGGACTTAGTAATTTGCTTCATGAAAAGGCATCCTTAGTACTTAATGACCAGTTACTGTGAATGAGTTCAATCTTTTAGTAGATGAAAATAGCATTGAAAATATTACTCACTTGGAAACATTCTTCTGAAAGGGGACATTTAAGGAAAGATGACTTCATTTTTACATAGGTTGTCAAACTTTTTCTTTCTGTTTCATGATAATTGTGAATACAAAAAGAGTTTTGTTAACTTTACTGCTTGCTACATGAAATTTAAAACATTTTATCCCATTTTGGAAAGATACCTTAGTTACTGGAAAACATGAAACAGTATAGGGGGCAATAAATTGGGGTTGATTTTAAACTCTGTTATATAATTTCTAAACATATAGACAGTGCATCAAAAGCCATGTCATGGGACTGGGGAGATGACCCACTTGGTAAAGTGCTGGCTGTACAAGCATCTGAACTTGAACCAGATCCCCACCACCTAAATAAAAAGCATGCTATGGTGGCTCACACTTGAAACACAGATCTTGGGACAGGATAGAAACAGACAGATCCCAGAGGCTTGCTGGCTAGAGAGCCCAGCTTACACAATAAGTTCTAGGTTCTGTGAGAGCCCATAAACTAAAACAAAGGGACTAGAGAGATGGCACCATGGTTAACAACACTTGTTACTCTTCCTAAGAACCTGAGTTCAGAGTTCATGTCAGAGTCAGTTCTCCCTCTCCATGACCACTTCCCCTTGGTGGGGAGCCCTGATGGCACTTGGAGAAAGAATAAGCAGGCTACGAAGATGAGACTTGATAGCCTATAACCATATAGTGGGGGAGGAGGTCCCCTCGGTCATAAACCTAGGAGAGGGAAATAGGGTGAAAGGGGGAAGGAACAGGAGGATACAAGGGATGGGATAACAATTGAGATGTAATATGAATGAATTAATAAAAAATTTCAAAATAAAAAAGAAAGCAAAGTGTGTATACAAAAAAGAAAGAAAGAAAAGAAAAGAAAAAACCTGAGTTCAGCTCCCAGAATGCGTATGGCAGCTCACAAACATCTGTAACTCCAGTTTCAGACAATCCAATAACCTTTTCTGGCCTCCATGGACTTGAGTACTCCATGGTGTGTGTGTGTGTGTGTGTGTGTGTGTGTGTGTGTGTGTGTGTGTGTGTGTATACAAAGCACCCATACACATAAGATATAAAATTAAATAAATAAAATTTAAGATAAAAGATAAGATAGTAATTGAGGAAGACAGCCAATGTCAACATTTGACCTCCACAAATGCACACAAATCATGCCATGGCTTGCTATCATATTAAATTTAGTGAAATATGTTAAAAATATGATATACTTTCTTTGCTAACAGTTTATGGCCTCAATATTCCTAAGCAAAAATACTATTTTTACATACTTCTGCATTGAACACAGTGTGCTAAATATTTGAAGGAAGCATTGGTTTCTAGAAATGAAATCAGTGAGTTAAAGAGAATCTGAAATCTTGTATCCACGTATGGTGCTGGTACTGTATCTCCTACCTCGTTCATTTATTATTTCACAAGGTCCACTGATGCTGAATCCTTTTCAATTCTTACTATAGGTAACAGGAGAATAAAGGTTTCAAGGTGAGCAGACATAGCCTGTAGAGGGATGGGATGTGAATTAGTAGAAAGGGAAGAATAGAGGATAATATGGAAGCAAGAAGTCACATTAATAAGGTGAAATCTTAGTCTGAATATAATCTGAGAAAAGTTCAGTGGTCCAGTGGTCACCTGACAAAAGCAGAGGTTCCAAAGGAATGACAAGGCTTGGCTGAATTTCCCAGAGGCTTCAAAGTGTGCACATGAACTCAGCTTCGTGTGATAGGGGTAAGAGCCATTATAGAGGGTTTTTCAGTGATTATATAATTATAATAACAGGTGATAATAGGGACTGAGGTGCATCAGCCTATCCTTTTATTGGAAGATTAGCTAGAACATGTTGGTGTTAGAAGTCAAAGCACCAGCTAAGAAGTGACTATAGCAATACAGCGAGGAGAAGATAGACAGATGGTGTTCGGGCATGGACTGGAAGTGGTAAGAATGAGAGGAAGCGATTGATATTAGAAGCACTACAGAGAAAATACGACTTAGTGACCAAAAAGATGTGCAGGGTAAAGAAATCAGGGTTTTAAGATTCTCTCCCTGAGGGATAGAAAGACTACCGTGCCATTAATAGAATGTCTTTAGCTCAGTGCGAAGATCTAATTTCATTTTCTCTCTGTGTGTAACCCTAACTTATAAACTTATGAGAAAAAATATTAAGTTTGAGAACAGTACTGCCAGGTGGCAGATATAAAACTCATCAAAATTGGCTTCCAGAAACTGAACATCCAAAGAAGGGAAAGGCTTCAACAGATTCTTCTCAGTGAATAATAGAAATACCCATGAGAGTTTGTCTAGAATGATCGCAATTTAGATTATATAACCCCATTTCCCACATAATTAAACTCTCCATGGAGTTTAGTGCAAAAAGTCAGAATGTCCAAAGTTACTCTGAATCATAAAGCTTATGCTTTAGAGCTGCATCTCAAGCCATTCAAAGACAGGCCAGATGTCAAGGCTGCACCGTGAGTGTCAGTCTTCAAAAAGCAATATGTAACTCCTCGGCTGGGCAAACAGCACATCAGCCCCTGGGCTGCTGTCATTCATACTGAGTAGCAGTGTCTGAGCCAGGCTGGAGTGTGACTATGTAGAAGTTTAGAAATAGACAGCTAATAGCAGCATGTGGAAGGAAATTTATTAATTATTCTGTTTCAAAGGTATAGGATGCAAATGGGCTGTTAGCAGAGCTAGCCACTGTTCACTGATGCTCACTCATGACATGATTTCCTCACCGTTTAGGAAACAGAACACATACCTGAAGAGGCAGATATTGCACAGTGGATAAGCTTGAACTAACCTAAGGAAAAAATAATGATAAATTGTGGTATTCATGCATTATATTTTATGAAGTGTTTTTTTAATCCCTACAGAATTCTATCAAGAGAAGAGTTTAAAGCATCCTCTTTGCACCTAGTTAAGACTCCTGTTAGCCGGGCAGTTGTGGCGCATACCTTCAATTTCAGCACTCTGGAGACAGATCTCTGAGTTTGAGGCCACTCTGTTCTTCAGAATGAGGTCCAGGATAGCCAGAGCTACACAGAGAAACCCTGTCTCATAGAAACCAAGCAAACAAAAAATTACTTTTGTTATGATAAAAGAATATTTTTTGCCAGGTGTGGTGGTGCACACCTTAATCCCAGCACTGGGGAGGCAGAGACTGATGGATCTCTGTACATTCAAGGCCAGCCTGACTCAAAATAATGTTTAGAAATAAACCAAAAGAATAATAAACAATAGGTTGCAATGCCTTTATAAAGTGACTTCCTCTGGGGGCTAGAGAGATGTCTCAAAACTTATGAATGTATACTGTTCATGTGGAGGTCCTGGGAGATCACCACTACATCTAAGTCCAGGGTCAGAGGACTCCTGTAAATACATAAGCCTATACTATCTTTAGAGCTAACATGAAGGAAGTTTCTAGAATATAAAGATCTGTACATATTGTTACTAGTACCAGTGATCTAAGTCTCAGAAGTCAAAAGGAAAAAAACACATACATTTTCCACTGGATGAATGTGAACATTAGTATATTTCACAGTTACGATTCTCACTCCTCAGAAAGTTTAGTAAATAGTGCCTTAGCTTGAAAGAGTTAATACGTCCCAATGCCACTAATGACCAAAGAATAATCTAGGTGCTGAGAATAAAGCCTGTTAATCCTCAATACTAACAATAAAAGAAGCATGTATGTGATCTGATTTCAAGTCACCTATAGTGCTCAGAAAGTATTAGTAGTGAAGTGAATGGATATTAAAGAATGGAAATTACATTTATAAGTGGCATGTAAAAATCAGAAACCTGTGTTGAGTGGCAGGGTTGGGGTGAACTTAGAAAACTCAGAAATTCTAGTCTTCCTGTGATGCAGCAATTACACACACACACACACACACACACACACCTGCACATGTATTTTTTTAAGAATTAAATGTTTTCGATATGCTGTCAGTTGTGACTTACACAGATGTCCATATGAATTACGCCAGAAACAGGAATGCAAGGGCAAAAAATACAAAAGCTAGAATAAGGAAAGAGGAAAGTGGAACAAATCCACACCCCTGTTTTAGAATACCACAGGCAGACCTTGTTTCAGTTCTTAGAACATAACAAACTTTAGTGAAATAGTTGACATGGTCGTCAATTTGCTTTGTCTACTGTCTGTGCGTGCCTTTTTTTTTTTTTTCCTACTTCCATTTCTCTTAAAAATAAATGCTTCCTCCTCTTTCTTCTTCTCTTTCTTATTCCTTCTTCTCTCTCTTTATCTTTGAATAAATCTGAAATTAAACAGGAATTGGTTTTTAGTATCTGTACATCATTGTTACAGCATTAGCTAAATTCTCCCTCATACAAATAGCCCCACGTTGGCTTGGCTCTTGGGATAAAGCTGCACCTAACTTCCGTCCTGCCAACCTGTGTTCTTCTGAATGACTGTTCTGCCTCTTGACGGTTCTTCAAAGGCTCTGACTACTTAAATTAGTCACTCCATGTCCTCACATTGAGTAGTGTCTTTGTTGTTAGTTTGTTGTTTGTTGCTCTGACAGGACCAAACCATGTAGGCAGTCTGTCCCTGAACTGGAAATCCTCCTGTCTCAGCCTTCCAACTACTAAGATTATAACCAGGGTGTGCTAACATGCCTGCCAAATTATAATCTGTGACATTAGAATTTAGAACGTCCTTAAAATTACTCCTTAGTCAGAGCATGTGTGCATATGTAACAACTATTCACAAAAATACCCTAATGAGTTTTGAAAGCCTATTCTGCTGGTTCCTGAATGAGAATGCAGTGAACAGAATGCACACACATTGCCCCTCCCTGGGAGGTTTCATAGGCTTGTTACCAATGCTGGGATTTTGTGTGAATCTTAAGTATGGTTTAGATATCCTCTGATAGACAAAATAAAAGGGCCCAATAAATGTTGTTGATCTTAAGTAGTTCCGTTATCTCAGTCATTTTCTGATGTTAAGTTAGGAGCTTAAGCAAAATAACTCAATTATCCACTAGTAAGGATTTTCCTAGTGGTGTCACCTGCTGCACTGGTGCTGCCATAGACAGGCAATCTAGACTCCTCGCTTGTAAGATTCGTTCCTGGGTAAATACCAAGAAAATTCTGTTTTAACATCCAAAGCTTGAAATCCAGTTACCTCAGAGAAGCTAGGCAGATGCAGGCAGAGCATCAGTCCTTCCCCGGCCTCTATTGTTATGTGTCTAATGTTGTGTTTATTACTTATCTAAATAGCTAATGGTTTGTATTATAATCCATTGGTGAGGCTCTATTTTTGTTTAAATAAAAATAGTTAATGTCAGCCAGTTGTGGTGCTCACCTTGATCCCAGCACTCGGGAAACAGAGGCAGGAGGATCTCTGAATTCGAAGCCAACCTGGTCTACAGAGCCACTTTAGGGATAACCAGGACTGCATAGTGAGACCCTGCCTCAAAAAACAGCTGGTGCTATTTTATATGTCAAATAGTAGGTAGCTTTTGGTGACCTGTCCACTTTGGCTGTTAGGAGTGTTAAATAAAAAATGTCACCTATGTGGCGTGGTGATGTTCAGTGTGCATATGATGCTTCATGCTGTGCACACCTTTAACCCAGCACTCGGGAGGCAGAAGCAGGCGAGTCCCTGGGAGTTCAAGGCCAGCCTGGTCTACAGAGTGAGTTCAGGATAGGCAAAGCTACACAGAGAGACCCTGTCTCGAAAGGAAAAAAAGTTCTCTTGGTAAAACAATATTCAAAATTACATAGTATTATTAAATTATAATATTTGGTAATGTTTGATTTTGAGTAAGAGTGTGTTATGTTCCTTTCACTGAATATTTTTAGTTAATATATCTCGAATGTTGAAAAAGCAGGTAAAATAATCATTAAAATTAAATTTAAAACTAAAATGGATGCTATGTCCTGTGAGCCAAGTAGGCATAATATCTCCTTTAGTAAGGAATGACTTGCAAGTGCAAATACCACAGGAACCAAGTGTCGTCTCAGCCCACAAACTGCTTCTCATGCCACAGAGTATAGAACACACCAGTGAAGCTGCACTTGCCTTTGCCGGGGGAGGGCGGGGGCATTCCACACGATTGTGCTTACTGTAGCTGCAGACCCACCACTGAGGACTCCTGTCCTTGGAACCATGCCTAGGCTGGTTACCATATACAGGGCCTTACCAGTCTAGCCACAGCATGGAAATTAATCTCATCAGCTGGTTGGTAAGGAGAAAAATAGAACCCTGATATGCTTAGTCATTTGACAAGCTATTTCAAAATGTCTTTGTAACATGATTCAAAAATCATTGCACAGTCCTAAGAGAATATATCCAACTGTTAATAGTATACCTGACACCCTATAGGGTCTCCTCTGGCAGGCTTTCTTCTATCCTTGGTTCTTCCCTGTTCAACGTTTTTCTCTCCATAATTAAGTAAAAACATGAAATGGTTAAGATGCCCAAAGCTACTTAGTGCTAAGAAAATGGGTTTCATTTATCAAGAAAATATGATAGGGATAAGCATAAAGTCTTATGTTTATGGTCAGTACTCCAGTGAAATAAAACATGGCAACAAGCTTTGGCAGCTGCCCCTGTTAGAAGGAGCAGTGTGCTCCCTCACCAACTGCGCCTCCACTGGTTGTGGCTCACATACCATACAGTTTCTGAACAAGGTCCTAAGAAGCTGCTCTGATGGCAGCAGTACCACCTTGTTGCCTTGTGCTCACCAGATGAGTAAGCCTGGGATCATTAAACAGCTTTTCAAAGGGATGTTCCTAGATCTGGGGAGATGACTCAGTGAGTGAAGTGTGTGCTGTCCAAGAGTGAGGACCTAAGTTCTGGTTCCTAGCACCCTTTAAAAAGGCATGAGGGGGGAAATAGGCACAGCCCCCGTTTCTAACCAGACGCTACCTCCAGTTGATAACCACTGGCAAATGGAAAATCAGTTTTCTCCAGTGGCATCTCATTGAGTATATAAACCACACTTACAGGCAGACCCCATTCCCAGGAGTAGATAGATGGCCAACATAAAACAAACTCAATGGCAATTTTGGAGGGTTGTTTGTTATTTTGTTTTGGGGGGGATTTATGTTTGGTTAGTTGGTTGGTTTTGTTTGTTTGGGTTTGGGGAGAGGGGTTTGTCTCATGTTTTGTCTAGTCTTTTTTCTTTTTTTACAGTACAAGATCGTTGCTTATATATTTTCCTGTTTTTGTGTTTCTATGGGATTTCTGTGTGTGCAAATGTATGTGTCTCTGTTTCTTGTGCTCTTTCTTTGACTTTTTTTTTCTGTTTGCTTTGTTTTGTCCAATTCCAGTTTGTTTGTTTTTATTTTATCTTGTTTTATTTTATTATTATTATAATTTTATATGCCTATTTGTTATATAGAGACTTAAAGGGTGTGTGAGGACATGGAAATGATCTGGGAGAAGTTGGGGGAGGGGAATTGGTAATTGGAATATATTGTATGAAAAAATCTATTTTCAACTTAAAGAATTTATAGGGAAAGCACTAAAAAGGCTTTCATCACATTTACATGCTTAAAAAAATTCAGTAACTCTCATTCTTGGGCTTCCAGTTTATTATATATTTGAAAAGGGAAAGGGGTTGGCTGGAAAGGATGAAAAAATATTCAACAGCTGGAAAAAGGGCAGTAATGGGAGTGTATACAAATGGCCAGAGTATAGTATTGTGGAACCCTTATTACGAGCTGTTTCAGTCATTTATATTTCAGGTATGCAATAGGGAATTGCTGTGCTAATAACACAATAAAATGATTGCCATGATAGGGAGCCTTCAACAACAACAAAAGCCAGGAATGGCCGTGCATGCCTGTAATCTCCATGTTGAGTAGGACGTGGAGGCTGGGAGCTTGCTGGCTAGCCAGCCTAGATGGTATGGCTAGCTCCAGTTTCAGTTAGAGACCCTATCTCAAACTGTAATGTGGAGAAACAATTGAGGAGCTCATCCTGACAGCAACCCCTAACCTCCACAGGCACTCACATGCAGAAACACACAGGCGTGCATCACACCACACAGAGGGAAGAAGGAAAGAGGAATAGAGGTAGAGAAGGAAGAGTGGGTTCTATCCATAAAGCAGACCGACCATCAGGCAAGATTACCTAGCTGCATGACTAACCTTAGGCAAGGCTCATAGACAAGCTACCTGTTTACCCATCTCTAATTGGCAGAACTAAAGTAACATTAGTTTCAAGACAGGGACTTTGGGGGTGATTATAATCTGAAGTAAATAACTGATACAAAAATACCATGTGTGTGCCTATAATCCAAGCAGCCAGCAAAATTGGGAGTTTGAGGCCTCCTCGTGAGTTCAAGTCCATGTCCTTTTGTGAGCATATGTGTATGTGTTCTTTCTATGGCCATGTCTTTATAAGTATGTACTTAGGTACATTTTATATGGGTCAGTTTTACTTGCAGTCATATGTTCCAGCTAGACTCAAGTTGAACAAGAACTCCTTTATTCATGGTACAGCTTCTGCATGAGGGGAGTGGGTCAGCCCTATCAGTTATTTTCTTCCATTTTGTTCTTAACTTTGTATCTCCCAATCCTTCTGGTCTCTTCCTCTAACCATAGCTCTTTTCTGTCTTCCTCTGGAATCTGCTTCTCATTGTTACTTCTTTGTGTCTGTCAACAACATCTGCACTCAATACATTGACCACTCACCTAAAACTTGGGCTGATCGTGGATATCGTGTGTGTGTGTGTGTGTGTGTGTGTGTGTGTGTGTGTGTGTGTGTGTGTGTGTGTGTGCATTTCTATGTGATATCTTGAGACAGAGTCTCACTCTGTAGTGCTGGCTAACATTGAGTTCATGGCAGTCCTTTTGCCTCAGGAACCTGAATGCTCATATTACAAGCTAAAGCACCAAAACTATCTTTACGGGCTACGCACTGACAATAATCTTTCTCCATACTCTATATAAGAATGGATGCTGGAGAGATAGTCCAATCCATAAACTACTTGCTATGAAAGTGTAGGGATCTGAGTTTGAGCCCCACACTCCATTTAAAAAGTTGAATCTTGTGGTACATGCATTTAGTCCTAGAGCTGATCAGCCTGAGGAAGGAGAACCAGCAAAGCTCAATGGCCAGCAACCCAGACTAACTGGCAAACCCCAGATCCTAATGACAGCTACTGTCTTTAAAAAAGAAGGAAGGCTCCTACACATGGCAGGGCGGGGAGAACCCTTCTGCTTTCCTATTACTACTATTATCTCTTCTGCATCCATGGGGGAAAACCCTTTCTTCTAGGGTTGACGCTACCTAGGTTCTCACTCTCTTTTTTTTTTTATTAATTTATTCTTGTTACATCTCAATGTTTATCCCATCCCTTGTATCCTCCCATTCCTCCCTCCCCCACCCCCCATTTTCCCATTATTCCCCTCCCCTATGACTGTTCCTGAGGGGGATTACCTCCCCCTGTATATTCTCATAGGGTATCAAAAGAGATAGTTTCTCACTCTCTAGCCCTCTCTTTTCCCCAATGATTTCACCTGAGCTCCCAGTCAGTACTGCTCACTTGTACTTGATTTAACATCTTCCTCTCTGCTTCAGCTTCTGTGTGTATGCTGAGGGTCTCTGGTACATGAGCAACATGCCTTATTCCTTTGCCTCTTCTAGTTGTTGTCTTCACCCAGAACTCTTCTACATCTACAAGATCCTGAGAGCAATGTTGCTTCTCAAACAGTTATCGCAGTCTATTCCAATTCTTCTCGCTTTGTAGCTTCAGCAAAAATTAAGGCACCAGTTACTTACTGGCTTCATTTTTCCCTGGACTAACAAGACTTTAGAGACTTGCTTTCTTTGGACAATATGGATTCTAAGTTGAGTCACTCTCTTCCCAAGACACGTCAGTCTCCTTATACTCATGTCTTTCTAAGCCCATTTGCAGTATAAGTCATAATCTGAATTACTCCCATGATTTTCCCTTCCTACTTCCACTCCCAATATGCAGAGCTGATAGGGAAATAAAAGGTATACTAATATAGTAGCCAATGTCTTCCACTAAACTGTAGTCTGCAACCACATAGAGATGTGTCGTCAATCTTGTTCTTTTCCAGACTTTTACCTCTGTG
Organism: Acomys russatus; assembly: GCF_903995435.1. Classification (NCBI taxonomy): domain Eukaryota; kingdom Metazoa; phylum Chordata; class Mammalia; order Rodentia; family Muridae; genus Acomys; species Acomys russatus. Next base: position 68,663,940 of record NC_067137.1, read on the forward strand.
TTTTCACCAGAAATCTGTATCTCCTACTCCTTGGGGGAAACTGAATCTAGCTGCCATGATTTCTGACAATTTCCTTCCTCCACACTTACAAAATTGTCTACAGCTGTATCCGCCTCACCTCTTTCCTGCTAGTCCCCAAGGAAAACTTGTCTAATCATTTTTTCCAGAGATTATCCTACAAATCCTGCTGTGACAACACTCTCTGAAACCTTACTTTTAAAAGTATCCTCTTTCTCCCTTAGATTTTTTAATCTTTCCATGGTCTCCTTTTCTATGATCCATAGATATATTCATATCCTGCATTGAAAACATTCCCCAGTGGTAACAGTCCTGTTTGTTTACTTGCTAGGTGAGCTTTTATTTAACAGCCTGTCTTTGCTTTTCTGGTTATGCTTCCTCAAACTTGGACAGCCATTAAAAATTATACCAAAGTGGTTGGCATTTTCTCTGTCAAATAAATATGCATCTTTCCTTTCAACCTTGTTTGTATGTGTGCGTTTGTGTATTGTTGTTTTATGACAATGTCTTACTATGTGACCTTGGCTGGCCTGGAACTTGCTATAGAGACAAAGGTGGCCTTGAACTCATAGAGATTCACCTGAGATTAAGTGCTGAGATTAAGGGTGTCCATGACGTTGGGCTCCTTCAACTTGCTTTAAAAGTAATCACCTCCCCCCTATTTATCGCTTCTTGAAGCCCTTGCACTTTATTTTGTGACACCAAATCAAGTTTTACTTCTCTGACTTCTTTCTCAGATTCTTTTCAAATATTTATTTTATATGCTGGCTTCATCTTGATTTTATCTCCTTCCCACCCTTGTTCTCCTTTTATTATTTTGTCCTCTAATCCAATGGTTCGCACCCTTCCTAATGCTGTGACCCTTTAATATAGTGCCTCATGCCATGGTGACCCCAACCATAACATTATTTTGTAGCTACCCCATAACTGCAATTTTGCTGTTGTTAGGACTCATGTATATCTGATATTCAACACCAAAAGGGTGGTGACTCACAGGTTAAGAATCTCTGCTCTAGACTTTGTCATGCCTTCCTGTGGGTTTGGTTGCAAACTAGAATAGAACCTACCTATGCCCTGCCTGGACAGTCTCATGCTCTTCTGTCTTCCAGCCCTTAGCCCATTATCCTGAGAAACCATAGCTCTGGTAGTACTTATTACACATCAAGTTTTTCCCACCTCTTCATATATGATTTATATAAATAATATATTATTTACTTCAAATATTATTTTCTCTGCCTGGTATTATATAAATAATATATTATTGCATTTATATATTATTTCTTCTGTTTAGAATGCCTATCAGAACTTGCTGGTATATGTCAACATGACACAAGCTAGAGTTATCTGAAAGGAGGGAAACTCAATTGAGAAAAGGCTTTTATAAGATCTGGCTATAAGGCATTTTCTTAATTAGTAATTGATACAGGAGGGCTCAGACCACTGTGGGTGGTGCCACTCCTAGATTCAACAAGAAAGCAGCCTGAGGAAGCCAATAAGCACCACCCCTCCATGGCCCCTGCATCAGCTCCTGTAGAAGGTGGTTTTTTTTTTTTCCTCCCATCCCTAAGCTACCGAAATAATGACTCATGAGACTCAAAATATTATTTACACATTCCTAAACCATATAGCTAGACTTCTCTGACTAGCTCGTAACTTAAAATAACCCACTTTACTAACCTACATTTTGCCATGTGGCTGGTTACCTGTGGTCAGGTACAAATCCTTTCTGTTTTCTGGTTGTCCCACCTCCTGTTTCCTGCCAGCGCTATAGGCCATCACATTTTTTATTGACAGATGTTGCATCCAAACAACTCACAAGATCTTCTCTCAACAAGCTCCTGCCTCCAGGTTACTGCCCTGTTTGAGTTCCTGACCTGATTTCCAAAACTGACACTAAATAAACCCTTTCCTCCCCAAGTTGCTTTTGGTCATAGTTTTTTATCACAAAGCAATAGTAACCCCGACAAACACACCCTCCTTCCCTGCTTTCCACTCCCTCCTTTTTTGAGGTGATTATTTTATTTCTTTTTAAAGACTAATTAAAGCATCACATAGTAACCTTTGCAAATCTGCCCACCACTTCCATACCAAACTAGATGCTACTTAATGGCTGTACTTAATCTTTCCTTATAACATTGGCTAATGATTGCTGATAAGGTGATCATTCTCACCTTGCTCCTAATTGCTCAGAAAATATTTGTTGACTAAACAGAAATCAGCGATTATCACAACTTTTTGAATCCAAGCATTTATTTAACACCCCACATACATGTCTCACCAAAACCTAAGATTTATAAGTGTCAAACAAAACTAATCCTTATAGGCAGAGCTCCTAGGAGAAATCTACTTTCCTCTGCATTGCCTTGGAGTTTTACTATTTACCTAGCCAACAATACCAGACCCAAGGGAGGCAGCCTTCTTGCATCTCCTGCTTTACCTTTTTACCCCCACAAACGTCACTAAGTACTTTTGAGCCTATATTCTACATGTCTTTCCAATACTTCCCCACCTTCCCATTTGCATTGCTGTAAATTCAGACCTAACTCAGGCCTTCAAGTATATGGTTGTTTAAATGTATTTTTATTTATTGTATATGTATGTGCCAGCTTGTCTGTATGTGCACCACTTGCATGTACATGCCCACAGAGGCCAGAAGAGGGCATCAATTCCTCAGGAACTGCAAGTATGGCTGGTTATGAGCCACGGAATGGGGGTGTTGAGAGCTGAACCTGGGTCCACACAACAGCAAGTGTTCTTAGCCACTTCGCCATCTCTCCAACCCTGATGTTTTTATCGTAATACAACATAACAAAATCTACAAGGTTAACCATTTTTAGTTTTAAAGTTCAGTGACATTCAGATTGTAGAACTCACTGCTATTCATCAGGATAAGGAGCCAGCTCACCTGTAGGCTAAGTAATCTCTAGCCAGTCTTTAGATCGTAGATTCATCAATGAGCTCCAGGTTCATTGGGGGACCCAGTATCAAAATCCAAGGTGGGAAAAATGGAGGTCGAAGACACTCAGTGTCACCTCTAGCCTCCACACATGTAGGCATATACACACATACACACATAGAGCAAAAGTGATAAATTAGATTATCATTTAAAAATCTAATGTAAGAAAGCTAGTTTTAGCGGCAAAATAAATTTAGTGAGAACTAGAGGCTCAGGGAGTTTCTTGTGAAATTTTGTTTCCTAGGAATGTCAGAAGCTGTACGTGACTCTCTTCTCATAGTCTCATGAGCTGCTGGGATCAGAGGTTGGTGCCACCAGGCTTGCCTTAGGTTGCACTTTAGAACACAATTTCCATATTGATTCATAGGAGAGTATGAGAATTCTTACTGTATCTGGTCTTACAGAATGAGTTCAAGGCTAACCTGAACAACTAGTCAGACCCCATTTTAAAATAAAAAGTAAAAAGATCTGGGGATATATTCCAGTTGTAGAGCATTTATCTTGTTTCACAGGGCCCTGACGCAATCCCTAGTACTGAAGAGAGGGAAAGTGGCTCCTATAAGCCAGCTGTTTACTTGGATACAAGCCAGTTAACTTTTAGGAATCTGTTCTGTCTGCTCTCTGCCATTATAATAAATTATCCAGTTAGTAACAGTAATTATGTTCCATAACAATTGAGACCGAAAGCAGAAGGGTCTTGATACTCTTGTCAAGCGAAAGATGAAGGACGTTGGTAGTTAGGCCACCACTATATGCCAGTTCTAACACCCACTAGCTGCATGGCACTGATCAAACTCCCCACGGTAGCCTTTGTTTCTGTTATTTGATTATAATATCTTCTCTACAGAGTTATAATGAATATGAATGTGTGAATAAATGACTTCTCAAGACTTCTTGGCACAAGACATTACTCATTTACTATTACTTACATGCAGAATATATCACAGGATTCATTCATAGTAAAACATGTGAGCAAAACATACAAAAATGGTCAATAACTTATAGATTATATTTTATAGAAAAGTTAATTTCATTATAGTGCATATGTAATTATATAACAACAAAGAAAAGATTAAATTCTTAATTGGAAAAACAGGATTTCTACCAAAATAGTTATAAATTTAGTTTTCAAGTTGTATAGATATTCCATTAAAACAAATAATAGATTTAACCATTTATTATTTCCTAAGTGAATTAGCATGAACTTACTTCTTTGCAAAGAATTCTTGATAAAACAGTTAAATGTACAAGCAAATTCTTTTCCAGCTTGGAATTGGAGGAGGGCTGTAATTATCCTACAAACACAGATGGTCCACTACCATGTGATCTGAAATTTATGGAGTTCTGGTAACACAAACATTAAAGGACACACCTCTAAGCTGAAGACAAGGGAAGAAGGCTTGCTTTTGCCACCATTTGCCTCACAGCCCATAGGAGATTTTTCTTGTCAGTCCTTCGCTTACTTCATTTTCAAGTCCGAAAACTCGTAGTCCTCACACAGCTCTTTCCTCAGCCCATGGGCTCTCATGGGTATACTATTGATTAATATAAAACAGAGTGTGTTCTAGTGAGCTGTGTGAGTTTTTAAAAATAGGACTAGCCTACAGGCAAATCCTGTAAGATGTTCAGCATACATGCCTGCCTTCCTGTTGGCACAGCCTCTGATTGGCAGGTGTATTCCATTCCTTACAGGAACAAATAAGTGCTTTATTGTGTTTCAGAAGTCGGTGTGTTCTTACAAAACGAAGTTTTAATTGACATTTTTCTCATTTCTGAGATCAAATTTTCACAAATCAGTCAACCTGGATAAGCTGAGAATGTGGTTGATGTCCTAATTGTTGAAATATGGTAGAGGCATTGCAAAATGTGATACTCAAGTATTTCCTCCTAACCTCTTACCTTAGCAAGATGCCCTCGTGTACAAAGCGGAAAGAAGGGTAAAACAAGTTTGTCTATAAAGGAGAAACCAGAGAGTACAGTGTAGATTTGTGTGAGCAGTTTGGTACCCTTCTGACTCTGGTTCTATAGTAATAATAAGAACATTACCTAGTAGAGCTTACTTTTATTTTTATGAGGAACTGTTTTCTTCCTAGTTAGTACTATGAATGTTATGGGGCAGGGACATGTTTCATTAACTAAAAAATAATAGTCATGCTAATAATGGATTTAAATATTAATGGTTTGCTAAGGTTTCTCCTGGGAATCATTTGTTACAAGTTGATTGCAGGCCTCGCTCAGGTTGTAGTTCAGTGGTATAGCACATGCCTAGCATTCACAAGACCCTGGATTTGATCCTAACACGGTCCAAAAAGAAGCTAATGTAAGTTTTAACTAGATTTTAACAATAAACTCTTAGCATCTATCTCTTCCACAATTCAAGCTAATAAAACTTTCCCTTGAAGGATTTATGTAGTCCCATCAATCATAATCTTGGGAGTTCATCAGGTAAGTCTGCTTCACTATTTAGCAATTCCCAACTAATACAGACTAACTGTGAAAGCAATGAGTTTTTCCATGAATTTTATTTTTTTCTCAGAATTAATTTTTATTCAGTATAACTCAAACTTTTATTTGTACTGTATCATGTATGTCCATATATCTTATTTTCAATTTTAAAGTTTTAGTTAAAATGTTCCATACAAGTATGAATTGTACATTTATGTGTACCCTCCTCATGCCTTTGCATTTTCCATTTGTCCCTTCCCCTCCAATTTGTCCGTTTGGTACCTAAGACAATTTTATTTCTACTTTATTATCACATATAAAATCCAGGAAGCTCAAATAATAAAAATAGGCTATTTGTGTTTCTGAAATTGGCTTAAATTTCTTTTTTTTTCTTTTTTTAATTAAGTACATTTATTTTATTACTCATGTATAAAACAAACTACATACCCAGCCGACAGCAAAGAAGATGATGAGCATCGAAGAGCCTCCTTATGGAGATGGCTTCAAATGTGGCAAACCAGCCACTGGGCAAAATGTCCTCATTCCTGCCACGAACAGAATTTTGCCCAAAAAATGGGCAAGCTTAGATGCAGGCAGAGTTGATGGCCACACTCTGCCAAGACAGGGTAAGCAAATCCTCAATAGTTCCTGCCCTGAGAATAAGTCTGGCAGAGATATCAGGCCAAAAGGCCGAAGATGAGGCTCCAGCGTTATAGAGTGTTGGGTGACTGTTCAGGCAGTAAACCGTCTAAGTCATTTTGTTCATTTTGGAAGTTGCTAACTCGCATTGCTGGTTCACTCAGGGATTTAAGTTCATCCCTTCTCAAGTCTCTGAGGGGCATTGAAGGCCAGAGAGTATAGTTTTACAATCAAGTTTAGTTGGTTGGGGAATAAGATCTTTTTACATCAAGGTAAAGAAGTTAAGTTATTAGAGTTAATATAGGATAGATATTGAATTTCATTCATAAATTTAGACCCAACAAAACAGGAAAGACATTTAACTTCAAGCTGGACGAATACAAATGGCCAAACCACTATGAATGTAACATTTATAAAACTCACGATTGTCAAATGGTTCTTTCATGAATTTTCTAATTCAGGTATTTGTTCCCTGAGACTGTTTTTAGTGACTCTACATTACCCACATGTAATTTATACCACTGAAAAACAATAATAAACTTTGTTAAGATTTATGCCAGATGTGGTGGCACACACCTTTAATCCCAGAACTAGGTAGGCAGAGGCAGGCAGATCTCTGTGAGTTCGTTTGAGGCAAGCCTGGTCTACAAAGCAAGGCTACACAGAGAAACCCTGACTTGAGTACAACAAAAAATTGTATTTCGTCGAGGCCATTGCTCCATCTCTCAAAGCTAATCTCCTGGGGCTCTGAGTGCCTTTGCACTGACTGCTGATTGCAAGACCCTTGCTCTATGCAGTGATCCAATACGTATGCTCTTGTCTCCAAAGCTGTATGCCAATGACTTGTCTATCCCCTACTGCACTCTCAAACAGTCTTTAGTGTCTTGCTCTGCACTTTGTTTATTTGCAGAAGACCATATAAATGAGGCAGATTGGAGCAGAAAAGACTGTTGCTCACTGGACTTTGTGGAAGGACCACAGGACCGTTGGTTTTCATTTATAAAGAAAATTTTTCTATATATGACATCAAGAGAGAGATTTGGTTGTATTTTTGTGCTTCTAGTAAAAAATAAATAAATAAAAGAAACTGAACTACTGTCTGTCTCCATTGTTTTTTGTTAAGCAAGTCTAGCTGCCCACACGCTGTGCTTTTTCTCCATACAGTAGGCAGAGAGCACTGCAGAATGGACTTCTGAACTCGGGGTGGTTGTCAGTTTAATTAGCAGGTTTTTTAATCAACTAAAAAAATTACTTTTCTCCAATCAAAATGCATGTGTGTAGGTAAATCCCAGCCTGTAGTACTCAGAATAGAAACTTTTAAATATAGCACTGGAAGTCTGGTTTTTATCAGTGTCATTTCATGTATGTGTTTTATGCTACTAAAACATTAAATTTTTTCATGTCTTTATTATAATCAGCTGACTGAAAAAAAGAAACAGATTTGGTGTGTTCAAGAATACATCTAAGATTGTTATTATGTCTATATTAAAAGATATGTTTCTCTTAGAAAAATCTCCTTGAAGCTGCTCCTGCCTTGATATGCCATCTTTGTCTTTACATCGTAGACAATTCATTCACAACTCTTATACAAGTAGATAAATATATTCAAATGAGTGCTCTATATATTTTGTGTAGCATCTAACTAACATAATCAACGATAGGAATTAAAATGTGTGATGTGCTGTGTTTTAACCCCAAATTTTTATCACTCTGTGTGTCTCTCACTTACAGTAATGCTTTGTTTCTTAGCATGACTACCAGTATCACTTGGTCACAAGCACATACTGTTCTTTGTAGCCAGAATATTCCCAATAATGACTGCACTTCTTTTTCCTCTTTCCCTGTCCCTTCTTAGGTTGGAAAGGCTGGTGGATGTCCTGAGGAAGAAGGTTGGAACAGGGACTATGAGGACAGTGATCTGACTGAAAAACGCCCAGTCTGGGGGAAGCAGTCACATCTGGTGACCAGGCTGCCTCATTCAACACTGTGTAAACACTAAAAGCCTTAACTTAGCAAACAGTTGTTAGAAGTGGGACGCTCCAACCACATTCCAAGCTGAGATAAAATCAGATCACAAATGTTTAACCACTTTGCTGCTGACTTCAGTTATTTAGCCAAATATATTAACTACAGGCTTTTACCAACTATAACGTTGCAGCTTATTTTGTAGTAATTTTATATTTGTGACTTTAATGTAAATCTTTTACCAGGAATACTATATAATCGTGTGAAGTCAGTCAGGATTGTACCCTCGCATATGGCCCTTTCTGAATCAAAGTGCAGCAGAGTAAATATTGTCCAAGCCTTAATCCACTGTGTTAGGTCAAAACTTCAAATAAATGCGTTTTCAGTATAGAGTATATTTCTTAACTGATGGGAGAAACTCAGACATGAGAGAATGTAGACTACATTCAATGTATGTATTCAGTTTTTATTTTTAATATTGAAGAAGAAGTATAGATGTCAAGAATTAAATGTATAATTTGCTTTAATAGTGCATTAAGATGGCAGTCACCAAGGCATGATTTTTATTTTGCTATAAATAATATACACTGTTTTAATAAAAAAGGTTATTGATGTTATGCATAAATATTATTTGTAATTTCTAATGTTGAGTCCAGGTAATTATCTAGGCATCACTTAAGCTGTAGAATTAGTCAAGTTTCTGCTCATAGTCTGTGACACTTTTGGCTTGAAAATTAGCATGAGTCAGTCAGCATGTCTCTATCCTAAAGGCAAGAAGACATCAAACCTGTTAGCATTCTTATTATTTTTTAGATTATGATTTTTGCTGTGGTGGAAGAGAATCTAATACATAATAAACAAAAATAATTTCCAATATAAGAACTTAGAAAAATCATTCTTGCAATTTGGTTCAAATGTTCCACTTTTGAATTTATTTAAGATATAAAATAATAAAAGCATGGCAGCCACTTCTCATCATCTTATGTTATGAATATTTGTGGAATATAGTGTCAGTTTTACAGGTTGGATAGCTGAAAGGCCATACTTGGATCAGGATGAATTGAACAAAAAAAATAATGAATGAGTTAATGAAAATTTTATAGGCAGAAACTTTTCAAAGTTCCTAATTCATCTATAAGATTAAGCTAAATTATTTATCATCATTTCCTACTTTCAGGATAAATATAACAAGAATGATAAACTATACCACTCCTTCATATCCTATTGGAAGTATCCATTTTATTTCTTTTTGACTCTATAGAATATTTCAAGGTCCTTTATCATAGATGAAATACGAATCATAACACTAATAAAACCTTATTTACTTGTTACTAAATCAGTAAAATGAAATTAACTGATAATTCTATCTCACTGCACTCAAATTTGAAATTTACTCATGTTGCATGTTCTTAGTGATTTTAAACTATGAGAATCAGAAGGTAAAGGTTAGCGAGCATTAAAACTAGACATTCGCGCTTGTCTCACAGTCACATAGAGCGTCACAGCCTTGGTAGACAGACCACTACTTCCACATGGAAGCTAGTGTTTTAGGTGCTTACTCTTAGGCTTTGCGACAGCTCCCTGGGCGAAGACATGACATCTTTTAAGTCACCCAGGGGCTATGAGTAAGTAAAGATAATATCCATCCCTGGATACTCTCAACATAGTCACAAGTAAAGTTGAATTTTCAATTTAGTCTGAAGAGACAAAAAGTTTCCTTACGTTATTTACTCTGAAGTCTTAGAGCGCAGAGTGCAAATAACAACATTTTACAACTTCTAAAACCTCACTTGGAGCAACCGGTTCCTGTACAGCTGTACAGAGTAAGATATTGTAAAATGAAACTCATAAAACAAGTCTAACGTCCACCACATTTCAATGCAGGTGCCTCACAGCATTGAAAAATGTCCCAGGCAGCTTTTGCCTTGATTTCTTACACTTTAAAATGCCCACCAACACTCTTTATATGAACGAATAACCAGAATCACTGAAAATCGCTCTGCCACTTATTAAAAAACAGTGCGACTGCTGAAGAGTTCCACTCTGCACAGTGCTGCCTTGAGTTCGTCTTACACATTGCCAAGTGCGCTCCTAGAATAGCAGGAGAGCTCGCTTCTTAAAAAATAAGCAAGTCATTTAAAGAAAAGAATACTGTTGGCTGTAACACTTGATCAGCAAAATCATCATTTCACATCTTTTTTATTTGACTCTACCAATAGCTGCATGGTAATTGTGACACAAATTTCAGAATTGACTTTATTGGTTAATAGCCATTGTTAATTACATTTCTTCTGGTGAGAAAATAAATGCAGAACCTTTTGGAACCTCCCAGAAGACTGAGGTCTTATAACTACTCTCCACTAAACTATAGGTCTCATGTATACCCAATATTTTTCTTTTCAATTTTTCAAATATTTTATTGATTCCTTGAGTATTTCCAACAATGTATTTTAATCATATTTACCCCTAAGTCCTCCCCTTAGCTCCTTCCAGATCCTCCCCCACATCCCCACCTGCACCAACTTTGGATCTTTTTCTTTTTTAATTTAATAACCTAGCAACCTCAGTTTGTGCTGTCCACATAATTATTGGTGTGGGGCCATCCACTGTAGCATAGCAAAGATCTTAATACCTGCTACTTCGGAGATGTCTTACTGGTCAAGTCATTCACTGCTCTTACAGAAACGGCGAGTTTGGTTCCTAGCACCCAAGTCGGGTGCTTCATAACTTCATATAACTCTGGTCCAGGGAATCCAACACCCTCTGACCCCCATAGGCACCTGTATGCACACAAGACCCATAGAACTCCAGAAGGCACACACACACAACCATAAATAAATAAAATAGGCAGCATTTAGAAGCAATGTCTTGAAAGATAAGATTTTAACATCTGTAATTTCTGCTACTCTTGTCCCATTTACTCTCTGCACATATGCATGAATTCTCTAGTAATCTAAAGAGTATGTACATCTCTTTCTGTGTAGTTTGACATGGACTAAACACATAAATCCTTGACATTATTGTCACCCCTGTGTACTGTGCAGCAGCATGTGCTTTGCCTCAGCCTTCAATTAAACATAGGCCAAAGGTGTTCTGAACTATTTTAGTTTGGCCTGATGCTAAAACCCAACACTGCAGAGTTACAAAGTGGTAGAGTATATTTCCAATGCATTCTGCTTCCTATAGCACATATTTGATTAAACCAGTTACAGCAAAGTGATGGGTGACAAGCAAAATATAAGCACTACAACAAATTAATGATTAATGTGATAACTTTGATTTTGATAAATAGGCCATTGTGTTTGAAGGTACTTAAAGTAATTAAAAATGATTTTTGAAATAAATATATTAAGCTTCTATTTAGTGTATTTCCTGATGCAAATAAACTGAAAAATCTCATTGGTAAGATACTAATTGAATTTGTTTATTTCACCAAAAAAAAAAAATGTTGAAAAAGATTTATAGCTTCAATATGAAAAGGGTTACATAGAAATAAATTTGCATATTTTTTAGAGGTTGTGATAACTTATTGAAGTTTCTACCTTCAAACAGTGATTATGCATAAGGCATTACATGATGAAATAACCATGACAGATGTTCGGTCATCTTGCATATTTAGTTTGTGTATACAGAGATTTTTCACATATATTAGTGTGTTTTTGGTAACTCATTTACAGCAAGCTAACTTCTGTATTTCTTTCTTGCTTACATAACCACAAATACACACAAAAGCACATTTGCCTCTTCAGACTTGATTTGTAAGTCAGTTGTGAGGCTCCAGCCAGTTCAGCATTTTGTGCATGTTTTATTGGAAGTGCATGTGGTTTCTGGGGCTTTTAAACAAATACATGAAATGGTTGAAAGATTTATATTGTCCATGCTTAGCTAAATATGTCATCTCTAGAAACGATGTGATTTATTTTGGCACTGTTCTAAAACTCAAATATTTTAAACATTTGTTAAGTTGGAGCTTGCACATTTGAACTAGTAGCATACGTTCCAAACTAGCGTCTCAAGTTACCACACTTCTTGTAATCCTTTTACTGAAATGCCCTTGCTGAAAAGCTTTTCTCTTTCACTGTGTTCTTTAGTATGAGTTTAAATGTATAAAGGTTGAAGTTGTTTTTAGTGAAGGTCTTCATAAATAAAATTTGACAATGATAAATGTGCATTTTTAAAAATCATTAAGATGATTTATACTAATGAGAATCCTTTTTAGAAGCCTTATTATGCGTTGTCTTGACTTTGTTGTTTTCTAATGTGTTTTCAGAACATGCTGGTACTTTAGAAGCCACCAGTCTAACCATCCAGTTATTAACAAGGGTATATTTTAATGCACCAACTCAAGTATCTAAAATGTTTGTTTACTTTTTATTCACATAAAACATCCTATCTCCAATTCTATGTGTTTTAATACAGTTCCTACACATTAATCTCCACCAGATTAACAACTGTACAATCCTGAAGACATTGTACTGGTTGTGTATTGTGAAATATATTGCAGTGAGGAAGATCACGTTGCTATCAAACTCTTTATTATTTCCTTAATGAAGATAAAAGTTGATATGAGCAAACATATTAGGTACCCTACAAGCCTCTCAGAACTGTTTGATTCTGAACTGACGTTCCTCCCCACTGAGTCTCTGGAGCTGCAGCATGAGCTGGGCTACATGGTACCTCAGATTCCAGGGCAGGCATCTACCCCCAGCATCTCTTCTATGGGCCACAGTTTTGCTCTTTTGTTGCACTTGTCAAGTGCGCTTGTTTGGTTCTTTGTGTGGCAAAATCTGTGCTCAATATATATGCATCCTTATGTTTCTCGAAAATTTCCTGTCACTGTGTCTGCTACAAACTATAGATAAGTTACAATAATAAAATATTCTTAAAATATTTAATGGAACAATATTGGGATAGGAAGAAAAGAGCCTAATGTCATGTTGTAGATCTATTTCTAACTTTTTGAGGAACCTCCATACTCATTTCCATTCTGGCTGCACTAGCTTGCACTCCCACCAGCAGTAAACAAATGTTCCCATTGCTCAAAATCCATGCCAGCATTTGTCATCATTTGTTTTCTATTTGGTTTTGTTTTTAGTTTTGTTTTGGGTGTTTTTTGCTTGGTTTGGTTTGGTTGGTTTAGCTTGAATTTGTTTGTTTGGTTGGTTGGTTGATTGGTGGGGTTTTTTTTTTTTGTTGTTGTTTTTCTTTTGTTGTTTGGTTGGGTTTTGTTTAAGTGGTTAAGGTGCTTTTGCCATTCTAACTAGAGTAAGTTGAAATATCAATTAAGTTTTTAATTTGTATTTTTGATGGATAATTATGTTGAATGTTTTACAATGTGTTTCATCTTTTATGAACTCTCAGTTTCTTGTGAGATATACACAGTGGACGGTGTATTCTACTACAGAGACAGCTTCCCACCTGTGGTCACTGATGCTGTGTTCTCAATAGCTAAGAAATGAAAATACCCTAGATGTCCATCAGCTGATGAATAGACCATGAAAATGTGGTAATTTCACATAGAACATTATTCCACTGAAAAGGAAACTAAAATAATGAAATTTGGTAACAGCAGTTCTGAGTGAGGTAACCCAGACCCAGGACAACAATTATCACGTGGAGCCTCTCATTTGTAGATGCCAGCTTTGAACCTTCAGATACATTTCATCTGGAATACTCACGAGGTTAGTAAGTTAATATGCGGCCATTAAGCGGTGTTTTTCAAGGGAGGATAGAAATAGCAGCTGTGACGTCTTAAAGAGCAATAATGGAACAGGAGGGGTTAAACTCGGGTAATAGTGGGAGGATAGGGTAAAGCAGGTGATACAGGGAGGGATAACACTAAAACTCACAAAGATCATATGGAAATCTATGTAGAAGCATATATATTTCTGTTGTATGATAACTCCATATATATATATATATATATATATATATATATATATATATATATATATATAATAATTTCCTTACTGTATATCACAGGCTAATGAATAAGATGCCCAGTCTCACCTCATTTCAAGTTGTTGGCCAGTGAAATCCCATAGACACCACCCCTTAACCATTATGGAATATTGGAAATGCTCTTCATTACCCTTAAGAACTTAGTAGTAAGATTCTATTGCTGAGCTCAGTCCTGATGTGACTTGATGGGCTGGGGCAGGTTGGTGTTGAGGGGCTCCGCTTTTCTGAGTGGTGGGAGGAGTAGGAGGAAAAGAGAGGGAGGGTGAGACTGGGAGGAGAAGAGGGAGATAGCTATGATTTGGATGTAAAGTGAATTTACTAAATAATTTTAAAAGATTTTATTGCTGAAGATACCACATACTTGAGTCATAGAACACGAAGAACTCAAGCTGCTACTGACCTGGAAGTTTCATCTCTACTGACAGGCTTTTGCGGTGCTAGAAGGTGATATGCAAACTACCAGAAAAGGAGAGTGATCATCGGCCTTATCCAGATGTGAACTCTGAGAAGTATAAAACCAGACAGCCTGGTAGTGTATGCCCACTGTGTAATAATGTCATGATTGTCATGGGAATAACCAACCATCGTCTGTACCGAGAACCTGTGGCTATCCAGGACATAGTCCCTAGGGCAGAGCCTACTACAACTACTCTGTTAATGGCACAGCATTAAAATGACTCCTAATGACTTATTATAACCGTAGATTATTGCATCTCTCAACCATCTCTAGAGAAGCTTTTTTTTTTTTTTTTTTTTTACAATACTTGGCAGTTAACACAAGGATCCATAACTGGTCAAGGTGCAGAGAATAAGAGACTGCAATATGCTGTGCTTAAATGAGACATGTGTATCACACCCCTCCTCCCAAGGCTCAGGATTGTTTCAGAGGAGAGAGCAGAAAGATTTGTAAGAGCCAGAGGTAGTGGATGGCTTACAAGGAAACAGTACCATCCAGACCCAGCATGACAGTTGCACATATGAAATTCCAGTGGTTATGATAGCATACTCAAGACCTGTACAAGCTAAACCAGATTTTTTTTTTTTAATCCTAGCACGTAGATAGAGGGGAGGCTGTCTTCTCTCCAGTGAGGTTTTTTTTTTTTTTTTTTTTTTTTGCATCAAAGATGAAATACAAGCAGTCAATAAACATGAATAAAATGTTCATATTCACTGGCCATCAGAAAAATCGAAATTAAAGCTTTGTTGAGATTCCATATCAGCCCACTCAAAATGGCAGTCATTAGAGGGAAAAATAATGGGTAGATGGGTCAATAGGTAAAATGTTCACTTGAACGCATGAGGACCTACCTGAGTTCAGAGGTCCGTCCTAGAACACAGCTAGAATGGCAGGGCACAGGAAGATACTTCGCCACACACTGTCTACTCCAGTCTCGCCAAGGCAATGGTCTATAGCTTCAGTGAGAGGCCTTGACTCCATAAAAATATGCTCAAAGGAGACAAGTGAGTGAGTCAGACAGTTTCATGTTAGTCTCTGGCCTTCACACATACCTCTAGGCGTGAGTACACATGCCAGTGCACGCACACAAACAAAAGGAAGAGATGGGGGAGAAGGAATCAAGAAAGCAAATGCTGGTGAGGGTGTGTACACTGCTAGTGCAAATGTAAACTGTGCCAGCCACTGTGGAAGTCAGAATGGGGATGTCTCCAAATATATCTAACATATGACCCAGATTTACTACTTCTGGTCATTTGCCCAAGGACCTCAAGTCAACACATCACAGACAGTTGCACATCAGTGTTTGTTGAAGCACTGTTCACAATGGTTGAGCTATTAAACCAATACTGGATAAGGAATAGATAAGAGAAATGGGGCATATATACACAGTAGAATTTTCAGCCATAAAGAATTGGTTCTGTTATTCAAAGGAAACTGGCTGCTCCTGGAGCTGTAGTTAAGACAGGCTCAGGGACAAATTATTGAATGTGTAGTTCCTAGACTTTATATACACACATGAAATCATGTGAGTGGGTATGACATGAAAATCGAGAATCTGTCTGAGGGAAACAATGGGAAATGAAGGGCTGAGAGTGCAGAGAATATTCACAACATGCAATACATACATGTACAAAAACTTAAAGCAATATATTAATTTTTAAATGGATTTGCTGGGCATAATGGCAAAGGCCTACAATCTCAGCACGCAAGAAGCCAAGGCAGGAGAATTCCACTTCAAAGACATCTCACTGTACATATTCATATCCTGTCTCAGAAAAAACAGTAACAACAATGATGCAGAAACCTGGGAACAGTGCTTCTATTGTACTGGACTGTTCACTCATAATGAAACAGCTATAAAGAAATTGTGTCATTTACACTGTGTGGTAAGCTTAGGGCACATACACATCCCAGGATTGGGTGGACAGGAGTCTGGATAGAGATTCTATAAAGTAGTAATGTCTAAACTATGATATTACTACCTTACAAAATAAGGTTGTCTCATCAAGACCTTGTTGCTGCATTAACTTCTCATGTGTATACAATGACAATATACATTATTTTTCCCTGGACCATTTTTTGCTCTTATCTGTAGGAATAGCATAATGTCATTAGGAGTCATTTTCTTACTACGTTCCGTTAGCAGAACAATAGTATTTGGTTTTCTGCTATGCTCATGGATTATCTAGTCCCCCGTGTTTGGCCACCTGAGTAGTAGCTATGTGGGAACCAATTAAATTTCAGGTGATTTGCCTTGAAAAACTCAGAACAGAAATGCTTCATGTTGGCCCTCCTGTTTACTATTTCTGGTGCTCTTTGTTTAGATCCACTCCCACCTGTTAACACTTTGTCATGTCACTGGCTACAGTGCTGTCCGTTCAGCTTCTGTATGTCCAAAAATGTTTCCCTTGCTGCCTGCTGTCCGTGAAGACACAAACTGCTAGCAACAGAATCTTAGGTAAAGAGGCGAGCTTCTTCCTCCCAGTGCATTTCAGATGCAGCCTCCACATCCTCATGTTCTTGTTTTCGTTCTCTGCTCGTGTCATTTGGCTGGTTTAAAATTTTTCTCCTTGACTGAAGCACCAACCAAGGGCAATTCATGGAGTAGGCCTAGACCCCTACACATATGTACCCAATAGGCAGCTTGTCTTCATGTGGGTCCCTTAGGAAGTGGAGTGGGGGATGCCTCTGACATGGACTCTTGCCTGCATTTTGATCACTTTTCCCTGGCAGGGCTCCCTTGAGAGGCCATTGAGGAAGAGGATGCACTCAGTCCTGATGTGACTTGATGTGCTGGGGTGGGTTGGTGGGGGGACTCCCCTCTTCTGAGGGGTAGGGGAGGAGGCATAGGAGAAGAGGGAGGGTGAGTGGGCCTGAGAGGAGAGAGGGAGCTACAATTGGGATGTAAAGTGAATAAATAAATTAATTAAATTGTTTTCATGTCAGACTCAGAAAGTTCCTGCACCTCTGCAGAGCTTGCTCGCTCACTCTGGCTCTCTGCCTGTCTGCTCCCCCTTCCCTCATTCTGCTCTGGAAACTCCCCCAGAGTCAGGGCTACCACAGGATTCCGCTTTGTTTAATGTTGGGTCCCCTCCTGTCAGGAGTTGCTGTCTATTGTCCACAGTCAAAAAAAAAAAAAACAAAACCAAAAAAAACCCATTGTTTTGTATATTTTCACTATTGTTTTGGCTTTCTTGGTGGATTTTTTAAGGTTTAGGATAAATCCACACCTTATTACTTCCTCGCTGGATGTGTGACTTCTGGGAGGAGCCCCACTGTCACTGATTAGCAGCTACCTGACTTACAGTTCCTTTCTTGCAACCTCATCTCCCTGACGGCTTTTTAATATAGTGTTCCCTTACTTTCTTTGGTGCCGAGATGTCATCTTCTTAGTATGATATTGAGACACCTAGCTAAACCTCTGGCTGGCTACCTTTTATCTGTGTCCATACAAAACACAGCTCTCACCTGAGAAGCGACAAGAGACAGCTTATTGTGGAGCCAAATACAAGTGGCCATGTTCTGGGAACACAGGATAAAGTTGCCCCAAATTTTGTGATGGCAAACTTTTTATAGTAATGGAACAAAGAAAGCCGTAAATTAAAACACTTCCCAAATATATTGGCAGGAACTACAGGGAGGCGAGTTGTAGCAAAGTGGGGGAAACTCTTCTGTGTGCCTTGGATGCTATCTGATAGCCCGTTGCTTGGTGGGAACTAGGGGTCTGTTCAAACATTCCAAAGAATTCTTATTTGTTAGTCACCAAATGTTAGGTCTGACACAGGAGTGAACCCAAATGTCTATCGAAGGGCTAAAGATGCTCCGAGATACAGAGCAGTTCAATTCTGGGCCCACAATATTGTCAGTTCTCCACGCCCTGAGCTAACTAGTTAGTCAACATTTGCAGACACGGCTTCTTACCAGAAATTCTTGTTTGTGTCCATTTTAGAAACCTTTAGTCAGTCTCACTCTCTCCTGCCAGACTCCATTGATATGTATGTGATCCTTTTTACTGGCTTCCCACATCTTTCCATGCTCCTAGAGTCTCAATGCTGCTTCCTTATACATAGCAACTTTGACTGTTTTGAAATGCCTGTCTATTGAGGTGGAACTATGGCTCGATGCAGAGCCTTTGCCAGCAAGTGTGAGGACCTACGTTTAATTCCTGGCACCAGGAAAAAAAATAGTTTAAACTAACTGGGGATTGAGTTTGGACTGCAGTTTGAATAAAATTCTGTTTTGTTGTGTTGTGTGTGGGGTTTTTTTTTGTTTGTTTTTGTTTTTGTTTTTTGTTTTTTTTTGTTTGTTTGTTTTCATTTTCCTGTTTGCTGTGGCATGGTACACTAGGGTTTTGTGTTATGAGAGCCATATCTTTATTGACACTCCTTTAGTTAATCCCATTTAGGTTATTAAATCTCCCAGGTAGAGATTATGGTAAATTCAGCTTTTCTGGGTTTCTAAAAGGGGCGTAGGTCTTAAGGTCTAGACTATTCCAAAGACCCTACTGGCTTCACTGTCCCTTACAGAAGGTATCAGTCATTATGCAAGTGTACACAGAACTGCCACCCAGGAAAAGTGACCACAGGCCATTGGTTTGCCATGTAGTTGCTTGTTCCTTTCCCCAGTCGTAGCCCGTCTGTTGTCTTTGTCTCAGCCCTCTCTGAGACTTGGAAGGAAATACAATTTATTCTCATAAATACAACTTGTCCATGGCTGGAGTGTGAGTCTACCACAGACTATCCTGCTTGGAAGCAGAAATCCAACGAGTCTACTTCGTGTTGCTATAGTTTTCATTTCTGGAGGTTACAGTCTGTTCGTTCCCAGATCTTCTTGGTAATTGTCATAGCCTTTTTTATCTATCTTGTGTTTTTATCCTTTTTGTTCTTGGATGTTTTAAGGCATCCATTTGATGCATGTTTTTTTTGTCATTTGAATATCTCAAGTGTTTATGCTGTGGGTTGCTGTTCCTTCTCCTGTGGGCTGCTGTATCTAGAGAGACTCTTTCATGTGAGCTTGGACTTATAAATATTCTCTGTACATTGTTTCAAGAGCTGTGTTCATAGCGGGGTCCTGCGCAGACCCTTGAAAACATGTATAAGCCTTGCATCACTTCTAAAGCTTAATTTGAAATTTATTGGGTCACGTAAGTAACACTAATTTTTTTGTTGAAAATCCACACAGGGGCAAATTTTCAATAAAATGTGTGTTAAAATTGCATAAAATTTTTAGGGTAAAGATTCTTTTCTCTCCATTCATAACTTGAATTCTAGATGTCTGTCCTTGGGCTGGTCCCAGGCTTTGTCTCCTGTGCCCTGATACCATGATAACCAAAACTTCACCTTACGCCATCAATAATTAACCTCTGGGCTTCACTTAACCACTCAGAATTCCTACTATTGCTGCTGCTGCTCCTCCTCCTCCTCCTCCTCTTCCTCCTCCTCCTCCTCCTCATTTTCTTCCTGTTCCTTCTCCTTCTTCAACTGAGGATTTTAAACTATTCTTTTGTGACTGTGTTGGTGATGGATTTGAAAAGATGATTATCACTTTCTGTCGAATATTTTTAGTTTACTGTAGGAGGGACTAAGTAAACCAAATGGGAAACAATCATCCAGCTCCAAAATGGGAGAGAGAGAGAGAGAGAGAGAGAGAGAGAGAGAGAGAGAGAGAGAGTTGTGTTGCTAATGCCCTGAATTTAATATTACTTGTATACATGAGTAAAATGAGCAATAATTATTCACCTTTGAAGAACAATGACTGTAGCTCTGGCTCGACCGATAACTACAAACAGTTTTTCATTAACGAAGAGAGAGGGATTGAATAGTCCAAATTAGCCCTGGCAAGAAAAATAACAGCTGCCTAAAATGCAATGTTTGAGTTATGAGCCATGTGCCACTTTGGTTTATCTGTAGCCAAAAGCTCCGAAATCCTTATTCAATTAGCTATGTTGCTGGGGAGGGCCTGGTTGCCCTGAACAAGCGCTGCCTGGTGATGAGTAAGAGGTATCCGTGACACACAAGTTCAGACCTTGCAACTCTGTTTTTGTTGTTTGAACTTTCTTCTCCGTTGTAGCTAGGGATCCAGCATGGAATTTAAACACTTGTGTGGTAACTCCGTTCCTCCAGCCATTGTGTTGTTAAGCTCCAGCTAACAAAGTTTAACACTGGCTCTAGTCAGGCAAGACTTGGAAATGAGAAGCCATCAACAGTTCTGGTTTTACAACTAAAACTATACAGTTTATCTGTCTTTATGGCATTTAAATGTTCTTGCCTGCCCAGTCCAGCCACTCCATAAAATGTCTTCAAAATTCACATAAAAAACAGATAAACCAAGATATGCCTCTTAAAGAAAACCTTGGGGCATGAGTTTCACTACGAAATTTTATCTACTCTAGAAGAAGCTTCAAAATGTCTGCCTGTTTTAAAAGTTAGAGACTTGGCTAAAATGGGGACTCCAAAGTTATGTAATATTTGAAAGATGAGAACTGAGAGGTGGGGCAGGCATGTGTACTGTCTCGTGTGGCACTTTTCTTCCCCACCAGTGGTTTTAGTTGCTTAGAAATCCCCTTGACCACGGCACAAAGAATGTCTGAGGCCCGTGTAGACTATGTGCACATTGGATCCCTAAGAGCAAGTGCTGTGCTAAAGCCCCTGGGCTTCAGTTTGCTTCCAAACATATTTTGAGTCTAAAATCTAAGTGACTGAACAAGGAAGGACAGTAATTCACAACTTAGTTCTACAGACAGTGCTAAGAAGTCCAAGTATGCATTTTTATAGCAAATTGACATCCAACACATCAGTGTTTCTGCTTTGAGGAATTGTACTTTAGTTAAATGTGTGCTAATTACTAGTCATTAATTAGGGCCTTGTTGCATCACCGTTTTGTCACTTTGCAAAAGTAAGATGGGTTTTGCATCATAAACATGGTCATCTCATAAAGAATAGTATATGCTTTCAAGAAAGAGGTGACTAGCAGAATGTGAGTACCCGATCTTGTTTGCCAATAGGACTGTCAGGAAAAGCTTTTAAGGTTAGAATTGCTTTTCAGTTTAAGCTCCAAGAATAATCACTTTATTCCAACTGTTATAGAAACTGCACAAAAATATTATAGGCTAAAAGTTTAAGTATAACAAATATTATTGTCTAAATTGGAAGGAAATTGCCTGGCCTATTATATTGGGTTTTCTTATGAGCCAGCGGTCTAGGCTTCTAAAGGCTTTCTCTGCTACATCACTGTACTTTCATGCGGATGGCAAGAGAACTAACACAGTCAGGGCCTGTGTTCAAGCACATACTCCTTTCCAGTGACGCCCTGTGCTGTACTTGTATTGCTTAATTCGTTTACCATTTTAATACCCTACTCAATCAAACCTTCCTTCATTTGTGTAAATCTAATTCATCCTTCAAGAACAATATAAGTATATGTCACCTCCTACAATAAGCAGTCCCTAGTCCCCCACCCGCCCCTCACCACAGCCAAGTCAGTCTCCGCACTGTGTGCCTGGTGGTGCTGCCTGCAGCTCTCCATTAGGACAGTTATTACGTTCTCCCTCGCCTCAGTATTCCCGTGCTGTCTCCCACGTTCCTGGGGATCCGAGCTTCACTCTTGTTCATTTCTTTGCGCAGGTAAATGTTTCGTGCTTATTCATTCTTCAACAGCGAAACCTAAGTTTTCAAAGTACGTTAGTTTTTTGAAACATTGGTATGATGTGTCTCTTTAGAAAACATTAAAAGACTAAATGTGAATATCTTTGTCTACAATTATGTTAGACTAGATTCACCATATCAGCTTGGGTGGCACCAGGTCAGACGCAGGGCCTGCCTGAAGCTTGTCATGTGACTACACCAATTAGGTTACTGACTGTTGTTGCTGCTAAAGATGCTAGTGTCTGGGGGGATTGTTTCATTGGTTTGCAGTAAGTCAAGATTTCTTATGTGGTTACTAAACTGTGCTCCCAAAAGTCAGAAGTTTGAAAAATCTACTCTGATGAAGTGAAGCCATGGTTTCCTTTGGCTGACTCTAGAGTTCTTACAAAGTTTCCACACTACTGAGCTGCCCTGTTACTTCCTCCCTCAAGAAGAGCAGTGACTAAACTGCTTTCCACAGCGAAGAGCGTCCAAATTGGTAAATGAAATTCAAGTTTCTGCCACTGCTTTCCAGTGTTGCTTCATCTGCTTTCAATTCCACAGTCACTTAAATTGCCTAAAATACCTGAAGTTTTGTGACTGCGGGTTAGTTTCACATCTTTTCTTAGGCTTCCCGTTGTATAGTATACATTCAAACCCTGAGCAGCATTTACAGATATTTGAGAAGAAAAACAAATTGTGCATGAATGTTGCTCTCTGAGTTATGACTCTAAAAATGATTAGTTACTCATTTTATGCATTCTTCTTAGCCTCTAGAAGCTGCCGTCATATAAAATGGTGAAGGCCCTTGGGCTTAGGGAATGTGCTGTTCCTCAGAAGCAGGCCAGTTGTGTCGAACGCTTTCTGAGATATTGAACCATAGAATATTACTTTGTATAGCTGTGACATCACCACACTGAAAACCTCTCTTTGAGCCAAAACTTAACATGTTGCTTTAAAGGTATTTTCTTCTCATAGATATGCCCTAGCTGTGACTAACTGAATACCCTCCTCAGTACAGTGTGTGATCAGAAACTGTTTCTAATGTGTACCTTGCAAAGCTAACCGTCTTGATTATGATTGACTGCCTGCTGAGTAATTCATTTCAGGAATGTCATGTCTGTAATTTTCTAGAAAATATTGCTTCCTTACTCATCAAGGAAGAGCAAGCCAGAAATGCTGGCATTGTTTACCGTGTGAAAAATTAAAATTACCTTAATGAAGAGCATCCACATGCTGGCACGTGGCCAGGTGAAGCACGTTTGTCTAAAAGTAGCAAAAAGGTTGAGACCCTAACTGCATTCATTCTCAACTTGGAATTCATCAGACTAGAAAGTGCTATTGATTCTTAGATTTTGCATTAAACAACTAAAATTCTCTTGAGTAATAATTTTTAACCTAGAATTCTCTCTTCAATTGTAGTATCTCCCATCTCTTTGAAGCTGCATATGTAAAACAGATAGTCTTCTTTTACAAATTTCACATTTGTGGAAAATAAGAAAATAGGAATTGGAGGATTTGATTATGTGCCACTAGAAGACATTTTCAAAGCTGGGAAGGGGCTTCCGTCCCTACTGTCTAGTTTGTCAGGGCAGAGCCTTCCTGTCTGCTGCTAAGGGCTCAAACCTGTGTCCGCATGGTTAATGTTTTCACAGATTTTATCGTAAGCCTTGCTGTTGTAAATTCTTTTTGAGCCAAATTTTAACATGTTGAGTACTCACAAATGATTTTTATTGTTTGTGATCCAGAAAAGGAAATAATCCAATATGTTATTTTAAATGTTAGGAGTAGACAGCGTAACTCCTTCAGTGTTACACATGAAGCTGGAAGAAAATTCTCATTTTCTGGGCTAAAGGCCTCCAAGTTATCACTGGAACCATGTTTACACATTTTTGTGACTAGGGCATTGGAAAAGATACCAAAGAAAACATTATATGATTTATGTGTTCTCAGTAAATTTTGTAATCAAAATATTTCATTTTTTAACTTCAAATGTAACACTTCAAAATGTAATTGAGTTAGGAACTCTGAAGCAAACCCTTTGTTTACCGGTAGCTTCTCAGAGCTTATGTTAGTGAGGCTTCATGATGATTTTTATCTTTTATAACTACTCAGGGCATTTAAAAAGCTTGATCCCAAACATTGCTATCCCTAGGAGACTGCAGATCAAGATTTTTTTCCTCTCTAAAACATCTTCAATGACCATGACCATTAATATTTACTTATAAATACATTTGTACACAGACTCAACCATAGCGCATTAGTGATGACAAAAAGAGTTTGTTACTCAGTTCTTTACCCTAGAATAAATCAAATCAACAAATATTTATCGAATGTCTACTGTGAGCAAATAACTCTGGGCTGGGCAGCTTTTAAAAGCCACCCAACTTTTCTAATTGACAAATCAAAGCATTATTTTTTTTTTCAAGCATTGTAGAAGCCACTTTCAGGTCCTTAAGGTGGCAAAGCGTATGAAGAGGACATGGAAGAGAAGTTTAATTCACAGCATGAAAACAGGAGAAAGAATACACTAAAATAACATCGATGGACTGCATCATGTATTATGTATGTATGTGTGTGTGTGTTTGTGAGCATGTGACTATATCATGTATATGTGCATCTGTCCATATGATCATCTATTCTCACAGAAAACAATGAGTGTATTTCAGAGAAGTGATCTGTGCTATGGTGACATAAAAATAGATATTAACAGTTGAATATATTAATATCTAAATAATGGTGTATAATAATATTAATATTTAAATCTAGAGCTTTGCTTTAAAAATAAACTTTACAATTTGATTAGTGTTAAGTCCTATGATGCCAGACATCAATCCGAAATTGTTATTATATTGCAGAATAAATATTCAACCTGGAGTCTACTGTTCTACAGAGTAGCTTATACCGAAGTCTGTTATGGGATGACCTCGTCAACAGTGGATTTCTGATCAAAGACTTGACCACGACATTGTTACCACAGAAAGTTACTGAAGGAGCCTTAATAAGAAAATTACACCATAGTAAAAGAAGCCGCATCAAAGCTCACATTAAAGGTTCCAACTGATGTGAGAAACTAAGAACTAACAGTAAGAGGCAGATGCTGAGGACCTCACTTTCTGTTCCAATCTCTGCATTTCATTTTGTTAATTCTCATGAAGAAAATAGTGTCTGTGATCTGTATTGAGTAATTGAATATATGGCCTTAGTGGAATATTAAAGTAAGGCCAACTCTAATTTCCATCTTTGCCAAATGGTATTGATTCTGGATGTTTTACATAGATGTGTGCATGGGTTGGCGGTAGACGATGTCATTGAGGTTTTAGAGGAGATAGCTATGTCAACTTAAAAATATTTATTGAACGGACTCATTTTTTAAGAAGAGAATATTTGGCTTCTATTGGTAAGGTAATGTTAAGTCCCAATGACAATCAAAATGGACTCTAAATGATCTTTGTCATCAGAAGTTTTTGTCTTTCTTAAAATGTCTGACATTCATTCCTTACTATTTAGAGGTGCATGTGAAATTTTAGGAACTGCAGCAGCATTTCCCCACCTTTAAATATCTTAATGTAGTTATTTGACATACCAATCTGCTTGTGGTATTTTTCAAAGACTACTAATTGCTCCACAGTAAACAGTTTATTTCTTCTCGTGTAGTTTTTCTCCTAAGGTACCCAACCACTTGCCATGTGTGACCATTTTACAGTGCTTGGGTGTCTTTACTTGATATTCTTGAGTGTATTAGAAGTAATGTCTTTGGGTATTTTTAAATAAAGTTTTCCATCTGTGAACTCTAATGCTTATATTTACAGGGGGAAAACTCTAGAATTCTAATGTTCACTTCATTCTCTCCCCTCAGTGTTGTTTGATCCAAGTTCTTTAGCACTGGACCCTCTGACTGAGGCCCTGGCCTGGCTTCACCTGCCCCCTTGTGGTGTTTTTATCCAAAAAGTTGTTAAGTTTTGAAACTTGGTGTGACACAGCCTGAGCCAAGAAACCTCATTCTTGTTGTTTGGCATTCAGAAGTGGCAAAGTTCTCTGCTATTAGTCAGTCAATGGCTAATTTGACAAGACAAAGGTAACCATTTAAAGCTTTTGTTTAACCCAGAGCCCAGGAAGGAATTGGGCTCACTAAGGAACAAGTGCTGTGGAATAAGCTGAAGTAGCTTGATTTTCCACAAGAATCTTCATTACTGACCTAAAGATTGAGAACTAAAGAGATATTTCAAAAGTGCTTTTTAAATGCAACCTAGTATTTTTTCTATGTTAATATCTCTCTTTTTTCATGAATGAAGAAGCTGCTACTCTACTTAAATTTTAAATAAATTTCCTAAGTCTCCTGTTGAAGATAATTTTGTAACTATAAAGAATAAGTTAAATATTACATAATTTATAATCACCTATTTTTATATGCTTGACACAAATATGCTATCTGTCCTTCATCAGCAGACATAAGACTAGTCTTCGCCCCTTCAATTCAAGTCGACAGGTTTTATAGATGGAAAAAGATGTGTATGTTTAATGAGTGAATTTACCTCATCACAAATTCAGAATCATTTTTTTACATGGAAGACTTAAGAATTGTGTAACAGGAAGGGAAGGGAAAGAAACGCACTACACGCATGGAATAGATTAATAAGTTATTGTTATCAGCAAGACCCCCAAATAAAATCCCAATGACTTCTATTTCTGTTAACTGTGGAGCATTTCTAGCAGAAAAAAAAAAAAACTGTCTTTTCCCACACTACTTCATTTCCCCCTCCCGCCTGGCTGGGTGGAGGTACAGAGAAAGGTTTCCTGTTACCTCACCTGTCATCTCACCTGAGGTCTGGAAGAAATAGTACAGAGTTCTACACAGCCATTGTGGGTCCCATTTCTAGTACCTACCACTGCTTTTTGGTTTCTCTTAAATGTATAACAGTTGACCTACTAACAGGTTCCCAGAAACAGGTTCAGATTTTGGCAGGCTTACCCAACCTCTTTGTCCTTCCAAAGTACATAAATGCTAAACTGTGCTCATGGTGAGGGAGAAGCATTCAAACAAGGCTAAGACCCAACTCTCTTTCTGCTCCTCCCAGCAGCTGTTGTCATGTCCCCCCACCCCACCCTCAGGAGTAGTTTGTGAGTACACACCTCCCCCCTCCCCAATCCCCACCCCCCACCCTCCGGGCATAATTTCTTTAACTTGGATTAGGCACAGGTGACTGAGAGTCTGCCTTATCTTCACAAGGCATTAGTCACTCTATAAAAGTTAAATTTATTATGAAGTGCCTTGTTGTGTTAGCATATGTCTCCTCTGGGAAGCTGAAAACAAAGCCATGTCCTCTAAGGCTCCACGTGGGGAAAACACATCCTCGTTTGGAATTTAACCTTAATTTGAACCAAGATCTGTGAAAGAAAAGCACTTTGGTGTATTGTTTCCAAGCTCCACCCTTCTTTCCTCTTATCTAAATGCAGCTACTTTTGCTTTGTGGGTTTCTTCTTCTTCTTCTTCTTCTTCTTCTTCTTCTTCTTCTTCTTCTTGTTCTTCTTCTTCTTCTTTTTTTTAACTCACCCAATTCCAAACCACACCAGTTTCTCTGAGTTTCAAGTTTATCCTTTAAAAGAAGTTAAAACAATTGTAAGAATTATGCTTTGAAAGTGAGTCAGCTTATGTAACAATTCTGATCTTCTTAAAGTTGCATAAATTCTTGAACACTTTATTCATCTTTCTTGCTCATTTGTTATTTTCAGGTACACTGTGAAGAGTGTTTTAGGAGTGGAGGATACAGCTCAGTGGCAGAGTGCTTTCCTAGCATTTGCACTCCTTGGTTTGATCCTCACTACAACCAAAGAGGAAAAAGAATGTAAGAATGTTATTTCCCCAAAATTTATTTTCCTGAAAATCTTTTCTGAGACACAGGCAAATATTATAATATACATGCAGTTCATTCTTTGCTGGAAGTGGAGAACAATTACTTTAATAGTGAAAAGCAGAGTGAGGTACAATTTGAAAGGCCTATCAACTTCTTGTTCCCCCCTCCCTCTGTTTGCAAAGCCTTTATGGAGCTCCATGCCTCTGATGTAGATCCCGCAGTCCTCTGCAAGTCAGAACTCCATCTCTGCTGTCCCTCCAGAGGAGTTGTCTATAAACTGTAAGGAAGCTATTTCAGTTTCGACAAATACTGCTCAGGTTAATGATTAATTTCTTTAATATCACTAACGTCTATCACTACTCCTGAAGCCATACAAATAATTTTCCTTTCTTGACTTTTGTTACACTAAGGAAACAATTAGAAAACAAATTCTAATATAAGTTTTTATATTCATTTATTCTAAAATAGTGATTCTTAAGTATGTGTGTATTATGTCCTGTCAAAATACTTATCTTCAACATTAATATATGAAATTTTTTAGAAAAAAATCTGAACAAAACATCTATAAATTCATTTGACCACATGCTTTCTTGTCTTATTAGTATTTTTATTATATATTTCATTTAAATGGTAATGTTGAAATTAATTTGTAGTCATTTTTTACTTTGGAAAGGAAGGAAAGTTTAAAATATAGAATGTATGTCTAATACATTTAGAGAAAGTGTAATGACCCAAGTAATAGCAAATCAGAGTATCGTTAACCACAAGTCCATCACCAGCTCAGCTTCAACTAACTGTTTTTAAAAAAAAAATTAAAATCCGGTGACACTCTTATTTTTTTAAAAACCAGGCAAGCGCAGGACAGAGAACTGCCATACGCTGCATTCCTATGTGCTGTTGACAGCCAGAGGACCTCTGCCCTTCTCTGAGACAGCAGCTCACTGGGGGGCCTCTGCTTCCAGGTTCTCCTGTGAAGCTCAGCAGGACCTCAGTTCCTCTCCCCACTCCATCAGCTTCTGCTCATGTCCCCACACTTCCAGAACAGTGACAGAGAATAGCACATGCCACACAGCACTCACAGCAGTGGGCAGAGGCGGAGGGAAGTTCAAGAATCATTTCGCTTAACACATTCGTCTAAAGTGGGTTATCTAGGATCAAAACTCAAAGTCTTCCAACAGAGGTGGATATCCTTTGATGCAAAATCATTCATATGTTATTGAATGTCTTTGCTTGCTCACCAAAGCCACAGGATCAAGTGAAAGGCATATGTGTCCATGTACACACACACACACACACACATTTATGTACATATACATATATACATACACACAAAAATATGCATATACACAAACACATGTACACACACATAAACATATACCTACACACATGCATACACACACACACACACACACACACACACACACACACACACACATTTGGTACCACCAAGTGTCTGCATGCACTCTCTCCTTTTCTCAAGCCTTTCATGTCTCGGCTCCAGCATCAGTTCCACACCAGGTTTCAAAAATGTAAACAACTCTTGTTCCATATCACAGCCTT
This sequence comes from Acomys russatus, assembly GCF_903995435.1. Lineage (NCBI taxonomy): Eukaryota > Metazoa > Chordata > Mammalia > Rodentia > Muridae > Acomys > Acomys russatus. Next base: position 68,693,418 of record NC_067137.1, read on the forward strand.
GCATTCTCAGCATTGATACGACCCCATGAAATAAAGAATAATGGCTAAAAGTGGAGCAGCCAACATCAAGGACACAGCCTGTGCCATGTGATGGTGAGTTCTTTGATGAGAAAGCATGTAGACAGAAGTCATCGTCTGGCAGAATATTTACAGCACTACTTTCAGCAAGGTGCTTCTTCCAGGAACATTTGGAGTGAGGTGAACTGCAGAGGTTAAAGGAAGGCTTTGTACTGCACTTTAGTATATGTAAGAAGATATGAGTTAAAAAAAAATCACCTAAACTAGAAGAACCAAGCCTGTATCTCAATGGTAGAGTACGTACCTGGCGTGTATGAGTTTCTGGGTTTAAACTCTGGCACCGCAAAATACTGTGAGCACTCTGAAAGACCAAGCACCGTGGCACCGTGATCTCCCAAAAAGAAAACTTCCCGAGGGAAAAACCCATAGGAGGAATTCAAGTTAAAATAAGGAGAAAATAATGCCATTCTAACCAATTGGTTCCTACTTTAAACCTGCAAAGAATATTCACTTAAGTTGGATGATAGAACAGCAAGGAGAAACCTTCTGAGAGAAACTGTAATTTTTTTTTTTTTTTTTATTAATTTATTCTTGTTACATCTCAATGTTTATCCCATCCCTTGTATCCTCCCATTCCTCCCCCCCCATTTTCCCATTATTCCCCTCCCCTATGACTGTTCCTGAGGGGGATTACGTCCCCCTATATATTCTCATAGGGTATCAAGTCTCTTCTTGGCTACTTGCTGTCCTTCCTCTGAGTGCCACCAGGTCTCCCCCTCCAGGGGACATGGTCAAATGTGAGGCACCAGAGTATGTGAGAAAGTCGTATCACACTCTCCACTCAACTGTGGAGAATATTCTGACCATTGGCTAGATCTGGGAAGGGGTTTTAAAGTTTACCTCCTGTATTGTCCTTGGCTGGTGCCTTAGTTTGAGCGGGACCCCTGGGCCCAAATCTGCCTATCATATTGTTCTACTTGTAGATTTCTAGGACCCTCTGGATCCTTTTATTTTGCTGTTCTCCCATGCGTCTCTCATTTAGAGTCCCAATAGGATGCCTTCCCCTAACCCTGAGTTTTTTTTTGAGAAACTGTAATGTTAGCTTTTACTAGTCTGACAAACAGCAGTTCACTTTCAGCCCTCAAGCCGTTAGCTCCCTATGTAACAAAACTCACTTTTCTTGAGCTTTTCCTCCTTTTTTTTTTTTAAAGAAAAATGTCAAAAAAAATGCGGCTGAATATCCTCTACACTGAATAAATGAATTTGAAAATGTTTAGTATATGTATTTTACAACATACTTATTATAATCTTAGAAAATTTTATCACTATGTCTAACCAACCAAACAGCCAAAACTCACTGTCTGCATCCCCCAGAGGATTTAGAACCAATGCTTGAGCCAACGACTCCACTGAAACCAGTTGCTGGCTCACCCTGCATTTCATGCTGACCCTAACCAAGAGGGCATCAAAACTATAGCCACTGTCGGAGTTACCTCCAGAACCAAACGCTGGATTTGACTCCCTTAGCATGCTGCCCTGGCTTTGGGCCTGTCTGGTTCTGCTTGCAGGCTAAGATGTCCATCATACCCCAACTGCTTTGCAATGTCTCCTGGGCTGCAGCCATCACTGCTGGGTTAATGAGGAAGGCTCCAAAGTTCATCCCTCCACCCACGCTACCACCATGGTTGTTTCCCAATCCAGCTCTTCCCCTTCCAGTGTTACCAAACCCTCTCTGATTCTCAAAACTGTCTGGATTAGCACCAAATCTTCCACTTCTCTTTCACTGTCTATTGCTATTGTACATAGGTTCATCAGTAGATATGTGCACACTGATTCCATTAATGATCAAATCCTCTCCGGAACTGGCCTGGACACCCTTATCATTTGTAAATGCAGCAAAAGGAAATGCCCTAAATAGTGTGGCACTAAAGACATCTATGACTATCTCAGGCTGAGAGAAGAACTGTTGAGGTTCTTCAGCCACCATGTCTTCTGTACAATGCCCAACAAACACCTTTTTGCCTTTCAGAGGCTCATCTGGGCTTTGCTTGGAATCCCGAAGTTTACAGTCACACCCTCGACTGCCTATCAAATGTCTCAATGACACTACTTTTACTTGGGTTTCATATTCCATAAACTGAACACAGCCAAACCCTTTCAATTTTAAGATCTCTCTTGACCCACACCATGAGTAGTGGTAGTCCATTTGGTAGATTTCCCTAGTAAACTAGATGCTTTCTGGACTGCTCTTGCTATTTTTACTCCCCTCCATTTTCCTTCAGTTATCTTGGGGATAATTGACAATATAGACTAGATTTCCCCAGCCAGCAACAGGAGATGCAGAATTCTTTCCATTAGTCAGATACCACATATATACTGAGACACTGAGCTCTTGTACAGGCCACATGCCCTGGAAGCTAGGCTGCAACTGTGACAGAAATACTCTTCCATGGTGTTTTGGTGACACTTCATTGTTACCTGGCTATGTTTAGATATCTTTGCTTAGTTTTCTGATAGGTTCTAGGAAGCACAATGAGGAAACTGAGGCAGCAAAGGATCAGAGATTGGCCAACCTACTGATTTGTGCCCATCCTAACCAACTCTTTACATGGCTATATAACTGAAGATTATCTCTAACACTTGTCAGTGCTTGATTATAGTTTGTTGTTATATAAATTCACAATATAGATCAAGTTTCTTCCTGGAAATTATAAATTAACAATGAACAAACTAACAGTTTGAATACCTTTATCTCTTAGAGTTTAAGTTTTTGGTTTTCTTCGGGTTTGCATGGCATGGGTATGTATTTAATACAAACTTTCTTAAAAGAGAATATGCCCTTATACCTGTTGTTGCCTCACTGCTCTACAATCATTCAGAGCATGATTTTATTTATTTTTTTCCATTTCCTACCCTTTACATCTGGGCTTTGTTTTTTCTTTCTTTCTTTTTATTAATTTATTCATACTGCATCTCAGTTGTTAACCCATCCCTTGTATCCTCCCATTCCTCCCTCCCTCCTGTTTCCCCCTATGCCCCTCCCCTATGTCTGTGACTGAAGGGGACCTCCTCCCCCTGTATATGCTCATAGGGTATCAAGTCTCTTCTTGGTGACCTATTATCCTTCCTCTGAGTGCCACCAGGCGTCCCCATTCAAGGGACATGGTCAAATATGGGGCACCAGAGTTTGTGTGAAAGTCAGATCTCCTTCTCCACTTAACGGTGGAGAATGTCCTGTCCATTGGCTAGTCTGGGTAGGGGTTTGAAGTTTACTGCCTATATTTTCCTTGGCTGGTGCCATAGTTTGAGGAGGACCCCAGGGCCCAGACCCACCTGCAGTTTTCCAGGACCCTCTGGATCCTTCTATTTCCTCATTCTCCCAGGCTTCTCACACTTAAAGTCTCAATAGGATGTCCTTCCTTCTGACCCACTTTCCTGGTAGGTAAAGTTTTTCCTGGGGAGGTACCCCTTGGACTAGTGTTTTGATATAAGTGAGTATATACCATTTAGCTCTTTTTGCTTCTGAGTGAACTCACTCATTATGATAATTTCTAGTTCAATCCATTTGTCCACAAATTTTGGGAATTCCTTGTTTTTAATAGCTGAGTAGTATTCCATAGTGTAAATGTACCACAGTTTCTTTATCCATTCTTCTACTGAGGGACACATGGGCTGTTTCTATGTTCTGGCTATTATGAATAAGGCAGCTATGAACATGGTTGAGCATATGTCCTTGTTGTGTGGTAGTGCATCTTCTGGGTATATTCCAAGGAGTGGAATAGCTGGGTCTTGAGGAAGCCCTATTCCCATTTTTCTGAGAAAGTGCCAGATAGATTTCCAAAGTGGTTGTACTAGTTTGCATTCCCACCAGCAATGAAGGAGTGTTCCTCCTTCTCCACATCCTCTCCAGCATGTGGTGTCAGTTGAGTTATTGATCTTAGCCATTCTGATGGGTGTAAGATGGAATCAATCTCAGTGTCGTTTTGATTTGCATTTCTCAGAGCATAATTTTAGATAGCTGACTTTACAGTATATGTAGATGTGTATCTACATCATATCATTCAGTGATGTTTCAACAATAAGTGGTATCCATGGCATTTTGTGCTAACGCAATTATTAGAATAAGCCAGCTATGACGGAACACACCTATAACCACAGAACTAAGCAGAAGGAAGCCGGGGGATGATTAGTTCAAGAACAGCCTGGGCTACTTAAAAAATCCCTGTCTCAAAAAAAAAAATCAATCACTAAGGAAGTGTCTCAGCAGTGGAGGGCTTGCCTAGGATGTATAAGGTCCTGGGTTTATAAGCATGAGGGTGAAAAGACAGATGTCAAACAAGAGTGAAAGGAAGAAAAAAAAGTATGGGCTTTGTATATGTGACAGGAAAACAGTTTGGCAATTGCTGAAATAAGAAAATAAATGGGACAGAAAGAACCAAGAGTGATTCCAAATGCCATGTGCATCACCTTAGTAAATGCGACAGTGTTTGAAAAACTGTAGCTGCAAAACAGGCAAATAAAACCCAAGATCTACTGACTCTCACACAAACTCTGGTGCCCCTTTTCTGACCATGTCTCTTGGATGGGGAGGCCTGGCGTCACTCAGGGTAAGGATAGCAAGTTATCAAGAAGAGACTCGATACTCTAAGAACATATTAGGGGAAGGAGGTCTCCCTCAATCACAGACATAGGGGAGGGGAGAAGGGGAGAAGTAGGAGGGGGGAGCAATAGAAAGATACAAGGGAAGGAGTAACAATTGAGATGTAATATGAATAAATTAATTTAAAAAGTGAAAAAAAAAACCAAGATCTAGTGGCAAAGTAATCTCCTGTATGCACAAAGCCTGGAGTCCAATACCAGCGCTACAGAAAAAGAAATAAAAGTGCATGTGAGTGTGTTCAGAAAACTGTAGATAAGTTGTCCTCACCTGTTGAAATTCAAATACGTAAAGATGTGCAAACCATTTAGAGTAATCAAACACTAGACAACTTTATTGATCATGATGGATATTGCTAGATAAATCCATGGTAGGTAAAACTATAAACAAAAATATTTGTATGAGGTATTTACTTTAATTGCTGCTTATATGTTTCTTAACCTTAGAGGAGTCATATAAAATTACAAATTCAAACATAGTCCTTAGCTAACCAAGTCACAATCTAATAGAGTTATTATAAGAGGTCTGAGGCTGGGAATAATGGTTCATACCTTTAATTCCACCACTCAGGAAACTGAGCCAGGCAGCTCTTTATGAATTAGAGACAAGCCTGGTCTACTTGGTGAGTTCTAGGACAGCTAGGGCCACATAGTAAGACCTTGTCTTGAAAAAGAGCTGTTCCAAAAAAAGAAGAAGAAGAAGAAAGAAAGAGAAAAAGAAAAAGAAAAAATAAGCAAGTTTACTGACCTGGGGAAAGATAAAAAATCCAAGATTTAACCATTATATTAATCATTTAATGGGTACAAAATTAATCATGTACTTCATGTATAGAAAAAAGGAAGCTCCAAGAGGAAATATTTATCCTATTCATGGTTTGAACAGGTTTTCTTTTTGCAATATTCTTTTGATTTTTTTGTACAAGTATGTCTTGCAGATAGGATTTTTTTTAAGGTAATAGGACAATTGTCTCAGTGGCTTCTATCATGGTATGGCAAAACACCATGACCAAGGCAACTTAGAAAAGAAAATGTTTGATTTGGGCTCTTCTGGTTTCAGAGGGTTAAAGTTCATGATGACAGAGCAAAGACAAAAGATGGCAGGAAAGGTTGAGAACTTACATTTTGATCCAAAAGCAGGAAGCAGAGATAAAGCACTAGATATCGCATGAGGCCGTGTAAACGTCAAAGCTCACAGTGACACATTTCCTCCAGTAAGGCCACGCCTACTCGCCCTTTACAAAAAGTTCCACCAACTTCGGACCAAGTATTCAAATATATGAGCATATGAGGGCCAGTCTCACTCAGACCTCCCCAGGCATGGTACTGTTTGATAATAGCTAAGTCCATATTGTGCCTGATTCTAGGGATATAAAATTAAGACTGCATCTCACCTCATACTATCCATTTCTCAAAGAGACAGCTGTAAATAGAACGCCACAGGGTGGGTGCCGCAATGGTGATAATTCAGAAAGTCTTGGCAGAACAGAAGAGATGGGATCTTACTGTACTCTGAGCTTCAAAGAGGCTTCCCCTAAGTTCCTGTGGAGTTTGCAGTTAAGGAATCCTTGGTAACGTTCATGAGAACGATTCTCCTGAAATGAGAGACAAAATCCAGATGCAGTGAGCCAAAAGGTGAATGTAGAAATTGAGACAGTGGGTAGAGAAACATTTTCCCCCAGGAAATTACTTTCTAACTGTTCTGAAAAGATTTAATAATGAATTTCATATTGCATAGTACAATTACATGCGGATGGTAGCAGCGCTCCCTCTTTTTCTCCTGGGTGCCAGTGAATAATTGTTTCACATTTACCCTGTGTCGATGGCATGAATCCTTTCAGCAACAGCTAAGCCCTTGAAGGAGGGTTATGGCTGCACGTTGGCATTTAGCATGGCTTTGTTTCCCAGTTGTTCTTTTCTCCTGTTCATGTCCTGGAGTTTCACAGTCTCTGTCCGCAAGCAACCCCATCCCCACCCCGGGTACCTGCTTGCTCTATTATAGCTTCCCTCTAGAAAGGATCCACTGAGCTCCAGTGATGTCAGTTTTCAATCCATGCTACATGTGCCATCTCTAACACAGACTCCTGTTCACACGGCTTGTCCATGTTCTTCTCCCCTGGGGCACATAATAAAACTTTAATAATAACATACTTCTCCATCTTCTTTAATTGGCCAACAGTGTCTTCCTATTTGCCAGCAGTCATCTCAAAATGCCTCTCTGGCCAGGGAGATGGCTCAGTGGTAAAGGTGGTTGTCACCAATCCTGATAATCTGCTTAAATCCCTGGAACCCATATAGTAGAGAGATAGAACAGACTCCCGATGGCCACGCATGTACTACGGCATGTGAACAATTACACGTATATACACACAAATAAATAAACAGAATTAATTAAAACATTCTATTATTGCTAGGTGTGGTGGTGCATGACTATAATCCCAGCACTCAGGAGGCAGAAGCAAGTGGATCTCTGTGAGTTTGAGGCCAGCCTGGTCTACAAGTGAGTCCAGGACAGCCAAGGCTACACAGAGAAACCCTGTCTCAGAAAAAAATAAATAAATAAAAACATTGTAACATATCTTACCTCTAGAACACCCTATTTTTTCACTTTCAGCAGCATAGTTTACCATAATCACTTCAGCTCTCTAAAATTTATTTTCAGGAGGGGACTTGACACTACATCAAATCTAGGACATTTCTCATATATTTTAAACTACTATATTAATTTGACTAAAATGCATATTTATATAACTTTTTCTTTTTTATAAGACTCCTTCTTGCCCCTCTTTTATTGAAGAAAGCTTTTTTTCACATATAATCCATCCTGATTACAATTTCTCCTCCCTCTCCTCCTCCCAATTCTTCCCCACCTTCTCCTGCTTCTCTCCCATCCAAATCCTCTCTCTTTCTGCCTCTCATTAGAAACAAGCATGCTTCTAAGGGAGAATAAATAATGTAATATGATAAAACAAAAATTATCACATCGGAGGTGGATAAGACAAACAAACAAAAGGAAAAGAGCCCAGGAGAAGGCACAAGAATCAGAGACTCACTTGTTCAAACACTCAAGAATCCCATAAAAGCACTAAACTGGAAAAAAAATATATATATATATGACCTGGTGAAGACCTGCCCAGGTCCTGTGCATTCTGCTTCAGTCTCTGTGAATTCATACAAGCTTTGGAGAGCTCTCCATTGTTAGCATTGTCTGATCCAAGCAATACGCTTTAACTGTGCAGTGAGCTGCATTGTATTACTCACATGATGATGTTCATACATGGCTTTCTACCCACAAACATGAATACAGAGTAACTAAGAGGGCCTCATTGACATAGCCAAGACGTGGTGCCTTGGGAATATACTGTGGAGCTGCTGTTTGCTTCTGGTGATAACGTGTTTGCAGAATCGGCGTGACTCAGCCTCTGAGAACAGTTGTGAAACTCAGACATGACACAAAGTAGAACGCAACAAAGCCTGAAGCCTCTGGGACAAGAAGTTCCTGCCAGAGGCTGAAAACACACTGGGGAGAGTCTGCTGAGATCTCCCACTAGGGTATTTGCTGATTCAAGGATTGAGTTGTTCAGCATTCTTTGGTTTGTGGCAATCTTTAGGCTGGGTTCCTAGAAACAGAGTTCAGGTTGAAATTCAGTGCATATAACACGAGGAGGAAACAAGGTTACCAATGTTTCACGTGCCATTTCCTTTCTAAACCACTGACTGATTTCTGAAAGGCTAAGATTCCTCAGAAAGCTCAGAGAAACAATACTTAAAAAGAAAACGCTAAGAAAGTAGTTGTTAGTCCCATAGAACAAAGGAGATGAAAACTGGCAGTCCCATTGAAGAGAATCGCAGCACTTTATTTAGATCTTGGAATAGCTGTGCTCTGTGAGTAAGCCTAAGTTAATTATAACTAGGCCAGCCTTAACTGCAAGGTAAGTGGCTCAGACTCATCAACAGCAAATTTAAATCTCTTAGAACAATACCACCTGAAATTCCTACTGTTTTCTCACAGCCAGTATTTTTCATTCAATTAAAAATATCCAAGAATGCCGAGAAATAAATTTCTCCACTCCAAGTCAAGAGAAAATAAAATAGAAACAGAAACAGTTCCAGATACAGATGTTGTAATGGTCAGATGTACAAGGACCAAGGGCAGAGGCCATAGCTCAGTAGGTACAGTGGGCATCTTCTGTGCACGAGGCCTGGGCTCCATTCAGAGTTCATCATAAATGGAACAGAGTGGTACCCATTGTATTACCAGCTCTTGGGCAATAGAAGCAAGGCCATGAGGAGTTCAGAGTCATTCTGAACTACACAGAGAATTCAAGGCCAGCCAGTGCTATCTGAGATTCCATCTCAAAAATACAAGTATATCGGGGCTAGAGAGAGGACACTACAGAAGAGCATGTACAGCTCTTGCTTGCAGAGGACTTGCAGCCACATTTAGTGTCATGCATTTGCGTGTAACTTCATTTCTGGGAGCTCTAATAAGTCTGACTTGGCATGTGCTCATATATGTGTTCATATACATCAAAATATATATACATATATACACACATATGTGTATATATACTGAAATTAACAAGTCATCGAGACATTCTGGTGTATTCCCTTAATCTCAGCTTTTGAGAAACAGAGACAAAAATAACCTGAGTTTGAGGCCAGCTTGAGGCTGTTTCCGACGATAAATAATAAGAAAACTGAGACTTCAATAGATAGTTTTAGTAGCAGATTAGAATCAATCCAAATGTGGCCTCAAACTGAGAGAGAGAGAGAGAGAGAGAGAGAGAGAGAGAGAGAGAGAGAGAGAGGCCACTGATGCCAGTCAAAATCAAAGAGAAGAAAAAAAAATGGAACAATGTATGAAACACCAAAGACATGTGAGGTGTGATATAAGGGTTATCCTGTGTGTGGTTGGAGTCTGGATTCAGGAAAATCTGATAACCTCTGTATGTGAAGAAATACCACTGATAACATTTGCAAAACCTGTGAGAGAGATGCCACTGCCTCAAGAAACTAGGAAAAACAAAACAAAAAACCCAAACCAAAACCAAACAAAACAGCAAAGCAGCTCCGCAAAACAAGTGTAAATATATAAACCACAAAGCTAATGGAGTTTAGGGAGGGAAAGTAGGTGTCACCTGTGTCCTGGACTCTGCTCTGAAAAGCAGCAAAGACTGTCTGGCACTCAAGGACAGATGTATGTGTAGCATTTGCCTAAGACTCAGAGGCCAGCCAGATCGCCAACAGGTCCGTCTCCTGTTCCCCATCAGCAAGCTTCTACCTAGCATCTGGCAACATCCATTACTGCTGTGGGAGGAGCAGACCAGGAGAACAAATCCCTGCTCTCCTGTCCTGGAGAACTGGCTGGAATCTGAGAGAGGAGCTGAGAAACTGAGGAAAACACATCCTCAGCATTCCAGACCCCACAGTAAGCACTCGGTGACAGGCCAGGCCACCACTGGAGGAATTTCAAGTGTGTTGTGCACTGAAGATGAGCAGGGAAACAATAAAAACTCCTTCACCTCAAATACTGACTAAACTGACAAAGATTCCACACTAAGAGCTTGATAGAGAGGAATCTATACCTGGGATATTTACCTCAGGCTTTAATTTTCATTCTATATAAAACATGACAGTTAATGTTTTAAGAGGTGGAAATCCATTAAAAGAAAAGAGATTCATGCAAATAAAATAAAATAAAATAGTCAATAGAAATGGATTCAGAGGTGATCAAAATATTAGGAGTACCAACAACTTGGAAAGAAAAAAAAGTAAGGACACAAATACAAGATAGTAAGACTAAGAATGATAGCTGACTTGTTAGAGAAACAGAAATAAGAAACAATAAATAACACATTTCAAGTTCTACAAATAAAACGACACCAACAACCTAGGATGTGATGTCCTGGGCTTCACTGCTATTGCCCTGCCACGGAAGGAATGTGCCACAGTCTGGAAAAAGAACACAGTAAGACAAGTGAATGTTGACTTGTCAAAAAATACAGTACATAAAATAAAAAGAATACTTTGTTTAAAAAAAAAAAAAAAGAAGAAACAAACAAACAAACAAAAAACCATATCCATTACAACTAAAAACCAACTGGTAGAAGCCAGGCATGGATCTCTATGAGTTTGAGGAGAGCTTGGTCTACAGAGCTAGTTCCAGGACAGCCGGGGTTGCACAAAGAGACCCTGTCAGAAAAAAAAAAAAATCAATTGGTGGGAAAGAGACAACGTAGGGAAATGTTCATCCAGCTGCTTGCTTGGTGTTGATGTCCACTATTTCCTAAATCAACTGCTCAATCTATAGTCTCATGTGGACTAATTTCTACCGTTTGCACCTCTTTCTGTTCTCTGTAAACGAGGAAAGGCTCATCTCTAAGTAACCATGCGATCCTCCAATTAAACAGAAATATTTTATTCTCTGGCAAACATTTTCAGGCTAAACTATCCTTCAGAAATCAAGGCTGAGTTCCTAACCACATCTAGAATCTTCTAAGTATACCTCGCTTTATTTTTCTCAAACAAGCCCAGTGTCCTGCGGGGACCTGCGCATGCGCATTCTCATCTGAGTTGCACCATAAAGGGCATTCCCCCTCCCCTCCCCCGTGGAGGGAACTCTTGCTCCTTACTCTCTTATTACAGCAGAACTTCAGCCTTGAGAGACTAGGTCTTGTTTGTATTTACTGAAAGCTTTTATTCTAAGTGTCAGGCCAGAAATTATGTGCCATCCCTGGCAGGGGTTGACCGCCCCCCCCCCGGCACCCCACCCCCCGCAAAAGCTGGATGTTCTTTTACAAATAACGAACAGTAGTACAGTCAAAAATTGTGATCTTTGAAACAGTACTTAAGGCGAGGTTGTAGGTGGAGCAGTGAAGAATGCTGACAAGAACACACTAATTAATTGCAGATATATGAGGGGTGACTCACTGGTGAAAATGATTTTCAAACTTAATGACTAAGAGAATAAAGATATGAAAATTAGGAAGGTAGCATTGTTATTAAAAATGCTTTCGTTTAAATATGTGGATTATCCATCAAGTACCATGTAGACAAGTATAAAAATAAATTGGGAGTTCTTGTTTACCAAAAAAACAAAAAACAAAACAAAACAAAACAGAAAAACCAAAAACCAAACAAAACAAAAAAAGACCCAAAACATAAGTATAAACTGTCACGCAGCTCTGTGGTGACACAAGCCATGAAACAAAGGAGCCAACCTCTTGACAGTGTTCCCTAGCAGAGACCTTCTGGGCATACTGACAGCTGAGTGTGTTGGGTTTGTTGCTTGTTGACAAGAAGAGAGGGCACACACCAAGAGAACTGGGCATTTCTGTTTAAGGGTGTTAATATGGGATTTTGTTTTGTGGTAGATGTTTGGTGGGAAGTTCAGAACATAAACGTTGAGTTGGAAGCTGTTGGGATGTAGGGGTTGGGTGTCTTCATACACCTTAACCTGAAAAAGGAAAAGAAAAAGAAAAAAACGAAGCTAAAACTGTAACTTGCAAAGAATAAGGGTGGGAGATTGTTTACAATTCTGTGGTTTCCCAGATATTTTATTCTTGTGTGGGCTTAGAAAAAAATTACAAAGTGGTCTTGTTTTTGTCTGCGTCTTCTGGTTGCAGAGTGGCCTCATCTGGTGCTGGTGCTTGGTAAAAATCATTTGTTCGGATAAGTTGTCCCTAGAGAGAAGACAGGACTCCTCCACCCAGATCTAACAGAGTTTATGTTGGTATAGAAGTAGAAATGGCAAGTTGAACCAGGGAACGTGGAAGGATAGGCCACAGGTGAAATCACGTTCTATATCCATAAAGTTAGAGACAAGATCCTAACCAGAACAAAAGATGGAAAATGCAGAAGTGTGTGTCAGTTTGGTGGCTCCACAAAGATGCCACCATTTACTAAGTTGTCTATTGCATTAAAGTACAATACACATGCCAAGGATTCAGGAGTGTGCATCCTTTTAGCCTCTGGAAAAAAAAATGGGGCATGTTGCCGTCTTTTTATGAGTGTTACAAATGAATTCTTTTCCTTGGAATAAGTATGCTAGTTTAATATTTCTCAACACAAATAATTTGTAATCTTTATTTTGGCTTTTGAACCACGTCTCTCACAGGATAAAAAAAAATGTTGCCATTTTCCAAAGCTAAATAGAACATCAGCTGGGGACAATACCTGTCCACAATACAGAATCTTTCTGTATCCAGAGCAAAAGAAATCAACACTCCCATCCACCACCAGGAAAAAAAAGTCGACTCCCCAGTCCACTGGAACTCTGTTTCCGTGTGTCTAAATTACAGAGGGATGCTTGGCTCACTGCTGGCGTTAGGTGTGATAGAGAGACAACTCACTCAGCAGCAACTGCTGCAGCAGCTTTGTGCATGCCGTAGCCCACGGTCTTGGAGCATCAAAAGGAGATGAAGCCTGATTAACCATTTTCAAACCTATCGGATGAGGAGAAGTCCTTACAAAACAACTTTTATACGCTTTAATTAAAAACGTGTTCCGGCAGCTCAGAGCTGAATGGACTACAGGGGGAGGCAGGGCTGAGCCGGTTGCTATGACTACACCAAATCTTTTCACGCCAGGCCCTTCCTCAACACACAGACTAGCTCTCCCTGCCATTAATTTGCTTCTGTGCTATCTTTCCCTCCCTGGGTCTGTCCCCCGGTCTGGGAGGCTGTAGAAGGCTGAATGCCTTCTGATGCCTCTGAGGTAAGACTTCTCCCTTGCTCAGAGCCTCCTCTTTTCGGCTTGCACCTTCCCCCAGCAATCTCTACGTTCTGTTCTTTTTAAAAAAAAACAAGTTACTTTCCTGAGCTTAAAAATACTTTACTAGTCTTATCACAGTATAGTAATCAGTTTACTACCCCTTGTTACAAATCCAGTTTACCAAATCATGAGTATAGCTGAAATCGATTTCTTGAAGTCCAACAGTTTATATTTCAAGTCACCAGCTGCCTGTATCTAGAAGGATGCTTTGCCAATACCCAGTTCTCTCCTGTGCTGCGTGAAGATGCCCTAAGGAGAGGGGCTCTGTTCCACTCCATTAAAATCAAATTATGCTTTCTCTTTTTAAAAAACTGTTATGTGTTTTAGTGTTTGCCTGCATATGTATTTGTGTACCACATGAGTCATCTGCAAGAATAACATGTGCTCTTTATGGGTGCTAGGAGCCAAACCTTAGTCATCTGCAAGAATAACGTGCTTTTTACCCCTGAGCCCTCTTCCCAGCCCCAAATTGTGCTTACTCTTAAAATCTAAGCTTATTCCACAAACGGCACCATCTGGTAACAATTTTAAACGAGTCCCGACATAGTGACACACATATACAATTCCAGAACATCTTTGTATAGGGCAGGGGGGCTGTGAGCCTGAGGCCAGCCTGAGATCCATAGTGAGACCTCACCTCAAAACTGTAAGTAAATACAAAGCTGTAAAATGTATGGGCAGCACAGACGCTAGCTGAGGCAGGGGGTTACCTTACTTTGTCTTAGAAGGCTTTAAAAGAGTATCTTTAAAACTGTGCTTGGCATGCAGGGCACTCAGTAAAGCTTCGTAGTTCCAGTGGGATAATTAAGAGCTGGGTAGACTGGTGCCTCTTGGGACTCAGCAGCCACCAAGAGAAAGCTAGCATCTTTGTATTCTTCTACCCAATAGATTTCTATGGAGTGTTAGGTACTGTGTCTTAATCTTCCTTTTTGAATCATCAGAGACCTTGATTATAAGCTCAATTTAGTCTCTCACCTATTCTGTCATACATGGTGAACAAGGTGAGTGGGCTGCAGTGGAGATTATTTCTCAGTGTTTCTTGTTTCTTTTACAATTTAATCAGTCTGTTACTGTTAGGACTATGGCTACCACCGTGGACTGTCTGTTAGATGAAACCGGCATTGTCTCCCTACCTGCCTGACTCAGCAGAGATGTTGTAACTCTAGAGTCAGGTGTAGCCTGAGGACGTAGTTAATCCTTGGTCTGCTCAGGCCCATTGGTCACTACTATATAGAGAGGAAGTGAACATTTCTATGTGACAGGAGACCAAAGTCCAGACTGAGTCCAGGACTCCAGGTCATAGTACGTCTTTCTGGCGTCAGCTTCCAAATCTCTGAAAGTCATATGCAGAAGTCTGGTCTCTCTCAAGAAGTGTTATAAAACAAAACAAAAACCGAAACTGCCTTGACCTGAGCACTTACAATATAAAACTGTGCCTGATAGGCCACATGTATGGGGAGGGGGCAGGGGGACATCCTATGATTATCAGCATAAACCATCCTTTAAAATAGGAGGTTGGATGTGGTGGTACACAACTTTAATCCCAGCACTTGGGAGGCAGAGGCAGGAGGATCTCTGAATTTGAGGCCGGTCTGCTCTACAGAGTGAGTTCGAGGATAGGCAGGCCTAGCTACATAAAGACACCCTAGCTCTTGGTGCTTTATGCTATAAAGGGATTGGATGCCTTATCAAGAATAACAGCACCATTTAAAGGAATTTGCAGTTTAACTTGGTTTTTTTGTCCTGTCAATGTACAGAATGGGAAACCACTGCTTGTCTACATTATTGGTGTTTCCTCCAATAGGATGTTCTGTCCGGATCAGTCTTAGGTAGGTACTAAAGAAAGTGCATTTAAATTGTCTGGGTAAATAGCTGGAGACAAGCTTTCAGGTACCAGAAGCAAGTTTGAGACAATAAAAGGGAATACTCAAAAGAGACACATGTGAAACATCACCCAATTCCATTTTAATATGGGGAGGGGTGAGGGATCTGCCTGAAAAAGTGTCCTACACCACAAACGGAGAGCTGCTTAATCACTAGCACAAGCTCACAAAGTGCCGGCCATTCACCCTTACCTTTTAGTTGTAGTCCAGATAAGGTTTGGAAGTATTCTGAGAAGTGATCCTATGGAGGGATGAGTGAATGGAAGACAGATAGGTCTTTCCTATTACTGTATCTACAGTCCCACAATTGGTTGATTTTTCCAGGCTAGAGTGTGCTTTGGGGCTGTCCTTTACATAAGACTGAATGCTCAGCTTTACCAAAATGTCTTCTCCCTGCCTAATCCTGCTCCATGGCCAAAGACATCTACATAGAAATTGAAATATCTTTTGTTTGGTAATTCTTCCATCCTGCGGTGGCCAGCTCATCTGAAGTCACATAATCCTGCATGTGTGATCTAGCACTGGACAAATTGTTTATTCGGGAAAACCACAGGGCTGTCTTGTTGCTTCTGTGGAAAGAGCACAGCAGTCTCTCACGTGTGCAAAATACACGCTAAGATTCATGGCAAAGATTAAACCTTCCCTTTATGTTACAAAGACAGTTTATTAAAGGCGACTGAAGGAAGTTATGTGCACTACATGCAAATGAGCCTGGCACCAAGATTCAAAGCTAGTTTTAATACGATGACAAAAAGGGAGAGTCACCTTCCAGAAGTCACTTTTTCTTTATAACCTCTAATACCGTGAGTTTAAAACTAAGGTAGAGAATAGAACTTGAGCCAGGTGTGCAATGCACACTTGTAAATCACACGCTGGGAAGGCTGAATCCAGAGGACCCTGAAATCTGGAGGCCAGCCTAGGCTACATGGCAAGACTTTGTCTCAAAAATTAAAGAACATTTTCTACATACTTCTTCATTAAATTCACAGAATGTCAGCAAAAGTGGATGTTTCGAGTGTTCTTGAGGTAAATGAGTAACACGAAGACCCCCATCCCACAAGAGTAAATACATATTTTAATGTGCTTTATTGAGACAAAAAGCAAAGAAAGGAAAAACTGACTTCTATTAAAATTTGAACAATGAAACATTGAAATTTCTCTCCTCTTCTCCAAGTGCTTAGACTAAAAACTGAAGGGTGATGTGAGGTCCACGAAAATAAGTTTGTGTGGGTTTCTCCATGTGGAAATGAGTTAAATAACAAAAGCCCCCTGTCTCCTGGTGAGAGTGATACCTGGCTAGAAGCCTTAAATCTGACCCACTTTTCTAAGTTTACCCCATAGCCGGAGTCTGCAGTCTGCATTTGCTGCTCTGCTTGCTATGGGTCCTGGCCTGGAGATGCAGAGTCTTGTGGACACACCTAGATGCAGCTTTTATCTAACTTCTAACTGAACTAAAATTTCAATATACTTTCCCTAACGGGGAGAATGGAAGCTCAGTCACAACACCACAACTGATATGTTAGACACCAAGCTAAACAGATACGTAGACATCTTTGACAGGGATTCCAAGTCAGTCTCTGTTTCTGTCTCTGTGTCTCTGTCTCTACCTCTGTGTGTCTCTGTGCGTGTCTCTGTCTGCCTCTGTCTCTTACACACACACACACACACACACACACACACACACACACACACACACACACACCCCGCACTTTAACACCCATGTACTAGAAAAGAAAAACAAAACAAAAACAAAAACAAAAACAAAACAAAACAAAAAACAAAGAAGTGTTGGAGAGTGCTAAAGGGGCAAAAACCTCTGGAGAACCCTGGAGTAGCTGGCACCTGCTGCACGGGATGGTGGGCAGTGTCTCAGGAGGTGGAGCCCACAGAAGACCTCTGTAATCTGCTGCGGGGACATAGTGTTCAGTCATCCCGCCCAGGCTCCCTGTTGTTCTTTCTGGGGATAGCTAGCCTGAAAGCCAATGGGGAGATCCTCAGCAGAGGGCTGGGACAGCGGGCTCCGTGCTCTGGACTCTAGAGTGGAGCGGCTCTGCCGGGACCTAGGGAAGTCTGATGCCCTGGACCAGGGCCACTGGGCAGCCCCCTGCCTGGCGCGCCCCGGATGCCTGGAACTGGCTGGTGGCCTCGGGAGGCCACGAGGGAGCAGAGTAAACATAGCGCTGCGGGGCCCGCCCCATCTCTGCTGGCTGCGGGTCCGGCAAGGTTACTGAGCGGGCGACTCCGCCCTGGGGTGCTGTAGCCAGGACGCGCGGGCTGGGGACGCGCCTCAGTGCGGGTCCCTCGGAGCGCACAGGGCTATCCCGCCCCGCCTGGCCGGGCCCCTCGGGCGGGCTAGAGCCTTGCTTTGCTCTTTTCGTTGGCCAAGCACAATTGTGTTATTGGAGATAATGAATTCAATCCCCATCAAAGGGCATTAGGCTTGCCCGGGCCTTGGAGTTGCTGGTGCCTTTTTTTTTTTTTAAACTTGAAATGAAAGGCTGAGGAGGAGAAGGAAAAAAATTCTCTCGGGGAGCCTTTCCCCTGATCGCTGCTTTTGAAGTGAAGGGGCCCCGGCATTGTTGTTCACCTCGCGGCCCATAAGGCTGAAGAAAGCCTGGGCTTTTGATGGGCTGAGAACCGCCTCGGCAATGAGCAGCACGTCGTCCGACCGCAAGGCCTGCGGGCAGCATATGTCTCAGGGCACTCGAGCCCCGTCTGGGGGGCGGGACCGTGGACCTGGCGGGAACGGGCTGGGACTGGATCCAAGGCCAGCACCCAGAGGCTGGGACCCTGAGGCCTGCCCAGGACTGAGATCCGATTCGGTGCCTCCCGCCGGTTTTGGCGGGGTACCAGAGGTTCCCAAAGGGTAATCTTTGGAAGCCAGAACCGCCCTTCCTGCCGGGAAAGTGTGTGTAGGGGCGTCGGGGGGGTCTCAGTGAGGGTGGCAGGCCAAGCTGATTGGTGTCATTCTTTCCTCATCCTGGGCCCCTGGCACCCGCACCGTTGGCTGAGTTGGAATTCGGAGGTGTGCACTTCAAGAAGGGACAGCTGAGAGTTTTCCACTGGGACTAGCAAACACTTGATCCCAGGAGAGCAGGAGCTGAAAATTTTCTCACACAACCAGAGCACTGGGTCACCTTTTCTAAAAACTTGTTGAAGGGCATTTATTTTCATTGCCCCAACGCGAACTTGCCCCCACCTAGATCCATCCTCTCCCCAATCCACTCCTGGCTTCCTCTGAACTCTTTAGTCCCAGGGTCAGCCACCGAAACCCTACTGCCCCTTTCAGAGCCCTCCCCATCGATGACCTCTTCCCTCTCCGCGAAGAAGGATCCGGGTTATCCGCCCCATTAATATATTAGCCAGGCACAACACAAAGGAAGCACGTGTCTTGTGACTCCAAAGAGAGGCCAGGAAACCTGGACAATGCTCTGCCCATTTTACCGCTCAGTGGAGACCCAGCCAGTGTATCCTCCTCCCCAACCTGAGAAAAGCTAAGGAAGACTAGGCGGGAGCTGAGGGTCACAGTTCAGTTCAACCTCTGTGGGGTTGGAGTTCGTAACTGAGCGCCTGGGAGTGAGCTCAAGGCTCCTAGGTGGGACTCGGACCTACCTAGACAAACGTTCCTCCAAATGTCCCAGAGCCCTAGTCAGTGCCGAGAAAATCAGTGTTGGGAGCCCGGATGCTAGATACCCATTTCCTCCCTCGTGCGTACAAACCTCTTACATTTACACTTATAAACGAAACAAACCTCCCAGAGACCCTTACATTTTTTTTCCTAGTTCAAGTGACCTTTTAAAAATAACTCCTCGGTGTCAGAGAAAGGGAAAGAAGAAAAAGAATATCTCAGCCGAGGACGTGATTAGACAAGCAACTGGGCAGTAAACTTCAGAGGAGGGGATAAAGAAATCTAGGAAGCTTCCCCTTTCTTTCACTGATCCCTATTTCCAGCAATGTTTTTGAGTGGAGGGGGGGGGCAAATTTCCAAGTGGCTTCTTTTAGGGTCAGGGCGGGATCCCCTGATGTGTAAACCTTTAGAGGACTTTGGAAAAGTAGAAGACGACCTCACGAGTAGAACTTTGAATGAGGTTTCCTGGGTGTCCCTGCTCAGGTTCTGAGCGGGATTTCAACAGGCCGGCATCTCACCTGGATTCTAAAGTACGGAACACAGCCCTTTCCTGGATTTTATGGGATGACATCCTGCCTAAATCCCAAGTTGGCTAGAGTTTTAGCGAACTCCAAGGCCTTATTAAAGCCTCCGCCCCGGGGCTGCGGAGGGAAAATGAACTTCACCCCAGAGTAATCGTAGCTATGGGAGACCTGAGGAGGAAGTTGGGGAAAGAAAGTCAGTAAGAGTGAATGTCCGCCCCGCCCCCCCCCCGTCAGGTTTTAAAGAGTTTGGAATGAAAATGTGTTTTACAGGTGACAACGGAAAGTCTTAGGTATTCTTCAGTCCCACAATGCTTCCCAAAAGGGCTGGTGGAAAAGGGGGCAGGGGTGAGGGTTGCAACCCCAGCTGTGCAAAGTTCAATGAATGGAGCTGGCCTGGGAGGTAAAATGAGAAATACCAATGGAATCACTATGTCCTAAGCTAAAGTATTTGGAAGGAAGAGGAGAGTTAAAGAAATCTGTTGTTAAGTGTTAAATTGTAACCTTAAGTAGAAATAGAACTTGCTAATGTGGGTACTTTTAAAAAAACCTCTTCTCTCCACAGAAGATTGAT
This sequence comes from Acomys russatus, assembly GCF_903995435.1. Taxonomy (NCBI): domain Eukaryota; kingdom Metazoa; phylum Chordata; class Mammalia; order Rodentia; family Muridae; genus Acomys; species Acomys russatus. The sequence continues at coordinate 68,713,470 of NC_067137.1, forward strand.
TCTAAGGGTGTTGTGGGCTCTGCTATGCTATTTTGCTCTTACAATCTTAGTTTCACGAGGCTCATTTGAGGTTTAATTACTCTTTCAATTTGGAGAATTTTTATACCTAAATTTTAACATAATTTGACTACCCATTAAGGTCAGGGTGGCATGTAACAATCCCTTTTTGCACTCAATTATCTTGAATTAAGGAGACATTCTCTTAACACAGCCACAATTCAGGCAAACAGTTAATTCTGAGGACAATTTTTAAAACTTTATTAAATACATACTACATAATTTAAGCAGTTTTATTTTCAGTAAGGTTTGTTTTCCTCTTGACATATTGAAGTGTCACATTAAAATACATTATACCTAAATGTTCTATGATATTACTGCTAAACCAACAGAAAACCGATTGATCTTGAGGAAAGGTTAATTAATTTGGGCTACAGGTCTTCTACTTTCGTCTGCAATGAGAAAATTTCTATTGATCATGGCAGGTTTTTTTTTTTTTTAAGAAACTTAATAAGCATTTTCGTAGAACTGAGATCAATGTTTTAAATGGCGAAACAACCGAGTTTTATAATGTTATCACTCTTGCAATCCTCTTCCTTTGTGGCTCCCACAGAATGGTTAAACTCGAGAAAGAAAAAATGTTTAACAGTGAAATCTGCCCTCTGAAAAAAGAAAACAGAAGTTAAGAACTTCACTAACATATGCGTGCTTTAATCGCATATTATTCCCCATCCTTCTGTTCTGCAGTGCGGGAGGCAACGAAGGGACAATAGAAATCGAATTTTATCTTTAAGGTTTAAAGCTGGTCTCGGGTGATCTCACAGAAATCAAGCTGAGCTGTCTTCTGTTTGGGAACGCTTCAGAGTCGTTTAGTTCCGTAGAACAGAACTTCCTTATATATCTTGGGCTCTTTTTGTTTTATTTTTTCAATCATGTTTCAAAAGGTTTCAGTGCTGAGCTTCCAAACACATGGTGAATGTAATTATTGACGCTCCCCTAGCAGGCAGGCAGTCAGGCACTGTACTCACTACCCAAAGGCTTTTCTGTGTTACTGTTTACTCCCCGACGTGGTAGATCGTGGGCCCCTGGAGCTTTCCACTTGGGTCAGTTGGAAGCTTCCCCCCCCCTCCCTGCCCCCGCTTCCGGCCCCTCCCCCACCCCAAGCAAAATTCCTAAAATCTCAGGCCCCCGGCTTTGACTGCGTCAGGAGCGGTTGGAGCACCCGTGAAGAAATCAGGGGCCCGGGAACCAAAACGGGGTAGCGGCGGAGGATGTCGGGGTCGCTCACAGGCCGTGCTCCTGGGAGGGTCCCCGGCTCGCCGCTGGAAGCACAGATGTTTTCTTCCTTGCCCCGGCTTGGCGCCCTAGTCGGGCGATCCGGCGTTTGTGTGTCCGGGTTTCCGAGAAAAGGATTACACAGCGGGAGCTGCTGGGCCGCGCAGGCCGCGGGGTGGGCCCGAGACCCGGCGCCCGGTCTTCTTTGTTGACTTTTAGGTCTGTGGCTCAACAGAAGATTTATTCGCTAGGAGAGGGAAAATGCCCAAACAATGAAGAACTAACTGCATTTGTCACCTCGGGATGCTTGCGCGGTCCGCTCTGGCCCGGCTTCCCCAGCAACCATCTGTCCCAGGCCCCCAGCCTGCGTGCGTCTAGAGGCGTGCATATTCCCGAAGTGGCAGGGTGCACAGACGTAGAATGAGAAATCCACGGGGCCGGAGCACCGCTCGCAATGCCTGTGTAGCAAGCCGACCCGCCGCTCTGGCGTGTCACATCCCGCATCCCGCATCCCCCATCACTAGAGCGGCCTGGACCACAGGCATCTCGCCCCCTGCAAACCCAGGAAGCTCTGCCAGAGTCAAGGAACAAGAACTGAAAAAGCCAACACAAACCGGGAGGAGGAAGGGACAGCACAGAAGTCAGACTTTTGTTTCAGGGCAGCATGAGAAATGCACAGGCTGAAGATCACGCGTTTACATTACATAAGAGTTTTTAATTTGCTGGCATTTATTTACCCGTTATATATGTAACTGTTGAGATCCAAAGAGTTTTTGTCTTTGGGGTATGCTTGACGTCCTTTAGAGGACTTGGAGTTAAGTTTTGAAATTACTCAACGCCAGCAATTTTTCTTCGCTCCTTTCATTAGTCAAGAGCAGGGAATACTGCATTTTTTTTCCCTCTCAAGTGCGACGTGGCACCCCTTCTCTCATCTGGGGAGGTAATTACGCGATAATTAAGCGACTGGCAAGGCTCTTTTTATCTTGTCTGTAGAGTGGAGTGCTGCGATCACAGTACAGGCTGCCCAAGTTCAAGCCCTGGAGAGGCTGGAGTTCACACAGGAGGGCTCGGGCAGGCCAGCCTCTGCCTGGGCTGCTGCTGTTATTGTTGGTGTCAATCCGAACAATTGGAACAAGCCTTACAAAGAAATAGGTGGACTGGAAAGTGAGCCTACTATCAAAGGAGATTAATGATTTTGTGATCTCAAGCAACTACGGGAGTGAAGTTGCATTTCAAAGCTTCTTACAAGGCAAACAAGCCGTCAGCTTTAAGTTCTTAGAAACAATATTTTAAAAATATCTTCACAAAATACAAAACAGCAGCTACCCTGAGATGCTCACAAAGCTTCCCCCCACAGGAATAAATTAACTGCCCTTCTCCCCCCCCCCCAACCCTCCAAACGAACTGTGATAGCTGAGTTTTGTTTCTCTTTAATAGGAGGGCTCAGAGTCTGTGGTAGATAACTTAATTTTAGCAGCCACAGCTGCTATTTTATTCTTACTCAAATACCTCTCGAATTAGAAAAAAAATTAGGGAATTAATAATTTAATCTCAAACCAGCAAAACAACAAAAAACTAAAAAGAGATACAGGTTTTTAAAACCTCCATGCCCTCTTCCTCCACCAAAAAAAAAAGAAAGAAAGAAAAAAGAGAAAAGAAAGAAAAAAGAAAAGGAAAAGAAAAAACCCTGAAGTTAACAGGGTTTTAAAGTTCCAGTTCTTGTACCAGTGTCAGGTTAAGTGTCTGCTTTCATTGAAGCTATTTCGCTAGTTACACATTCATTTAAGTGATAGTTGGAACCACTTTGTTTTAGACTACACACCTGTTTGTCTTTTGTGTTAAATTTCAGAATTTGAAAATGTCCTATTCAGAAGATCTATTTTGTATTTTAATTAAAGACCTGTTTTGGATTTTGAGTGAAAGAGAGTAACAGAAATTCTTTGTTGTTAACACTTGATTTATTTAAATTCCTTAACTGCAAATGATCAGGAACATATTCCACAGATTAAAATCTTGTATTATTTTTGTTATTTAAATCAAAATACCTTAATTACAATCACATCAATAAAAATTAACATTTTAAATTTGTAATTTAACCATCACTTAAAGCAATTCCTGCTGTAAAGAAAAAGAATAAACCATGCAATAAATTAACATTGAGAAGGCAAAGAAGAATAATGCAACCCATTTGTCTAAAACTAACACCGCGTCCAACTGTGGAAAGTGCATTAACACTGGATGAAACAAGCATATGATGGCAATAACTAAAATGGCCACAATTTGGATTTTGGAACGTTGGACCAAAATTTGAAATGCATTTCTTATAACTTCTCTCTTCTCAACAGTATGATGCTTCCTTTTCCCCCCTGGGGGTGGGAATCTTTAAATGGTATACATACAAAAAACAAAACAAAAGCTAATTTTATACATATGACCTCAGAATGACATGACTATGGCTCTCTGCAAAGCAAGGAGCAGAGTTAGGGAGGAAGGCAGTTCCTGAAGAATTGGTTCTCGGGTGGGCGTGGGGGGTCATATGTGGGTAGGGAGGATAAGTACGTAGGAGGATCCTTGTAACTAGGTCCGGCAATTTTTGAAAATGTACCATGTGTGTCACCTACCTATTACCTCTACGTGTTATGCAAACGTGGGTGAGGTCTTCATATCTGGGTACGATTAAGTCCATACACGTACATATATGCACTTCCTTTGAAGACATCTGCCATCTGAATGCATCCAAAATGTAAGCGGAAAATAACTGGCTCCCATGTGCGTAACCTGTCTATACTGCATAATGGCAGTCCTATCTTTCAATACTCTCAAGAGCCCCTACTGTCTACTTGTTTCTTTACCATTTTCATTTTTGCGGAGTTAAGAGTATTGCCACAGACCTGTAAACTCGTGTGGTGGGCCTAGGTTAAAAAAAAAAAAAAGCAACGATAACAACAACGACAACGTCAACAACAGAAAAGCACAAACAAATATCTTACAAACTTGACCATCTTCTTTTTAAATAAGCCCTGCACAGACTAGAATGTGTTCACAGGGGAAGGAGTGAAAAGGAGAAGCGGGCAAGGAAGGAGGAAGATTTTCTATATGTACATTTATGGATCATTAGACGTTGCAGGAAAAAAAATTGTTGATACGGAGTCAGTCGTATTTGTAATAATACACACGAGTGTTGAATACAATAAGAAAGTAACAGTCCTTTGAACTGGGGAAATTTGTGCATGGAAAATAAAAAGAGTTGGGGTTTTATTATGTGGTTGGTTTGATGTGTGTGGTTTTGTTTACTGTTGGTTTTTCCTCTCCTGCTACCAGATTGGCCATGCAGACAAACCCCCAGTCCTGGGAGCTAGGAAGTATTTAGCACGGGTCTGGAATACACACCTTGGTAGTAGGCCGGCTCCAAGGCTGAGGGCTCGATGGGGCTCCTCGTGGCCACCGAGGCGCTGCCAAGGGGCAGACTGGCGGGCAAGGTGGCGCCGTAAGGAGAGTACTGCAGTGCCTGCTCATATGCCTTAAAGTCCAGCTTGTGCTGCTGCTCCGAGGAGGACATGAGGTTGTTGATAGAGAACGGGTGGTTAAAGGAGTAGTGGGGGTCCCCTTTCAGATGCAGCTGAGATTCGTGGGGTGCCAGGCCGTGTGCCGGGTGAGAGGGGGGTACAGATGCCAGCGCCCCTGGCCCGGAGCTTATGGGGGGCGCAGATGAAGACGCTGGAGACTTCAACTCCGAAGCGCCCCCTGTCGCCGTGGTCCCGCTGTGGTCCAGAGTCTGGGGGCTGGCGGCGGGCCCGGGGGCCGGCGCGCCCTCTAGCTGGCCAGCTTTTCCGTGTACACCCCGGTGAAGGGGTGACTCCGCGCTGGGGTTACCTGCACCTGAGGGGTCCTTGCGGCTTTCGGGGACTCCCTTGGAGCCGCCGCCCCCGCTCCCGCCTCCGGACCCCGGCTGCTTCTCACACTTGAAGCGCTTTTGACGGCGCAAGTAGCAGCCGTTCTCGAACATGTTGCCGGAGTCCGGGTGCAGCGTCCAGTAGGAGCCCTTGCCGGGCTTGTCAGGGGAACGCGCCACCTTGACGAAACAGTCGTTGAAAGACAGCGAGTGGCGAATGGAGTTCTGCCAGCGCTGCTGGTTCTGACGGTAATAGGGGAAGAGGTCCATGATCCACTGGTAGATCTCGCTCAGTGTGAGCATCTTGCTGGGCGCCTGCTGGATGGCCATGGTGATGAGCGAAATGTAGGAGTAGGGCGGCTTGGCATGCGGATAGCTGCGCTTGAACGTTTTGGCGTCCCCGCCTCCCCCCGCACGGCTACGGCCCAGGTTGGACGGCGCGTACGCCATGGGGCTCATGCACGGGTTCATGGCGGCAGCGTAGGGGCCCAGGCTGTTCATGGAGGCTGTGGGCTGCGCGCCCATGGAGCCCATACCTCCGGGGCTCAGCGCTGCGCCCATGGCAGTGACACCTGCTGCAGTCATGCCGTTCATGGCTCCCGTAGAGCTCCCGGGCATGCCGGCCACAGCACCGGGACTCAGGCCCGCCCCTAGGCCCGGGTTGGCGTAGGACATGTTGAAGGAAGCCGGGGTCATGTTGCCGCTCGTGGTCATGGTGTTCATGGTCATGTAGGTGTTCATGGAGTTCATGGAGCCCAGGCCAGAGTTCATGTTGCTGACTGGGACAGAGGAGTAGGCCTGGAAGGGAGACAGCAAGTGAAGAGGCCCCGAAGGGCAGGGTTAATAGTGAGCTCGGAGTTTGGCTGGCCAGGGGCAAGCCCAGGGACACAGCATTTCTGCAAAGAAATGCCCAGACAGAAAAAAAAAAAAAAAACAACTGTTAGGCGCCCTTCCCTGATCACTCAACGACGGCTTGCAGTGGGGGTGGGGGGTGGGAGGAGGATCCTAACGCTACAGGCTGGAAGAGTTAGCGCTCATCGAAAATATGTCCCCTGGAAGACGCGTTGCCGCTTTACATGCCTGGATCAGGGGCTAGTTATCCAACCCACACCAGCCTATACAAATTGCCTTTGGGCCAAATCAAATTTGAAACTCCTAAAACAGAATTTATGTCTGAGCGTCTGCTTCTTGACTTCACCCCAGCGGTGATGTAGGTTCCACACAGGCCTGCTGGGTGATCAACCCGGCCCCAGCTGGGCGCCCACCTTGCTGAGGGCTCGCAGGCACCGCAGGTCGCACTGCACTGGCATTGTGCTGGCCGCTACTAAACTCTCACCCATAGAGGGAATAGCCTATGTGCCAGGATGACCCCCCAACCCAATTACTCATCTCCCAGCTACTGGCTTTGTCTTAAGAGTTGATTCTAAAAGATGACTTTCTGTTATTATATTTAGAAGTAACGCTTTCCAACTACTTGTAACAATGATAATGTTTTAAAAGAAGCAAACTTATCAGTTAAATAAAGTCCTGGAAAAAATAAAATTAAAAATAAGGTGCATGACCTGACCGAACAACGAGGTGCATATATTTAACTTAAGCGTGATTTTATATGTACAACTCTTTAAGCTATCCAAAATTCTGTTACCTGCTTGCACTGCTCTGACAATTGAGAAATTTGGTAACACAATTTACACACACACACACACACACACACACATACACACACACCATAGATGATAGATGCTGCTGCTGCTCACATCAAAGCCAGGGCTTCAAACCTACACGTGTAGTTTGAAATATTTAAAAATTCCCAAGTCAAACTCTACTTACTTTCTCTTAATGCTACTCTACTTCCTAATTCCCAGCTTTGAGATATAAGAAAGCTCTTTCTATAGGGGTCTCCTCTGGTGGGCCGAGGTGACTGCATCCAAAATTAACCCCCCAGAAAGTGGTCTGAGCTCCTACTAAAATCATCATCAAGCAAAACCCCCATCAACAGCAACCGAGAATACAGGGTGGTTAGAAAACACAGAGCCCTGATATAGGACTGCTTACTGGTAACCTAACAGACAGTATTGATATTCTTAAACCTATGTTCATCAGCGAACGTAACCCTATTTGAAAACATAAGAGATGGATAGATTTTTAATATGAAGACCCAAAAAGGTATGGTTCCCAAATAAACGCAGAAACGAATAAATAAATTTGCCATGAAGGTATTTTCAGATTTTGTACTTTTCTCTACAGATCTTAAAGTGCGTTTTACTTTGGGATTGATTTCTAGCCCTCTCTCCATAATCGCATGAGGGGTTCTCAGTAAGCGTGTTCGATAAGGATTATTAAAAATTTGAAGGTAATCGGCAGCTGTTTTGTAGAAAAGTGCTTTTAATAGGTAGTGGCCGGGTCTGTACCTGATTTTTTTTCGCAGTGCTTTTGTGCACAATGTAAGATAAACCCTCATGAACATGCTACCAAGGGGACAATGAAGAGAAACAGGTTCTTGGCCCTGAGTTCTGGGAAAAAAAAAAAAAAAAATTCTGTTCGCACTAGCGCCACCCAGCGGTTCTAGAGAGGAACGACTACACTTCTACAAACTGGGCTTTTGAAGAATAACTTTTATAAAATTTAGAAATCATTCATTACGAAGAAGCCCAACTTCTGCGGCAGATCATTTTTGCCCAAAGACGTAGGCGACTTTAGTGGTGTGGCCGAGAGGCCGCCCGGTAAGCGAACACCGACTCTCGGAGTTGCTTTTAAGTCGTGCCAGAGCCCGCCGGCCAAACCGCGGCTCCCAGGCCCGGCACCGGATCCCGGTTCTCCACTAGGCAAAGGCAAGTGCTTCCCAAAGCCAGTGTTTTCAAAGCCCAGAGTTTCCAAAAACTCTGCTCTTTGCAAGCGCCGGGACCCAGCAGGCAGCGGGCTGGTAGAGAGGCCGGGCGGGGGCCACACTGCGACCCGCCCCAGTCCCGGCAGGAGCCCACCTCGCCCGGGTCTCCCGGGACACCGACTCTGGGGACACCCGGCCGCCTCCCCGCTTCTCACCTCCTGAGTGTCCGCGTAGTAGCTGTTCCAGTCGCTGCTTTCATGCCCTTCCATCTTCACAGTCCCTAACATCCTGGAGCCACCCTGCCCGACACAACCATCCAACCCAGTGCGGAGCGACGGGCGGGTGCGCTGCGCGGGGCGGGGGAGGGGCGCAGAGCGGCCGCGGTCACCGGAGCGCTGGAGGGCCGAGCGCCACCCGAGCGGGGAGGAGGCCGGGCGCTGCGGGGCGCGGCGTGCGCGGCGGCGGCACGGCGGGAGGGGGCAGCGCCGGGGACAGGAGGCGGCCGCGAAGCGCGGCGCCTGGCTGCGCCTCGGCGGGAAGTGAGCGGGCGGCCTGTGCGAAGCGAGTGCAGTTGAGCTGATGTGGATCTTACGTCGCTGGAGTGCCCACCTCCTCGTCCTCTCCCCATTTGTCCGCCGCACAAAGACGCTCGCACCTACAAAGCCCGAGGTGCACCTGCGAGGCGGCCGCCCGCCAGTCCAGCCGCTGCGCCTCCCTCCCCGCCGCGCCAGTGCCGCGCGCCCCCCGCACCCCCTCCTGCCAGCCCCCTCCCCCAAACCTGGCCCTCACTTTGTTTACAAAGCAGTGTAATTGGTTTAAGCCCCGGGGCTAGGGAAAGAGGAAAATGGGGCGTGTGTGTGTGTGTGTGTGTGTGTGTGTGTGTGTGTGTGTGTGTGTGTGTGTGTGTCCCTTTTTGGAAAAGGGGAAAAAAGAAAAATAGGCGGTGCCTGGAGGACAGGCCAGGGCTCTAGACCACAGCTGTGCTGCGGGAGAAGGGCCGGGGCGGTGGCTTCAGAGCCCCAGCACAGGGAAGGTGCTCGCTGAATGACCCCGAGTTCCCTCCTAGAGGTGCTCAGCACCCCCTGGACCTAATTACGACACAGTTCTTGGTCCCTTCGGCTCCTTTGCAGGCCGACCCGATTCTTGACCCCGAATTCAACCCTGGGATACCACCCCCGCTTCCCGGGCTTCGGGGATTATGAAGGGAAAAAGCCCCACTTTTGCCTCGTCACTAGAAACCCAGTCATCTGAGTCAACTGAGCAGAGTGACGTTAGGCCGACCTGGGCTCCTGGCTAGCAGAACGGAGGCGCTGCCACGAAACTCATACCTGCGGCTAAGAGCAGGTGAGTCACAGCACCGTTTTATATTTTTATGACATAACTTTTTTTTTCCGCCTCAGTCCACTCCACTCCCCTTGTCATCTGCAGCGATCAGAAAGAGGAAGAAACTGAGAGCAGATGTTTGTGTGATAGGGCTGTCGGATCCTCGTCAAGCCTGCCTCTCTTTGCCGGGCTCCTCCTCCCCCCTCCCCCCTTCTGCAACCTCCGGGACCGAGCTGGAGGAGACCGTCTGGTTTCAGATAGAGAAAGGTCAGAGGGAGGGGATAGCTCCCTAAACACTGGCGTAATCTGGGAGTGTAAGGGCCTGGGTGTTGGAACGCATCTGCCATGCTAAACGAAGTGCCAGCCTGACTGAAGTTGCAGTCAGCCCACATTAGTGCCTGATCGCCCCAAGCCTGGAGGAGTTGGTCTAGGGTATCGGGCTCTCAAAAGGTCCTGGTAGTCTGTGGGACCCCCTCCCCCCATCCCAAGTCTCTGGATTCCTTTCAGTTTTCCCAAAGCAGTGGCTTGCCCTCTGTCCTGAGGAAAGAGACTAACCAAAGAGATTAGGCTAGACAGACAGAGTTGGTGATTGGCTCGGAGAAGGTGTCTACCTTTGCGTGACTGACTGTACGTGTTTGCAACTGGGTACAACTACGGAGTGCATTTAAATGTGACTGTGTGGCCCAGTGGGTGTTGTGCCGGCCCGGTAGAGTTACTAGATTTCCTTTAGGAGCGATAAAATAAACTTTACAGTGACCAGGAGACTCAAATATTCTTGTTTTGCAAAGTTTTTTTTTTAAAGGTAATTAATCTCATTTGAAGGAATGTGTTTTCACTTGTCTTCCAAACAGATAGCCCCCGCCACCAACCACCCAGTGCTTTGTTCTTTTAAATCTGTCTTCCTTGAAATCTGGCAAGAGAATCACGTTAAATCCTTGAACCAAACAAACCTCTTAAATCAGCAGGGAGCAGAGAAGGTGAAGATGTGTAGTTAAGGAAATAAAAAGATAAAAGCATTGGATTACAATGCCTTTTTGAACAACAAAAAAAATGTGTGTGTGTGTGTGTGTGTGTGTGTGTGCGCGTGTGTGTGCATCATGTTATAAGCAAAGGAATGAGAGTGAAATTAAATCCACCTAGAACTCAACAGAGCAGGCAAACCCTCCCCAACTGCATTTGGCCCCTGTGACTAGAAGTCACTCCTGTCAGTTGTGTGAATGTACCCGTGTGTGTGTGTGTGTGTGTGTGTGTGTGTGTGTGTGTGAAACTTAATTCTTTTTGTAAAGTTCCCACTGACAGCAGGACCACCATTTGTAAAGCACACGGATGCTTAGCTTCCTCAGTCTGGTCCTGGGGACTTTCAGGGATAAGTAGCTTCCTTGTTCCTTAGTTGTTGGCTCTCTGATGCCCTCTTGGCTCTTCTACAACTCCTAGCATGACTTAGACTTCTCCTTTGGGTAGTAACAGCATATAGGCTTTATATGGTGCATAAAAAGTCAAGGACCTGGTGTGTGGGTGTCATGTCACATGGAAGGAGTTAGTTAAAAGATCACATGTTCTTTCAGCCCATTTTCCAAGTTGGCTTGGCTCCTTTTCAAGTCTACTTAAAAGGGAAAAGAGGTCATTCATAAGGTGAGGCCACAGTGAAGTTTCTCACAAGCGTCTTCAAAATCTAAGAGTAGTGGTACAGAATGGACTCCTGATTACAGTGTTCTGGGTTTGTGGCCCAATCCTGTGAACACAGTGCCTCCTGTATGTATGTTCCCGCAACACCGTCCAGGCAGTTTGTTTGTTTGTTTAAATATATTTTATTAAACTTATTCATATTACATCTAAATTGTTAGCCCATCCCTGTATCCCCCCATTCCTCCCTGCCTCCCATTTCCCCCTACTCCCCTCCCCTATGACGGTGACTGAGGGGGACCTCTTCATCCAGGCTGTTTAATTCTGAGCTGACTGAAGCCACGAAGAAGCAAAAGCAGCAGTTGGGTCACTTCCCTGCTTTTAGTTATGGCCGTTCTGGACACCTAATGAAGTCAGAAATCAGTTTGTGAAGCTTTAGTGTTCCAAAAGACAGTCTCCCCAGCTTTAAAAGTAAAACAGTAGGGTCACTTCGTTCCAAGTCTTTGACCAGGCAAACACCACACACACACACACACACACACACACACACACACACACACACACACAGGGAGAGAGAGAGAGAGAGAGAGAGAGAGAGAGAGAGAGAGAGAGAGAGAGAGAGAGAGGGAGAGAAAAGAGTGTTACGGAATCCAAGCCTCCTAAACCTTGTTCCTGTGGAACATCTTTCCATCAGTAAGTAGCTCCTTATGCCATATATAGCAAAAACAAGCAATTAAACCTGCCTTCAGCTCTGGGGCACTGAGAAATCTAAGAGACCTCAGGAGAACAGACTCTTCTGCGATGTCCCAGGTCGAACTTGACAGGGTGAGGACAGTCAGCCACAGCCTAGGGCGTCCAGGTAGCCTAAAGCGGTAAATGGTGTAAGCGAGAGCAGTCAGGAAGGTGGGCTGACCCTATGTCCTATCTCAGGGCTTTCGCCAGGTCAAGGCCTCCTTGGCCCTAGTCATGCTCGGCGCCAGGTGGTCGGAGTTCCTCCACGGGCCCACGCCCTACCAGATAAGAAGCTTACGTCCTTCCGCGGGGGGGGGGGGGGGGGGGGGGGTGGGTGCTGGTGGAATTAGACACAAAGCAACTAAGACCTGTGGTCTTTAACTGGGTTCAAAGCCTACTCTGACTAGAACCAGTTTAGGGCTGCAGCTAGTGGCCTGAAAGCATCCCTCATTCTTGTTGGTGCGGTGCCCTGGGGGGTTTGAAGTGTGCAAGGCGGGGAGGTTTCGCAGCTTGCCCTGGTCGCGGCGCCCAGGCCAGCCGGCACCTCTACTACTAGCAAGTGCGAGGGTTCCTGCTCTTTCACTGCCTCGCTTTCCCCATTCTTTCTGTATTCACTTGTTCGTTTTACTCTGTCATCCGCCATTAAATCCTCATTATAGAATCAATTCACCTCACGGGCATGCAGGGCGTGCAATCTGCAGTAGGTGAAAGCCCTGGGGCTAGTTCTATGCCAAATCCTCTACTGCTGCTCTGGACCTCACATCTGTCCAGGTGTGCCTTTGCGCCATGCGTATGCATATTCAGGATTTCACTTAGTTTGTTAAAAACAAAAACAGGCATTGAGTTTGTCTGTTCTGTTGCACCTTGAGTTGCCGCCATGTTTCAGAAAGTCTCAGAGTCCCTAATCCAAAGCTGGTCTAGAGCCGGATGTCTGAGCCGGAGCTGCTCCTCACCTGGCCTCGCCCGCGGGCGACAAAACCGTCGCTCTGGCTGTGAGAGAGCTTCACGCTGCCAAGATCAACTCACATTTTTATGTATTCAAATGAGAAATGTTGGAGAGGACTGCTTGCCTCGCCCGGCAATGCACAGCCTTGGAAGGAAAAGTTAAGTGTCCCACGGGTCCGGTCCCTGGAGACAAATATTATTACCTCCGTCCCTCCTGGAGCATTCACTCCTCCTTTCCTGCACCTCCCACCCCCTGGACACATCTGGATCCTCACGGGCTTGTTGAGATATTTATCTGAAAAGTTGCTCTGAAAGTTAGCTATTGTTTTATTCATACCCGTCAGCTAAGCTGGTTGGAAGACCTGCTCAGCTGTCCAGTCAGTCCGTCCTCCCTAAGCCAGGCCCTCAAGTGCGAGGTGGGGATGGGCGGGTGGGTGGGGCACACTGGCCTTAAGTATCCCTCTAATTCTGAAGGAAGGGTGGACAATGATCGGCTCACGTAAAGAGTTGGGAAATCATGTTTCCCCATGTGATGCCTCTTACGTCTGAGAACAGAAAGAGAGGCAGAGCGGCAGAGATCCTGCTGTGTCCCACAGACTGGGTGGGGCGCTTTGAGAGCCGCGTGGCCGTTTTTTCCACCTCCTGCCTAGGCGTTCAAGAGCTGGTGGAGGGTTTGGTCCGGGCTTGACCCTTCACAGGACAAAAGACCATGCTGACAGGGAGCAGCAATGAAAGCTGAGGGCTCCGAAGAAAAGTCAACGAATTTCATTTTTTGCATCGAGGGTAGCAGCTTAAACGCAATCCATCACCAAGGGCAGAAAGTAACCAGGTATTTAGCTTTCTCATGCCTGTCATCTACCCCTTCCAATCCACATGAGTCCCCATTTTACACACACACACACACACACACACACACACACACACACACACACAGAGAGAGAGAGACAGAGAGAGACAGAGAGAGACAGAGAGAGACAGAGAGAGACAGAGACAGAGACAGACAGAGACACAGAGAGAGACAGAGAGAAAAACACACACACAGAGAGAGAGAGAGACAGAGAGAGAGACACAGAGAGACACACAGAAACACACACACACACACACACACACACACACACACAGAGAGAGAGAGAGAGAGAGAGAGAGAGAGAGAGAGAGAGAGAGAGAAACAGAGAGAGAGATGGGGCGGGGAGAGCAGGCTTCCCACATCCCTCAGTCCCCTTTATGGATTTAACTTTGTGTATACAAATGTGATTATCTTCACATTCACATAGTTCTATATAACTGATGGTTTTGAAACTATCAACTAAATCATATCCTACATTGGAAGAAGAAGAAGAAAAAGAAGAAGAAGAAGAAGAAAAAGAAGAAGAAGAAGTCCATTTTTCCATTGTAGTTGTTTCTTGATCACCCCCCCCCCCATTTGAAGCTAAATTGCAGGTACAACCAGGGAAGGTTACATTCTTTGTCAAAAAAATTTTTTTTAATTGGTGGGCAGTTTGGACTTGCTGTTTCTGCTGTTTCCAGTAGCTATACTAAACCAGTTTGATTATCCTGGCCACAGTCACTTGAACTTTAAGTCTTTCTTTGTCTTATGGGTCACAGAGCAAGACTTAACTCATCTTGCAATGGAGTTTGTTTCTAAACAGAAAAGTATAGGTAGAGATGTCTTTAGAGGCATTTGCTCAGGCAGGGGACTGGTGAGATCTGCAGGGACTTTGAGTACTTCCTGAATCGCATGATTCAGGTTCCTCGGTGTTCCTGGATCCCATCTGGATGAGGAAATGTCTGCCCACTGTTGAGTGCTATGAATGGTAGCAAGCCCAAAGCAGCTCCCCAGAGTGAGATCTTAGAATTTCTCCAACTAACAGAGTCTTAGCCTTAAGCTCCACACTTTGCTTTAGAGTCCTGCCATGTTCTTAACACTCCTGTACAACAAACTGCCTCCACCCCATTCTTTCCTGTTTGGTTCCCTCCATGGTCAGAGTAGCCCCCAGAAGGCAGGGACTATTCATATTCTTTTTCCTCAAGTAGAGCCTGGAGGAGAATTGACTAGCCCTGAGACTGGCCTGACTGGCTTCGGGCAGGGAGAGATTGCTGAATTTAGAAAGGGGATCCAGAACAGTTGGGCTAGTGGCCCGGAAGAGCCTCCTGAACCTGCTCTGCCCCATCTTAAAATAAACTGTCAGGTAACATTGACATGAAACACTTTCCCTCTCTAGCTCTCTGGACATGGATAGAATTGTAACTACAGATTTATTGCTAATATAAGTTGGTCCATGTATGATCCAAACAAATGTTTCACCTTTCCTCACTGAAAAGGCAGTGGCAACAGCACATATCAACAGAAGATATTGATTAAAAGTTAACCCCATCAATTTCCCATCAAGCAAAATGCTTTCCCCGGAGCAGAACAGGAAATGTCGGGGTTTAAATAATGTGTTTAAACTGGCAAATAAATAAAGCTGGGCCCATGCGCTGAGGGGGAAAATCGGCAACAGAGTTCTGAAGTTGAGATTGAGCTTGCTTGCTGCCTGCTGGGCTCCACCCTGCTCTGGGTCGCACCTGGGGCGCTAGTGCTGCTAAACAGTTTGCTCAGTGAAAGTTGCCTTCCAGACCCTCTCTAGCTCCTACCTCTCAGTGGGCCTTGGTAGAGGGAGCAGGAATTATCAGATATTGACCTCTATGATCAGTCCACTCATAGAATACAAAGTACTGTCCTTCACCCATCTTTCCTGAGTCTTGTAATGACTTTTCTTAAAGAAACACCAATCGAAGACATGTGGTGTGTTGCAATGTACCAACCAGAGAGTCCCCAGGTTTATCTTTCCTCCCCAAATTTTATTTGCCACGGAAATGGGCTTTTGGACTCTTCTGAGGATTCTGCAATTCCCCCAGCCACAGGTGCTTTTCTTGTCACTCCATCCCCACCAGGCATCTGTGCTGCTCAGCCAGCACATGTGCTGCATGACACTTGGGTACAGTCAGGTTCGCTATATATTGGGGGATAGGATCTATCAGGTCTAATGCAAATTTGTTTCTTGCAAATGCTTCTGAAGGCACAGGCAGTTGGGTGGTTGTGCTTCCTTCCCCCAAACTCTCCTCCTCTCACCAAGCCAAAAGAGCAAAAACCAAAAACGAAAACTAAACCAAAACAAAACAAAAAAACAAAAAACAAAAAACCCAAAAACAAAAAGAACACACACACACAAACAAAAAACCTTCTATTGTGCAGTCTGGATTCCCTCTGACCTCCCCATGACCACCCCAACACCCCCTGCCAAGAGAAGTGGTTTCAATAAATAAAGCCCAGGGATAGGGTGGAAGGTCAGTTTACACTGGGGCTGCAGCTTCTAAAACCCCTGCATGTGCTGGGATGGGGATAAAGCTGGTCACCCTCATAAGAGGTGAGGGTAATATTTGAACATGTCCCCTGAATGGGGAGGCCTGGTAGCACTCAGAGGAAGGACAGCAGGCTACCAAGAAGAGACTTGATATCCTATGAGCATATACAGGGGGAGGAGGCCCCCCTCAGTCACAGTCATAGGGGAGGGGAGTAAGGGGAAAATGGGGATACAAGGGATGGGATAACAATTGAGATGTAATATGAATAAATTAATAGAATATATTTTAAAAAGAAAAAAGAAAAAAAGAGGTGAGGGTAGAACTGAGGGCTAGTAAGTATGTGTGAAGATTCAGGCTGAGGAGCCTATGCTGGGATGCAGTCTGGATCGGAGCACCCTGCTGCTATCTCAAGTCAGCTGGCATGAGACAGACAGGAAGGTAGTACTTTTCGCCTCCAAATGAGACTCTTGGTCACTCTGCCCGGATGTGACAGTGTCTGGGAGGGAACAAAGCACGAGGGACTTGTGGGACAGAGCCAGACAGATTCCTAGCCCAGGAATGAGGGACCCCTGTGAACCCTAGAGGGACCATCTGCTGTGGGTGAAGTGAAGCCGACCTTCTCCTAGGATGGTAAAAAGTACCTCCATGGGAAGGGAAGGTCCTAGAAGTATCTGTATCTGAAGGTTTTCCTCTTTGCTACTGAATATTTAGCTTTGCGGTCCACCTCTCCTGGCAAATTCTGAGCAAAATGCTCCCTGCTTTTCAACTGTCACTATCATGCAGGGTGGTGCTTGCAGCAGGAGAGAGTTTGAGGGTAGGAATCAGACATAAACTGCAGTGTAGATTCTGCAGGAGGCTGGCTCACTCTCAGCCTTACTTTCTTCAATGTCACAATCAGCATATCAGAGTTCATCTCATAGCAGCTGAAAGCAGAGCAAACAGGAGACAAAAAGTACAGAGAGAGCTTCCCAGAGTTCCAGGTGCAGGGATGTGAGGCAGGTGATGTGGGCTTGCCATGTAAGTGTACCATTTTTTCTCCCTCCATGTATTTTGTTTGTGGTGACCAGCCTGGACTATCCTGCTGGCCTTGCCAGTGGCATTCTTGTGTGGTGACTGGACAGGAGGCCCTTGATGTTTCCTGAATCTTCCTCTATTCCTTCTTGCCATGGAAACAGGCTGCAAGGATAAAGAAATGGTGAAAACTCATGCATCTCCTATTTCCCACTCTGGACTGCACAGAACTCCACTAGGACAGTGGAACACATGGCCCCTTCCCTATACGCCCATCCAGAAAGGGGAAGATAGCTCCCAAGAGCCGTGCTCTAACTACCCTGGGCTCTGAAGATCCTTGTCCCAGGCCAGGATCAACAGCAGGCATTGGGAGTCTCAGCATACTTCATTCCTGGGCTCTCCACCTCACCTGGGATGTTGTAAGTCCAGAGAAAGCCTGGTTTGTGCTTAGACTCAAGGGCACTCCTATAGGAAAAGAGGGCTAACGGGAGACAAGCCAAGAGGTGCTGCATCCCCTCAGTACCTGAGTTTAGGGAGAACTGATGAGAATGCCATTGATTGTCCCTGGTTGCTTTTGACTCATTCGGCTTCCCTTCCCATGAGCAGAGTTAGAAAGAATCACTCACTTTTCCTTTAGAGAAGTATCACTTAGGTATTTCTAAAATTCCCCAAACCCAAGATGCCATTATAGCAAGGCATCTTTATTTGCTGTCTTTGAGACTATTTGATTTAAATTCCCTTTTAAAAAATCTTCTTCTTCTTCTTTTTCTTCTTTTTCTTCTTTTTCTTCTTCTTCTTCTTCTTCTTCTTCTTCTTCTTCTTCTTCTTCTTCTTCTTCTTCTTCTTCTTCTTCTTCTTCTTCTTCTTCTGTAAGTCCATTTAAAATGAAGCAAGAATACTGGACACACAATGGATCCTTCAAATACTAAAGATTATAAATATTATCTTGTGTGTACAAAAGGCTTAATGAGGTCATAAAGCTTAATTAAAAAATACAATACCATGAGTGGAGAGAATATATCACAACAGAGTTTCCTCAGGCATAGGTTCATCTGCTGGGTGAAGATTCATGAATGACTAACCCCTCCCACTGAGGGAATTTGGAAGGGCTGGAGTTCAGTTGTGGATGGAGGGGTTTTCATGAATAATGGCACAAATTTCAGACAGTGCTTGGGTGGGCTAAGAGGGTCCTGTGTGCAGGCTTTAGTAAGTTTTTAAATTCTGCTTCTCTGAGCAATCAGAATGGGGACAGATAAAATATTTCCTTCACCGGAGAACAGAAAAACAACACATCTTCAAAGTTTATTAATTTTTCTTGGGTTGGTTCTGGGGGAGGTGAAGTCTCAGGCAGTGGTCTCTGGCTAAATGCAGCTTCTGTTTTTACAGCTTACTCGGGGAGAGCTGTTAGTTTTTCTAAGCACAAACCGGGAATTCGTTCTCTAAGCTCAATGTTTAGGCTACAAAGCCGGGACAACTGTCTTACATACCTACCTTCAGAAAAAGAATGGCTCTGACCTCAAACTCAGCAAAATCTCCACTGCATTACCATGCTTGGAGCCCATCTAAGCAAAGCCCTTTGGAGGGCTGAAGTGCAAGTGGAATGCTGAATGTCAGCCCCTACCTCCAAGAAAAATAAATCCTTAATTCTCAGCCAAGTACACCTGCTTACGTGTATCTTTTCTTTTCAATGGGTCACTTTACTCAGAGCTTTCTTTCTGCTCCATGCTTGCTATTTTTATCTCACCTAAGAACACTGAGATCAGACCAGGCGCCAGACTTCTGAGACACCCTGGGGATGAGGTGGCTGGCTTGCTAAGGTCTGTTGTTAGAACCACCTCAGAGTTCAGGGTCTGGGGAAGGGGTGGCATATTAACTCACCACAGGGTGAGAGTGGGGACCAGTGTCTTTGGAGAAGACTCCAGCTATTCAGTGCTAGAGTGGACCACAGAGGGTGCAAATTGTCTCACAATATGCCTGTTCCCATGCGGAGATAACAACGTAGGGAACACTTGGACAAAGATTCCCCCGGATGCTATTCCAGGGAGCTGCCCTTAATGGGGGGGTGCTGTGTAGTTTTCCTGACATTTGGAGTCCCAGTTGGATTTGGCCAATAAGGGGCAAAGGTACAGAAATTTGGGGAAAAGGGCACAGTGAGAGGTGAGAATTCTTCTTTCTGCCTCTCCCCTTTATTTCTATGGCTTTGTGGTCACTCCCCTCCCCACTAGGCACCTCTTTTGCACTATAGCTCTCACCAGGCTCTGCTAAACCCCAACATAATACTATTTGGTGTTTTTAGACAAGATCTGATGGCGGAAAGAAGAACCAATCCTCAGTCATTTCCTCTATCATCCTTTTAATATCGTAACTCATCATAGGGTTTCTGCCTGTTCCCTTTCACTGTTTTGAGGTGCAGGCATGTAGTTTCTAGGGTGGCTGTACTCTTGAAGGCAAGGCTGCCTCTGGGTCTAACACCAGAGCAAATTTGAAGCTAATCTGCTATACTCATCACTTTAATTTGGTGAGATATATTTGATATCTCTGCTAAAACAATTAGAGCCCAAACCAAATATTAATACTATCCAAGATTGTTTTGACCTTGGCCGAACTAACCTTGTTGTAAAGCAGGGATTAAGACTTTTGCTAAGTTTTACTAGTATAAACAGATTGGAAACTAAGTCCAGCTTATAGGAAGTGCTCATTTACATTCTAGAATGATCTAGCATTTTTGGCTTTTTCATTTCCACTATATTTAATTCTATCTAGAGTTCAGTTCTCTCCAAGCCTGTGACTTGATAACAACTCAGTATTGACTAATGCTAGGTTGGCGACATTACTTGAGTATGACCATTTATGAGAACTCTGTGTCCTTGACACCGTGCTAGAAATTAAGGATACTAAATTAAAAAAAAAATCTTTAAATTTAAGATATTTTTTTGCCTTTGTGTATGTGTATGTACCATGTGCAACCTCATACCCACAGGTGTGAAGAGGGCATCAGATCCTCAGAACCTGGAGTTACAGATGCTTGTGACCCGGTATATGAGTGCTGGGAACCTAACCCAGGTCTTCTGCAAGAATGACAAGTGCTCTTAACTGCTGAGCCATCTCTCCCAGTGATCCCAAGTTTAAGGCAATAGTTTTCCTTACTTGCAATTAAAACAATGGTCCTTAGTAATCATATTGGCTCACAGCTGTAGACCCACAGAGAGCTATAGCTAATAGAAAGGCTGAGACAGGCTGCTTGTTGGTCACATTCTTGACAAGAAGTCAAGATTCAAGGAGAGACTAATGTTAGTGCTCAGCTCCCTTGCTTTTTCATTTTACTCAGAAGTCAGCCCATGGGATGGTACCACCTACGGTTAAGATGGCTCCTCCCCCTCAATTAATCTAATTTAGAGGATCCTCCACAGGCAGGGCCACAGGTTTTTTTCCTTGGTGATTCTAGACCCTGAAAAGTTGATGGCCGAAACTAACCCTTACGCATACCACTGCTAACTGTAATTTGGGTGGTAAAAATTGTGACCATTGTTTTAATTTCTATTTCTCTATTTGTTAGTGCAGTTGAATGTTCTTTTATTGGGCTATTCACACTGTTTTTTAGCCTGAATATATTTGAACATTCATCTATCTTTCACCTACAGGATTATTTTATGGTGCTGGGGATTGACTCTAGGCACTTGTGCGTGCTTGGTGAGTGCTCTGTCACTGAGCTACCCCTCAAGTACTCACCTGAGATTTCATGTCTGCCATTATAGATCATCATAGATTTTCACCAGATTCTTAATTGCATTATATTTCTTTTAACCACATAGAATTAGAACCTCGTTATTTCTGTGGTTTAATGCTTATAAATCTTTCATCCAACTGAAATTAATTTTCTTTTGCAGAATATGAAGTGAATATATACATTTACTTTCCAGGTCTTTTAACCTTTGGGCAGGTTCTACTTATGAAGTACTTTGAATTCTACCTAGAGAGCTGCATTTGGACTTCACTATGCTGTGACACTTTGGAGGTATGGAAGCTGGGGTGTTATGTGGAGTCTGCTATTACTTCCTGTATATGATCACGAGGTGACTCCAAAAGTAGGCGACAAGAGAACTAGTAAGAGGTGAGTAACAAGGATTTGGTTATATCACAGAATTTCAATGCATGCTTGAGTAATTTGATTCTGCTCTTTGGAGTCAAATTCCTCCTCTTTAAGATAATTTCCCCAAAATGTGTAGACAAATGTATTGAATTAGAAATGATCATAATGAATGAGTTAACCCAGAAGCAGAAAGAGTCAAATGGTATATACTCACTTATATCTGGACACTAGCCCAAGAGGCATGTCCCATGAAAGTCTTCACTTACCAGGAAACTGGGATAGAGGGGAGGACATCCTATTGGGACTGTAGGTGAGAGAAGCATGGGAAAATGAGGAAATAGAAGGATCCAGAGGGTCCTAGAAACCTACAAGAAGAACATGACAGATGGATCTGGGCCCAGGGGTCCTGCTCAAACTATGGCACCAGCCAAGGACAATACATGCAGTAAACTTCGAACCCCTACCCAGATCTAGCCAATGGACAGGACATTCTCCACAGTTGAGTGGAGAGTGGGGACTGACTTTCACACGAACTCTGGTGTCCCATATTTGACCACGTCCCCTGGGTGGGGAGGCCTGGTGTCACTCAGAGGAAGGATAGCAGACTACCAAGAAGAGACTTGATACCCTATGAGCATATACAGGGGGAGGATGTCCCCCTCGGTCACAGACATGGGGGAGAGGAGTAGGGGGAAAGCAGGAGGGAGGGAGGAGTGGGAGGATACAAGGGATGGGCTAACAATTGAGATATAATATTAAAAAAAGATAATTTCATTCCTGCTGGCATTTTAGATCAATAACTATCATCACTGTGGTAATTTAAAGGAAAATGGCCCCTACAGGCTCAGGTATTTGAATACGTGGTTTCAGTAGAACTGCTTTGAGAAGGATTAGGAGGTGTTGCCTTGATCTGTGTCACTGGAAATGACCTCCCAGGTCTCAAAAGCTCAAGCCAGATCTCTCTTGATTCGCCTCCAACTTGTGGATAAGATATAAGTGCTTAGCTACTGCTCCAGCACCATGTCTGCCTGCTGCCATGTCCCCAGCACCATGTGTGCCTGCTGCCATGCTCCCTACTGTGGCGATCATGAACTGACCCTCCACAACTGTAAGCAAGCCCTCAGTTAAATGTTTTCTTTTATAGGTTGCCTTGACCATGATATCTTTTTAGCAATATAAAAGTAAACTAAGACAAAATAAGTAACTCCCCTACCCTTCTTTCTGTTTTTCTTTTGGTAAAAGCAGACCTAGAATAGAGGTTCCCAACACAGCACCATTTCATAGCTCCAGTGAAATTTTTGTCTCTTTGAACATCAGTGCCTTACTTATTAAATGAAAACAATGCTACTTAGCTCATGAATAGTATTTTCTTACAGTACGAACACCTGCACACTGTAGAGGTGTGGGAGCTGAGATGATCATCCCAGGAAGGTAATTTGTTGTCGTCCTGAAGGAACTACTTCCATTCCTACAGTGATGTGGTCCCCATGGAGCCTTCGCAAGGTCATGTGGTCAGTGCGATGAGGCCTCAGGATGGAGAGCCATTTTCCGCACAGTGCTTTTCACTTGTGAGCATTCATCAATCCTTTCGAATGTACCATGTGAGGGGGTGAAGCAAACCTGCCAGGTAAAGTCATCATCCCGTCTTACAGACAAGGGTGAAGGAACACTGCCCGCTTCTATGAAATGGACGTGTCACGGAATGGCATTCCCTGAGAACGCCAGCGAATGCTTGCCTGCTTGGGTTGTTCCTGGGCCCATGTAGTTGTAGAGAACAGAGCATACTTCTCTGCAAGCACCTGGGAGACGCTGTGTAACCTCCAGTGTCTGGAGCTTCATAGAGGATCTTCAGAAGTGCCCATCTGTGATGACTTTGATGTCACGTGAGTATCGGAAGTGGGTAGACAGTAGAGTGCCTATAAACTTTTGGGAGTCTAAGGGCCAGGTACTGAGCAAAATACTTCAACTTACACTCTAATTGGTTTTGCTTTTCTTCTTCTTCTTCTCCTCCTCCTCCTTCTCCTTCTCCTCCTCCTCCTTCTCCTCCTCCTCCTCCTCCTCCTCCTCCTCCTCCTCCTCCTCCTCCTTCTTCTTCTTCTTCTTCTTCTTCTTCTTCTTCTTCTTCTTTCTCTTTAAAAGTGAAGAAATCAGGATGCAATGGTTTGCTTATCACACTCACAAAACCAAAATAGCTACCAACTAGATCAAGAACAAGTCACAAGCCCACTCCTCCCTGGGGTTCCTCAAGGAGGTACTTGTCACTCATTTCACGTCACTTTTTCCTCTTCCAAGATGCCTACTGTCTTAGTTAGAGTTTCTATTGCTGCAATGAAACACTACGACCAAAGCAGCTTGGGGAGAAAAATGCTTTATTTTTGTTTACTCTTCCATATCACTGTTCATCACTGAAGGAAGTCAAGACAGGAACTCAAGCAGGGCAGAACCTGGAGGTAGGGTCAGATGCAGCGACCACTGAGGGGTGCTGCTTACTGACTTGCACCACATGGCTTGCTCAGCCTCGTTTCTTATAGAACCTGGGGCCACCAAACCAGGGGTCACCCTTCCACATCAATCGCTAATTAAGAAAATGTCCTTCAGCACTTCCTGCTGCCAACCCTTTCCCCTGGAGGCATTTTCTTAATTGAGTCTTTCTCCTCTCCAGCAACTCTAGCTTGTGTGAAGTGGACATAGCAGTAGCCAGCACAGTGACTCTGTGGACCTCTGAGGAGAGTATTTGTGTGTTTATTTTTAATATGTCAACTGAGTGTGCATTTGTAGGTGGTACAGTTTATGCTAATCTTGGATTTGAACTCTATATGTTGGACTAGGGTAACATGGGGGCACTCTGTGTCTAGCTTCTCTGTCCCACAAATTTCAGGTGTGAGAAGCCTGTGTTGTTTCTCAAAGCTGAACTTGATTCATTTCCTTTGTATAAACTATTGTGTTTTGTGATTACACGCTTTGTGAATTTTGCTTTTGATGAGCATTTGAGTTGTTTTCAGCTTTTACCCAAATAGACAAAATGGCTAGGTTTTTAAAAAAATCATTAAAATATAAATGTTTGCAACTTCCTCTTTTCCTAAAAATCTGTACTCCCTATGTGTTTCTTGCTGTACCTAGCAGAGTTGCTGGATAGTAAGTGTGTGTATGGGCACCTTTAATAGGCAAGGCCAATTACTGCTTCATGGATCACATTATAAAAATTGAATATTGCAGGATTTAAGATTAGTTTGTGAGTTCGTAAGAAACTTGAATTTCATGTTTCAGAGTTCAGGTCTCTTTGGTGGCAACATGGCAGTACACTGACAGGTAATATAGAAATACATTATTTTAGTAAAGGTATAAAGGAAGAAGGTGTTGTAAATGGTTTGTTAAGCTGAGCGGTTGGCGGGTCTGAGAAAATCAGCTCTTGTAGGTGATATCTGACCAGGCTGCCGCCTCGTGGGACCCATTTCCACCATCCATTGAACTGAGACCTCCCGTGAAGGGTTTAAGCTCCTGAAGCAAGGGCCTTGGAGCTGATTTCTGGGCGCTAAGCCTGAGGGGATCCACCTTGGCAGGGATTGGGAGTATAGCACTGTTAGAGCTCAGGTGCTGGAACATCGAGGTGAGGCTTGTTGCTGGGCAACAAAGGAGCGGGTCCTTTCTTCCATATTTAGCTGGTAGAGCCGGCCAAAGCCTTGTGTCCCCTCAATCTGTGGGATACTTGGACCTCCTGATCTGGGCCTCCTGAACCATCCAGGTGAGCAGAGGCTGTGGACTGGGGTACAGGTAATTTCCCTTGGACTCTGGCGCGCCTATGACAATCGGCTGAGCCAATGTTCCCGCTCTCTCATCCGTTATGGCAGCTTCACAAAATTCAGTGTCAAATATAGGGCTGGGGTTGAAAAGCGATCAGGGCTGGGTAAGCAGTGGGCTTCTGTAGACTGTAAGTTTGAGTTAAGGAAAACATTTTTGGTGGGAAACCGAGCACGGGTTTCTGAAGAGGAGCTAGAAGTGAAAACAGCCTGCGGAAGGGGGTAGGCTGGGCTTTGGGGAACAGAGAAAGGGGGGCAACAGATGGCAAAGAGGGTAGTGGGGAGGGTGAAAGCTCACAGTGGCGAGAATTAATGCCATCGCTGACCATCTCTGCCACCCTGAGCCAGGGCGGCTTGTTTTAGATAAGCCTTAACCACACTACTAGGCAAGAACTCCCAGTGGCTTCTACCTAATTTCAGCACAGAGAGCTGCTTCTCTTGGGTTTGGAAGTAAACGAGCATGAGCTTACTGCAAGGGTTATTTGCTGCTGAAGACTACATACAACACGAATCCTTTTGCAGGCTTTTGTTAGATGAACGTAAGGAGACAATTTGCTTTTTTTTTTTTTTTTTTTTTTTTTTACTTGTTTACAACTTGCTCCTTCTCGTATTTACAACTTCAAGTAGCAGCATGATTTATAAGCAGCAAGCTGCTGCAGGAAGTTACAGTCTGCCCACTGTAAAAACCCACTCAGAGCTGCAGCTTAAGGAGGTTTGACAGATAGTCACACCTTTGTAACAACTGCTACAATTAAGAAAACCGACTCTCTCTACCTTTCTGCTCGCTCTGCCCTCCACACCTGCTCTCATCTCTCTACAGCCAAGCAGCCACTGAAGTCAGTGTGACATTACAGAAGTAGCTCTGTAGAGTTAAGTAGATAGAATATATATATGTGTGTGTGTGTGTGTGTGTGTGTGTGTGTGTGTGCGCGCGCGTGTGTGTGTCTGGCCTCATTTACTCGGGGTGGCGACTTGCCAGGGCCTTTTTCTCAATTATGTAGTTCACTGTAGCAATGTGGGCTTTGTGCCTTGGTGTTTGTGTTTAAGACAGGCTCTTACTATATAACCAGAACTAACCTGGCTGTGATCCCCTGTCTTCGTCTCCCAAGGACTGGCTTTACAGGCATGCTCCATCACGTTTGGCCTTGTAGTAAGTTTTGAAACTGGATACTGTAAATTGTCTAGATTTGTTTTTTTCTTTTGAAATTATTTTGGTGACTTTAGGGTATTTGAAAACTTTTGTTTTGTTTTGTTAAAAAATGTCTGCTGGGGGATTTTTGCAGACAGTAGATAACCAGCCAGCATAGTTGGCTACAATCTCCAGGGAATGAACTGGCCAAAGTTGGATAACAGCTGTGAGAATAGGTGCATGAGTGACAGCCAAACGGCTCTAGTTTACTATCAAAAAAAAAAAAAAAAAAAAAAAAAGGAAATGTTGCAAAGCACAACAACAACAACAACAACAACAACAACATCTCCAGTCCATCATGATGGGGTTTTCCCTTCCTAGAGACAGGAAGTACCCGGGGACTAGAGTCACGGCATAAGACAGACAGCTTCTGAAATTCTATACTCTGCTCTCAGGAATAGACATTTTAAAGGGAGGAAGGAAAAAGAAAAAGAGGGAAGAAGGAAGACAGATTGAACTGTAAATGCAAAACTCTCTTCCCAGCATTCTACTTGAGCAGCAACAACAAGATGTCATTAAAAAACAAACACACAAATGGGTCTACTACTCTGGGAAACTATTCTGACAAAACCCTTGCTGCTCGCAGGCCCCCAGTGAACAGCACTCTTAGGATACTCAGAGCAAATGTCACTGTAATAGGTGAACAATTGACCAGGATACCTCAAATTTATGGGGGAAGAAACTTGGAACCAACTGTGCAGTGTTCAGTGAGGCAGGATCCTGGATGGAGCCAACGTCTTTGTGGGAACATAGATGCAGGTTCCTCGCAGTGTCTCCGACACCAGGAAAGGATCACCCAGTGGGTAAGGGCCAGCACCTAAGACCTGTAAAGAAAGACAGGGCCAACATTTGTGACCCAGCCTTGCAAAGGACTGCCTACCATGGAGAAGTACATTCACAACCTTGAAGGACACCCATGAAACATATATGCAAAAGACCGCTCAAGGGTGTGGCAGGCATCTGGGAGGGTCGGACCCGGGCAGGTGGGGCTGGCTGGAGCAGCAGGGAGGCAGACCATCCAGAGTGCCACTCTCCAGTCTGGCTCTCTCCACTGCACATCTATTCATCTTCTATTTAGTACCCTTCTCTAGTGTTTCAGGCCAGCTCTGCCCTGTCCTAGTCTTACACCCCTCCCCCCACCCCCACCGGGATTCTTTACCTTTTCACTAAACTTTCTGGGTTTTTTTTTTTTGTTTTTTGTTTTTCCGTTTTTCCTTCGATGAGCTAGCCTGGTTTGTGGGATCCACATGTCTCAGCCTCCCAAGAGCTCGGATTATTTTAGGCTGTTTGACTGCACTTCCTCACCTCCCCTTCATTATTCAACCTTTGGTCAAAGTTACCTGATCTCTCCCTCTTTTTCCTATTCTTTCCCACCTTCTAGTTACTTTTCCCTGCTCTCTCCTTATCAGTCTTCTGAGTATGGTTCTCAACATTCCTAGTGCTGTGACACTCTGCCCCCCCAACCATAAAGTTATTCTTGTTGCTATCGCATAATTGAAATTTTGCTATTTCTATGAATCACAATGCAAATATCTGAGTTTTTGATGGTCTTAGGCGACCCCTGTAAAAAAAAGTCCTTTAATTCCCTAACGAGGTTGTGACCCACAGGCTGAGAACCACTACGCTAGGCTCTTTTTGTACACAGTTGTATCACATCCTTTACTTCTTAAAATGATGAGTGCTTAAGAGGGGATTGTTTTGATTTGACTAACACTGGATTTTCATAGTGAACTTAACTTTTGTTAGGCTGCTACTCTTAGGGAAGTACTAGGAATTGAGTCTGGTGTCCTGAGCACTGACTGGTGAGGCAGACAAGGAGGGTGCCTCAGCCTTACTACAGCGTAATCCATCTCGAACATTGCAATCGGTTTCACTAAAATAATTATACTTAAAAAAATTATCCAATGGTCAACTCCAGGTGGGCAAGTCTCACTACACACGCACACACACACACACACACACACACACACACACACACACACACACGGCAACCTGGCTGCTCCAGAAATTACCAATTAATGGCCTCCCAATGAATGAAATATAGAAGAAAATCCCAGATGAAGAATTCAAAAGAATGACTATAAATTTGTTTAAAGAAATATGAAAGGACACAAACTCCTGAATAAATCCCAAGCCAAAAAAAAAAAAAAAAAAGCTGAGTGAAATGAGGAAGTCAATATAGGATATGAAAGTAAAATCCAATAAAGAGATAAAAATAGTAAAACAAACAAACTGGAAATGAAATATTCAAGAAGTTAAATAAAAACCTCTGTGGAAAGACTCACCAATAGAATGGATCTATGGGAAGGCAGAATACCTGGGCTTGAACGTGACACAAGGGAGTTGGAACATTCAGTTAATCACAGGATACATTAATAAGACCATATGAATGAAACATTTGAGGCCTGTAGGGCACCATGAAAATAAATCTGTGATTCATAGGCTGTGTGGTTCTTTTCTTAGGAGGCTTGACTCCATGCCTATCTACTCCAGAGAGGGCACTATAAGACCAAAGAAATGATCCCATCTGGTCCAGCATAGTGAGCCGCCGGGCTCTGATGACATCAGGAACACTGATGACTCAAAGGCATCTGAATCACTGAGAAGCCAGTTCTGCATGAGCATTGGACTCATGGAAGCTGCATCCCTGGAGCTCCCTGCACAATGTACAGGCAGCTGAAGTCTTTCTCCAGCAGGTGTTGCTGCTTGTGTCAGAGCAGAGAGGAGCCTTGGGATCTTGCACGGTTCATCAGTTCTGAGACTTGTAAGCATCTGTTTACTTCCTAAGTCTTATGAACTACTTTTATTCCCTCCAAGGGGTAATATTACAAATTGGAAGAAATTGCTACATAACACACTGACTTAGAAGAAGAACAATTTCATGCTAAAGGCTTAGAAAACATTTCCAAAAAGAAATCATAGCAGAACTTTCCCCAAATATACAAGAAGAGATGTCTATCCAGGCAATGCTTAGGGCACTTAGTAGACAGGACCAGAAAAGAGCTGTCCACATCATGTTAAAATTAAAATAATAAATACATATTTATTATTATTTTATTAAAAATAAAAAACAGAACAAAAACATATCCAAACTTGCAAGATTGAAACAACAAATAATATATAAAGTGTGGGGTGGGATGAAAGATCATCAGAATAAGAGGAGATTCCTCATCAGAAACTTTGATTTTTAAGCTCAGAAAGAAAGCAACAGCCAACCCACCTTACTATACCCAATGAAACTCACTGTCATAATTTAAGGAGTCATACAAATTTTCTAAAGTAAAGAAAAGCAAAAAAAAAAAAAAAAAAAAAAAAAAAAAAAAAGAATGACCCTTAATCTAGTTCCACAGAAAATATGTGAAGGAATCCTTTGAGCCGAAGGAAAGGTAAACACAGCTATGAAGCTGCAGGAAAGAACAAATTGTGTTCCCGCAGTAGGTAAGCAAATGGTGCCAATAAAGACACTACTACAAATCAATAAAACGACAAGAAACATAATACAAATCTTTCAAAAACAACTCAGGATATTAGTGATGTTGATTCTCCCTTAAAAGACACAGAGTACCAGATTGGTTTAAAAGAAGATTCATCTGGTTTTGCCTCCAGGAAGTGAGCCTCACCACTGACGGCAGGTGGGACCCTCGTTCAAAAGATGGGGAGTGTATCTCAAGCAGGTGGAATGAGGAAACTAGCACGTGCCACTGTTCTAACACCTGATAACCCAGTCATCAAGTGAAAATGGTATATTTCAAGTCCTGAAAGTTAGGAACTGTCAACCAAGATACCTGGCAAAGCTATTTTAACAGAAAAATATATGGATAAATAATATTTGAGAATAAACACAGAAGGAAAAGATTTTCATCCACAGGAACACAGGTGTTGTCTTAGTTCAGGTTATTCTGAGTTGTTTTCTTAATTGAGGATTCCCTCTATCAGATGATTATAGCTTGTGCAAAGTTAAGACAATATGAGCCAGAATGACAGGAAAGAATGCATTTCTTGCAGAGAAGAGATCAATGGAGGACTAGGAAAGAACAGGTCATGTTCAACACCACAAATCTGCAAAAATCCTATACCAGCAGGACAGGAAGTAAAGATCTACTAATAAACCAATGGACCAGAGAAATGACCAACAAAGTTATCAGAAAGAGCAAAACTTATCAATAATAACCTTAAATATAAATGGCCTTAATTCACCAACTATAGATACAGGCTAGCTGACTAAATTGGCAAACAAGATCCAACTATCTTTTGGAAAAACATCCAAAATATGAGTGAAAGTTGGAAACAAACCTCCCACTCAAGTGAAAACTCCAACAAGTTGGCATAGCTACCCTCATATCTGATAAAGTAGACTTCAAACCAAAGCCAGCCAGAAGAGATATGGAAGGCCACTATATAGTAATAAAGGGACAGTTCATGTAGAGAATGAATTGTCATACATACTCACAATGAGCTTATTGTAAGTATATATGCACTGACTCCTAGGCACCTCAGCTTCATAAAACACACACTAAGAGACATAAAAGAGCATATTGGTCCAGATGCAATAATACCAAGAGACCTCAGCACACTCCACATCTAGATAGGACTTCCAAAGTAGAAACCAGCAAGGAATCACGGAAGCTAAACTGATGTGACATATACAGAGCATTCCATTCCTGATAGGGAATACATATTCTTCTCAGTAGTGCTTAGAACCTTTTAAAAAGTTAGTCAAATTATCAGCTACAAATAGTCTTTACAAATACAAACATTGTAATAATTTCTGCATTTATCAGACAATAGTAGAATAAAAGTATAAATCAATAAATAACAAGACTAACCTCAGAAAATACACAAATACTTAGAGGCTGAATGCTACATTAAAAAAATCATTATTGTGTATGATGTCTTTTTCTCCAAAGGAATTATCTCTTTATTTTCATCAAAGTTTTAGTTTAGTATACAGAGCACTGTGTTCCACTATGCATATTTTTAAAAATCACATTTATTTACTCATTGGGGGGCATATATGTACCACAGTGTTACTTGTAGAGGTAAGAGGAAAACTTGCACAGATCTGTTGTTGCCTACTAACTGGGTTCTGGGGGCTGAACACAAGTCTTCAGGTCTTAGAAGCTGCAGAACCATCTCACTGACCTTTATGTATGGTGTGTGTGTGTGTGTGTGTGTGTGTGTGTGTGTGTGTGTGTGTGTGTGTGTGTTTTATGTAAAAACATGTGTTCCAGGTCAACTTCTAAGAGTTGTTTCTCTCTTCATCAAGGGTTCAAGAATTATGGAAAATATAAAAAGATGGAAACAGTTACTACTACCTGATTCTCAGAATTATTCATATGTTAGGATACAAATGTTCATTTAGACCCTCAAGGAAATTTTGATCAAAGCACAAAGAGATTATCTTTTTAACCACTGAGTTCTCAAAGGCAAACATTGTTTTCAAACTACTTTTATCTTCATTATCAGAGGTGGAGGTTATTGCCAGCTGAGATAAGCAGCTGTCCGTGGGCTTAGGAGTATCTGCTGGAACTTTCGTAGAAGTTCATTAGAAGTTGACATTGACATGAATTTAGGACATAGAAACAATATTCAGCTATAGCCCTAAGGGAGAACCTGAATTCTGTTCATAAACGAATCAGAGGGCAAGCCAAGTAAGCAAGCTGGGGCTCTGACCACACTGCCAGTGTAGCTTTGTGAAGAGGGAGCCCCCAACACACGGGGCTCCTTTCCTTATACTTGAGAGTTTCATGTCGCTTGAGACAAATTCATCTGAGGAGTATTTGGTGTAGTTTTACTTCACTTAGGCTCTGGAGCAGAACGCTGAGTGCAGTATGACACACCAGTAATCCCAGTGTTTAGGAAACAGAGGCAGGAGAATCATCAGAGGGGCAAGGCCAGCCTGTATACACAGCAAGTTCAGGCCTCTCAGGGATTTATTGCAGGGGCTTTGCTGAAAGGAAAAAAAAGTGGATCTGGAGCACAGTGTGGCTTTCCTGTTCCAATAGGAGAAGTGACAGCAATCCTAGGAAACAGAGATCAGCTTGTTTGTGTCACAGTGTAGAGTCCATGCAGGAAGCACTCTGGAGGCGGTAGCAGCTAGAGTCTAGCTAGTTCTGGCCAGAGTTTCTTCCTCATGCCTCACCTGGCCTGGTGGGAAAGGGGCAAAGGCTGGATCTTGGCTCCTCTGCTCCTGCCTTGAACTTCCAGTACAGAGAGAGGAAAAGGGATGCGCTTTCAAATTTGGAAAGAATAGGAGTGTGAAATCATCACTTGCTTTCCAAAGATTCTAAGCACACTCTGCCCCACCTCAAACTATGAAGTAGACCTAGTTAGCTTTGTTTGTGGGCAGAAAATTTGACCCCTTCCTGCATTTCTTATTCAGGGACAAATGTATTATTTTTCTTTGACCATTTCCAGACTAGAGCCAGTCTGTCTTGGTAAATTGTCCTCGAGAAAGAGAAAGTATACTAATTGCCCATGAGATGGAATTTTTAAAGAGTAATTTCCTTATTCGATGGTGCTGAGGGGTAGGTGGGGAGAATACGGTGAACATAAGCTGATTCAATAAACATACAGATACCAGCCAGCTTGCATGCCACATAGGCGCTCCTGTGCATCTAACTCTTAAGTCCTAATTCTTATTCCTTTATTATTATTTGCCTTAACACACAACTTTTAAAATTCACATTTCAAGGGAGTGTACATGGAACTGTTAAACAATGGACATTTGTTTAAGCTTCAGGAACAAACTAAAGGCCCAAAAGTTGGGCAGGGCACTCAGAACAGGAACCAAGAAGGGGGAAGTGCAAGTGGGACTGTGAAGTCAGGCTCTCACCAGGTGTCACAGGTGCTACTTCTAGTCTGTGCCTTGTGCCGCATAGTATTTCTCAGCCACTAGCGAATGTGGTGACCCCATGAGCATATTGTCACTTGTGCAAACAATAAGGACAGAAGTCCTGTGAGGACTTTTTAAAGAGGAAACTTCCTTAAAGGCTTTAGAGCTCCTTTCAAATGCTAATATTTTATTGGTTGGACAATAAACAATAGATTGCTTTTTAATCCCCTTTTCTTGTTTCTTTTGAGACAGGGTCTCATACTGCAGAGCAGGCTGGCCTAAAATTCAACAGAGATCTGCCTGCCTCTGCCTCCAAAGAACCAGGTTAAGGCTGTGTGCCACCATCCCTTTTAGGTTTTACTTTGTAATATGAACCTCTAGTGTATGCAGAACTGAACTGGCCCAGGACTACTCCTTGGAGGAGCTGGGTACAGAAGGAAAGCTTTTTAGTTCCCGTGTTCCAAAGGTTTTCAGTTTAGGGTTCAGCAGAGTGGGCCTCAGATATGGATAAGCGGGACAATGTTTTCATACCGCCCCAGATGGACAGACAGTAAATAACTTCTACTAGGATGACAACTGTTTTGTATACCGATATGAGCCTAATCAATATGGGTAGTGGTAAGCAAATAAATGCTTTAAATATTTAGTTAGTACACATTTTAAATAGATCTTGACTTTATTTTTGGCACAAACCAGGGCATAATTCTTTCCTAAGTAGTCAAGCAATGGCCCTGGCATGATCCAGTGAACACTTTTTCCTTTGATCACCCATCAAGTTCTGCCTTTAAAGTACACTTCATATCATCTCAGAAATTATTTCTCAGTCTACCTACTGCCTCTCTCAGCAGCGCTTCAGTTGTGAGGAGGCTTACATCTGTGCAAGTCTTAATTAACCTGGCACTCCCATGTGGACCGGCAGGTGTCTGCCCTCCTTTTCTTTTCTCATAGTGTTTGTTAATCCTATTTATTATTTCAAAAGACTGAAGTATCATTGTTAGATTTATGTGCAACATGAAATCAATACAGTATCTTGAGACCACCTGATACCATTAAAGCTTTTGGTTGTTCACCAGCGAGCACTCGCTGTCTACCCAATGTTTTATGCCCTTCAATTATGTTAAAATTTGTTTACCTAGTGTTACTCTTTTAACAATCATGAAGACTTACCATTACATTTTAAATTAGAGCTTTTGGTATAAAGGGTGTTATTGGCTTTCATATTATCTATGTATTTTTAGATTTGAGTCCCTTGGAGAACACTTACATTCTAAATAGTTCTTTAGTGCTTACATTTTCCTAGCTGAATAATCAGACCTGAACAAAACAAAACAAAACAATGACATTTGGAAGTTGTTTTTCCTTTGCCATTTATTGCTCTTCAAAGAACATTGAGTTTGGATTTTTTTTTTTTTAACTGCTGGTGTTTTTTGTTTGCTTGTTTGTTTTTTGTTTTGTAAGCTGGTTTGTTTGGCCCAGTACTCTTCCATCTCCACACTGTCCTGTCCCTGCCTCCTGCGTGCTGGGATCAAATGTGTCACCATCATGGTGACTTTAAAACCACTGATCTGACTCACTCTCTTCTGTTTTTATGTCCATTACTTTAGTTCTGTGCCTCAAATTACTCTTCTTGGCTTCTGGGGAGCCCCATTCCCTTAATTTCCTTGGTTCCTTTGTTCTTAATCCTTTCGCCATTTGCAGGTGTGTGCACTGCAGAAGCTCTCACTGGTTTTTCTCTTGCTCCTCCTGGCTTTCTTCCAGTAGTGACCTTAGTACGAGATCTCAGAATTCACTTAGGGCCACAAGGACCTGCTGAAGAACAGAAACTGACATTAAAAATTATGGCAAACACACAACTTGAAATCTACCTTCTTAGCTACTTTGAAAAGTATGTTTGGGTGAATGACTTATTTTATTATGCATTTGGTTATGGCCTAGACTTTAGTGACGTGATGCATGGTTCCCGTTTATTTTTTCAGCTAGGATAACACCCAGGGTCTTGCTTGTGTTTGTCAAGTTGCTTCCCTCTGAGCTGCCTCCCTAAACTATAAAACTATCATTTTTTTGAATGAGTTTTTAGTTGCTTCCATTTATTTTTTATATTTAAAATTTATATCATTAAAAAAAATTCTAGGCAGGATATTTCTGTGTAGCCTTGACTCCCCCAAACTCAGCATATAGGTCAGGCTTGTCAAAATTGTCCTTATCCTTCTGCCTCTACCTCCTGAGTGCTGGTATCACAGGCTTGCGCCACCACACCCAGACCCCATTTGTCTGTCTGTCTGTATCTGTCTCCTATCTATCTATCTATCTATCTATCTATCTATCTATCTATCTATCTTGGCTTTTAGAGACAGGGCTTCTTTGTGTAGTGTTGGCTGTCCTGGAACTAGCTCTGTAGACCAGACTGGCCTCGAACTCACAGGGATCTGCCTGCCTCTGCTTCCCGAGCCCTGGGATTAAAGGCCTTTGCCACCCACTGCCTGGCCCAGATCCCATTTATTCTTAATCATTGACCAGGTGCTATCATTTCTACCTTGTTATGTCTGTTTTCTTTCTGCTCCTTTGCTAATTCTAGGCCTCAAACTAAAGCTTGCTTCCCTTTCCCTCTGTATAATATTACCATCCCCAACTGCTAATTTTATCAAGCCACTTTTCTGTTAAAAAATTTGAGTGGTTCCCAGTAGGTCACACTACAGTACAAACATCCAGCATCCAGACATTAGGAGTTAGCTGCAGCCTCTGTCTCGGTCTCTTACGTCACCATGCCACACACAGCTCTGGTGGCACACCAAGCAAGCGGAATGGCTGGACCACTTGGGGCCATCTGGAGAAGGAAGGCCTGATGCCAAGGGCAGAGATTTGGTCCTTAAGTTACCAGAGCCCTCCCCTTTCCTCCCAAGAGAAATTTGTATGTGTAAATGTCCTAATTAAAACTTGTCAGTTTTAATTTTATATTTTCGAGAAACTTCCAACTAGCTGAAAAACATGTTTGCTGGGGTCCAAGCCACGTGGGTATATTTGGAGACCCCCGTTCTCTATTATCACTGCTACCCTAGGTTTTCTGAGCTTACATCTATGGGAGTCTTGCCTGGTTGGAAGTGGGATACAACGCGACAGTCTAAAGAAGTATTAAAATGGGTCCTAAGGGGCTTGGGAATTGTTATTACTAAAAAAAAAAAAAAAAAAAAAAAAAAAAAAAAGAAAAGAAAAGAAAAATCCTCTAGTTTAGAGTAGTGGTTCTCACCTTTTTAATGCTGCCACCTTTTAATACGGTTCCTCATGTTGTGGTTGACCCCCAACCACACAATTATTCTTATTGCTAGTTCATAACTAATTTTTCATTGTTACGAATTGTGTGTTTTCCCATGGTCTCAGGTGACCCCTGTGAAAGCTCTTAAGTTCCCCAGACCTGCAGATTGAGAACCGCTGGTTTAGAGGGCTTTCATGGTTCATGGCAAAGGCCATTTATTTGAACACAGTACCTTCTATCCGAGACATTTTGCTGAACTGGAATTTTATTAACCTACATTTTGTTAAATATATATTAAAAAGATATTTTTGGGGGGCGTATTTTATAGGTCAAGCTCATCAAAATGTCCACCATCCCGAAGCGCTTCGGACTGACAGCCAGAGAGGAATCATTCATGTTTAAAGAGCTTGAGAAAGTTCGCCAGAAGGTCAAGAAGGAATGTAACCAATTCAAGCAGAGGCTGGCCACAAGGCCAGCTTTGGGCACAGAATCTGAGGATGATCTCCTGTACCAGGACGAGGAAGAGAGCCCGAGCAGCAGCAGGGCGGAGAAGGGACCCGTGTCCAGGGCGGCCAAGCAGTCCTCTGGGACCCAGGACGGGGAGAGCCCCGCCACAGCCGACCTGCAGGGGGCGCCGCACAGCGCTCAGAGAGGCCCCGCGAAGCCCCCACCCTTCCGCCCCCGCGACTTCTACCTGCGGAGCTCCGCGTACCTGCGTCACGGCCCCCCCAAGAAGCCGCCGGTCATCGCCCCGCAGGCTGGCACCGCCAGGCCCGCGGTCCTGCTGCGACCGCGCTCCCGTGTCAGGAAGCGGCACGTGAAGAAGCAGCGGGCACCGGTGCCCAAGCCTGTGATCCCCTTGAGGCCCGCGAAGAAAGCGCCGGTGGTCGACGTGCCCCCACCGCGGTACAGACATGCCAGCTCCCTGTCCAGCCTGAGCAGCGACACCGACGAAGGTGCAAGGTTGCGCAGGATGCGGATCCACACCCACTATGTGCGTGAGGGCATGGGCGTGTTTCGGTGGCCCATCAAGGCCTTTTCTAGAACCATGCGCGAAGGGAGCTCCGTTAGCCAGACATCCGGTCCTATGCAGTTGGCACGCTGTTTGCCCATGAACATTGACGATATCATTGCGTCTCTGCAGTCCGAGGCCCAGCAGGCGGCTGACCAGCACATCAAGGAGCTCATACAGAGCATCCTGGGCCAGAACTACGAAATGGCAGTGCAAGTAGGTGAACTAGACTAATGCTTCTGTGTGTGCAAAGTCTAGAGTATACATACGTGTGTGTGTAACACACACGTATGTATACACTATGTGTATGTATGCATGCATATGTAACATTTCATTGTGCATATTTTGGTCTGTGTGAAGAGACAACAAATCCCAAGGTGTTATCGAAGCTCTTTGCATCTTACTTGGGTTTTGAAATTCTGGATTTTTCCTTATGGGATTGTACATGGTTTTCAGAATCAGGGAGAAGGAGAGGTTACTTCAAAAATGGATTCAAAGAACATTTGCTGAAGACCAGCGTACTACATCACCAGTGGCCTTCCGTTTCAACGAATGTCATTACTTAATATTGAAAACCCAGAACAGGCGTTTGATGTGGAAAAATTTCACTCTTTTTATTGAGTTTAACCTAATTAGTCATGATTTACCGAATAATGAATTTATATGCTAACAAACTCATTATCACTATTACATTTAACTTATATGAACTCTGTAATATATATACATATATTTTAGTGAAAGCTATCTCTTAAGACATTAAAGCATTTTCTTAGTAATTTCTAAGTTTAAACACTTACAAGTGCATATTGTGTGCCAAATACTACGACATATATTACACAAATATCTTTTTTCTTTCTCATGTGTATGCATATTTTGTGTGTATTTGTGCGTACATGTGTGTATGTGGCACACACTTGGATACCCAAGGTTGATGCCCAGAATGACATCAGGTAGATGGATACCAACAGAAGATTTGCTTTACGTAGGAATAGAAGTGAGATTTTCCATGTGAAATGGTTAT
The DNA here is from genome assembly GCF_903995435.1 of Acomys russatus. NCBI lineage: Eukaryota > Metazoa > Chordata > Mammalia > Rodentia > Muridae > Acomys > Acomys russatus. Next base: position 68,751,634 of record NC_067137.1, read on the forward strand.
TCACTGGGAAGCCTTCTGCTTACTGAATCTAGTGAATTTGCACAACCACAACTAATGTATGATAGAGTTGGGTCTTACCCAGGTACCCTACCCCAGAGGTTGGGTCAGAATTATGTCCAGAATTCCATTTTTAAATACATGGAAACAAAGGTATAGAGACATATGTAAGATATTTTGTTTGTGATATACACTTTGTTTTGGTAGTGACTCTCAAAAATATTAATAATGGAACTTGATTCCTACATGCTAGAGGAAAGAGAAGAGAAGAAGGGAGGGAGGGAGGGAGGGAGGGAGGGAGGGAGGGAGGGACAGAGAGAGACACAGAGAGAGAGAAAGAGAGGAGAGAGAGACAGAGAGAGAGAGGAGACAGAGAGAGGAGACACACACACACACACACACACAGAGAGAGAGAGAGAGAGGAGAGAGAGAGGAGAGGATAGCGAGAGAGAGAGAGAGAGAGAGAGAGAGAGAGAAGAGAGAGAGAGAGAGAAGAGAGAGAGAGAGAGAGAGAAGCCTGTGAAGAATTATCTAGCATAATTAAAGTGGGAAGAGCCATCCTAATGGTGGGTGTCGCCATCCCCTGGGCATAGGCCCTAGACTGCATGAAAAGGAGAAAGCTAGCTGGCACACCTAGCTTATGTATTTCGTAACTATTGACACAATATGAGCAGCTTCTTCAAGCTGTTTCCTTTTTTGCTGCCATGATGACATGTGAGCCATTCCATCTTCAAACTGTGAGCCAAATTAGACTTTTCCACTTTTAAGTTGTTTTCATCAGGGTATTTTTGTCATAGCAGCAGCAACAACAACAACAACAAAACACTAATACACCAGTAGACTTTGGCAAGTTGCATATATATGTATATATTATATTTGTATATAATTTGCTAACTAGAGCAGTGAAAAATCTATATCAAGAGATTTTTTTTTTTAAAGGAAACACTATAGGCACCAGGTGTGGTAGTACAAACCTGTAATTCCAGCACTTGGGAGGTTTAGGCAGGTTGAACTCTGTGAGTTTGAGGCCAGTCTGGTGTATAAAGTGAGTCCAGAACAGCCAAGGCAACACAGACCCTGTCTTGAAAAACCAGAAAAGAAAAGAGAAAAAGAAACACTATAAATAAAACAAAATACAATTACGGATATAAATAACCCAGAAGGAAGCAAGTAAAGATTAGCAGAGAGAGAGAGAGAGAGAGAGAGAGAGAGAGAGAGAGAGAGAGAGAGAGAGAGAGAGAGAGAGATCAATAAAAGAGGAGGCTTAAAGTGTGATGTACCACTAAGTGTATGTTGGTCCAAATACATCAGTTGAAAGGCAAGAATTGAACTGATGTGACCCAACTATATATTCTCAAAAAGAAATTCTCTCTAAAATGATTATATAAGTAGTTACAAAGGAAAATACATTATTCACTTATCAACCCAGGGAAAGCAGAACTGACTGTATTATTATCAGAGAAAGTAGACTTCAAAGTTCTCAAATAACTACTGTAGGCATAGAAAAGCATCGATCTGCCAAGAAGACAAAGGATTCTACATGGGTATGTATTAAGTAACAGATATAAAGTGGAAGAAAAACAAAGTAGAAAAGTTTAAAATTACATTAGACTCCTAACATTCCTCTTTTAAGACTTAATTAAGAGCTGGTGGTACATACTTGTAATCCCAGCCCTCTGGGAGGCAGAGGCAGGTGGATCTCTGAGTTCAAGGCCAGCCTAGTCTACAAAGTAAGTCCTGGAAAACCAAGGCTACAGAGAAAAAAGAAACCTGTCTCAACAAAACAAAACAAACCAACCAACCAAACAAACAAAAAAAAACGACTAAGAAAACTAATCAGAGAAGCCACCAGCAATAACCAAATAAATTTGCCCCTGCCAAATGATCATATAATAAAATAGACCATATAATGAATGAACCATAAAATAATCCCAGTAAAAGTGAAATACTAAAAATAATTGCAGTGTATTCTGTAACCATATTGAATCCAAGTAGAAATGTACAGGTAAGAACATCTTCATACAGTTAGAAACTAGATAGTATATTTTGGAGTAAGTTCCAGATCAAAGAGAACATGCCACATAGAGAAAAACAATACACTGAACTGAATTTTAATAAAAACAAAATGTCAAAACTTTGTAGGTCACAGTTAAAGTAAAGCAGAGGGGAAAGTTTACAGTGTTGCATTTTTACATTAGCAAAGAGGAAAATTGCCAAACCAGTAGCAAGACTTATCACGCCATGTTGGATTTTATGTGATTCGTGGGCATCATAGCTGAAGATGTCTCCTTTGGAAGCTTGCATTGTGCCTTTTGGTACCATAAAAGCTAGTCCTCAGAGAAGGGGCATTCAGGTCAGTTCTAGCCCCGGGGTCTCTGGGTTCTGTTTCTGAAGGGCTTGGTGTCTTTCGTAATAAGGACTTACTTTCCACCTCTGGCAAGTAAACAAAGGCAACAGCAATAGTTTTTAGTTTTGGAGCCTCATAGCCCTGCCAACAACTCAAAAGAAGACTTCTCATGCCTAGTATTGTAGTACTGGTTTTCTTTTCTTTTCTTTCTTTCTTTCTTTTTTTTTTTTTTTTTTTTTTTTTTTGGTCAGGTGGTTTTTGGTCCTTGGAGGGAGCAATTTCAGCTCAAATGAGAAAAGTTCATTAAAAGTAGATATGTATTATCTATATACTGAATTACATGAGATGAAATTACATGTCTTATTTCATTCTGCCTGTGGATATCCAGCTTTCATATCATGATGATATGCATCTTTCTTTTCCTCCTAGTGTATGCCTTTGGTGTCTTTGTCAAACATAAAGTAGCTGAAGTTATTTGTGCTTATGTTGGTTCTTCAGTTTTTTTTATTTGATCCATAAGTCGGTTCTTTATGACAATACCACATTGTTTTTCTACTATGGCTCTGTATTATATCTTAAGATCTGGAATTGTTTTTAATTTATATATTCATTTTACATCCTGATTATACCCCCTCCCTCCACTCCTCTCCTCTCCTCCCAGTTCCTCCCTCCCACCCTCTTCCCCCTATCCCACTCCCCTTGTCCTGAAAAAAGGGAGTCCCTCCCCACCTACCCACCCCAGAACATCAAGTCTCATCAGGACTGAGCTTCTTCCCATCCACTGAGGCCAGGCGTGACATCCCAGTTAGGGAAAAGTGATAGCAAGCAACAGAGTCCATGTCATAGACAGCACCCACTCAACTTACTAGAGGACCCATGTGAAGCTCAAATGACTCATCAGTTACATACGTGTAGGGGGCGTCATAGGCCCAGTCCACGCATGCTCTTTGTTTGGTACTTCAGTCTCTGTAAGCCCCCATGAGTCTAAGTTAGTTGACTCTTGGTCTTCCTGCAGCATTTTCTTCCGTCCCAACTCTTTCATAGGACTCCCTGAGCTCCACCTATTGTGTAGATGTACCACATTTTCTTTATGCATTCTTTGGTTGATGGACATCTAGGCTGTTTTCAGTTTCTGTCTATTATGAATAACAGCACTATGAATATAGTTGAACAAATGTCCTTATTGTATGATGGAACATCTTTTGGGTATATGGCCAGAAGTAGTATAGCTGGCTCTTGAAGAAGCACTATTTACAATTTTCTAAGAAAGTGCCAGGTTGATATGGTTGTTGAAGATTTTTTTCCCTAGTCTGTAGGCTGCCATTTTGTTTTGCTGACAGTGTCCTTTGCTCTATAGAAGCTTTTCAGTTTCACGAGGTCTCATTCATTAATTGTTGATGTTAGAGCCTGAGCTGTTGGTGTTCTGTTCAGGAAGTTGTTGCCTGGGCCAGTGAGTTCAAGGCCGTTTCCACTTTCCATTCTAATAGATTTATAGTTTCTGTTTATATGTTGAGGTCTTTCATCCACTTAGACTTGAGTTTTCTGCAGGGTGATACATATAGGTCAATTTACATTTTTCTAGAGGTAGATATTCAATTGTACCAGCACCATTTGTTGAAGAGGCTTTCTTTTTATCCATTGTATGGTTTTGGCTTCTTTGTTAAAAATCAAATTTCCGTAGGTGTGTGTGTTTCTTTCTGGGTCATTGATTTAATTCCATTGACCAACCAGTTTGTTTCTATGCCAATACCATGAAGTTTTCTTTATTACTATTGCTCTGTAGTACAGCTTGAAATCAGGGATAGAGACACCTCCAGAAGATCTTTTATTGTATAGGATTGTCTTAGCTATTCAGGATTTTTTGTTTGTTTTGTTTTGTTTTGTTTTTCCATTTGAAGTTGAGAATTGTTCTTTCAAGGTGGGTAAAGAATTGTGTTGGCATTTTGATGGGAATTGCATTGAATCTATAGATTGCTTTTGGTAAGATGGCCATTTTTACTATGCTGAGGCTATTGATCCATGAGCATGTTTTCCTGGGTGTAACTTCCCTCCTTGGGTTGGAGTTTTTCTTACAGTATCTCTGTAGGGCTGGATTTGTGGTTAGGTACTGTTTAAACTTGGTTTTGTTGAGCATCCTTGGTTTCTCCATGTATGGTCACTGAAAGTTTTGCTGGGTATAGCAGTCTAGGTTGGCATCTGGTCTCTTAGTGTCTGCATGACATTCATTTAGGCTTTTGTGGCTTTTATAGTCTCCATTGATATGGCAGGTGTGATTCTGATAGGTTTGTCTTTATATTAATTTGGCCTTTTTCTCTTGAAGCTCTTTTAATATTCTTTCTTTGTTCTGTACATTTAGTGTTTTGAGTATTATGTGGCAAGAGGGTTTTATTTCTGGTCCAGTATATTATGAGCTCTGTAGGATACTTGTGTGTTTATGGGTATCTCTTTCTTTAGGCTGGGGAAATTTTCTTCAATGATTTTTAAAAAATGTTTTCTTGCTGTGGAGCTTGGAGTCTTCCATTTCTTCTAATCTTATTATTCTTAGGTTTCGTCTTTTTATAGTGTCCCAGATTTCTTGGATGTTTTGTGTCAAAAACTTTTTAGTTTTAACATTTTCTTTGACTGATGTATCTATCACTTCAACAGTATCTTCTGCACTTGAGATTCTTTCTTGCATCTTTTGTATTCTGTTGTTGTTGCTTATGTCTGAAGTTCCTCTTCTCTTCCATAGGTTTTCCAATCCAGGGTTGCCACAGATTGTGTTTTCTTAATTGCCTCTAATTCCTTTATCAGGGATTGAATAGTTTTATTCATTTCTTTCTTCAGTTTGGTTGTATTTTCCTGTAATTCTTTAAAAGATTTATTCAATTCCTTCATCTGTTTGAATGTATTTTCATGTATTTCTTTGATTTATTTTCATTCTTCAAGTATTTTATCATTTTCATAACCTCAGATTTAAAATCATTTTCTTGTGCTTTGGGAGTAGGGTAGACCTGGTTTCTGGTGAAGTCTTGTGACTCTGAGTTTTGTTGCTTGTGTTCTTTTGCTGGCCACTAGCCATCTGGTTGGCTCTGATGTTAGCAGGCCTGTAGGTCCCTCTGTTGGTCTTGCTGTCCTAGATGGGCCAGACAGGTTGGGAGAAGGTGAAGAGAGCTCCAAGATGAATATGGCTTGCTAGGGCTCGCCTGTGCCAGTGCGTCCCAGGCTCTTCCCCACCTTTTCTTCTAACCTATTTAGTGTCTCTGGTTTTATGTTGAGGTCTTTAATCCACTTGGATTTGAGTTTTGTGCATGGTGACAAATATGGGTCTAATTGCATTTTTTCTACATGTGGACATCCAGTTAGACCAGCCTCATTTTTGAAGATGCTATCCTTTTTACATTGAATAGATTTTGCTTCTTTGTCAAAAATCAAGTGACTATATGTGTGTGGATTCATTTCTGAGTCTTTGATTTGATTCCATTGATCAACCAGCCTATTGTTGTGCCAGTACCATGCTGTTTTAATTACTGTTGCTCTATAGTACAGCTTGAGATCAGGTATGGAGATTCCTCCTGAAGATCTTTTATTGTATAGGATTGTTTTTGCTATTCTAGGTTTTTTGTTTTTCCATATGAAGTTGAGAATTGATCTTTCAATATCTTCAAAATATTTTGTAAGTATTTTGATAGGGATTGCATTGAATCTGTAAATTGCTTTTGGTAAGGTGGCCATTTTTACTATGTTAATTCTCCTGATCCACGAACAAGGGAGATCCCTCCATCTTCTGATGTCATCTTCAATCTCTTTCTTCAGAGATTTAAAGTTTTTTCAAACAAGTCCTTTACTTGCTTGGTTAGAGCTACTCCCAGGTATTTTCTATTGCTCATGGCTATCGTGAAGGGTGTAGTTTTCCTAATTTCTTCCTCTGCATGATTATCATTTGAATATAGGAAGGCTACTGACTTTTTTGACTTAATTTTGTATCCAGCCAATTTGCTGAAGGAGTTTATCAGCTATAGGAGTTCTCTGGTAGAATTTTGGGGGTCATTTATGTACACTATCATATCATCTGCAAATAGGGATAATTTGACTTCCTCCCTTCTCATTTGGATTTCCTTGATATCCTTTTGATGTCTTATTGATCTGGCTAGAACTTCAAGAACTACATTGAAGAGATATGGAGAAAGTGGGCAGCCTTGTCTGGTCCCTGATTTTAGAGGAATTTCCTTGAGTATTTTTCCATTTAATTTGATGTTGACTATTGGCTTGCTATATATAGCCTTTATTATGTTTAGTTATGTGCCTTGTATTCTCCATCTCTGCAAAACTTTAAACATGAATGGGTGTTGGATTTTGTCAAATGCTTTCTCTGCATCTAAGGAGATGATCATGTGTTTTTTTTCTTTCAGTTTGTTTATACAGTTGATTACATTGATGGATTTCCATATATTAAACCATCCCTGCATGCCTGGAATGAGGCCTACCTGGTCATGGTGAATGATATCTTTGATATGTTCCTGTATTCATTTTCCGAGTATTTTATTGAGTATTTTTGCATCAATGTTCGTAAGAGAAATTGGTGTGAAATATTCTTTTTTTTTTCTTGGGTCTTTGTAGGGTTTAGGTATCAATGTACTGTGGCCTCATAGCATGAATTTGGTAATGTTACATCTGTTTCTATCTTTTGGAGTAGCTTGAAGAGTATCGGTATTAGCTCTTCTTTGAAAGTGTGGTAGAATTCTGCGCTGAAACCATCTGGTGCTGGGCTTTTTTTGGTTGAGAGACTATCAACGATTGCTTCTATTTCTTTAGGTGAAATAGGACTATTTAATTTGTTTATCTGATCTTGATTCAATTTTGGCAAGTGGAATCAATCAAGAAAATCGTCCATTTCTCTTAGATTTTCAAATTTTGTGGCATATATTCCTTAAAGTTCGATCTTATGATTCTTTGTATTTCTTCAGTGTCTGTTGTTGAACCCTTGTATTATACTTTAACTAAATTGCTCTTCTCTGAGCCTGTTGCAATAGGATTACTAGGTTCTGTGGAAGATATATTGTTTGGCAGCTCATGTTTGTGTTTTTTTCACTGAGGTCTAAGCATCTGGAGTTTTGATAATGAATGTTTCTTGGCATTGCTATTTGTCTTTGTCTTTCTTGGGTGGTTGTTCCCTTTTTTTGTTGCTGTTGCCTACTGTGGATCCTAGGAAAGTGTCTTCTTTTCTTGTGTCTGATTTATAATGGGACAAATCACCATATAGGGTAATATGCTCTACTTTAATTTTAATTATGCTTTTAAAGTTGGAACAACTAATTAAGAGCACTTTTAACAGAGTCTAGGATTTGCTGAGCAATTCCTATTTTGAGAACTAGGAAAAGGTATAATAGCCAGTATTTTCATAGCCTTCCCTAGGAACAATGTCAACAAAACATTCAGTATGGAGAATTGTATTTTAAGCATGCTTGAATGGGTACACTTTCTCAGGTCTAATTTGGAGCTGCAGAATATGGCTGCTATAATTTGTTAAGAAATTTAAAGAAGGCAGAGTTCTCATATAAAACTTAGAACATATTTTTCTGTTAGTCCTTCAAGGACAGGGCTCCAAATGTATTCTCATACTCACATACTTGGTAGCTAGAATCCCTGTAACTGAATGTCGTCACTGTGTAAATGTAAGTGCACTTTGTGAAATCTCTTACTAACTCATGAGTGATATTGAGTGTCAGTTACAAGTGTGAATGTTCTCAAACATAGATTAGCCCATCACAATATTCATGGTATATAGACAAAGGGATTTACCAGCCAATTGTGAGAAGATAAGCACTGTGGTAATCATGAGCCAAAATGGGCAAAAGCAAAAGGCTAGCTTCCCTTTGAGAAGAAAAAGCTCAAACTTATGGAAAGAAAAAAAAAAAAAAAACCCCAACACTAATAAAGCTGTGCTTACTTAGAATCATTAAGAGGATAGCTTGGTGTAAAAGTACTCACTTTGAAGCCTGGTGATCCATTTGATTCTTAGAACCATCTTCAAGTGAAAGGAGAGAACTGATCCCACAAAACTGTCTACTTCACACATCCTCACTTCTGTGTACAGAATTTCAATTAAACAGCTTCAGTATAGGCGATAAGAAAATTATCTTCCCCAGTGAACAGAACCAAGAACCTGCCTTAAAAGTCCACCCCAACTTTCAGTCTCAAATATTGCCAGGCAAGATTAGTGGATACTTGAAAATACCATCAAGACAGGGATATCTGGAGACACATTTGGTAGTGTATTAGTTTAAAAAACGAAACAAACAAACAAAAAACACCAACTGGTTTAGAAACAGACCTCATATAGTTTTTTTTTTCTTTTTTCTTTTTCCTTTTTGGCATCCAAGGTCTGGGATTAGAAGTGTACACCACTGTGCCCAGCCAATTTATACTTCTTAACATAACATTTCAAAAATCTGTTATATATTAGAATGCTTTCAGTAAAGATAAAATGCTTGTGTATTTTTTAATTTTAAAATAAAGTATTTATGTTAGTTCTCATAGACTCCTTTTCAGCTAGCTAGTTTGGTCAGTACAGTAATTTTGAACCAAGCTAGAAAGTTCTCACAAAATCAGTCTATTCTCTGTTGGATAAAACACGGTTTATTACATGAGTGCTATTAGAACATGGAATCACTTGAAAAATTAGATGTTAACTCATTACAAAACTCAGATTATCTCTCCTATTGTTCGGTACAGAAGCTACTCAAAATTTTCTTTAGTTTTTTTTTTTTTTTTTCTGCTTGTATAATCAAATTCCTTATTTTAAACTATAAGTGGCAAAGTCCATCTGCATTTGAATCTTGAATGTGATCTATTTTTACACGTACTAAATAGAATTGAAGCAAGATCTATAGATGTGAACAAAATGATGTTGACAATACATTAACTGGCTATTGTGGCTACAGTGATTTACCTATTAAGATAAAAGCATCTTGCCTACTCTATAGATTGTTCTTTAATATGAATCTTAATTTCACCTTTATTTAATGTACACCTTTTTATCCTTTCACATGTGACTGACTAACCAAATGCCTTAGAATCTTCTTGAATGGTGATGAGGCAGATACTATCTGGGTAGTTAAAAATCAACACTAGTTACTTTGTAGCATTACAAAGTGTTACTCTTTAAGGAGACAAAATATTTTATTACTTTGGCAATTTCATATATGTACTCAGTGTATCTTGATCACATCTACTCCTAGCTCCCCCCTTTTGTTTCTCCCAGACCCCTCCAGCATGTGCCCCTCCCACCAGTATGTCCTTTTCCTTTCTGTATTTTCAACCCACTAAGTCCGTTAGTGCTGCCTACAGTGTGAGAAAAATAACTTCTACTCTGTGTATAGCCATCAGCCAAGGAAGGGTTTCTCAGCTTTGGATGAATCCTTTTTCAACCTCTCCCTCATCCATGTTGGAATCATTAACTGGATTGATCTGTGCAGGTCTTGAGCATGTACCCATAGCTGCTGTGAGTTCAAGAGGGCAACGGCCATGTTACACCCACAAGACAGCAGTGGTCCCCGCCCTCCAGCTCCTGCGTGCCTTCTGCGTCCTCTTTCGCAATATTCCCTGAGCATTGGGGGCGTAGATACTGATGTGTCCTTTTGTTTCAAACATTCAAGTCACCAACTCTCAGCGCTTTGATAAATTATGGGTCCCTGCATTGACTGCTACCCACTGTAGTCTGAGAGCATCCCTAATCTATATTAAAGGTAATAATTAGAAGGCAGTTTGACAACATGGGTCTCTTGTAAAACAGTAAGTAGTAGGTTGCCCCACTAGGGCATATGACCTCCCCAAGTACAGGCTTTTGGCTAGGTTTTCAGTGTCAGGCATGAATTTTGTCCTGTGGAGCAGGCTTTGAATCTGGTCAGAGAACCATTGGTTACCCGGTAACAGTCATGGCACCTGTGGGCATATCTTGCCTGGTAGGTTGATACTGTAGCATAGGGTTCCCCCACTGTGTAAGTAAGTTGATGGCTTTTCTTGCTCAGGGGCTTTATAGCACTTTTTGTCAGTATGAAAGATAACCATCTGGGAGGAGTTTTTTAAAAGTCAGTTCTAGTTTAATTTCTCTCTGTCCCCCAGTCAAAACATGGTGTGTCTTCAGCAATAAAGCCTTTCCATCTAGTTATGGTGGGAAACCAGGAGGAGTGGTAATACAGCATGGTGTTTTAAGGATATATACATATACTGAAATATATATATATATATATATATATATATATATATCAGTAATAGCAGGTTTCTTTTTAAAACTTAGTTTTAATTATTAAATGTTTTTTAAATTTTACAGTACTTTGCCAAAAAAAAAAAAAATCTCATAACAAAACTCAAGTTTTAAAAAGACCATTTGTATAAACACTATATAAGAGTTGGTGTTTTTATTCTTCTGCCATGTGAGCAGACTGAGGCTCTAGAAAGATGGGACCAACTTATAATTGTTTTTGGGACATATACTACAAAAACGAAGGTCTGTTGTGTAAGACTACAAAGTAAGAATGTGGATGAGGGGGAGATGGCTTCTGAAGAACCGCAGTTCATATTCCCCCCACCCAAATAGTTGGAGGAGCAGGTGGCATCTCAACATGACCTTCCAAGTTCTGTCTGGGAAGGGTCAGAAGGTGTCTTGTTGAGAAGGCTGCCGCCGAGGCAGGAAATGGCTCTGTTGTCCTTCTCCTTGCTCCCCAGCTGGAAGATGAAAATGGGAAACTTATTATTGCCTTTTAAAATTAGATGCTTGCAGTGGGTTTCCACAACATTCTTTCCTTCTATCCTTTGCGCTGGTTGATCCATCACTTAATCACCTTCTCTCCCACCACCTGTTACTGAAAAATACAGTATTTGGTTGCCATGGAAGTCAGCCATCTCATGGCTCTACACAGCCACTGTACTTTTTACAGTGTTTGTTTTAAAGCAGAATAAGTAAACATGTAGGTTTTAAGGATGGGTAGATAAACAGTTTTGACAGTGAAATCAAAATCTTGAAAACCAGCCAATTACAGTCATGGTGAAGGGTTTCTTATCCCAAATGAAAACAGTTTAAAGACTGCATAGTGCCATTTATAATTGTATTGGAGCTATATTTATTCTTAGGGGTAATAGTCTAACTTCATTTCAAACTGTGTTGAGTGTTGGATCTTAGTCTCACCGGAGTGGGAAGGAATGGCTTGATAGAATTAGTCATACATATTTCCATTTTGTGTTTTTATGATCATGGTAGAAAGAAAGGTTAAATTCCATTAGAATGAAACACATCCTCTGTTAATACATTGCCTTTGACATATTTTACTTTATGGTGCAATTACATAGGAAAGAGCTTTCAGAGTTCTGGTGATTAATTATTCAATGTGTTTCTTGACCTCATTTTGCCCTAAAATAATGCATTGCTCTGGAAGCTTATACATACATACGTACATACACACACATACACACAAATGCTTGCATACACAAATACATACACATATACACACACAGGCACACACACTCTATACTACAGATAAGAAAACTTAGACCTCAGTGGGGAAAGTGACCATTGCCTGGTCTAATGGCCAGTTTAGTTGGGACTTAGACTGTTGAGTATTGCTGGCCTGCAGTGCACAATAGAGGTCACTTGATTTTCTTGTCATGTTGATGTTACTTTCCATTCTCTCCTTCCTTTTGTCTTCCTTTCCTCTTCCCCTTCAGCACTTTAAGACCCAGAGCTCAAAGCTTAAGATTATTTCTCATATAGCCTTCTGCTTTTAGGTCTCTCTGTGGTAAGAGGACCTCCCCATGGTGGGTTGGATCTGCAGCCTCTTTATGAGCACTCAGGGACTAGACCACCTGGACCCAGGGAAGACTCAGCAAGAATTAGGGTTTTCTCAGAGCTCTCCCCTGTTAGTGGAAATGCATATGAGATGGGACTTGGTCTGTAGCCCTGAGGTATCCACTCATTGTCATCGTATGATCAGTAGCTGGCAACATTCAGTCAAACACTCCTGAATTTGATAACCTACATTAGCTTTTTTAAAAAAAGATTTATTTTATTATTATGTATACAGTGTTGTCTGCTTGTTTACCTGCAGACCAGAAGAGGGCACCAAGTTACATTATAGATGGTTGTGAGCCACCATGTGGTTGCTGGAAATTGAACTCAGGACCTTTGGAAGAGCAGGCGGTGCTCTTAACCACTGAGCCATCTCTCCAGCCCTTACATTCGCTTTATTATGCATGAAAGATTCAAGCTTTCATGTTAAACTAGGCTGAGTAACAGACCTGCCCACCCTTTCATCTTAATACTTGTATTTGTTAGAAAGTCTTGTTCTGCTTGCAAAGTGAATACCTGTATTTTCTCCTTCTCTAGGAGTTATGAGTCCCCATTCATTCTTTAGAAGAAAAGCTATTTTGATTTGTATACATAGTTTTTCTTATTACATGAGGTGAGTCAGGGCCTTGTTGGAAATTCTCAACAAGAGGGATGTATAATTAACCTGTCCTTACTGAGAACTCCCCCATGGCAGGAAGGGAGAGGCAGTGCTGTAGATATTATTTGCATGAGACTACAGGTTTGCTGTGGTAAATCTTCCACACAGAAATCAGCACCTTGGTCATCAGACTTACTCTACCTTGTTAGTAACTCAGGTCTATCATTCACCCACCTTTTAACGAGGTAGTGTATCTTCTTTAGCCTCTGCAGATAATATAATCAATGAAATTCTTGCCCTTTACTTGGATCACTACAAATTTATTAACCATACAGGCGAAGATCACAATGGAGCCAGACCTTAGCATTTCAGCTAGATTTCCTCTCAAGAACATTTCAAATCATAAGCTCTTCATCTCTTAATCCTTAGAAATAGGGTTATAAAGAAATGAAAGAATGAGTCAGCTGAGGTACTTTTTCAATGTTTTTACTATGTTATTGAGATCTGCCTCATTGCATTGTCCTTGGCAGTCAATTATTCTGGGACGTGTTTATTGAATATTATTCTAATAATGGATTTTTATGTCTGTCTGTCCTATTGCTCTTTGGGGTTAAAAGAAGACACAGTTAAAAACCCATTTACGAGGGTAATTTTTGAAGATGCTAAATGGACTGCATAATTCATAGAAACTGCCAGTAGTATTAAGTCGACTCGGTTTAGCCAAACACTGTATTAGAAAACAACAAGGACTAAGTGGCAGGCCTGACATAGCTAGTTTTGGCTAGCTTATAGATTCAGATAGCCAGGGGACCCAGAGTAACTGGCTCAGGCTACATCAAAGTTTATTTCTTCCTTGTTAAAAAAAAGTTCTTGTAAAAAGGTAGTACAGAAAAGATATGGCATCTGGCAGGGTCAAGAGCTAGATTCCTGTCAGCTGATACACCCCTTCCTGCGATCCTCATTCCCACGGTCATCTTAAGGCCCAGCATGGCTGCCCTGGATATCTCTTACATCTACATTCTTGCTAGCAGGAAGCCACCAAAGTAAGAGAAGCATATGCCCAGAGCTGCTTGTAATTTTGGCTTACATTTATTGACCCTAATTTCGGCATGCAAGCACATTTAGCTCTCGAAGAGGAAGAAAAATAAAATCATTGTGTGGGAAGCTGTGTGTAATGTTTACATCTTATCATTCTGGAAAAGTGGGGCATGAATTATTGGAACAGTTTATTAACTTGTGAGTGCCTTTGTTTTCCCATCTATACAATGGAGTTAGTAATGCTAGCCAGTTCTGTGAGAACAAAATTACCTTTTAAAAAATATTTGTGTTGTGTTTGCATGCATACACTCATTCACTCCAACTTGAGTGCCTGGGTACTCATAGAAGCCAGAAAAGAGCATCAGATCCCCAGAAGATGGAGTGGCAAACATTTATGAGACACCTAATGTGGATGCTGGGAGCCAAGCTGGTCCTCTGAAGGAGCATCAAGTGTGCTTAACTGCTGAGCGTACTTGACTTAGACTCCTGTCCCTCCTTCTCAATTGAAGCTTTATACACATTCTTTCAATTGTCTGGGATATTGATAATGAATAAGCCCCTCCAGATCCAAAGTTATCACAAATGAGGCAACACACAGTAAAAACCTGCATTGCACTTAAAGGCTCTTAGGACATATTGCTGCATCAAACCCTGTAAAGTTGAATGAGCCGCATTCTCATCAGTAGGGAGGGAGCTCCAGTGTCTTGCTTTGTTTCTCAACCAGCTTTGTGTATTATTGTGCCTTTGGTGTATGCTAATTTGAAAGTTCAAAGGCTTTCCAGTACTTTTTCACAGTTTTTGGAGAAAACCTCTGATGTAAGTTCAATATCCCAAATACTTGAAAGCATGTCTATAAAGCATCAGTTGGGAGGGAGGGTCAGGAATCTAAGTCCTCCGCTCAGACTCCTACTCGTCTATAGTGAAGGCTTTTTTAAAAAAAAAAAAATCCATTCGTGTTATTGTATCTCTGTCATGGAAGATTCTGGGCCAGACTGGGAAACAGAAATAAACAAATGAAGTTCTTGCTTTCTTAGGCCTAAAATCGAGAAGGGGTAGACAGAATAGACAAATTGGTGATGCATCATGGTATTATAGTAAATGAGTTAAGGAAAATAATTTTAGGCTATGAGAGGTAGAGAATGATGGGGGTTGAAATCCATTTAAATAAAAGGTAAAGAAAGGGCCTCAAGAAGCCAAGGCACCTGAGCACACATCTGAAGGAAGTGTGGGGGCAAGGCATATGGGTTATGAATGAAGAGGATTGTTCTAGGCAGTGGAAAGGATGCCTGCAAAGTCCCGAGACTGAAGTGTCTCTGTGGCATTTGAAGAAGGCAGGACTTTGGGTGGAGAGATGACTTCTCAGAGGTGACCCCTGAGAGCTGAGTAGAAACCCGTATCCCAGGGTCCCATAGCATAGCATGCATCTACCACCTCCCTGCCAGTTTACTCTGGTCAATGGATTCAATCCAGAGGGGTGAGGAAATATTATTCAAACTCATCTTTTTTTTCCCCATCTGAAATCAGATGCCATTATTCTCTTCTTCCTTCTGTTCTGCCATGTCTCCTTGAAACCAGAGCTCCAGAAAATGTCTTTTTTATTGCTTGTATTCCATGGTAGCTCCTTTCACCTGTGGCCACGTGCCCACAGTCAGCAATCCAGGCAAAGGCAGAACTGCAGTGGAGGGTTGTAGGGCGTCATCACTTCACACCTATCTCTTAGTGTCCTCAGAGACAAACATGAAAACAGAACCTCAGAGAAGCAACCGATCTGCCAAGACCACATGAAGTTCATGGTAGAGCAGGTCCAGGCTCTACCTACCCTGCCACTTCTCTCAGATTCCTTCCAGTTCTGTGCTGTTGAACAGAGATTTAAGACTCTTCTACAACTTAAGGTCAACATCTCAGCACAGCATCTTCCAACTGGGTTTGAAAATTCATTTTTATTGCTGGCCTGTGGATCCCTTCACCATTGAGTGATTAAAATTGGTACTGAGTTTTTTTGTTTGATTGGTTTTTTAGATGCATTCCTTTAATTTCAAGGGAACATCAGTGTGAGGCAGATGGTAAAAGATAGCTTAAGTTGTTTGTAGAGACTGAGACAATTTTGAGAATCGAGCTTCTAGGTTTTTTTCCCAACAAAGTTCTCACTGTATTTTTGAGTATTTCCCCTCCTGTGGAGATGAACCAAAATGGCTTTCACTCATGTAAACTGTTTCCAGGAAAAGACAATAGACAGATGATTGATACGCTAGGTTTAGCTTGATAGCTCCCATCTATAATTAAACATTTTAGGCCTCATTTTTTTCACTAAAGTATAAGATGTTGGAATGGACAATATCATCATCATCATCATCATCATCATCATCATCATCATCATCATCATTTTAAATCCCTACTGCAGTTTCCCCTTCCTCCTTCCTCCTCTCCCCCTGAGCCCTTCTCCATACCTCCTGTCTGTACCCCCCAGATCCATTCCTCCTTCCCCTCAGAAAAGGGCAGGCCTCCCATGGATATCAACCAAACATGACATATTAAGTTACAGTAAGACTAGGCACTTCCCATGTATTAAGGTTTGACTAGGTAACCTAGTATGAGAAAAGGGGTCTCGAAAGTAGGCAAGAGAGTCAGAGACAGCTCATACTCTCATGGTTAGTAGTCACACATGAAGACCAAGCTACGCAACCATAACATATGTGCAGAGGGCCTAGATCAGACCTATGCAGGCTCTGTGATCAACGGCTCAGTCTCTATGAGCCTCTTTGAACCCAGGTTAGTTGATTCTGAGGGTTTTCTTACGGTGTCCTTGACCCTTCTGGTTCCTACAAGCCTTCCACTCTCTCTTTCCCAGGATTACCCCAGGCTCTGCCTAATGTTTGGATATGGGTCTCTGCATCAGATCTCACCAACTGATGGATGAACCCTCTCTGATGACAATTGGGCTAGGCACCAATCTATTTGTATAGCAGAACAGAATTAGGAATAATTTCATTGACTTTTTTCCTTTTCTCTTCTCTTTCCTTCTCCTTGACCCCTCTCTTTCTATCTCTCTTATGATAGTTAAGGGGCTATGGCTTTTTTCTTTGATTAAAATGAACACATCCTACTCTCCCTTCCTTTCCTTTACCTCTTTGAGTGTGCCCCAGCAGGAGTGTTGGGAGAATCCTTTGCTTGAGGATGGATGGCGCTGCTGCCCTTTGGTTGTTACTTCTTTGTGCTATTCTACAACATGGTGTGACACTCCAAGGTCTTATTGGTGAGTGAAGTGTGTGCCTTGCCCCTTCATTCAGCTGTGCTTTGAATTCTTTTGTTTCCTTTAAAAATTTTTTTGTTTCCTCCTTCCGATTATGCTGCAGCTGGCTGTCTTGCAGCCAGGTTTCCAGTATGCTGTGAGTAGCTCCCCTCCCACAGCTCCCCTCCTAATATCTTCTTTCTGTTCTGCCTCAGGCTTAGAAGCTAGATAAATAAACCTGGCAATATTATTTGTAAAGTGAGAGTAAATAGCCTCTGAGGCAGGGCTTTGGAAGCCTTCCTATGGGAAAGTGTAAGTTCTCCATCCAACCTCAGGCCTTGGCTGGCGTGCTTCAGCCTTCTTTGCTTATGGCCTGCTTCCCAAGCCCTCTGCCAGGCCCTGGGGTTGGTAGATATCCGCCCAGTGAATAGGTGAGCAATAACTCCCTTTTCCATTTTCTATTCTTATTGGTTCAGATGCTGTGAAAATAGTTTTGTATTTGCATAAGGCATACTTAGGCACAGAGCTATGGACCATTCCCTTTGCAAATCAAAATGAAAAACAACAATCTCAGAACCACAGAAAACCTTTAGGCCATTTGGTTATTTTAAGATGCAAACTATAATGCTGACCTTGGGGGATTTTTGAACCACAGCTGTCAGTTTAAACAAAGATCCAAAACTAATTAAACATTAGTTGGAAGGGGCATGGGTTTGAGAACCAGTCGGGCAACTTTTAAAAGTTAATAACAATTCACCAGAAAACAAACAGAAGTGCCAATATCGCACCCACACATCCTCCAAGACCCAGCTTTAAGGTCTAGTTTTAGCCTTTTTTGCTTCTTGCGGAGAATGGAGACTGGTTCTCTGCCCACAGATCCATTGCACTTTTTGCAAAGCACGTTTCCTCTAGGCCCTCTTCTTTCTGCCTGCTTCTCTCCCTGTGCTCTTTCTCGGTTGTCAATACAGTTTATGACTTGGCTAGAGTTTACTGTCACTGTCACATTTGACACTTAAGTAAACATTGCCTGGGTTTTGGCTTCTAGAAAAACTTGAACGTCATGATCAATTTCTAGATCATTGATAAAAATGCTGACATTTCCCGTAACTTGTAGTTATTAACTGTTTTAAAAGTGCCACATATTAGAGAGGTGTAGTCTCTCAGATATGTTCATCTCTATAAGTTAGATTCGTGCCTAGAGTTGGGTTCAGACAAAGTGTTCAGAACATGGAGGGATTCTGGCAGTGGGAAGAAGCGCCATCTTGATTCTGATAGTGCTGGATGACACTGAGTGACAAGATACGTACGATTCATATTTTTGAAGGAGCCCTGGAGGGTCAATACTTCTATCCACTGATGGGAGCAAGAGTTACAGCCGACCATCTAACCTACTTCTGGGACAGTGTGGCTATAGAGCGGGCTACAAAATAAACGACAGCAGGAGTCATTTGAGTGATGGACTCAGAATTTGGTAGTGGTGATGACGGTGAGCCATTAAAATGAACTATATACTGTGTTTCCAGGATAAAGAATTAAGTTGGCTCAAACTTAATATATATTAGCAAACTGGGGACTGGCTGAGGATCAGATCACAGAAGTCATCACAGCTAGAGTGGCTATCATAGAAAAATTTCAAAAGAAACAAGATTAAAGACATTCCCTTCCCTTATCACTAATTATTTTGAAAGTTAGCATATGAAGCATACAGGACTCATCATGGTATTTTTATATATACTTTGTTTTTGTGATCTTTTCTGGCCCCTCCTGCTGGTCTCCCATTCTATTTCTATGTGCTGAGAGGGAAAAAACCTACTGGGGTCAGGGAGAATGATAAGCAGTGGATTTAATGTTCTTCATGTTTTCTTCGTGTTTATGTTATGTTTTCTTAATGTTGGTCAAAGTAATATGTACACATCATGTGAAAAGCTGATACAGTACTAGGCTTATAAAAACATCTTGTTAAATGTCCACTCCTTCTGCTGCTTCCTGCCTCCGGTACACAGCTGCTTTTCAAAAGGTTAGCTGTTGTAATCTTTATGTAATTTCATATTTCTACATCATATCATATAGTGTTGCCGATAAGTTTTTCTTTTCCTTCCTTTCTTTCTGTGAACGTGTTGAGGCAGGATCTCATTGTGTAGCTCCAGCTGGCCTTAAACCCATGACTCTCCTCAGCCTCCTCAGCTGCACTTGCAGGTATGTGATACCACATGCTGCTGCAGCTAGTTTTTCCTTCTCCCCTGCTCTCCTAGGATGGAGCTTGCCACTTTGCCGTCTTTGCTATAGCCCACTCCTTTTGCCATGATGCCGTGGTGCTGGACTTCTCTACCTTTCTAATATAGTGAGCTTGAATTTTTGAGTTTGAAGTGTTACAGTGAGGCAGATGTTATGGGGGAACATTTTATTTCTCAAATAATTGCTTTTCCTTCTGGATTAATGACTGCAAGGGTTTTTTTTTTTTTTTCTCCTGTTACTTGGTTTCTTATGTGCACATCACTAATTTGTCACTGAAAACAAGTGTGACTGTCTTCTGAATGCATGTGGACATATCAGGTATTCTTTCTGTTCTTTCTTGGACATGGTTCTCTTGAGCTTTTGGTCTCAGTCAGGCTTGAATGGTATCTGGCCTGTTACTTGGTGAGCTCGAGTCTGCTATCTGACTTCAGGTGGTTACTTGTTCTCTGTCCTGACTACTCTCCCCCCTCAATCTACTAGTGTAAGGCAGGAGATGTGGGAAGTGTGTGTGTGTTCTGTATATGTATGTTAGATTTTCACATCTGAAAATTTCATGATTCTGTCTCCCTTAAAATAATAGCTTGACTGGTGGTGGAATTCTAGACTGTAAATCACTTTACCCTGAATTTTGGGAGTGTAGTTCTGTCTTCTGATGACTGTGGCTGCAAGTATAAAATTCAGAAACTTTTTTGCAGGAGGTCTCATTTTTAGCTTCTTGCTTTAAGACAAAGTATCAGTTCCCACTCTTGGGTCGGGGAGAAGTTACTTGGTTTCACAGAGGGACCAAGTGAGGAGTATGTCTCTGGTCTCGGTTGCCCACTCATCCTTGGAGTTTGTGCTCGCCAATTCCTAAACCTTTCTGAATTTTTATACAAGGAACTATGTGGCTTGTTTTTCTTCTGGTTTTTTATTTTTTTGGTAAGAAGTGGCTACTTTTCAGAGTTGTTGGTAAAATAATAAGAAAATATTTGCATGACACTATCTTGTCAGCTTAGCCATGTTTGCTATTATTTTTAATGGGGCGCCTTTTTATTTATCCACTTATATACTGGCAACTCAGCACATGCATTGCAATAGTAAGTCACAAAAATAAATAATTGCCTTGTAGAATACATCTTGAGGTTCTTATTAAATCACATCCAAAGTAAGGTTCCTTTCAGGCATTTGCTCACACTGCCTTACAGTTAAGACTGTTTCAGACACTTGTTTCTTCTACACAAGCCTTTTCAAGGTCTCTTTTAACTGAGAAAATATTAAGCAAAAGACTAGGGGAATAGAAATTGGAACTGAAACTTGTTCCACTGAGTAGAGTACCTCTTAGATTTTTAAAAAATTACACCTCAAAACATCTAATCCCATGAACTTAAAAATTGTGTAGTTGGTATACAGAAAAAGTTAAGCTTGTTTGAACGATGTTCTCTCTTGAGCTATGGCTATGCCAAGAACTGGAGTCTTTGAAATGTTTGCTGATTCACAGGCAGTATTTTTAGGTTTATTGTTGATTCCAATCTATTGATTTTAATTTACAGATTATATTTTTTTCTTTTTGAAGTTTTGAGGATTGAACCCAGAGCCTTTGTATGTTAGGCAAGCACTCTACCATTGGGCTATCTCCTTGGGCGTGTATTTTTCTATTTTAATTGCTCCTTCAACAATCTCTAAGCTGTAAGATTTCCTTGCCACGTGAATAAGTGTGACAAGTGTGGTGTTCGGATTGTTCTTGAGAGGTACATTAGCAGTTACTGCCACTCTCACCCTGGTCCCCACTGGATGCTAAACCCCATGCCTGTTAGGTGTATCACTCTCACACTTAGCCAGGAAAAGCAAGAATAACATCCAGATACAGCTGTGAATTGTAGTGCTGTAAGGTAGATCCTTACAAAGTATAGTGTGCTTAATATAGTATCAGAGTGGAGACATTTAAAGACCCAGAAGGGCAAAGATCAACAAAAACACACATTTTAAAAGCACTGATAATGTTTCATATTATCTTAATATTTTAAATTTGAATTTTCAGCTATTTCTAGCACTTCAGAAAGCAGCTCAGGGTTGTTTTGTGTTGCTATTTTGCTGCAGTGATGATTAAGGATCTTAGTATTTTGAATTTATAGGGTACAGGGAGATCAGTCAGGTTTGCCTTTCTTTTCAGAACTGCCTTTGTGCCAGGTTGAAATGAGTGTTTTGTTTCCTTGAACTTTCTGCTATATTGGTAATTAAGGCATGTAATATCCCTGTTCTCAATTTTTATTTTTCTAATTACCAACACTGATTAATTCTTCATGACTTGTGTGCTCAAAGGGGTCCCCAAAGACTTTAAACAGGGACCAGAAAAGGATAATGGAATAAGACTGCAGATTCCCAAGAAATGCAAAGCATTGAGAAACACTAGTGTGACACTTTCTACCTCCGATATTTTATACGTGGGCATTGATGAGGGACTTGTTACATAATCGCTTTTCTCTGTAGTCTGTAATTGAAGGCTATGATTCTTCAGCCTTACAACTCTCTCTCTCTCTCTCTCTCTCTCTCTCTCTCTCTCTCTCTCTCTCTCTCTCTCTCTCTCTCACACACACACACACACACACACACACACACTTCATATGCTAATGACAAGGAAATGTTCAAAGAAATGTGTTATTGGTAATTTTTCCCATGATGAGTTAGACTTGGGAGGCAAGAGAGAAGAGAGATACTAAGGGTACATGCTTGCTTCTAGCATTTGCAACTGGCTCCTTGGGATTCCGGTGAAGAACAGCAGAGTGAACCAGCTCATTGAAATCTGTGAATAGCTAGGGAGGTTGGTCCGAGAAGCACATTTCACACAGTCTAAATGTAAGTAGAAGCACAACTGAAATGCTGTGAGGAGAAGGGCGTAGAAGCAACTGCAGAAGTGCTGTTTCGTTGCCCATTGTGTCAAGACCCAGGCTTTCTTGTGAGGTTCTCTCATCCTCACTAAGCCCTTAGTTCCCTGAAATGTTAACCAAGTCACTTTCAATTCTCTTGAAAATAAGATTCAGGGAGTCTTTCTAGTTAGATTTCTCCCAGTATTTCTAGACAAAAATTCCAGTTTATTGAAAACTGGATCTTCTCCTATATTTAAAATAAATTTACTCTAATATTTCTATTTCTCTTTAAGGTAATCCTTAAATAATGGATGATAGGGACTATTAAGGAATATTCTCTGAGCCCTTTTTCTGTAATTTGTGCCTCAGGTTGGGCCACCATCAGCATTTATCTAAGTCCTTATGCCTTACCCCTAGTAAAACTTTTTTTTTTAAACCAGAAACTATTAATTTATTCCCTTTCCCTAGGCCTGTGACAGAGGGGAACCTCCTCCCCCACCATATATGATCACGGCCTATCAGTTCTCATGTGGGTATTTTTATTTTTTTAATGGCTTCCCCCTTTATTAAAAATAGATTCTTTTTATCGTATACTATATCCTGATTATACTTTCCTATTCCTCCACTCCTCCCAGTTCCTCCCCACAGCTGCTCCCTTCCAGATACACTCTCTTTCTTACTCTCATTAGAAAAGAACAGGCTTCAAGCCGGGCGTGGTGGCGCACGCCTTTAATCCCAGCACTCAGGAGGCAGAGGCAGTTGGGTTGCTGTGAGTTCAAGGCCAGCCTGGTTTACAAAGCGAGTGTAGGACAGCCAAGGCTGTCTCAACCCTGTCTCAAAAACAAAACAAAACAAAACAAAAAACAAACAAACGAAAGAATAGGCTTCTAAGAGGTAACAGCAAAACATAACAAAAATAAAACATAACAAGCTAAAGTAAAAACCGTTACTTTGAAGCTGGTCAAGACAAATCAACAAAGGAAAGAATCTCAACAGAAGGCATAAGAATCAGAGACCTACTCATTCACACAGCCATAAAAATACTAAGCTGAAAGCTATGATTGCGCGCGCGCGCGCGCGCACACACACACACACACACACACACACACACACACACACACACACACACACACGGGGCAGGGAACCTAGTGCAGACCCATGTACCCTCAGCATGCATGCTGCCTCGGTGTTTGTGACTTTCCATGATCTTTGCTTAGTTGATTTAGAGGGCTTTGTTTTCCTGGTGTCCTCCATGCCCTCTCGTTCTTACACTCTTTCTGCCTCATTTCCTAAGGAGTTCTCTGAGCTCTGAAGTCAGTGATTTGATGGAGAAATTCCTTCTAGGGCTGTGTATCTCTCTCTCCTCTCACTCTCTCTCCTCTCTCTCTCTCTCTGATAAGTGGCTCTGGGTCTCTGAATCTGTTCCCATCAGCTTCAGGAGAACAATTCTCTGACCATGGCTGAATAAAGCAGCAATCTATGAGTATAGCAGAATATCATTAGGAGCCATCTTACTGTTCCTTTTTATTTAGACCATTAGTATTCGGTTTTATCCTAGGTCTCTGGGCTATTTACTCTCTGATTTTTCATCACCCAAGCAGTGTTGCATATAGGTTCCATCTTGTGAAGTGGATCTTATGTCAAATCAGATATTTGTTGGTTACTCCTACAAGCTTTGTGTCACCATTGCCCTAGCATATTTTACAGGCAGGACAGATTTTAGATAAAAGGTTTTCTGGTTGGATTGGTGTTTATGTTTCTCTTTTGGTAGCCTAAACCAAAGAAACTAGAATGCAGTGGTGAAGGCCTAAGGTCATACGTGGACATCAACTGGACCTCTCCATGTTCAATGCTCTCTCTCTCTCTCTCTCTCTCTCTCTCTCTCTCTCTCTCTCTCTCTCTCTCTCTCTCTCTCTCTTGTCTTCAGCAGTAGGGCTTTGATGTCAGTTTGTGGAGAGCAGTTTATTGTCTTGGCTACAGCCTGGGTTGTTTGTGGGTTTCCATAGGACTCCTTTGGCCAGCAACTCAATTGGATGTAACCCAGCCAATTAGGACTCTGTCTCCCTGTACATTTGGAGACTTCATGAGTTTCCATTGCTCTAGATTCCCATACCGCCACCCAAATGCTCCTCAATTCCAGCTGTTCTTACATTCTTCCCCTCAACTCTATCTCCTGCCACCCTCTGCACCGAAACCTCCTGTTCCTGTCGTACATCCTCACTGCATTTGGTCATAAAATCTATGCCATGTCTCCCTCCCAGAGAGATCTATGTGCCCTACTTAGTTGTTCTTTTATACCTGACATTGGCTGAAGAGGAAGGTCAGCTGGGTGCCTTCTCTGCCACTCTGAGCTAGCAGGCTTTCAACCCAGCAGATGCCTCCCGAATCTTTATTGTTAAAATCGAATGCTTGAGATTTTGTTAAAAATGACATCTTCTCCTGTGCCAATGAGTTCGAGGCTATTATCCACTTTCTTTTTTTATCAAGGTATTTGGTTTTATGTTGAAGTCTTGAATCCATTTGGAGTTCAGTTTTGAATTTTACAATATTCAAGCAGAAAGCTCTTGGATTAAAAGGTGTGTGCTAAGGCTGACCGACACTACAACTAAAAACAGGTTTTTTCTAGTAAATAATACAATCTCTGGGTTCACAGTGTGATAAAATATCCTTCAACAAGAAGACTTTCTGTCCCCACTCTCCACTTAACTGTGGAGAATGTTCTGTCCATTGACTAGACCTGGGTAGGAGTTTGATGCTTACTGCATGTATTGTCCTTGGTTGGTGCCATAGTTTGAGCAGAACACCTGGGCACAGATCTGCCTGTCATAGTGTTCTTCTTGTAGGTTTCTTTTTTTAAAATATATTTTATTAATTTGTTCATATTACATCTCAATTGTTATCCCATCCCTTTTATCCTCCCATTCCTCCCTCCCTCCTATTTCTCCTTACTCACTTCCCCTATGACTGTGACTGAAGGGGACTTCCTCCCCCTGTACATGCTCATAGGGTATCAAGTCTCTTCTTGATAGCCTGCCTTCCCATCCAGGAGACATGGTCAAATATGGGGCACCAGAGTTTGTGTGAAAGTCAGTCCCCACTCTCCACTCAACTGTGGAGAATGTCCTGTCCATTGGCTAGATCTGGGTAGGGGTTCAAAGTTTACTGCACGTATTGTCCTTGGCTGGTGCCATAGTTGGAGCAGGACCCCTGGGCCCAGATCTGCCTATCATAATGTTCTTCTTGTAGGTTTCTAGGACCCTCTGGATCCTTCTATTTCCCCATTCTCCCATGCTTCTCTCACCTACAGTCCCAATAGGATATCCTCTCCTCTGTTCTGCTTTCCTGGTTAGTGAAGATTTCCATGGGACATGCCCCTTGGACTAGTGTCCAGATATAAGTGAGTATATACTATTTGAGGCTTTCTGCTTCTGCGTTAACTCACTCATTATGATCATCTCTAGTTTAGTCCATTTGTCCAGGATTTCGGGAATTCCTTGTTTTTAATAGCTAAGTTGTATTTCATAGTGTAAATGTACCACAGTTTTTTTTTTTTTTTAATCCATTCTTTGACTGAAGGACATTTAGGCTGTTTCAATGTTCTGGCTATTATGAATAAGGCTGCTATGAACATGGTTGAACATATGTCCCTGTTGTGTGGTGGAACATTTTCTGGGTACATTCCAAGGAGTGGAATAGCTGGGTCTCGAGGAGGCCCTATTCCCATATTGCTGAGAAAGCGCCAGATAGATTTCCAAAGTGGTTGTACCAGTTTGCATTCCCACCAGCAATGAAGGAGTGTTTTTCTTTCTCCACATCCTTGCCAGCATGTGGTGTCACTTGAATTTTTGATCTTAGCCATTCTGATGGGTGTAAGATGGAATCTCAGAGTCGTTTTGATTTGCATTTCTCTGATGACTAAAAACATTGAGCATTTCTTTAAGTGTTTCTCAGCCATTTGATATTCCTCTGTTGAGAATTCTCTGTTTAGTTCCAAGCCCCATTTCTCTATTGGGTTATTTGGTTTGGTGGCGTTTAATTTCTTGACTTCTTTATATATTTTGGATATTAGACCTTTGTCAGATTCAGGGTTGGTGAAGATCTTTTCCTAGTCTGTAGGATTGTCACTTTGTTCTGTTGACAGTGTCTCCTGCCTTACAGCAGCTTCTAAGCCTCATGAGGTCCCATTTATTAATTGTTGACCTTAAGGCCTGGGCTGTTGGTGGTCTGTTCAGGAAGTTGTCTCCTATGCCAATATGTTCCAGGCTCCTCCCCACCTTTTTTCTACCCTATTTAGTGTCTCTGGTTTTATGTTGAGGTCTTTAATCCACTTGGACTTGAGTTTTGTGCAAGGTGACAAACATGGGTCCAGTTTCATTTTTTTACACGTAGACCTCCAGTTAGACCAGCACCATTTGTTGAAGATGCTATCCTTTTTCCATTGAATGGATTTGGCTTCTTTGTCAAAAATCAAGTGACCATATGTGTGTGGATTCATTTCTGGGTCTTTGATTAGATTCCATTGATCAACCAGCCTATTGCTGTGGAGAGTGGAGACTGACTTTCACATGAACTCTGGTACCCCATATTTGACCACGTCCCCTTGATGGGGATGCTCGGTGGCACTCAGATGAAGAATAGTAGGCTACCAACAAGAGACTTGATACTCTAGGATCATATACAGGGGGAGGAGGTCCCCCTCAGTCACAGTCATAGAGGAGGGGAATAGGGTGAAAGCAGGACAGAGGGAGGAATGAGAAGATACAAGGGATGGGATAACAATTGAGATGTAATACAAATGAACTTATAAAAAATACTAAAATAAAAAAGAAGACTTTCTGAACAGAACTCATGTTAGAATTTGCTTGCATTCTTCTACATACAGCCGTCCAATTTGTCAAGCAACATTTGTTGAAGATGTTCTCTTTTTTCTCTTGTGTATTTCTGCCTTTATAAAAAAATCAGGTGCCCATAGGTATGTGGAGTTATTTCTGCATCTTCAGTTCAAGTCACTTAATCAAAGTACCTGTTTTTATGGCAAAAGCATGCTTTAAAAATTACGACTATAGCTTTGTAGCACTGGTGAGACATGCAGGACTTCTTTTCTTGTTCAGGATTGTTTTAGCTAGTTTAGGTTTTTAAAAAATTTTAATATAAAGTAGAGAATTGTCTTTCAAGGTCTGTGAAGAATTGTCTTGGAATTTTGATGGGGATCGCATTGAATCTGTAGATTGCTTTTGGCAAGATGGCCATTTTTACTGTGTTAATCCTATTGACTCATGAGCATGGGAGATCACTCTATCTTCTGATATCTTCCTCAATTTCTTTCTTCAAAGGCTTGAAGTTTTTATTACACAAGTCTTGCACTTGTGTGGTTAGTGTGAACCCAAGATATTTTATATTATTTGAGGCTATTGTGAAAGGTGTTTTCCTGGTTTCATTCTCAGTCCACTTGACATTTGTATACAGCAGTGCTGATTATTTTTGTGAGTTAACTTTTTATTCAGTTACTTTGCTGAAAGTGTTTGTCAGCTGTAGGAATTAACTAGTAAAATTTTTAGAATCATTTATGTATACTATCATATCATATCTAAATAACGATACTTTGACTTCTTTCTTTCTGGTTTGCATCCCCTTAATCTCTTGTTTTCTTATTGCTTTAGATAAAACTATTCAATATAGGTATTGAGAGAGTGGATGGCCTTGTCTTGATCCTGATTGTAGTGGAATTGCTTTGAGTTTCTCTTCACTTAAGTTGATGTTGGCTATGGGCT
This sequence comes from Acomys russatus, assembly GCF_903995435.1. Taxonomy (NCBI): domain Eukaryota; kingdom Metazoa; phylum Chordata; class Mammalia; order Rodentia; family Muridae; genus Acomys; species Acomys russatus. Next base: position 68,779,515 of record NC_067137.1, read on the forward strand.
TGCTGTAAACTGCCTTTATTATGTTCAGATATGTCCCTTGTATCCCTAATCTCTCCAGGTCTTTTATCATCTAGGGATGTTGGATTTTGTCAAAGGCCTTTTCTGTATCTAATGAGACAATCATGTGGCTTTTTTCTTTCAGTTTCTTTATATGGTAGAGTTCATTTACTGATTTTCATATATTAAACCATCCCTGCCTCACCGAGATTAAGCCTTTTTCATCATGACAGATGATATTTTGATGTGTTCTTGGATTCAGTTTGCAGGTTTTTTATTGAGCTTTCTTGCATCCATGTTCATAAGGAAAATTGGTCTGTAATTTTTCTTTGTTTGGTCCTTATGTGGTTTGGGTATATGCTTAAATGTGGCCTCATAAGATGAATTTGGCAATGTTCCTTCTGTTTCTATATTGTGGAATAATTTGAACTGTTTTGGCATTAACATTAAGTCCATTTTGTTGATTTTTAAAATGGCTACATTACTTGCTTCTTAAGTCCATTTGCTTGAAATATCTTTTTCCAACCTCTGAGGTAATAATGTCTATCCTTGATGTTAATGTGTGTGTTTTTGGATGCAGCCAAAGGATAAATCATGTTTTTGCATTCATTCTGCTAGTCTGTTTCTTTTTTACTGGGGAATTGAGACCATTTATATTGAGATATATCAATGATCAATGATTGTTGATTCATGGTGTAAGTGTGTGTGCATGCACACTTCCATTCTTTTGACAGTTTATTATTTGTCTTTATGTTTTTATGGTTGTAATTAACCTCCTTAGGTTGGAGTTTTCCTTCTAGCACCTTCTATAGGGCTTGATTTTAGGACACATATTGTTTCAATTTGGTTTTATTTCAGAGTATATTTTTTTCTTCATCTATGGTGATATAAAGTTTTGTTAAGTATAATAGTCTGGCTTGGCATCTGTGGTCTTTTGTAATCAGCAACACATCTATTCAGGCCCTTCTGGCTTTTAGAATCTCCATTGGGAATTTAGGTGTAATTATAATAGGTTTGCCTTAGCATGCTACTTGGTCTTTTTCCTCTGTAGCTTTTAATATTCTTTATTTCTTCTGTTCAATTAGTGTCTTGATTTTTACATGGTGATTGGACTTTCTTTTTTAGTCGTATCTATTTGTTGTTCTGTATGCTTCTGGTACTCTGATAGCCATCATCTTCTTTATGTTAGAGAATTTTTCTTCTACGATTTTGTTGAAAATATGTTCTGGGCCTTTAAGCTGGCAATCTTTTTCTACCATTCTTATTATTCTTAGGTTTGTTTTTTCGTAGTGTCCTCAGATTTCCTGGATATTTTAATGTCAGGTATTTCTTAGATTACAACTTTTCTTTGGTGGATGCAACTATTTTTATATTGTATCTTCAGTGCCTGAGAGTCTTTCTTCCATCTCTTGTATTCTATTGGTGAAGCTTCTGTCGGTAGTTCCTGTTTGAATCCTAAAATTTTCATTTTCAGAATCCCCTCAATTTGAATTTTCTTTATTGGTTCTATTTCCTTTTATAAGTCTTGACCAGTTTTATTAGTTTCTGCCTTCTGTTTGTGGTTTTCTGGATTACTTTAAGGGATTTATTCATTTCCCCCCAAGGTTTGTTTGTGTTTTCCTGCTTTTCTTTAAGAGATTTATTATTTTCATTTTTAAGGATCTTTATCGTATTCATAAGGTTGTTTTAAAGTTGTTTTTCTTGTTCCTCAGCTCTGTTGGAAATTTCAGACCTTGCTATAGTTGGATCGCTGGGTTCAATGGGGGATATACTACCCTGTCTGCTGTTGTTTGTATTATTAATCTGGCACCTTGGATTAGGATGATTATAGGTCTAGGTACTGATTTCTGGTTTTGCCTTTGTTTGGTGGATGCTTTATTCCTTGTTTTTCCTTTTGTCTCAGGAGTTTTGAAGAGTGTGATAGCTGTTTCTTGTCTGGTAAGAAATTTCTTATAGATCTGGTTGGCATGGGGGATCCAGGTAGAGTGTGTTTCTGAGTATTTCTAGCTGACACTTAGGAATGGGAGAAGATAGGCAGCAAGGAGTGTGAAGGAGGTTCACAGGAGAGAGGAGACGAGAGTGTTTAATCAGGATTTGTCTCCATAGAATGAGGTAGACTGTAAAGAGAAGTCGCCCCAAAAGGTTGCTATAGCACTGGGGGTGAGACTGGGGATCTGCTCTGGAGGAACAGAAGGAGAGGGGAAGATCTGCAGGTTGCCTACTTGCTTCCCTGCCAGCAATGGCCTTTGGGTCAGCACGGGCCCCTGCTGGAGCAATATATAAGGGCAGAGAGGCTAGGAGTGGAAGATCTACAGGATGTGGGGGCAGGGGGACATAGAAGGCTGCAGCAGGTGTTCTGTTGTAGAATTGGGGGTGAGAGTGAGAGATCTCGGGGAAAGGGGGAGGTAAGCATCTATAGTCAGGCTCCCTGGCAGATGTGTTTTTTGTTTTGCTTGTTTTTGACTAGTAGCATTTGATTTTGCCCTATGTCTCTGGGTTGTCTAATCTCAGGTTCTGGGCCACCTAAGCAATGTTGGGTATTGGTTCCATGTCATGAAGAGAAACTTAAGTTAAACCAGTAGTTGGTTAGCTACACCTATAAGCTTTGTGCCACCATTGCTCTATCATATTTTACAGGCAGGGCAGATTGTAGATCAATATTTTGTGCCTGGGGTGTTTATGTTTCTCTTTTGGTAGCTTGCATAGTACCTTCCTGCACCAAAGAGGCTAGAACACAGTGGTGAAGGCTGCATGTAGGCACTAGCTTGGCCTCCCCATGTTCAATGAGTCCTGTGTATGTTGTCTTCAGCAATGGGGCTTTGCTGTCAGTTTGTGGAGAACAACTTATTGTCTTGGCAATAGCCAGGGTTGTTGGGGATTTCCATGGGACCCCTTTGGGCAATAACTCATTTGGTAGCGTATTTTTATTATTTATCTAACCACTAATATATATGTTCATTTTGGTGGCAACACCTGAAGTGATAAGAATTGAGTTTACTTTTCTTCTGTTCTTGTGAGGATTAAAATACTAAATTTACTTTTGAAGACTATAAAACCTAGAAGTAATATTATTTTTCCTTTGCCTTTTTATGCTTCAAATCACTTCATATAATTCCTTGGACTTAGTAGTTACTCTATAAATAAATATTTGTGGAACAAGGTAAACAACACTGTGCTTACTTTTTGGAGCTCTGAATATTATTTTTGGAGCATTTATTTATGTTATTAAATCTTAGAAAGCCAAAGAGAATTTTTTCTTATAAATTCTTTCCAGAAATTTTTTCATTTATTTTCTTAACTTAATAGAACAAAAGTTCAGAGAACATGGAATATGCAGAAAGTGAAACTTAGGGCTGATTATTAACTTTATGGATATTAATTAAATTTTATTTTAACTAATGAATACACGTACATTGCATAAAATCTCATATGTATATTGTGTAACTGAAAAAAATAAGATTTCTTTTTAATTGGCTTTGTTTAATACAGCCAAGAGTCATGTTCTTGGCGTGGGGATATCTTACCTGTAGTACGCTCTTTAATTCTAAAAGATTTACAAATGCTTCAGAAGTCTTATGAGGAATGTGTTATTTCAAGGTGTTGGGAAGTGTAATGAGATATTAAGTGATAGAGTTTCAGGTCTTTTGCAGAAGTCACTGATAAAATGCTAGCTGAGTGTGTATGAGGCCCTCGTTACTGTCCCCAGTAGCACAAAACAAGAACAGCAGGAATGACAGGAAGATTTCAAGATGTATAGATGCTTTTGTGGGACAAAGGGTGTGTGAAATACTGCCAAGTGTATATTACTAACACACATACTTGTTTTATAGAGATATTCTGTCACCAACCACTTTACCTTTTAATGGTGTTTCTAAGGTGTGTGTGTGTATGTATATATATATTCTTCTGTCACACAATATTTACTGACTGCAGTTCCCCTCCCTACTATTCTGCCAATATTTCTGTGAAATAAATGCCCCAAATCTTAGACAGCATAAAACAGTGGCCACGTACTATTGCATGCAGGTTTTGTGGGTCAGGAATCCAGAAGCAGCTTAGCTGTATGGCTGTGGGTGCACACTTCTGATGGATTGGGTCCAGGTCTTGTCTGTGGCCCTAGTTATTTGAGAACTTGACTAAAACTGTAGGATGTGCTTCCAGGATATCTCAATCACAAGACTAGGAATTTGGTGCAGTTCCTCACCACAGGACTGCTTGATTGCCCTGATATGCCAGATGGCTCTCCCAAGAACAAGTGGCGGAAGTTGCCCTGAGTCTTATGGTGTAGGTACACATTGTCATTCTGATTTTGATAGATTACATGGTCAACTTGCTCTCTTAGGAGGGGCCTGCTCAAGAGCTGAGTGTCCTTAGGGACCACTTTGAATTGATAACTCCCAGAAGCCTTTTGGAATCGGAACCACAGGTGGAATAAGATCTACAATGATTCATTATATATTGGATATTCTCTTTATTATTTTTAATTTAAATTTATTTTTAAAAATTTATTCACTTTACATCCCAATTTTAGTCCCCTTCCTCATCACCTCTCAGTCCCACTCTCCCTCTTTGTTCTCCTCTATACCTCTAGTCCTCAGAGAAGGGGATCCCTTTTTCCCTATCAACTGGCCCTAGCCTACCACGTCTCATCAAGACTGCCTGCATCCTCTTCCTCTGTGGCCTGGTAAGGTACCCTGGCAGGGGGAAGTGATCAAAGAGCAAGCAATGGGGTCCATGCCAACGCCAGCCCCTTGTCCTCTTACTAGGGGACCCCTATAGAGACTGAGTTGCTTATGGGATACATTGGAGGAGGGGGTCTAGGTTCTCTCCATGGAAGGTCCTTGTTTGGTGCATCAGTCTCCACTGCACCCCTGGGCCCAGATTTCTTGGCTCTGTTGGTCTTCTTATAGAGCTCTTGCCCCCTCTGTATCCTTCTATCTCCCCACTCCTCCATAAAACTCTCTGCCCTCTGACCAAAGTTTGCCTGTGAAACTAAGCATCTGCTTCATTCCTGTGCTGGGTGGAGTCTTTCAGAGGCTCTCTATGGTAGGCTCCCGTCCTGTTCCCCCACTTCAACAGCTTCCAGTGTCTATTCTATTTGCCCTTTGGAATGAGAATTAAGCGTCCTCCCTAGGGCCCTTGTTACTTAGCTTCTTTAGTTCTGTGGATTTTAATATGTTTGTCCTGTAGTATATGACTGATATCCACCTATAAGTGAGTATATACCATGGGAGTCCTTCTAGGTCTGGCCTACTTCATGATGCTCCATCCATTTGCCTGGAAATTTTGTGATGTCCTTGTTTTTGATAGCTAAATAATAATCCATTGTGTTGATGTACCACAGTTTCTTTATCCATTCTTTGGTTGAGGGACATTTAAGTTGTTTCAAGTTTCTGCCTATTATAAGTAGAGCCACTATGAACATAATTGAGCAAATGTCTTTTTATTTGGTGGAGCATCTTTTGCGTATATGCCCAGGAGTGGTATAGCTGGGTCTTGAGGTAGAGAAAGCACAAGATTGATTTCCAAAGTGGTTGTACAAGTTTGCCCTCCCATCAGCAATGGAGGAGTGATCCTCTTGTTCCACATCCTCTCCAGCATGTGCTGTCACTTGAGTTTTTGATCTTAGCCATTCTGATGGGTGGATGTAAGATGGAATCTCAGAGTTGTTTTGATTTGCATTTCCCTGATGGATAAGGATGAGGAACTTTTCTTTAAGTGTTTCTTAGCCATTTTATATTCTTCTGTTGAGAATTCTTTGTTTTCAGATAATTTTTGCATACTTTTTAAAAATTGAATATATTTAAGGGAACTAATCATATTTAGTATTTGACTCCAAAATAGAAAAATTTTCAGATTTAATGTTATTTTGGAAAAATATAAACATGCTTTCATCTTCTCTTTATCACACAAAGTTGAATTAGCACACTTCTACTAGCTCTCAAAAGTTAGTATATAGAAATAACTAAATATATATTACTAAGTGGAAAGAAAGAAACCTTGAAAAGGCAATTTGTTGAATAATTCAAACTGTCACATTCAGGAAAAGACTGAGGAGGCGTTAGGGAAACCGTGTGTAGCAGAGGCAGGGGGAAGGGAGGCAGGGATGATGCACAGGGAAACCGTGTGTAGCAGAGGCAGGGGGAAGGGAGGCAGGGATGATGGACAAGGAAACAGAATTGTGGGATACAAACTGAGGAAATTAAAGGATGAAGTGGTTTGTGACAGACTTTCTTGATAAAACAAATAGCATGCATGTTAGAAATATACACTGGGCAATATTTCATCTACCCTTGATCCCACAAAAATCATTTATACATCTGACACATGGTCCTGGCAGTGCTGGGGTGGAGACAAAACCTAAGGCCTTATGCATCACAGGCAATTTCTTGATCACTAAGCCACATCCTCAGCTGGAAAAACTCCACTTTCATAGAGTACTGCTGACTAAGTAAGCAAGAGGTATATGAGTTTTCAGAATCGATATACACACAATTATTTCCACATGGTACTATGTTAAGGTATAAGACATGCCCCATTTTGCCCCACCTCCTTTCCCACACTCCAGGGACCCAACTCTTCCCAAAGTTAATTTTTCATCAACACAATAGGAACAGATATATTTTCTGTTATTTATAGTCTCATTTTCATCTTTGTATATAAATAGGATTTATATGTGGATTGGACTTGGAGCCTGTGCATAATACTTGCACTTGATTAAATATACTTGTTTTGCATTCTGGAAAACATCTCACCTGTTACTTTCATCTCTAGTTTGATGGCCTCTTCTCAAGGGAAGGAATCTTGCCTTCTGTACTTGCAGTTCTCTTGCATTCTTAGCTGAAGTGCCGTGGTGCAGTACTGCTTACATAACTAACAGAGTACCATTCCCTGAATGTTTGTTACTGAATGCAAAAAAGAACGCCATACTGACATAACAAATACTATAGCCTAGAAGAAGAAGCCAGGCACATTTGCTCAACTTTTTTTTCTTCCGTTTTATGTCATTTTATTTATTTTATTTTTTGAGTACTAAAAATAGCTCATTCTCTTATTTATTTATTATTTTTCATTGTTCACTTTACATCCTGATTGTAGCCCCCTCCCTCTTCACCTCCCAGTCCCACACTCTCTCTCTCATCCTGCTCCCCCCTCCCTTAGTTCTCAGAAAGGGGGAGCCCTCCTCCCTAACATCTGACCTTAGCCTATCAAGTCTCATTGGAACTGCCTGTATCCTCTTCCTTTGTGGCCTGTCAAGGCTACCCGGCCAGGGGGTAGTGATCAGCTTGTAGGCACCAAAGTCCATCTCATTGTCCTATAGGATTTCCCATCTCTGCAAAGGCTGTATCATCTTAAGGTCAAAAGCAATGTTACAGCAATTTGCTTTCATATAAATAATATTTTAAGTTATAATATTATATATTTATGTAATGTTTGTTTCCAAGCAGGCCTGTCTTTTTCATTCTCATTTTTTAAGCCTTTTCATCATCATCATCATCATCATCATCATCATCATCATCATCATCATCATCATTTCTTTTATTTTGTGTCAAATTTCTTCATATGTTTTTGAAAGATAAAGCCAGATATTGTGTTGTCTGTCTATGTTGATGGCAGTGAGTGGAGGATGGATCTTTGCCCAGTCTTAGGCTCTGTCATACTCTTGAAATATTTTTCTGACAATTTATTTTATTTATTTTTTGTTTTTTTACAAAGATTTATTTATTTATTACACATATATGTATGCTTGCACACCAGAAGAGGGTACCATACCTCATTATAGATGGTTGTGAGTCACCATGTGGTTGCTGGGAGTTGAACTCAAGACCTCTGGAAGAGCAGACAGTGCTCTTAACTACTGAGCCATCTCTCCAGCCCCTGACAAATTTTTCCTAGTTTATTGACAAATTTCATAACCAAAAGCAATGTAGCCTAGATAAGGTTTCATTTCAACTTACAGGTTATAGTATCTCATTGGTAGAAGTCGGTTCAAGAACTCAAGCAGGAATAAGAGGCAGAAATGAAGGAGAATGTTGTTTGCTGGTTAGCTGGCCGGATGGTGCTTAGTTAACTTTCTTTCTTTTTCCTCTTTCTTTTTTTTTTTATTAATTTATTTATATTACATCTCAATTGTTATCCCATCCCTTGTATCCTCCCATTCCTCTCTCCCTCCTGCTTTTACCCTATTCCCCTCCTCTATGTCTGTGACTGAGGGGGACCTCCTCCCCCTCTATATGATTGTAGGGTATCAAGTCTCTTCTTGGTAGTCTGCTATCCTTCCTCTGAGTGCCACCAGGCCTCCCCATCCAGGGGACGTGGTCAAATATAAGGCACCAGAGTTTGTGTGAAAGTCAGTCCCCACTCTCCCCTCAACTGAGGAGAATGTCCTGTCCATTGGCTAGATCTTGGTAGGTTTTTGATTTTTATTGCAAATATTGTCCTTGGCTGGTGCCATAGTTTGAGCAGAACCCCTGGGCCCAGATCCACCTGTCATAATGTTCTTCTTGTACCTGTCTAGGACCTTCTGGATCCTTCTATTTCTCTCTTCTCCCATACTTTTCTCATCTGGCGTCCCAGTAGGATATCCTCACATCTATCCCACTTTCCTGGTAAGTAAAGACTTCATGGGACATGACCCTTGGGCTAGTGTCCAGTTATAAGTGAGTATATACCATTTGAGTCTTTCTGCTTCTGGGTTAACTCACTCATTATGATCCTTTCTAGTTCCATCCATTTTTTCACAGCTTTTGGGAATTCCTTGTTTTTAATAGCTGAGTAGTATTCCATAGTGTAAATGTACCACAGTTTCTTTAACAGCCTAGGATTTTCTGCCTAGGGAAAGATGTCACTCATAGTTTGGTGGGCCCTCCCATATCAATTAACAGTCACGACCAACTCCCACACACATGCTTATAGGACAGGTTGGTCTGGGAAATCTCTCAGGTGACTCTGGGTTGTGTCAAGCTGACAGTTTAAGCTAATTAGGGCACGTTCATTTCAGATTTTTTTTTTGTTTGTTTTAAACAATCTGTTTCATGAAAAACTCAATAGTTCGCTTTTTTCTAAACACAGTGTGTATATAATTCTGTAGTAAGGGGCACTTCACAAAGAGATTGTCCATCTTACTTGAAATATAGTGGTATTGTGTTTCTAGAAATACAGAAGGGTTTGAATGGATGTCAGAACTTCATGGAGAAGATGCCTTGCGCAGTTATGGACAGCTTATGTAACAGCCATTCATCTATGTTTTATTTGAAATCACATTTTTTTTAGTACTGGCTGTTCTATTGAATTTAGGGTCAAGTCATACATAATAACCACATAAAATATTTAACTTGGAGAAAAAAGTAAAAACTGAGAGGACTTAAGGCAAAGAGTTCATGACACATTCCTGTGCCTGTAAGTTGAATTCTGCGGGCCAGTGCCATCAGGTTTGTACCTGCAGGGAGCCAGGAATTGTCATGCAAATCAGGGTATTTTCAAACCTGTGTGGACAAGTACATACTTCGGGCCATGGAGTGTCTTTACCTCCTTTTCTGAAGTTTGAACTTCAGGGTAGTTTACATGAAGGCGGTATATCCTGAAGAACTGCTGATGGGATCATACGAGGGCCCATGTTAGAAATGTACTCTTGAGTCGTGTCGTTGACGAGACTGTAATTTGGGGGGAAAGGTGGATTTCATGGTAAGAAGTATGGGGTTTTTTGTTCTCATCCCTTTCTCCATCTCATGACTGAGAAGTGTGAAGCCAGGCTCACAGGCCAGATGATTCCTGCTGCTGTGTGATGGGCCCATCTGCTTGCCTGGGATTACATGGAAGGCCCTGTGCTTGCTGGGTTTGCTTGGAAGACTCGGCACCCTTAGGGAGTTTCATTGCCTGGGCTTTCTCCGGATGTCACCAATCTTTCAAGTGCCTTCTATGTCTGACACTTCTGTATACAGTGTTAGACACTCCGGGCAGCAACGTTTTGTGTGGAATAAATGAAAAACGTATTGAGAATTGTGAAGCTGGAGCCCTCTCAGCCTCACATGTTTTCAGTCACAGACTTTCAGAGCGTGTTCAGTGCATTGCCAGACCTTGCCTTAAGATGCAGAAATATCCTCCTGGTTAGTTACAGTTGATGACTCAGAGATAAGAGAAAGTTCATGCACATAACACAGAATGCTGAGTGTGCTTCTTAATGATTTCTCCCTCATTTCTTGTGAGCCTAAACTTCAGTACTTTTTATTCAAGACAGATTTTAATAGTGGCCAGAAAGTTTCCTCATTTCCCTTGAAGTGCCATTTCAGTAGTTTATAAATTTTGTTGCTTTTGTAATTTAATAGCTTTTCTCATGTTCTAAATGGCCAATGGCTTTTAAGAATTCATTTTCTTTCTAACCCAGTAGTTTTCTAAAGATTACGTTTTGCAGTCTACCTAGGTTATAGTCATAGCCTCTGATATGTGGCTAAAAAAATTTCTTATAATTATATAGCTGGGTGGTTTACATTTACAATTTACAATATAAAATCAAATGAGTTCTGCATAAAGTATATAATTAAATACTTTGATTTTCAATGTAAATAGTAGTATCTATTAGCTCCCAGGCATTTTTCTCTTTGCAGTTGTTGCCTTGATCTCACCGTAAACATGAGGGATGTATTACTATTATCCCCATGTTATAAAACTGGGGCTCAAAGAGATTTAGTAGTTGCTTGGGATTCCCTAACATGATGGAGTAAATACTTAAAACCCAAAGCAGAATGCAAGTGCTCAATGGTTGCTCTACTATACTGGCTTCCATGTGTGATTTTCCACATGATACTGTGATTGTTTACTTGACTTATAAATTAATGATTTTTTTTTGAGATAGGAGCTCTCTATGTAGCTCAGACTGTCTTTCAAATTCACTGTGTAGCTTAGGCTGGCTACAAATTCATGATGTTCCTGCTTCAGCATTTCTTTGAGGGCTGGGTTTGTGGGTATGCTATGGCTTTAAAAAAAATAATGTATTTGTATGTTTATTCTCTTTCTTATTTTTTTGGAGAGGGGATTTGTTTCTGGAGGTTTATCTTAGGGCCATGTGCATCTTGTGCATGCTAGGCAAATGCTTGAAACACTGACTTCTATCTTCACTCCCTTTCCACCTTTTGAATTTGAGACAGGTTCTTAATAAATTGCATATACTGGTGTTGAGCTCACTTTGTAGCTCAGAGAGGCCTTCCTATATTCCTGCCTCAGAGTCTTCAGTATCTGAGAGGGCAGGCTTGTGCTATCTTGCATGGCTACTCATAAGTTTACATTTGTGTGTTTTTGTAGCTAAAATTTCCATCTATTACCAACAAAACTATTGTGGTCAGTAAATTGTTTATTTATTTATTTATTTATTTATTTATTTATTTATTTAGACATGGTCTTACTATGTAGTCTTGCCTGGCCTGGAATAGCCCATGTAGACAAGGCTGGCTGATAAACCACAGTTGTTTGGCTGTCTCTGTCTCTCAAGTGCTGGGATTAAGGCATGTACTAACCATGACCAGTAAAATTGTTGCTTTTTATTATATGTATCTTCAAAATATTGAGTGTGACTTGCTCAGGGTTTATTAGATTAAAAACAAAATACATTTCTTTTATCAACTAATAATGGGTTATTACAATGATTATTAATATATTAGAAACTACAAAAGATCTAGGGGTTAAGAAATAAAATGTTGATTGACTGTCATATTTATGCAGTTTCTAAACAATTTCATCACCCCAAAAGACATTTTGTATCATTAGTCAGTCCCTATTTTTTCCATCTTCACTCATCCTCCTGCTGCCCCTCACTGTATCTACTGATTTACCTATTCTGTATAAATCAAGTAAATATGACCATTCAATATATTATATATGTTATTGACACCTGGCATCTTTCTATTAGCAACATTGTTTGAATTAAGATGGAAAGATCTTCCATGCTCATGGATGGGTAGGATTAACTTACTAAAAATGGCCATCTTACCAAAAGCAATCTACAGATTCAGTGCAACTTCCATCAAAATGCCAACACAACCTTGAAAGAACAATTCTCAATTTCATATGAGAAAACAAAAAACCCAAATAGTTAAGATAATCCTATACAATAAAAGATCTTCTGGGGGTATCGCCATCCCTGATATCAAGCTGTACAATAATAAAAACAATAATAAAAACTGCGTGGTACTGGCATAGAAATAGACTGGTGCATCAGTGGAATTGATTTGAAGACCCAGAAATCAACCCATACACCAATGGACACTTGATTTTTTTTTTTTTTTTTTTTTTTTTTTTGACAAAGAAGCCAAAACCCAACGATGGAAAAAAGATAGCATCTGCAACAAATGGTGCTGGTTTAACTGGATGTTTATGTGTAGAAAAACACAAATAATCCTTATTTATCACCCTGCACAAAACTAATGTCCAGTGGATTAAAGATCTCAACATAAAACCAGACACACTAAATCTGTTAGAAGAAAAAGTGGGGAGCAGCCTTGAGCTCTTTGGCACAGGAGACAACTTCCTGAACAGAACACCAATAACTCAGGCTCTAAGATCAACAACTAATAAATGGAACCTTATGAAACTGAAAAGCTTCTGTAAGGCAAAGGACGCTGTCAACAGAACAGGACAACCTTCTGGGACTGGGAAAAGAGTCTTCAACAACTCTACATCTGACAGAGGGCTAATATCCAAAATATATAAAGAGATCAAGAAACCAAATAATCCAATTAAAAATGGTACAGTACTAAACAGAGAGTTCTCAACAAAAGAATATTGATTGGTCAAGAAACACTTAAAGAAATGTTCAATATCCCTAGTCATCAGGGAAATGCAAATCAAAATGACTCTGAGATTCTACCTTACACCTATCAGAATGGCTAAGATCAAAAGCTCAAGTGACAGCACATGCTGGCGAGAATATGGAGAAAGGGGAACACTCCTTCATTGCTGGTGGGAGTGCAAACCTGTACAACCACTTTGGAAATCAGTCTGGTGCTTTCTCAGAAAATTGGGAATAGTGTTCTCTCAAGACCCAGCTATGACACTCCTGGGCATATACCCAAAAGACGCTCCACCGTACAACAAGGACTTTTGCTCAATTATGTTCATAGCAGCTTTATTCGTAATAGAATCTGGAAACAACCTAGATGTGCCTCAACCAAAAAAAATGGATAAACTGTGGTACATTTACACAATTGAATACTATTCAGCTGTCAAAACCAAGGAAATCTTGAAATTTGGAGGCAAACAGATGGAACTAGAAACGATCATTCTGAGTGAGGTAACCCAGACCCAGAAAGACAAGCATCGTATATACTCAGTTATAAGTAGATATTAGCCACATAATATATGATAACCCCACTACAATACACAGACTCAAAGAAGCTAAATAACAAGGAAGCCCCTAGGGAAGATGCTTAATTCTCATTCAGAAGGGCAAATAGAATAGACACCGGAAGCAGCTGAAGAGAAGGAACAGGAGGTAAGCCTACCATAGAGGTTCTCTGAAAGATTCCACCCAGCAGGGTATCAAAGCAGTTGGTGAGATTCACAGCCAAATTTTGGGATGGAGCACAGGGAGTCTTATGGATTTCAAAGGACCTGGAGGGGACAGGAGCTCTACAAGGAGACCAATGGGACCAACAAATCCGGTGGGGGGGGCATTGCTGTAGAGACTGATGCACCAACTAAGGACCATGCATGGTGAGGACCTAGATCCTCTGCTCAGACTTAGTAGATAGGAAGGACAGTTTCCTTGTGGTTCCCATACTATGTGGAGTAAGGGCTACTTCTAACATGGACTCTGGTGCCCACTCATCAATTACTTCCCTCTGCTGGGTGAGGCCTTGCCAGGCCACAGAGGAAGAGGATAAAGGCAGTCCAAATGAGACTTGATAGGCTGAGGTCAGACGGTAGGGGAGGTGGACTTCCCCTTTCTGAGAACTAGGTGAAGGCTGGGACCAGGAGGTATGAAGGAGGGGGTTACAATTGGGATGTAAAGTAAACAAACAACAAACAAACAAACAAACAAACAAACAAAAGAATTTGCTATAAAGAGCTTGAGACCAAAAACCACAGTCAGGTTAACCATACATAAAGCCTACATATTTCGCGTACTTCTATATAGCTAGAACACCCGTTCTGGAGCTGTGGTATTTCACATTGTATTTTACACCCCCCCTTTAAGTAGACATCTTTTATTTATTCATTGATCATGTTTTCCCTCTTCTAATTTCCCACCTTCCTACCCATCCAACTTTAGATTCTTTTTCTCTTTCCTTCTTTAAACAAACAAACAAACAAACAAAAACAAAAAGGCAAAAAAGACATACTCCCACACACAAAATCCCACAAAAACAAAAATCAAAACAATTAAAAGACCAATAAGACAAGAACATGCAAAACAAAGTGAAACAAAAAGCCCATTAAAATGCCATTGTGCTCTCTGAGCATTACCCTGGGTATGTGGCCTGAAGTATGCTTGATAGGCTCAATGAAACTCTTTTGGAAAATCTGCCTTTCCCTTTCCTATTGGGTATCAATTTCCATTAACTTCTTGGTTAGGGGCGGGACCCAATGTCAACTTCTCTTTCTTAGTGCTCGGAAACTGTCTGGCCTAAGCCCTTGCCAGTCATGTGCATGCTGCCACAGTCTCAGTAATTTCAATGGTGTATTTGTTCTATTGTGTCTGGATGACACTGTTTCTGTGGGGTAATCCATCACCTCTGCATCTTAAAATCTTTCTTCCTCCTCTTCTACATAGAGGCTTGAAGAATAAATCCCATTTAGGGCAGAGTTCTCCAAAGTCTCTAACCCTCTACATTGTCTAATTGTGAGTCTCTATGTTAATTCCTATCTACTACAGGAAGAAGCTTCTCTGCTATGGGTCATGTAAGGCACTGGTATAGCAGTACGTCATTAGGTGTCATCTTACTGCTGTGCTCCTTTGGCAGAATAATAGTGGTAGGTTTTCTCATAGGCATATGGCCTATCTTGTCTCGGGTTTGTGGCCACATTAGCACTGTCAGGATGGGTTCGATCTCATGGAGCGCGCCATAAATCCAATCAAAAAGTGGTTGGTTTCTCCCATAATATTTGTGCCATTATTGCACCAATATATCTTGCAGACAGTTTACTGTTGTAGGTGACAGGGTTTGCATCTGGGTGATACTGATGATCACTTTTCTCTTTTTGTAGTGTTCAAAATACCTTCATGCACCGTGAACACTAGCTTGACTTCTCTGTTTGGTGACATAAGTAAGTGTTGTCTTCAGTAATAGGGCCTTTCTTTCAGGTTGTGGATAGCAACCACTAACCTGGCAGTAGCCTTGATGTTTGGAGTCCTTTAGCCAAGGACTCAACCAGATGATACCCCTTCCTGGCACTGGGGCTTTACTTGGTGGCATACAATGTCTAGTTGGGACATCATGCCTCTATTATTTGGTGACTCCATTTAGATTCCTTTAATATAGGTACAGATTTTAGGAAGATTCCACAATAGTAGGTTTCCTTATGGTTTCCCAAAAGGCCTATAAGTGTTAGTTTTCTCTCTCCCTCATTCCCTCCTTCAACCTGCTCTCCCAAGTCCTCTCCATATGCCATCTTCTTATTCTAGTTTCTTTCCTCTTTGTCTCTCGATAATACTATTTTCTTTTGTTTGTTTGTTTGTTTTTTATTTTCTACTTATATTTTCCAAGACATGGTTTCTCTGTGGACCTCCGGATGTCCTGGAACTTACTCTGTAGACCAGGCTGGCCTTGAGATTAAAGGTGTGTACCACCACTACCAAGCTTCATAACACTGTATTCTATTTCCCCTTCCTTGAGAGAATCTCTCTTGTCCTTAGTCCCTTTCTGGCTACCTAACTTCTGTGGTTATTCAGATTATAACAAATGTTTTGAAAACTTTAATGCTAACATCTGCATATAAGAGAAAACATACAATATTTTTCTTGTTGGGTCTGTATTACCTCATTCAGGATGATTTTTTTCTAGTACTATCCACATACCATGAATTTCATAATTTTATTTTTCTTAATAGCTGAATGATACTCCACATTGTGTGAATATACCACATTTATATTTCCCACTAACCAACTGATGGACATCTAGGCTATTTCCAATTAATAGCTATTATGAATGAAGCAGTGATGTACATGCATGGGCAAGGATCCCTATATAGGACATAGAATCTTTTGGGTATATGCCCAAGAGTGGTATAGTGAGATCTTGAAGTGGATATATTTTCAGCTTCCCGAGAAACTGCAATTTCGACATCTTCTTGGTGGGTTGTTTTTCCTTTGAAGAGTATGTCGTGTCCTTTCATGTCTCTTCTGACTAGTTTTAGTTTGAATTCAAATTTGTCAGATATAAAAATTGCTACATCTCACTGCTTTCTTAGGTACATTTGCTTGCAATACCTTTATCTATTGTTTCCCCAGAGGCGATATCTATTCTTGATAGTGAGGAGTGCTCCTTGAATGTAGCAGAAGGAAGGATTCTCTTTTCTAATCCAGTCTGTTATTCTGTGTCTTTTAATAGGGTAATTGAAACCATTAATAATTGTCAATTAATGCTGTTTATTGAGTCCTGTTTTTTTTTTTGTTATGGTGTAGGTTCCTCCCTTTTTATTTATTATTCTCAAATTAGTTATTTATTGTGTCTTCTCAGGTCTGATTGACCTCTTTAGACTGAAATCTTTCTTTTTAGTGTCTGCTTTAGGGCTGTATTGGTAGATAGAAATTGGTTAAACATTTAATGGAATTTTTCCTTGGTTGATTGTGATCGATAGTTTTCTGGGTATAGTAGTCTGGGATGTCATTTTTGTTTCTTATAGATTGTAGATTGCAGAACATCTTTACAGGATTTTTTTGGTCTTTCAAACTCTCCCTTTAAAAGTTGGATGTTATTCTTTTGGGTCTGTCTTTATATGTGACTTGGTTTTTTTTCTCCTCTAGCTTTTAATATCCTTTTGTTATTGTTGATTTTTTTAATACTCTGTGTTTTGATTATTATGTGTCCTGGAGAGTTTCTTTTCTGATCCAGTTTATTTCATGTGCTACACGATTCTTGTACCTTCATAGGTACCTGTTTATTTAGACTGGGAAATTTTTCATCTATGACTTTTAAAAAATATATTTCCTGTTCCTTTGACTAGGGTTCTTCTTCCTCTACTTCTATCATTCATAAGTTTTGTCTTTTCATGGTGTCATGATTTCCTGAATGTTTTGTGTTTGATGATTTTAGAGTTTGCTACTGACATTACTAAAAAGACTAGAGGACAAAAGGGACTTAAAAGCCATACAGTTGGGTGCCTGGGTGATAAAAATAAAAGTGAACAAACTAGTTTTCCTGGTGATGTCAGGTATGGAGATTTACAGATTACACAGAACCAGGGTCTCTTGATTCTTGGTTTATTGTCCATCACTGTAATGTCCTCTTATGGTCACAGCTAAGTAGAATGGTGGTCATTGTAATCAGCATTAGTAATGGTAAAGGTGACATGGACAATGACAGTCAGTGGTGGTTAAAATGTATTCATATTCCTTTTTGCTTTTGCTTGGCTTGAATCTTAGATTTGATTGAAGTTTCTTGTGTAATGCTTTACAGTACTTGATCCAATGGCAATGTAGCTGATATAATAATACATAGTTGTATTATTAAAGTTAACGATCTATTTATAAAAGCCAACAATTTGAAAGTCCACCAAATAGAAAATTAACTTTCGTGTGTGTGTGTGTGTGTGTGTGTGTGTGTGTGTGTGTAATAGGGTCTCACTATATCACCATGTATGGCCTGGGACTTACTATGTAGACCAGTTTGGCCTCTAACTCAGAAATCTGCCTGCCTATGCTTTCTGAGTGCCAGGATTAAATGCATCTTTCACCATGCCCAGACACACAAAAATATTTTCATGTTTTTAAAATGTTTTCCTCATTTATCGAATGTTACTGAGTGCTTTATATTTCTCTTATGCATTTCTAATTTACTGTTTGAATTGATTAACACTCTGCTATACTAGATAACACATTTCATTGGATTTAGAAGTTGACATTACTCTGTTTCTTTTTTTCTTAAGGATATTACTTTGGTGGAACAAATGTACTTCAAACCATCTCAGGTGGAAGGAGAAAAACTGTTTCAGAAAAGTATTAAGGAACGGCCAATCACGGTAAAAATCTCCACTAAAAACTTCTTTCCCTGAACTGAAGTAACAGTGTGTTGCCTATTGACTGTTCACAGAGGGTTAAAAACAGGTCCCTCGAACTTATTTTGAAGTGTCTTTGGGCATCTAAGCCAAAGCCTCATGGGTGTCTGGCTCCCTCAGTTCTCAGAAACCATTTTTTTGAGTAAAGCCCAACACCCTTTTCAGGGAGAAAGGTTATTAAGGGCTCTCTTGACTTATAAGTGCTTGAATACAGAAGGTAGCTTCAGATACAATGAAAAGTTATTAACCTCTAAGTAATCCTCCTTTCAATATACGGCTAGCTAGAAGAATTGCTGAAAGCAGTCAGGACAGTGGGTAGCAAGGGTCCAGAAGCAAAGCTTCTTTTTTGTCTACCGCTGGCAAAATGACTCTGGTATTTGAAGCAATCTCGAACATCTCTGATAATGTTCAGAGAACAATATGGGAAGTGTCTCCACTTAAAGTAAAAGTTGATACAAAGTAAAAGTAAATGAATTAGAAGTAAATCCACATTTATATAAGAAGACATAATGACAGGTTGCTTTACTTGAGAGTTTTAAAAATATGACCCATATATGCATATATATACATATATATATATTTCATTTAGTATAACATTCAGAAAACATATATTGTACAGAGCCTTTGTGTTCATGGAACCCTGGAACCTGTAAGCAATGAGGGTACTACAAGTGGTAGACCTGCTAAGACTTAGGGATGGCTTTTGGTTAGACTGTGTCTTTGGACTCCTTTTTACTAGCTGGATTTGTGTCAACTTGACACATCTCTAGAGTCCTCAGTTGAGGAAAGACCTCCACTAGATCCAGCTGTGGGGTGTTTTCTCAGTTTAGTGATCAATGGGGAGGGTCCAGCCCGTTGTGGGTGGTGCCATCCCTGGGTTGGTGGTCTTGGATTCTATAAGGAAGCAGGCTTAGCAATCCAGGGTAAGCAAGCCAGTAAGCAGCATCCTTCATGGTCTTTGCTCCTGCCTCCAGGATCCAGCCCTGCTTGGGTTCCTTCCCTGACTTTCTTTGGTGATGAACAGTGCCGGGTAAGTATAAGTTGAATAAACCCTCTGCTTCCCAACTTGTGTTTTGGTTATGCTGTGTCATCATAGCAATAGAAACCTTAAGTTAGGCACCTTTGCATGCACATGGCCTGCCTTAGTTACATCCTTGGATCTTTCTTGAGCTCATTTTTCACCTTGGATGATGTGTGATCTCATGTGCTAAGCATTTGAGAAGCAGTGATCATCGTTTTAATCACCACTGTTTTCCATCATCTGTGCAAATTCCAACACAGTGGCGGGAAAGGTGAATAACAACAGTTTAATGTGATTAAAGTAACTTGACATTGTAGGCCCCAAATGTTGTCATAAATCAGTGAGCCACATTTCCAGAACCGTTAATTTACATCAGGTGAAAGAAAAATTGGGAGTGCTTAGAGTCAGATTGTGTAGGTTTGAGGAAAGTTTTGCTGCTTCAAGTATGACCTTAGCCAAATTAACCAACTTGTCAAAGCCTCAGTTCCCTTATCCATAGAGAGTGGGGCTACAGACAGCTTCTACTTCATGGGATCTGTGCTTCTTCAATAGAGGAGGCCATGCTCATATGCAAGCACTTAGGAGCACAATGGCGGTTGCCGAGGCAGCTGTAATGCTGCGTGCTAACATGCTGGAATGGAGGCAGCCTCAAGAGGGGCAGATTAGGAGGGGCTTGGAGGACAGGCAGGCTGGACAGACTTCTGAAGCATGGAGGACGGTAGCTGGGGGGTTGTCACCACCCTCCTTTGAGCTGCTCTTCCTCTATTTTCAGTTTGGGTAGGTGGTGCTTCCATCCGTTCAGCCTCCAAACTTGAACCCCGTGAGACCACATGGGATAAGCCAGGAGCAGAGAAACACAATACAAAGGAAATGGTTGGCAATACCCAAAGCCATGGAACACAAAACACAATGGTTGATCACACGTGGACAGTGTGAAAGCAGAGTGCATAGCATGTAATCCTCAATGTATTTACTTTACCATTTCATGAAAAGGGAAAATAATATAAGGAACTCAATCAGGATCAAAGCTCTGCACAACTGATTCAGGACTTAGACTCAGTGCCATCAAGTTGAAAATACTAGGAAGGACAGCAAGTAGCCAAGAAGAGACTTGATACCCTATGAGAATATATAGGGGGACGTAATCCCCCTCAGGAACAGTCATAGGGGAGGGGAATAATGGGAAAATGGGGGGGGGGAGGAATGGGAGGATGCAAGGGATGGGATAAACATTGAAATGTAACAAGAATAAATTAATAAAAAAAAAAACAAAAAAATAAAAAGAAAATACTATTAATTATCTGTAACCTCACCAGTCAGTCACTATATAAAAATGTGAGCCCAGGGTTGGTGCTACATTATTTCATAAGCTCTTGATCCAGCTATTCCTTCTTGTGTAGCAAAGAAACAGTGTAGTATCTGGCACAGCATGGTATCCTTGATTATATCAAAGAACAAAATGGTATAATTGTACTGTAAAGCCACTCTTTGTAATTCAGACTTTTATTTAAGTCAGATCAGTTTCATCATTTGAGACAGCAAGGTTTTTAGGTTTTTAACTCCCAGTGGTCCATAATCCCAAATAATCTTTTAAAATAAAATTGACTAGTGAAATATATTCATGAATTGTTTTTTTCCCTTAGAATTTGGTGACATAGGCCAGGGAGAAATAATTTGCTGGCTTTCAGATTTTATTTTTATTAAATCAATTTAAACTTTTCTTTTGAAATTTGCAGAAAAAAATCCTTACCAGATGAGCTGACTCTCAGTCGTGCACTTACTATCCATTCTGTTGGTGGATAGGACATGCAGAATGGAAAGTAGACCTTGGAAGGACCAACAGGATGAGCCTTTTGTGCTTTTATTCTTCTGCAGCAAAGTATCTATGAAGAGCTCCCCGAGACTGCATCAAGCATCTTCCAAATGGATCATGAGGATATTCTGGATGCAGAGGAAGAGAACTTAGCATCCAAATCCCAGGAACAGCTAGAGATCATGCCACAAGAGGACTGGAACAAACCTGCGGAAACGGGCATGCCTGCAAGTGATGTAAAAACAACCAGGCAGTTATCATTACAAGTAAGCGAAGCAAAACACCACTGTTAGTGTTGGGAGCACTTAGAATTGCCAGAATCGGGGATGTGCAAATGTCAAGAAGTTCTCAGGCAAAGATCAAGGTATGGTGTATGTGGGGGTGGTGGTGGTGGTGGTGGTGATGAGGTGTTTGGCCTTACAAGGGGCATCAGAAGTGCAGAAAGAGATTTTGTGATTTTTTTTTTTTTTTTTTTTTTTTTTTTTTTTTTGCATTTCTTGGAAGGAAAGAGAGATTTTTAAGGTAAGAGGGCACCTGGGCTCTTTACACTCTGGCCACAAATCTTGTAGGTAACACCGGACAGGAAGCAGGCCTGGGTGAGCCCGGCAATGCTCATCCATTTGCCCATGTTTAGATTTATTTGAACTCTGGAGTTCTTTCCTGCTGTGCAAATGTTTGCCAAAATTTTATTCTTGTTTGTTTGTATCTTCTCCATGTCAGTTGTGATCCATGAACTTTAACCCTATATATGGGCCACATGCTTTATTTGTAGTGTCAATGGTTAGAAATGAGGAACAGTGTATACTCCAGTAGGCTAACACAAGACAGGGAGATGAGGTGACTTTCTGATGTAACTAATAAATACATCTAGATAAAAGAACGAGGCAGGACACTGGCTGCTCAGCCACTTGCCGGGAGAACACCAGCTGCAAACAGAGTCTGCACAGTCCCTGCCTTGTTGGCCACTCTCCTCCGAGAAGTTCTTTGCAAGATTAAGAGTCACTAGTGTTCTGAGCTAAGTCATTACCAACAGCAGAGGAAAAAAATGCAGAGATGTGACAGCAACCTGGTGAAGAAATGCCTGATACAACAGTCATAGAACTGGTTAGCTTTTTAGAAGAGAAATTGTAACAAGCCTGTAAAATAAGAAAGATCGTACATGGAAGAAAGTTTGAGATTCTTTACATCCACATGCACTACTGTGACTGATTCTTTGCCTCCAGAGTTCTAAAAACACATGAAAGCTAAAGGGCATGTCACAAATGACTACGAAAGTGGCATGTGGCTCTTGAAAGTTATTCCAAGTGGGTTGAGATGCAGGCATTGAGGCCCTTGTAGTGTTAAGAACAAAAAAGGTGATTTTCATGTTATTTTGGTGCAGCGGTTGTATGTGTTGGGGGACCACCCTGTCATCATGGATGAATAGTGTAATGACAGAAGAAAGCAGAGCTGCCTCAGCTTATTGAAAAGAAGACTGAGGTTTTTAAGTAAACAGATATATGACAGAGAGACGGAAGCCACTGAAGTCATACCTGACAAGGAAAGTGATCTTTAGTTTAGAAAGAAGAATTGGGTTTTTACAAAACCATTGACTCCTGAGATTTGTGAGGGATTTTAAGAGTTAAAAAAAAAAAAAGTTAACTCTGGTATCTGAGCAGGTTGGCTCAAGTAGGTGCCTTTCACCTGCTGCTGCTGCTGCTGCTGCTGCTGCTGCGCTGTTTGAGTAGCAGAGTGCTGCCCCTGCTGCTTGTCACTGTTGAGCAACAAAGACAGAACCTGCTTTGGAATGCAGAAGACAGGCAACTGCAAAACAACTGTAGGCTCCAAGGGTCCAGGTTTTGATTTCTGCAATCTCTGTGCTGTCCTGGCCTTGTAGGAGGCATTAGAATGATTAGAAACATTGTGCCTCAACCCGCCTTGTAACAGGAAGAGGTAACACTTTTTGTAGCACAGGTTCTCTATAGACAAACACGGAGGACCCACCATATTACTTCTCTTAGAATTTTATTAGAAGGACTATTATAAAAGTGGTAGGCATGTTGCTCGGAGTGTCTCAAGGCTTCTGGGCTCAGATTTTTCATAGGCACAGTTTCTTTCTCCCCATTAGTAGACACAGTGCGCTTGGCGTAATTCCCAGGCTATGCCTGTGTTGTTAAGCAAGGAGAGTGGCAGGGACACTTTGCTACTGCGAGATGCTATATAGATAACATTTGGTGTGTGACACACAGAAGGCTTAGGACAATAAGCAATTATTGCTTACTGTGGTCTGAATTGTAGCAATCCACACATAAATGCCTCCTGAGAGGTGTTGCAGGTGAGATGGTGTTAGAACCACTGGATGGATTGTCGGAAGTTACATATTCTTATTGTACATGATTTGGTCTGCAAAAGTCTCTAGTGGAGTGATACAGGATTGTGTCCAGTTTAGCATATCCTCAATAACATCGATGGAAATATGGAAGGCTGACTGATTGGATTTGCAGATAACATGTAAAATTTGGTTGCTTAGAGCTCAGATAAAATTTAATAGGCCAAAAGCTATGCTACGTTTTGCCTTTGGGTCTACCAACCAAGTATGAGATCAGATTTAGTAGCAAATATGAGCAACCTCAGGGCATTAAATTATCATGTTGTTTTGTCATAGGGAACGCAAATACAATTGCAGCTTATGTTGGGTGATGGGTGCCATAGGAGGATCATCTTTCACTTGGTTGATTGGATCATATGACAATGTCAAACATTGTGTTCATATCCGAGTATCCAGCCACAGCCGGGTCCCTGACAAATTAAACTGAAGAAGGGACAACAAAACACACCCCCTCAAAACCAGCCCGTGTAAGGTAGAGTTGAAGGGGACAGAGATGTTCACGTGAGGGGAAGCTGGTCCAAGGTAGTAAACAGATTCAAGTATTTGACTGTCTGCCATATGAAAGGGAGCTAGGTTGTACTCTAATGGTTTCTGAGGTCTGAATTTAGACTGGTAGATGACAGTTGTTAGACTCAGTAATAAAGAAACAAAACAGAAACATGAGTAAGTGCAAGTGTTTGGCAGAGAAAATGGCTGACTGTCTGTGTATCCATGTCTACTGTTCCTGACCTTGTTCAAGCAGATGACCAAAACTTGTAGAGATGCTGTAGAGGTGAGAACGGAATGCTCTGCTTGCATGATTTGCTAATTCCTCATCTAAGAAGCTTTACTGAATTAAGTCCAAATCCTGCAGCTAACTGTAGTAACCTCCCTTTACCAAGCCATCTCCGACTTATCCAACTACACCTGCCTTTGCTGGGAAAGCCTCCCTGCTTCCTCCATCAAATCTAGCCTCACAGGCCAGAGAGATGAGCTCAGTTCAGCAGTTAAGAGCACTGGCTGATCTTCCAGAGGACTCAGGTTCAATTCCCACCACCTACATAGCAACTCACACCTGTCTACAACTGCTGTTCCAGGGCATCTGACACCTCACATAGATGTACATGCAGTCAAAACACCAATGTACACAAAATAAAAACAAATTATTTTTAAAAACGGTTTCAAAACAAAAGCACAGAGCAACCCAAGAAGAAAACTGTATGTGAATTATTGCAACAATATACTTAAAAAAATTTCTAGGAAATATGGAAAAACAAAATTTTCAACATATAACATTAACAGGCAACTGTTTGTGAGCAGAATGTACTTTGGTTTGCCCAGCAATAGAAATATAAAATGTACAGCTTGTAAACATCACTCAAAATTATACTGTAAAGCATTAAAGCACCTTTTAGCTGAGAGTCTTGCCAAACTTTCAGAAACTAAGCTCAGGTTCTATTAAAACACCAAATCAAGATGAGGGAGGAAGAAAACATCCATCAAGAAGAGTAGGAGGGGAGATGGCTCAGGCTGTAATCCCCGTAACTCACATACATCCTGGGTGGATGCTGTGTATATGTATCTGTTCTTTGTTTCATTCTTTCTTTTTATATCTCAAGAGCCATCTCCTCTCTCCTCCCTCTTCTTCCCTCACTTCCTTCTCCTGCTTCCCTTCTGCCCCACCCCCAACTCACTCCTCCATTTCTCTTCAGAAAAGGGCAGGCCTCCCATGGGTACAAGCCAACCACGGCACATCAAGTTTCAGTAAGACTAGGCACTTTCCATCATATTGAAGCTGAATGAGGCAACCCAGTAGGAGGAAAGGGTCCCTGAAACAGATAAAAGCACCAGAGACAGCCGCTGATCCCATTGTTAGGAGTCCCACAAGAACACCCAGCTATGCAACTGTAACATATTTGTGGAGGACCTAGGCTCCATGGTTGATGGTTCAGTGAATTTCAGCCTCAGAAGAAGAATATGGGATCCCTGGAGCAATCTTGCTAGCAAGACTAACTGAAATGATGAGCTGTAGCTTCAACCAAGAGACTGTACCCCAATGAGTGAAGAGGAAAGTGATGGAGGATGCTCTCAGCACCAGCCTTGGACCCCCGCATGCACACAAAACCACACATGAATATACATATGCATACATGCAGGAAAAAAAAAGAGTAGATTGGGTTGGGGCAAAGCTTAATGATAGAATGTTTGCTTAGTGTGTCTTGAGACCCAGGGTTCATATTGTGTTTTTTCTTTAACAATTTAAGGCAATAGACTAAAAAAATGTAAACAAGATACTGACATTTTTTATTTTCATCAATATATGTACATAAAATTAGGAATGGTTTAGAAACAGTAACTTACCTTTAGTATTTGTATTCTTATATACACATGGAAATTGGAAGTATAAATATGACATAGTATTAAATATGTGAGAAAGGTCGAACTGTCCGTAGTCCAACTTTATTTAATAGCATGCTTTATATGTTCTTAAAGGGGAGATCTCCAGAATTCTTGCAAATCAGAGGAAGAGAAGTTGTACGAACCTGGAGAAGTAGCCCAGTCGTTAAGCCCTCGATACCAACAAAGTCTGTAAGATCTCAGGAGGATAAAAAACTAGAGAAAAAGTAACTTCCTTAAATTTGTATATTTTGTTTATTTTAAAATATTTATTTTTATTTTATATGTATGAGTGTTGGTTTGCATACATGTATGGACACCAAACATGTGCCTGGTATCTGGAGAGGCCAGAAGAGGGCATTGGAACTCTTGGAACTGGAGTTAGAGGTGGTGTGGGTGCTGGAATCTAGTCCTCCTCAGGGGCAGCAAGTGCTGTTAATAGCTGAGCTGTCTCCCCAACCACTTTACACATTTTATTATCCAAAGACTAGTCATCTGGTAGCTTGATATGTAAAAGTACATTTTTTAAGGGAAAAAATGTCTCATTGTCTCATGGAAGGATCTAAGTGGAAACGTCTCAAAGGAAGAGTTGGTGGTAGGTTTTCTATGGGGGATGGGCAGGCTTCCCTCCACGCTTTCTGTGTCCTGGAGAAAAGAGACAACATGCTGGAGATGTTGCTTTGCTCACAGTTTGATTAAATGATTTTATTATATTGTTTAATCTTACTATAATAAAATAAAAACCCAACTAAAATGGTGCTGTGCTAATCAGCTTAATAATTTAGGTTTCTCTGTACTGTCCATTAAAGGCTGGACTTTTAATGACACTTCTTTTATTATTATTGAGAAAAAATTTCATACAATATATTTGGTCATGTTTTCCCCTCTCCCGAGTTGGCTCTTTGATCCTCCTCACCTCCCTGTACACATAAATTTATATTCTTTCTTCCTCTCTTTAAAACACAAATGAACAGAACCACAAAATGAAAAGCAAGAAACACACACACACACACACACACACACACACACACACACACACTATAAAACCAAAAGGTATGATCAAAAGACCAATAGGACAAAAATTGCACAAAACAAAATGAGACAAATGGTCTACAAAAATACCATTTAACAGTGTTTCTTTATTATACTTGCGTTTGAATAGTGTCAATGCAGATTATAGTTTACCTTTTGCCACTCAACCTTGTTGGAACTGGTTTTCTCTTCATTTCCCCACTTTTAAAAATATGGGCTGCTTTATTCTAGATTGTCCTCCACTCACCTCTTTATAGATGTTTAAAGAAACTTTAATTACTGGCTGCTGTTGTTGCTTTGGAAACTGGGATGGTCTGAAAGTGGAAGACAACCTGTTTTATTTTCTTTAACTGCTGCCTTAAACTTTGTAAATGGACATCGCTCACAATTTAGTAGCTGGGAGTAGATTCATGAGTGCAGAATTCCAAAGCTGATGAAACAGTGCAATTGGCATCTAAGTGACCCTGTGCATGCCATTGCTTATCTGCATTGCTTTAAGCTCATTTAGTTAGCAAGATTATGTATTAAAACAAACATTGACAGCAGGCAACAAGTATTTTACCTTCAATAAATAGTTACTGTCAGATTACCAATGAAGCAGAAACTTCTTGATTTTCTTTTTCTTTTTTTTTTTTTGCCCCTAAAAATCCTTGCATTTAGTGCATTAAGCAAAGTAGTGTGGCCACACACAGAGTCAGGGTCTTTTCTTTTTTATGTCTTAGTGTTTCAAAGAATGACAAATAGTCCTGCTTAAAGAGAGTGTGCTGTAAAAACACATGGGCTTTCTTGAGAATGCCAAAAATATTTGTAGATCTTACTGATATCTATTTGCTATTTTAATCCATGAAAGCTGATTTTTAGAAATTTCCATTATAGAGAAACTAGACTGAAGTGCAGGGGAAGGAAAAAACGACATGTAAAGTGGTTACTTTGTAAAGGAGAATATTGGAAAAATATTGCCAAAAGGTTTTAATATACCGGTTCTTTGTTTTTAACCAACCCATCTTTTCTCGCCAGTGCTAGCCCTCAAAGTAAGTGATTGCCCTGGGGACTCACTTATTGCTGTTTAGTTCAGTATACCAAGAGAGATTCAGTTGCTAATCTGATATATATATATATATATATATATATATATATATATATATATATATATATATATATATATAAAAAATCAGTAGTGTGATCTGAAGCATACTCTACTAGCCAAGACCTGTCATAAGCAGGGTGGCAGTTCCAGTGAACTTGACATGGGAGCTTACATTTTTGTTACTTTCCCTGCTTCCTTTCTCCCCATCTCTAACTTCCCCCTTCTCTCCATTTTACAGTAAGGGAGAACCGAAAGCCCTGCACTCCTGGACACTGCTTTTCACTCTCCCAGTTAGAGTTCTTGTCTCAGACCTTTCACTGGTTTTAGATTTACTTCTTTTTCTTCCTTGCACTGTTCACAAGTGTTATGCCTTGTCCCTGCTGATCTATGCTATTCAGGAAAGGTCATAGACTTTTGTGTGTGTGGCTGAATATGCATGTAGTATACCTAGCAAATGGATAAATGCTACATAATGAATTTCAGTAACAATAAAAATAAAATGAGTAATTCTATAGTCTGTGTATATTCATTTTATCCATTCCTTTTCTAAAGATGTTTAGAAAAGTTGACAATATAATTTGCAAGCTCAAGAACTAGGATTCTGATACTGTCCCAGACAATTCCAAAATGTATATTCTCTATATTATGCTACTAGTTGAGGTTTTCTAGAGACATGGACCAGTATACAGAGCAGCACTTGACCACTGGGAAAAGGATCAAAATAAGACAAGACAAAACGAACAAGCAAACAACCCCCAAAACACAAGACCAATACAACGCTTGGGAAAAACCACATAAAATACAACCCCCACACCTCAAAATCAAACGGGTAGAGAATAAGGCAGAAAATGAAGGGGAAAAAACTCTGCAGAAGCATCTGTCATCAAGGCGTTGTCTGAAGGATGTTTAGACATGATCAGAAGGGCACACAGCACTCTGTCTTTGTGTCTTGTCCTTCAAGCTGAAACAGTTGACATCTGCTATGTGAGAGGCTGTTCTAAATGCACTTACTTTTTTAAAGCCAAGACTTATGGGCAAATGAGAATTTTAAAAGTATTTAAATGCAGGCAGTCCAACCCCAGAACCACACTCTTGCGTTCTAAAAGTCAGGCAAGATGCTAGATGCCTTTAAACTTGAGAGCAGCTAGTCAGGTGGAGAGAGCAGCAGAGGCACTGTGCTGAGTGAAGGAGCGAGGATGGATTGCAGGTGGGAAAAGACAGCAGAGTGCCCAGCTCGCCTGATAAAGCCTTGTCTTTGAGGAGGACGATGTCTGAAGTGTGCTGGTAATGAGATGTGCTTGGATCCCACCCAGCAGCTGCTGATTCGGGGACCTAGCCAAACTAGGCCTGTTCCAAAGAAAGGGTGATCTCTCACTACAGAATTACTATGAGGGTTAGAATGAGAGTTAGAAAGCACCCAGCACACAGCCTGGCACACATTAGGTGCTTCAAAAGGTTGATTGGATGACTTCTTTGCTCCTTTGGAGAGAGGCTCATTTAAGGAAAGGGAAGGGGTGTGATACCCAAAGACATAGTGCTTCACTGCTAAGTCTCCGTAGTATGGGTATTGTTATATTGTTTCTTCAGCAGAGGAAGAAACCTGAGACTGAGTTACAGAATTCAAGAGAGGAGAGACCATTGGAGGAATGAGGATTTTGCTTTAGACCCAGTTATTGTGTGGTGTGTGTAAGACATGTTGCTTGGTGTGAAGCTCTGGGAATTTCCCAACGCTACAATATTAAATTTATGATAAACCATCATTATAGTTTAGTGTCTGATCTCTGTACTTCACTGTTCTTTTTAGAGCCTGAACTGAACTTTCAGGGTCAGTCTATTTCTTACCTAACACCCATAAAATGATGAAAGATACTCACTTTACTTCCCGTTACAGAATTCCACAAGCTCATCCCATTCCTCATCTTCATGACCTGTGCACCAAAGTCCCAGCTGTGGAGTTGCCTGTGGATCTGCACCTGGCTTCTCGAGTGTGTCACACTTCTGACAAGAAAGGTCACAAGGCCATGCTTGGAGTGTTGGGGTCATCTATTTTAGGTGATTGCTGTATAGATGAACAGAGAGATAGGTAAGAGTTTTCTGGTTATTTTGTTTTATACTATCAAAAATATTCAAAGACATGGAGAAAATGAGAGAGAGAGAGAGAGAGAGAGAGAGAGAGAGAGAGAGAGAGAGAGAGAGAGAGAGAGAGAGAGAGGCTTCATCAATGGCAGAGCCCTTATGGTATAGCCTTTACAATGGTTTCTTTGGAAAATAAGTTTTCAGCACATGAACATTGAGAGTCACAGTCATCCATAGCAGTAACTTTTCATAAGGAAATTTGAGCCATCAACTCAGTTCTATAAGAGTATTACATAGATTATTTCATTTTTTAACTTTATGGCAACTCTGGGATACAAATGTGGAAACTGAGACTCATGAAAGTTAAGCAGTTTATCTCATTTTATGCTGTTAAAAGAAGCTCAGTTTGGGGAGGAGAGCTGGAGAGGGTGTTTGAGCCAGAGTCCACTATCATTCTTTGGTCCTAGACAGTGTATAGAAGCCAAGGTTTTGGAGTCCACTCCAGGTCTCTGTGTGTTTCCCTTCCTCTGGAATCCACACATTGTTCTGCGAACAGTGTTTGATCCACAGTGTCCTCAGAAGAGCAAAGGGGCAGAGAGCTGATGTTTGCACAGTAGCATCAACATTCTGAGCACAGTGGTGCCTGCTTTTGCATATGTTTTCTATTTAGAATTTTCTACTGTTAAGGGAGAAGTCAGGATTTCCATTTTATTCATCAAGAAATTTAGGCTTCATGATATCAAGTTACTTGCCAAAGTTATCTCTGACTAGTGAATGGAATCCAGGATTGCCTAACTCAGTTTTATCCTCAAACATTTTCCCATCCTTTTGCCCATGTTTTATATATATATTTGACTTTTTTGTCATAATCACCCCTCCTGATTAAAATTTAACACTCTAGATATGCTGTGTATCTGCATTCCTATACTCATAAATATAAAGAAAAATAGTTTCTCATCCTACCCTCCTCATACTCAGAGTGTGCGTTTTCACCTCCATGGAGTCAGTGTCTCCTGTCCACCAGCAGCACTTGCTCTAGTCTCCTACCTTTAAAAAGATTAGGGAGGACTCAGAAAAACTCCATTACCCACATTAAGAATAATAAAAAATTAAATATTAAATTAAATCTAGTCCTTTTCAGAATTAAGTTTATTCCAGACATACAAGAGTAAGAATGTAAAAGATCACATCTCACTGTATTCACACATTACTTTACTCTTTGCATTGTGCATTCTGAACCCTTTCCTCAGATTAACTTTTAGTATAAGTTGGAGCACTGTATGCATTCTTTCACAGTTTACAAGTCATCCATTTTTTCCTGGTTTTCAGCAACCAGAATGAATTTTAATTTGACTCCTTGAAAGAAAGAATCCAAACCAGTATAATACTTAATTCTTTTTTTTTTTTTTAGAAGTCTAACTTTATTATTAACTACAATCATTTCCATGGTCCCAGTCACAGAGAGCTAAATTCATATATATGTCTGTATGCAGAGAAAGAACATTTATAACCAATGTTTATATCTGTCCAGAATCATTATGGATAAGAAAGTATTTAGAAAGGCAACCGAAGACGTAACAGTTAAAAGGCATTTGCGTGGATTAGGTTTTGTTGTGGTTCCCTGCTTTGACAGTGAGATGGAACTGTATCTGTAAAATGGTCATTCCCTATGCTTGAGCTGTTTACAAAAGCGCCAACATCATACTTAATTCTTATCGAAACATAATGTATTTTCAGGATGCATATGCCAACACAACATAGATCTGAAGCCTCTTAGTTTTGTCAAGTCAGCGATAACTTTTTGAAAATCAATGTGTGGGGTTTGGAAATTTAGGAATTGTTTCATCATCTCTAATGAACAATAATAGCCTAAATCTGGGAGTACAAAATAATGACTGTGTAGAATCTAGTAGGCACGAGATTCCATCAGTGTAAAATAAGACTGTGTAGAATCTAGTAGGTGCGAGACTCTACTTTCTTTTTCCTTTAGTCCTGAAGACGGAACTCAGACCTGGAGCATGCCAGGCAAGTTCTGTGCCACTGAGCTACACAACCAAACTCTATAGTTTCCAGGCATTTCCATGCATACTCCAGAGGCCAAGCATCCTTTTGAGTACTTACAGCTTGTATTATTCAGTGTTAAAAATGCTGCTTTCTTTCCAATTCTAAGTTTTTCTTTTTCCAAGAGAGTAAGTAAATGCTCTGTTTGATACTGCAATTCCTGGCAATTTGTTCCTAAGTACCAAATAAGAAGTTAACTTAAAAACTGAATATTTAATTCTCTAGCATCCGTATCTTGAGAATTATCTTACTAAACATAGCTTTACCATTTCAAAACATGTCTGTCTGCGGAGCCTACAAGTTGAGGGAAATGTGTAATCTTTCCTGCTCTAATAAGAATTCTGAGGAAAGGTGGCTGTAAGCACAAATCCTCTCACCTAGTGGATTTGCTTTTGCTGTAGTAAGAGCACTGAACTCTCAATCATTATATGTCTAGTTAAGAAGCCTTAGTGCTTTGCTAATTCTACAATAGCAATTGTTATTTCTGGAAAATACCAAGAATATTTTAACAGGATATGCACTAATGTTTGTTCAAAAATAGCCAAGGTACTAGTCAAATGTACATGTATAAAACTGTTAAATATTCCAAGGAGTGGAATAGCTGGGTCTTGCAAAAGCCCTATTCCCAATTTTTTGATATAGCACCAGATAGATTTCCAAAGTGGTTGTACTAGTTTGCATTCCCACCAGCAATGAAGGAGTGTTCCTCTCTCTCCACATCCTCGCCAGCATGTGGTGTCACTTGAATTTTTGATCTTTGCCATTCTGATAGGTGTAAGATGGAATCTCAGAGTTGTTTTGATTTGCATTTCCCTGATGACTAAGGAGGTTGAGCATTTCTTTAAGTGTTTCTCAGCCATTCAATATTCTGTTGAGAATTCTTGTTTAGTTCTGAGCTCCATTTCTCAATGGGGTTATTTGGTTTGGTGGTGTTTAATTTCTTGAGTTCTTTATATATTTTGGATATTAGACCTTTGTCAGATGTAGGGTTGGTGAAGATCTTTTCCCAGTCTGTAGGCTGTCACTTCTTGGAATATACCCAGAAGATGCTCCACCACACATCAAGAAGATTTGTTCAACCATGTTCATAGCAGTCTTATTCATAATAGCCAGAACCTGGAAACAGCCTAAGTGTCCCTCAGTAGAAGAATGGATAAAGAAATTGTGGTACATTTACACTATGAAATACTACTCAGCTCTTAAAAACAAGGAATCCCCAAAATTTGTGGACAAATGGACTGAACTAAAAAATAATCATAATGAGTGAGTTAACCCAGAAGCAGAAAGAGTCAAATGGTATATACTCACTTATATCTGGACACTAGCCCAAGGGGCATGTCCCAAGAATGTCTTCACTTACCAGGAAAGTGGGACAGAGGGGAGGATATCCTATTGGGACTGTAGGTGAGAGAAGCATGGGTGAATGGGGAAATAGAAGAATCCAGAGGGTCCTAGAAACCTACAAGAAGAACATTATGATGGGCAGATCTGGGCCCAGGGGTCCTGCTCAAACTATGGCACCAGCCAAGGACAATGCATGCAGTAAACTTTGAACCCC
This sequence comes from Acomys russatus, assembly GCF_903995435.1. Taxonomy (NCBI): domain Eukaryota; kingdom Metazoa; phylum Chordata; class Mammalia; order Rodentia; family Muridae; genus Acomys; species Acomys russatus. The sequence continues at coordinate 68,813,111 of NC_067137.1, forward strand.
TACCCAGATCTACCCAAAGGACAGGAAATTCTTCACAGTTGAGTGGAGAGTGGGTTCTGACTTTCACACGAACTCTGGTGTCCCATATTTGACCATGTCCTTTGGATGGGGTGACCTGGTGGCACTCAGAGGAGGGATAGCAGGCTACCAAGAAGAGACTTGATACCCTATGAGCATATACAAGGGAAAGAGGTCCCCTCAGTCACAATCATAGGGGAAGGGAGTAAGGGGAAAATGGGAGGGAAGGAGGAATGGGATAACAATTTATATATAATATGAATAAATTAATAAAATATATTTTAAAAACGGTTAAATATTTCACACTGAATCTTCTACTTTAAGATGAATTTTGCATTTTGTGGAGATATTTATCGACATTTACTTAGCTGTCCTAGTGTGGACTTGCTACATTTGAGTGCTGTGGTTTAAACCTAGGGCCTTGTGCATGCTGGGTGACTGTTCTCCCTCTGAGTTATGCCTCTCAGCTTTGGTATGGACTTTTGCTGTTCTTTTAGAGGCGATCCATCTCTATGAAATCCAGGCTGGCCTAAAACTTTAGATATACTCCAGGCCAATTTCAAAGTTGTAGCAATCTTCCTGAATTGAGCCTGTGAAGCAGGAGAAAAATCATTGAAACCATTGAGACGTTTGCATTTTTTAGTAGGTTAGTATGCAGCTGTTGAGACATTGCTTGTCAATACATGTACTGAAATAACAAATGACATTCTATAGTGTCACCCACGCTAGATTATGTGTGAACAGTAAATTTGTTTAATATATTCTCTAATATACCAAGTTCTGGTGGTATTTATGAAAACTCATGGCACTGTTCAATCTCTTGCCATCCTTTTAAGTGTAGCTTGATTTTTGTAAACTGGCACCCCTCACATCATCTGGTGAGGAAACAAACAACCACACAGATAAGATACTCACTTGGAAGTGTGCGCGCACACACACATATACACACACACAGACACACACACAGTTCAATCCTTATGCATATATATGTGTGCACACATATATATTGAATATGTGGATATGTATGTCTGCACACATATACATATGTGTATATATATGTATATGCACAGACATATTATACATTATATGTATATATATATACACACACACATGTATATATGTATGGGGATTTAACCCAGGGCCTATTGCATGCTAGGAAATCACTATTGTTTATGTCATTTACCTAAAAACAATCTTTTGGGCTAGAGAGGTGGCTCAGCAATTAAGAGCACTGATTGCATCTCTGGAGGATCAGGGTTCAGATCCCAGCATCCACATGGCAGTTCAATTGTCTGTATCTCCAGTTGCAGGAGCTGTGGTACCTTCAGGCTTCTTCGGACACCAGGCATGCAAGTGGTGCACAAACACGCATGCAGGCAAAAAGCCCATTCTTAGAAAATAAAATAAAAAATTTAAAAACCAAACATCTTTTGTTGTTTTAAAACCTACATTTGGTAAGGTTGAACATTTTCTATGTGTTTTATAGCTAATCAGTTCTCCTTTTGAAAATTGTAACCTCGCTGTCTTGGAGTTGTTATTATCCTTTTTGACTTGTAAATGGTTGTTTTATGCTTTCCACATATACTGAAGGCATTTTAAAAAACTTGACTCTTCAATTATGTCTATGGTGTTTTATGGAATACAGAAGTTTTGATTTGTATACAGTAAAACTTCTGTGGAATGGGGGTCAGTACAGGGCCATGTACAGTAGTTCAGGCTAGCTTGGAACTTACTGTGTAGCTGGGGTAGCCTCCAATTCATTATGATCTTTCTACCTCAGCCTACTGAGTGTTGAGACTCAAGGCAGGAGTCCACACCCTGATCTCTAGCACACCTTTCTTTAAGTGTTTTAGCCTTGGTGTCATTAACATAAAAGAGATTTTTACACTTACATTTAAATGCTTTATACTACCTTTCCTGAGAAAAATTACCCCACCCATCTATAATTTATTCTGTAATCATTTAAATAACCTCTTCTTTTCTCACTGATTTGGAATTACAACTGAGTTAGCTTTTTCGCTGTTACTCTACAAGATACCTGAGAATGGGCACTCACAAAAGGCTTATTTGGTGCTCAATAGGGGAGATTAAAGGAAATTATGCCAGCTTCTGCTCAGCTCTCAGGATGGACTGGCAAAAAATAGAATCACAAAAGGCAGGAACATGGGCGTGAGAGATCCCGGGGTAGGAAAGGAAGCCCTGATCGTGTCTGCCTCCACCTTTATATTGTTACCTTTGTCCATTGCTGTGACAAGAGTTGAAATGAAAACCCAAAGAAGGAAGTAATTGTTTTGGATCATGGTTTGAGGACATGCAGTGTGCCCTGGTTAAGAAAAACATGGCAGACTTCAAGGAGGTGGCAACATTTACCTGGGGGTCCTGACATCTGGGAGGCAAGGAGGTGCATGGCTGGGCTTAGCTCTCTTTCTCTCGTGTTCATTTTATTCATTCTGGGATCCCAGCCCTTGGATCCACATTCAGGATAGATTTCTCCCCTCAGGCTTGTCAAGGAATGTCTCCCGGGTGATTCCAAATGCAGTTAGTTTGAGGCTGAAGATGGACTCTTCACTTTCTCCTAGCATCACCACAAGGAAGACCAAGCTCTTAGCACGTTATTCTTGCAGAGCACATCGATGCTAGCCAAGCCATGGCACTGCCTTTATATTTTAGGGTCCGTGATTTTGAGTCTGTTTCTGGACACTTGCTCTATTTCACTGGTTTGTTGATGCAAAACTATTTTGTTGGCTTACATGAGTCCAAAAAGAGATGGTAGCAGAAGCGCTGCCCTGCAAACATTGGCTGACCTCAACCAATTGTCCCCGTTGCCAGTTTCCTGATGCAGAGAGATGCTTAGGGCATGAATTTCAGAACCTTTAACTAACTTGGCTTCAGATCACAAATTATTGGTAATTTCTGTAGATAGATCATTAGTATCACTCATCAAAACAGTAGCACTAACAAAAGGCTAAAGGGTTATAGTTAAATGCCTATTTTTATAATTTGTTAAAAATTAATATTTTAATGACTACATAAAATATAAAAGAACATTAAACAAGGAAAATAATTGTATAAAATCTTGCCATTCAGAAATGATAATTGCATGTTAATTTTTATTTCCTTCTCTGCATGTGACTATGAGTTCTTAGTGTGTCTATGCATCTATGTGCAACTGCATGTGTGGGGGCATATATGTGCCTATATAGGGGGCATGCATGTGCACATATATGTAGATACCAGAGGAAATTCTTAGACATCCTTCCTCATACACCATCTACCATCTTTTTTGACACAGTTATTGACTTGGAACTCAATGAGTAGACTGGTCTGGCTGGCCAGTGAGCCCCAGCGATATACCTGTGTCTACCTCCCTAGTATTTAAGGGCAGGCCACCATTCCCAGCTTTAAGAATTCACTTAAATTTTTTAGAATTATAATATAATTATATAATTTCCCTCTTTCCTTCTCTTACTCCAAGCTGTCCCATATACACTTCTATCCCCTGCTCTTCCAGAGAAACCATGTTTGGTTCCCAGCACCCACTTCTGGTGGCTGACAACCATCTGTAACTTTAACTGCAGAAAAGCAGACACCTTTGTCTAGCCTCTGCAGACACCTGAACACATGTGCCATATAGATACAGACAGAAATACATGTGCATCAATAAAAACAAAATCTTCAGAAACAACAAATCACAAGAAAACAACCAATCAACCAACCAACCAAATATCTTCAGAAACATTATTCGTGTCTTCATTTTGCAGTGGCACTTAGAACAAGTGGTTACTTTTCTGCGAAGCTGGTTTCCATTGCTCCTGGGAATCCACACCGAGCTCTTTGTCTGCTTCTCTGGCATGCCCCTATCACCTGACGTTTAAAATCTTATTTTCATTTGTGTGTGTTTATTCATACGTGCACACACACACACACACACACACACACATACACCACACACCTCTCTCTCTCTGCCTCTCTGTCTCTCTCTCTGTCTCTCTCTCTGTCCTCTCTCTCTCTCTCTCTCTCTCTCTCTCTCTCTCTCTCTCTCTCTCTCTCTCTGTATGTGTGCATGTGCTCACATGAATGCAGGTATGTGCAGAAGCCAGAAGTGTTGGATCTTCTTGGAGTGCTGGAAACTGACCTTGGGAACTTTGTAAGAACTCGCTAGCCATCTTTCCAGTCCCTGTCTCCATTCTTGTCTCCTCCCTCTTGATGTGAGTGTCCAGGGCTTAAACTGTGGCCTCTTTTCACATCTGCTTATACTCTCAAAGTGAGCTTCTCAAGGTCCATGGCTTGAAATGGCATCTGCATGCTGATGAGTATTAATTATTCAGGTGAGTGCATAGCGATGCTCTTCATGGCGCTTTGTATATCACTGCACATCACCCACATTTAGGATGGTTCTTTCCACCCCAATTAGCCCAGTCTAGAAACTCTCACTGGCATCCTGGAAGTTTGTCTCCTAGGTGATTCTAGATGCTAGTAAGTTGACAATCAGTATCTAACATCCCACTTGTTCCTGTTACTTACTTTTAATATGAGATAAGAACTTGAATCCAGCCTGTGGTTTTATTGGCATGTAATTTACTACTCCCCTCCCAGATTCTTATAGGAGTTTATATTTCACCAGCATAACATTTGGGGGTGGACTGCTTTATAATGAACTTTTCCTTGTTCGTACAAAGCCCTCCTGAAATGCTACTATATCTCTTCAATTGAGGATTTTCCTATTTTGTTTGACTAATGTTTACATTGTATTTATCTTATGCTTTTCTTTATAAACACCAAGTAGCTATAGACTGGATCCTAATTTTGTATTCTTCATGTATATCTCTTGTTTGCTTATATTAATCTCTCAAACTTCTGCTCATCAGTGCTTTCGTGTTTTGAGGTACGATGTTTAAACATCACAATCCGCACTTCAGCAGTCACAGGAGGATTTGTCTTAGTCACTTAAGGGAAGTGTATGGCTTCATTTGATTACCCGTTTCATCCCCTGTAGACCATAATGAATCTTTCAAAGATATTTTTGTTTCCCCTTGACGTTATTCATTTGGCTCCTTGACTTTATTTCTTTTTTCTAGGTTCTCATAACAGAACTACTATTGTATTTTTCTGTGTGCTCACATTTGAAGGAAGACTGAAGAAAGGACTTTTCTGGCTACCCAAAATAATACAGATCAGGTTTCTTTGACAGTACATTGTTCAGTTTGGAAGTACTAAAATCCTACTGTGAGATTTTAAGTAGAATAATCAGAGCTAAAGGTTTATAGTCCCCTTATTCAGAATACTGAAATATTGGGGAAAAAGGAAACAGGATCTGAAAACTTAACATTTTCCCCTCAGTGATTGTTGAGACTATATTAAAAATGATCTTTTCCATTGGATTATATATATCATAACAGTTGTTATAGGCTTCTCCGTGAACACATATATTGCATATATTTTATAAGAATGACACTTCACTAATTTGAAAGCTACTACTCCTTTGAAGAGACATGAAGTGTAGTGTGTTGAGAGAGATGTTTAATTATCTTAGCATTATTATCTCTACATTATATGACTTACAAATGAGCTGTATGAAGAATGCTTATACTTGGGAGATTTCATCCAACTCCTTTAAGTAAGTTAGTGATATTTGGTAGGAAAATAGGAAATTATGCAATGGAGATGAAGAGAGTTGTCTGTAGTAACAAGTATGCAGTATATAAAATATTTTATTTTCCAAATGAAGAAACTGCACCATGGCATTTAGGAAGCTGGTTCATATGTACATAGCTGGTAAAAGCTAGGATTCAGACTCAGGTGGCCCTTGAATCTTGGTGGGGTTTTTATTGTATCTCATTGCCTCATGCACCTGTGCCTCTCTGTTCTCTTTATGCTTTGTCCTGAACACTCATTCTCACCGTGAGTCCCTTGTTGCATAGGAAAAAGCATGCCTACTCACCCTTGGTGGTTCACATTTGTTCCATTGCCATCTAATATTGGAATCAGATTGTTTGCCTATAGTGTGGTAGGGGATTGTATCTTAATTCTTTTTTCATTTACTACTTTTTTATTTATATATTCATTCATATCCCCGTCATAGCTCCTTCCCTCTTCTCCTCTCAGTCCCACTCTCCCTCCCTCCCCCATCTCTCTATCCCTTAGTCCTCAGATAAGGGGAGCCCCCACTACTAACCCACACCAACACATCATATCGAACCAGGACTGAGCACATCTTCTTCCCCTGTGGCCTGATGAGGCAGGGGGAAGTGACTGAAAAGGTACAGAGTCCCTGTCAGAGATAGCCCCTGCTCCCGTTTCTAGGGGACCTATATGAAGACCAAGCTGCCCATTAGGTACATATGTATAGGGGCCCTAGGTCAAGTCCATACATGGTCCTTGGTTGGTGCATCAGTTTCCACAAGCCCAACCTGGCCCCAAGGTTAGCTGACTCTGTTGGACCTCTTGTGGAGCTTCTGTCCCCTCTTTCTTGGTCCTTCTAATTTTCACCTTATTCTTCCACAAGACTGCCTGCGCTCTTCCCAGTGTTTGGCTGTGAGTTTCAGCATCTGTTTCAATCCACTGTTGGATGGAGTCTCTCAGAGGACAGTTATGCTAGTCTCCTGTCTGCAGGCATAGTAGAGCGTCATTAATAGTGTCAGGGGTTGGTTCTCTTGCCTGGGGTGGGTCTCAGGTTGAGCCAGGCAATGGTTGGACATTCCGTCCATCTCTGCTCTATCTTTATCCCTACACATCTTGTAGGCAGGGAAAGTTTTGGGTTGAAGTTGTGAGTGGGTTGGTGTTTCCCTCCCTCCACGAGGGTCCAGTCTAGTCAGAGGGTGTCCTCTTCAGGCTCCATGACTGAAGTCTTCACTGAGTCTCAGCTAGAGCCATCCCCATATCTTCCCGGGAGCCTACCCTTTGTAGGTCTCCACCTTGTCTCAGACATGCCCCACTCATGGTTTCTCTTCTCTCTGTAAGCCCTCTGTCACCCTGTCCCCTCTCTGGAGTTTGATCTACACCTTCATTTCTCTCCATGTTCACTCTCCAACCCTGTTCCTTCTCTTTAACAACTTCTATTGTCTATTCTGTTTCCACATCTGAGTAATATTTAAGCATCTTCCCGTGGGTTTTTCTTGTTACTTATCTTCTTTGGGTCTGTGGATTGTAGTAGTATGGTTAGCCTGTAATATATGGCTAAAATATTCTTACAAGTGAGTACATACCATGCCTGTATTTCTGGGTGAGTTAGTTTACTCAGGATGATCTTTTCTAGTTCCATTCATTTGCTTGAAATTTGAAGATTTCCTTGTTTTTAACAGCATAGCAGTATTCCATTCTGTAAATGTACCACAGATTCTTTATCTATTCTTTTGTTGAGGGTCATTTGGGTTGTTTCTAGATTCTGGCTATTACGAATAAAGCAGTTATGAACATAGTTGAGCAAATGTCTTTGTTGTACTGTGGAGCATCTTTTGGGTGTATGCCCAGGGTGGTGTAGCTGGGTCTTGAGGTAGAACTATACCTAAATTTCTGAGAAAGCGCCAGATTGATTTCCAAAGTGGTTGTACAAGTTTGCACTCCCACCAGTAATGGAGGAGTGTTCACCTTTCCCTACATCCTTGCTGCATGTGCTGTCACTTGAATTTTTGATCTTAGCCATTCTGAAGGACGTGAGATGGAATCTCAGAGTCATTCTGATGCACATTTCCCTGATGACTAAGGACATTGAGCATTTCTTTAAGTGATTCTCAACCATTTGAGTTTTCTCTGTTGAGAATTCTGTTTAGCTCTAAACTACCTGTGACCTCCAAGCCTGCCCACACAAGGGGCAACAAGATAGCTAAAGGACAGTGAATTTTAGTTCTTGATTTTGCTAGTGTTTGTTCCCTTCTAGGCATCTAGACAGAGGATGTTGCTAACTGTGAGGGGTGTCCTTATGCTAATTATGTAACTCTATAAAGCTTTGGGGTTTCCGAATATTGCCTTAAAAAATTCTCCATCACTCATTGCACTTCTAGCTTTCCACTAGAATGTGTCTTTGGCTCATTCTAATGCAGTCTGGTGCCAGCTGTAGAATGCCACTGTCTGTGGTCTGTTGTACTTCCTCCTCGATGTGCTTTGTGTCTTGTTCTTTATGTCCTTCCAGCATGGGTATCAGGGAGTGTCTCTCATTGCTCTTTCTCCTTATTGTCTGCCAGTTCTCAGTAGTCAGGCGATTCCTGGCCCCACTTCATACTTCTCCTAACCTTGTTCTTTGCTGTATAATCTAGGCAATAACCTAGGGTGTTATATCAAAGAGCCTAAGACTTAAATCTTGTCTGAGGTTGAGTTGATATTATGTGTCATAGAAGGACATACATCAGGGTTATCTTATCTTAAGTCTCTTACCCTAAATCTTCTCTTTGTGTGAGGAGACAAAGGCAAAGTTATCTATCCTCAGATACATGGCAGAGTTAGAACCAGAATCAATTCCATCCTCAGTTAAGTTTATGTTACAGACACATTTGTCATATATTTTCATTAGCATAGCTTTTCTGTATTTTTTCCTCTTTATCTTGTGTTTGAGTGTTTGGGTATTTGGCCTGCTTGTATGTCTGTGCATTGTGCCATGCCTGGTGTTCACGGAGGCCAGGAGAGAGTGTCAGATCTTCTGGAAATGGAGTTACAGACTGTTGTGAGACACAATGTGGGTACTGAGAGTCAAACTTGGGTCTCCGAGAGAACTGCAAGCATTTAATTGCTGAACCCCACCTTTTGTGTATTTTTAAAAACCCAGAGTGGTAATGACAAAAAAGCCATTTCAGTGTACATGTACGTGCTTGATAAGTTACTTGACTAATATGAGTTTTGCTTTTGTATGGAGAAATATAAAAAAGAAATTATTTGCAATCTTAACCGCATAACGTCCTAACTTTTACATATTTCTAAAAGCTCTATTTTTTTTTTCCAGAAAGTAAAACAATATCATTCCACCAGATGTCACTGTTCGCATGTAGCAACGCACTTACCGTGGTTAAAAGGTGCAATCCCCTCAATCATATTTTGTAAAAATAAAAATCTGTATAGTTACACATATTTTCCTATAGGCTCATAATTTTGAGACTTTATTCCTTGCTTTCAAAAAAGCATACAAAATTTTCATCTGCCTCTGCTGCAGATTTTAAAGAAAAAAATACACAAGGATAAAGAAACTTGTGTGTAGCTTAGCATTTAGATGATGAGCTTGGAGAGTTCCTCTAGTCCTTGGGTCTACGTCTTAAACAGCACAGTCACAGTTTTCCAAATTGTGGGAGTGAGAGCCTGTAAGTGGGTTGTAAAAATCAGCTCAGTAGTTAGCTATGGAGGTTTTTAAAATGGCATCTAGAACAGCCTATTGCATATAAATAATACCTTGGTAAACTTTTGTAAGTGAATATCTTTCGTTTTCTTATGCATGTATTCTGTGAATTACCTGAAGGTGACAATGGGCCCCTGAGGACTTTCCCTCAGGTTTTTATGCACCTGGTAGCAAGGTACACTTTCTAGGAAAAGAGAGCAAAGCTGTGATGTAGAACTCCTCTCTGCGGGGTCTTTCTAAGGCAGAGGAGGACTTCCAGAGGGAGAAAGCTCTGTGTTTCATAGCATGTACTTCACAGTTGCTTATATGTAACTTAGAGTTCTCAAAACTTATATAAAAATGTCTTCTAAACTTCTGTTATAAGCAACTTAGAGTCAGAAATACGTTTCGTATCTTGATCTGATGGTAGACTGGTGCTGGCTTTTAAAAAGGCAGAGCTTGTACTGTTATACAGATGGACTTATTTTGTTCCATTAGCCTCTTCCTTGAAAGTAACAGTATAGATTATAATTTAGCCATTTACTGAACATGCACTATTTGAAACTCTGTTTGCATAATTATCCCTAAGGAGTAGATGTAAGAACCAATCAGAATTTCCATTTGCAAATGAGGAAACAGATTAAGGAAAGAAAAGTATTCCACTCAAGTGTCTTAGTCTGTTTTGAGTTGGTCTAACAGAATACCCAAGACTGGGCAAGTTATTAAGAAATAACCAACCATATTTTTTGACATTTTTAAAATTAATTTATTCATATTACACCTCGATTGTTAGCCCTTCCCCTGTTTCCTCCCATTCCTCCCTCCCTCCCACTTCCTCCCTTCTCCCCTCCCCTATGTCTGTGATTGAGGGATACCTCCTCCCCCTATATATGCTCTTAGAATATCGAGTCTCTTCTTGGTAACTTGCTATCCTTCCTCTGAGTGCCACCAGGCCTCCCTATCCAGGGGACGTGGTCAAAAAAGGGGCACCAGAGTTCGTGTGAGAGTCAGATCTCACTCTCCACTCAACGGTGGAGAATATCCTGTTCGTTGGCTAGGTCTTGGTAGGGGTTCGAAGTTTACTGCCTATATTCTCCTTGGCTGGTGCCTTAGTTTGAGGAGGACCCCAGGACCCAGATCTGCCTGTCATAAAGTTCTTCTTGTAGGTTTCCAGGACCCTGTGGGTCCTACTATTTCCTCTTTCTTCCATGCTACTCTTGCCTAAAGTCTCAATCGGATGTCCTCTCCTCTGACCCACTTTCTTGGTAAGTAAAGTTTTTCATGGGATGTATCCCTTGGACTAGTGTCTTGATATAAGTGAGTATATACTGTTTGTCTCTTTTTGCTTCTGGGTGAACTCACTCATTATGATAATTTCTAGATCAATCCATTTGTCCACAAATTTTGGGAATTCCTTGTTTTTAATAGCTGAGTAGTATTCCATAGTATAAATGTACCACAGTTTCTTAGTCCATTCTTCTACTGAGGGACACTTAGGCTGTTTCCATGTTCTGACTATTATGTATAAAGCAGCTATGAACATGGTTGAGCATATGTCCCTTAACCAACCATATTTATATTGGAGTCTTAGGAGTTCCAGAGTGGTTATCTGCATCTGTTTAGGGACTCATGCCTCTTCAACATCTGATGGAAAAGGAAAGGACATGAAGGCATACAGAGATGAAGATGAATTCCCATCCATCAGAGCTCACTCATTCTTGCAGAAATGGCGTTGGCTCATTCATCAGAGCTGTGGCCCTATATGACACAGATAGCCCTCCTCATCAGGTTCCACTTCTCAACGTTGCTGCTTTTGAGAATGAAACTCAATATGAGTTTTGCTGAATCCAAACCATATTCAAATCATAAGAGCAAGATAGTCTGAAGTGGCCAATTTAGGGTTAAAGTTCAGGCTATTGCTTCATTACAGAGTCTCCGTCTTTCCACAGTGTCAGTGATATGTAGACTTCCCTGAGCACAATGGCTCTTTGGTGTACTTGATAAGTGCAATAATTTCTAGGGGTAGCACTGTAGAATGTCAATGACTTCTTTCACATTCTCTTGGCCAACGAAAACACATAACTGTGCTTTTGGAAACTGAAAGACAGTAGATGTAGATGATGTTGCTATTCCGCTTATGGCTTCCAGCTAAAGAACAGTGTTGTTGTAAGGTGCCTTTTACATCACCTCACCCTGGCCACTTCCATTCTCCCCACCCAGTAATCTGATGTTAAAACTGCTTTATTTATCTTGATGTACTTACCCTCTAGGCTCATTTTCTTTTCTTTTCTTTCTTTTTTTTTTTTTTTTTGGGTTTTCGAGACAGGGTTTCTCTGTGTAGCCTTGGCCATCCTGGACTCACTTTGTAGACCAGGCTGGCCTCGAACTCACAGCGATCCGCCTGCCTCTGCCTCCCGAGTGCTGGGATTAAAGGCGTGCGCCACCACACCGGGCTCATTTTTTTTTTTTTTTTTTGTCTCTAGACATGAACCTGTTCTTTTCCAGGCCTACAAGTCAAGATTGAGCTGCAGAAAAGAGAAATATTTTTAGTTATTTGGGTAATGGATGTTTGGTGGAGGACTTGTAATAAATGGGCATCCACCCGGGTAGACTTGCAGAAATACCCACACAGCAAGTGACGTGGCTGCTGAGGGAGCTGCTTCTTCTGCCCCAGCAAGGCTGAGAACTAGAAGCCCATTATACTAACAAAGCCCTTAAACTAAGAGTCAAGGCATCACAACTCTTCGACAGGCCCAGATATTCATTCATTTGATATTCTCACTGGCCAAATAAAAATTAAAAGTAACAAAAGCACTCAGGAACACTACTGTGGGGGAACTCCGTGTGCCTTGATTGTGCTTGCCGACAGAACCATCAAAACCTTCTTCCTTCTAAATGGTATGTGTGTAAGTGTACCTGGATAGTGGCCCCAAGTCAGATCTAGAGCAGACTAGCTACAAGAGAGTCATCCCACCATCCTCGCTGCCATCATGAGGAGGGTAGTGTTTCTGTGGGTTCAACATGCTGGGGATCGGTTATAATTTCTCTTTGGAGCCAGGTATTTGACTAGGTGAGATAAGAGGTGGCTCATAGGTAGCTTTCCTCATGAAGAGCTGGCAAGATGAGTTTTGAGAGTTGTGTGTATTATTAAATGACAAGTCAATTGGGTGTGAGATTCTTTTTACTCAGCTAAAGTTCACTGTTCCTCTCATAACTACATTCAGGTCCCCAGCAAACAGAAAATTAATGTTGTCCTACCCACAAAGGACAACACTGGTGATTCCCAAAGCTACTTTCTCTCCCTGTGATGGAATGTCAGAAAATCAAAGAAGTGCCAGCAGCCCTTTCATGTGTGATTGAGACTGCTGCAATATGATTAGGCCTGAGTTATGTTTATTTTATACTTATTACAAAATGTTAACGTGATTTAAGAAACATCTTAAGTCATTTGTTATTGATAGATTCTGCCTTCAAACTTTAAGCTTTATGCTACATATGCATGCATGCTGCATCCACTCTTAGTTCTAAGCCTGCGTTACTTACTGACGGAAGGCCTGGTGCTAAGTGGTTTTGGTTTAACGAGATGTAAATTCAATGGGGAAGTGACAAGCATGTTGCCAGGGGCAGTTCTATCTAGGCTGGTGTTTTGCAGTCTAAGAAATGAATATTTGGTTGTGAATTCAGAGTGGGGAAGAAAGTTAGAAATAAGTTATAAAAACTTTGTTTTCTGTGTATGAATGTCTTGCCTGTATGTATCTCTATGAGCCCCAGGCGTGTCTGATATCTGAAGAGGCCAGAAGAGGTTTCTGGATCCTCTGAAATTAGAGAGTGTTAAGAATTGCCATGTGGGTTCTGAGCTCCTTGCTCTCTGGAAGAATTGAGCTCATGTCATCTGGAAGAGAAGCAAGCATGCTTTTCCTATGTAGCGAGTCAAAACCATCACTCAATTGTGTTTAGAATCAAATTTTTTTAAAAAAAATGTGAATTGGCTTCTTCACAATGTCTGGTTAATTCAGTTTTTAAATGTTAGTACATTGATTTAAGCAGAGACAAGTCACAACAGGGTGGTCCTTTTTAGTTTATCAATAACTTTAAGAATGAATGTATTGTTTTTGTCACATTGTAGAATAGTGTATGGCGTTCCTGTTACAAGTGAGAAAGAAAAATACAGCAGCGTTACTTCAGAGCCGCCAGAGAAGTTCCCTGCGCTGATCCAGACAAGCCAACATCCAGCTCACCAGGAAGACCTGCGGCTCTTGGGAGAAGAGGTAAGCCTTGCTTCCAGTGCTTGTTGCCTTCCTCACAAGCTCTCAATCTTATTGTTTGGGCACTTTTGGCATTCTTGAACATTAACAAGGACTTCAATACTTGTTAATGTGAACTATGTCTTTGAACACTTACAACCTTAAAACATAAATCAGAAATTGTTAAATATATCATTAAAACAATAAATCCACAGGCATTAAATGTAATTCCATAAATGCATATTTATAAAATGATAGTTACTTTGTTTCTTGCACAGTGTCTTGTTGTGAAGTCCAGCTTAGGTTGACATCTGTTGATCCTTCAGCCTTAATCTCCTGAGCGCTGGGGTTACCACCACACACTACTGTGCTTCCTGCAATTATAGTTTCTAAAACCCAAATATAGTAAGAAAACTAGAATTTGTTTTTTTTTTTTTTTAATGTACTCACTTGGCAGATCTCTTTATATATTGAATTCTCAGACATTTTTCATTGTTTTGTATATAGTTGTTTGCTTTGGGTAAAATATAAAATTCTGTCTTTAAACAGATATGTAGCTAGAAAAGAGAAAAAGATGTCAGTATTATTTCTTACGTAGTGTCTTATTGCTTTAGTTAGAACTTCAAGTACTATATTGAACAGACATGGAGGGAGTGGATAGCCTTGTCCGGTTGCTGATTTTAGTGGAATTGCTTTGAGTTCTTCTCCATTTAAATTGATGTTAGCTCTAGGTTTGTTGTAAATTACCTTTATTATGTTTAGATATGCCCCTTGCTTCCTTAATCTCTCCAGGCCTTTTATCATGAAGGGGTGTGGGATTTTGTCAAAGGCATTTTCTGCATGGCATGAGATGATCCTGTGGAACAATCCAGTTTTTACATTGCCAAAATATTTAGCAATGGAGATGTGGCAATGTCACAATGAGGGACACAGCTTTATAAAATCCTACTGTTTGGCCAGGAACCCCTTCCTGCTAGATGAAGTTCTGGCCTGACTGGCTTACATCATTCTTTTCATGAAACACTGGCCACATGACCTCTTTCTTACTAGCCACAGCTTTCTGTTTTCTTCTTTAGGTAGGGTCTGTCTACTTTAGTTCACAACTCAAATAGCGGTACATATGCTTTTCCTCAAAAACCAACATTTTTCCTCACTTCAGGTCTTCTCACCTCATGACATTCCACATGAAGGTGATGTGTCCTGAGTGACTGAGATTTAGAAAACTTGATTATGTTCTGTGTTCCTTGGAGGGCATTTTATTTTATTTTAGTTTTTTAAAATATAGTTTATTAATTTATTCATATTACTTCTCAATTCTTATCTCATCCCTTGTATCCTCCCATTCCTTTCTCCCTTCCATTTTCCCCTTACTCCCTTCCCCTATGACTGTGACTGAGGGGGACCTCCTCCCCCTGTATATGCTCATAGGGTATTTTAAAGGTGCTGTTTGTCTAAGTCCATGCTGCACCATTCATTTCATTATTTGTGTTTATGTTTAACCATCAGTGCAAATGTCAACACAATGAAAAAGCAAAATAACCTTTTTATATGTATCAGAACATATTTCATTTTCCCCCCACATAACATTTTTATTGATTCTCCTGGAGTTTCACATCATGCACCCCAATCACAGTCCCTTACCAATCCACCCTCTTTGCGACCCCCCCAAAAGTGAAAAGAAAAAAAAAAAGAAATAAAGAAAAGTAAAAAGAAAAAACACCCCAAGTCCACGATGTGTTATCTATATACTCACTGGCACGTGATAGCACTCTTAGTGGCCTGCCCTTTAGTAGATCTGCGACCTTCTTCCCCTTCTGTACATCCACCAGAAGCATCAATTCTGGAGAGCCAATTCTCAGTATCCCCATCACACTTTTCAAGAACTCCCTTTGATGGCTTCCTGTCCAGGCTATTACTTTTGGGGAAGGGGTTGGGAGGGTAGGGGTTGTCACAGAAGCCGTCCATGTCCTTCCCTTCAGCTGTGTATCTACAGTCATCAATGTCACAGGAAAAGTAGCCTTTTTGCTCCTCACAGTCAGTGGGAGCACAGATGATAGCGGGAGTACCAATCATGGGCCTTCACATGGTTTCTGGTGACAGCACAGACTATGAATATGGCCCCCTGCTGCAATAGGACCCTAGACCGAGACAAGGTCCTGGAAGGCAGCCCAGACATCAACATGGCCTCAGGTGACAGTGCAGGCTACTCACATCAACATGGTCCTATGTTGGCAGCATGGCCTATGGAGATGGCTTCAGGCTGCAGCACAGACCACAGACCTCTGTATGCCCTTCGGCAATAACTTGGACCACGGACATCAAGACATAGCCAGGCTGCTGTAGAACCATGGGCCCAGGCATGGCTCTCGGCAGCAGCAAGGACCTGAATATCACCATGGCCTGTGGGGGCTGCAAAGACCACTCACATCAATATGTAACTACCCGCTGACCAACTCCTCCTTCCTATCCCTCCCCCAGGAGGGATGTGGCTTTCGGCTACAACACAAGCCATGAATGTCTACATGGTCCTCTGTGGTAATCTGTGCCACAGACATCATCCCGGCCCCCAGCAGGGTGGTCTAGGTGGTCCTGACTGACTCACCTACCTTCTTCCTCTTCTGCTCAGGGTGCAGTCTGGCTGCTGCTGTCTCTTCCGAGAATAGATTTTGAAAACTGGTGATCCTCCTTAAGTTTCATTTATATGAAGTTTTAATACCTGAAATAAATTCACATGTTCCCCAGTGAACAGAATGTTCTGACCTCAGGTCATCAGTGTAAATATGAGCTATTAATATTGGCCTGTAATACTAATTTATATGAGTTTATAATCATATATATATATATATTTCCATAATGTTACAGGTTCTAACTAGTGGTTCAGTTCCTATGTGGTCTCTACCTTCCTGTCAAACTCTAGCATCCATTAGCCATGCTGATCACGCCCCCAGAACCCTTAGAACATTTTGAGCATGGCCGAGTCCTTTCTAGTGACTAGCATTTCTTTACTGGCTTAATTAGATAAAAGCTCTCCCAAAGGGACATCTGTGCCTTTCCTTAAAGACAGAGTACTGTTGGTCAGCCTCCCCTCAGCGGTTTGTATTTTGCTTACTTACATCCAATGTGGTAGCCTTGTTCTAGATGCGTACACTGCAATAGCTCCATCTACCCCCCCGCCCCCGGGTGTACCACGACATATCACTTGTATGCTCGGAATCCTCTGAATTTATAGATACTCTTAGAAAAATCATCAACTGCTTTGGGAAGAGTTTATTCATTTTTAGCAAGAACTCTCTGGCTGTAGGGCTGTGTACCTTACTTGCGGTATGTCTATCAAGTGAGGCCAATCACTTAAATTGGAAAAATTAGCCCGGCAATCACAAAGTCTGCCTTTCTTAACCCAAGAATTCTTTTGGTAGATTGGAAATGTTGATCAAATATATGGAATGACAGAGGCATGTGTATGAGTAGATATAAGTGCAAGTATCCCTATCATTGTGACTCTTTCTTTGCAGGAGTGGGGTCTTCACATGTACTTCAGAAAGTGTAGAGTCAAGGGTTCATAGCTAATGCTTGAGTACTGCTTGGGAGTGGGTGCTTTACCCTCATTAGTGTTCACTTGTTTTTGTCAAAAGCAATTCTTCATGGTGGTAGGGCATGCACAGTCAGTCTGCTTAAGTAGCTTCAAAAGTCATCAAATTTAAAGAAAACAAAGTTGCCAGTAATATCAAGCTTTCAGACAGCTATTATTTTAAAATACTGTCCAAGTTTTTTTCAACTTATTTTCATGAATAGCTAAATAATATTTTATGTGCAACTATTTTTTAAAGACTTACTTTTATTACTGTTTTATTATGTATTGATTCATTGTTTTATTTATTGTATTCATTTTTATTACACCTTTGTAAAGACAGCATGGGAATTTTTCTCATGCCTCACACCCTACTGCTTCTATTAGTAATATAGTAGTAGTTGAACAGTTGTCTACAGAAGAGATGTCCAAGTCCCAACCCTTGGTACTTTGACCCGGCTCCTAGTTTAGAAACAAGGATTTTTCAGAAATAGGTAAAATTTTAGGATAAGAGTATTCTTATTGTCAGATAGACCTTAAATCCACTAGTAATTACAAGCTTAGAAAAGTTGAATGCCCCTTGCCACCAAATGAAGCTACCAGTACTGTAAATGGGTTATTCCTGTGGAAACCCCTAAACAACCTAGGACACCATCAAAGCTACTGGTCACTTTCCACGCACCGACAGCAAGGCCCTGATGTTGAAGACAATTCCTACACAGCTCATTTATCATGAGGAAGTTGCGCTTGTGCCGATCCAGAGCCTTTATCCCTGCCAACTACTAATGCTGGGACTAGAAGGTTCTCTGCACACTACCCAGCTACAAACCCTCTGATCTGCAAAGGTGAAACTCCTGCAAGATGCTCTAGTGCAGAGGAGGCACAAAGCTTGGGAGCTACCCAACCAATATCTGGTTGAATGGAAGGCCCACTCCATGAGAAGGAACCCTTCCCTGACACTGTTCAGGTGGCCAGGAGACTAGATAGGCCAGGGACATAGAGAAAGCGGAATGTTACTGTTCTGCTAAAGGAATGTCACAATAAAATGACTCCTAATGACATCATGCTATACTCATAGGTCAGTGTCTTGCTCAGCCACCACCGGAAAAGCTTCCTTCTGGCCAATGTACAGAGACTGAGAGACTTGGAGCACTTATTGTTAAGTGACATCTTCATCAAATCCCTCCTTTCAGGCCTTAGGGAATCCTAAGGAGGAGGCAGGGGAAAAAATTGTAAGAGTCAGAGGAGATAGAAGACACCAAGGAAAAACTGCCTTCTGAACACAGCAGGACCCACACAGCAGGAGCTCATAGAGACTGTGGCAGCATGCATAGGGCCTGCACAGGGCTAAACCAGATGGGGCTCTGGTGCTGCTGGGGGAAGTGGACACAAGCCCCCATCACTAACCCAGACGTTGTCGTCTCTGTTTCTTTTTTTTCTTTTTTTGGTTTTTCGAGACAGGGTATCTCTGTGTAGCCTTGGTCATCCTAGACTCACTTTGTAGACCAGGCTGGCCTCGAACTCACAGTGATCCGCCTGCCTCTGCCTCCCGAGTGCTGGGATTAAAGGCGTGCGCCACCACGCCCGGCTTTGTCTCTGTTTCTTATGCCTTTTTCTTTGGCTCTTTTCATTTATTTTGTCATATTTTGGTTTGTTTGTTTTTTCATTGTCTCTTATTTTATTATCACTTACAGATGACTGCCGTATAGTAAGAGCAAGCAAAAAAGGGTATAGATTTGTGGGGGTGGGGCTTGGTGGGGAGGATCCAGGAGGAGTTGGTAAAGGGAAAACCATAATCAGAATATATTGAATAGAAATCTATTTCCAACTTTTAAAAAAATAGAAAAAAAAAAAAAAAGAACAGAATGCTATGTGGACACATAGCACACATAGCACACAGGGACAAAGGTTATGTTTTGATGGAGGATGAGGTGTAGTTCCTGGCCAAGAAATGCAAAGCTTCCTAGTTTCCTCTAGTAGCTAGTGGGAGGATAGGAGGTGCTAGTCCTTGGAGACCACAGAGGAAGCATGTGCCTTGATTTTCGGGCCTTTCTCTTTATTTAGACTAGCTCAGGATGCTCGGTATGGCAACCCCCAGGAGACTTGTACAGTTCGGTGGTATGTTTGTTAAAATTAATGGGCCAGAATCGGTGCGTGTTTCTCACTAAGGTTCAGAGTTACCTGCCTTTACATATGACATCTGGGTCTCAGGATTCTATTTGGACATAGCACATTTTAAAAATTTTCATCTAAACTGTAGCAGACTGAAAATTTCAAGGACTACTGTCCAAGTGTTTTGTAAACTGTGTCTCAGTTGCGAGCTGACTGGAGTTGGATCTGATTGGCTTGGGAAACTTCCAGAGGGAGACTCCAGACAGAGAGACTCTCGTCAGCATGTCTCTTGCAGAGCACAGTCTCTTAGCAGGACTTAGCAGTACTGTTTGGACCTTGGTCACCTGTGAGCCTGTGCTTCCATTTCTTCCTTATAAAGATTTCCCCTGACTATATTATCTTTTTTAAAGGAAATCACTCTGTACAGTCATACTTAAAATGCAGAGAATTTTGCCCTACCTCTTCGAGACTAGAGTGATTACAAGAATCAACTAGATTCTTCTATGTAGGAACATTCTTCCACTTATTTACCCAATCACTCATCATCTGTTCAAATCAGCATGACTGATAGATATTACATTATACTTTGTGTTATAATCCAGTGATACATTATCACTCCTACTACCATTGCTAAAATGGCGCATGCTTGGCTCTTGGCAACACATTTATGGTTGTCCCCACACTACGTTCGATGTATCTCATCAATATGAGGGATCTTCAGCAGTTATGTAAATTTTGCAACTAGGAAATGTTCTAGACTTCTATTTTTTTCTTTCTTTCTTTCTTTCTTTTTTTTTTATTATTAATTTATTCTTGTTACATCTCAATGTTTATCCCATCCCTAGGAGATCTATTTTTTTCTTTAAAGGCAGTTTCTTAATTTTTACAGTGCAATGTTCCAGACGCATCTTATCTTCTTACATATGTCCCGATTCGCTTGTATGATGAGAGCAAATTTATGTAACAATAAACTGAGATCTAGGTAGCATGTATGCCACTAACGAGGCACTGTTTCTTCTATGCCTTGCCAACTGAAGAAGCAAGAATATGTATGTATGTCTTTAGCTGGGCAGTAGTACATAAGACCTCGCAAGCCCATGCAAATTTAAGGTAGACAGAAAGGCCAGCGTGGAAGTAGTGAGGTGAGCATCACTGGCAGAGGAGCTATGGGCATTTGGTAACAGCTGTGAGAAGGAAGTCAGTTTTCTTTAATGATGTGACTTCTGGTTGCTTAATCACATTCCAGTGCCTACTCCACTCCCAACAGTGGTACAACAATACAAACTGGATTAGATGGAGACAAAAGAAAGAAGAAGAAAAAGAAAAAAAAATCAATGTTGGGCAGGTAGATCAGAAAAGGTAAATATAGGGGGAGTAGGAAAGAATATGATCAAAATGCATTTATGGAATTCACAAAGATTAATACAAATATTATTTATAAAATATGTGTGTCTGTGTATATTAACTCATAAATTCACACATCTCTAAATGTTGCTATATGTAAGCATCCGTGTCCATATTAAATTAAGAGTGAGTTCACAATCCTCTGTGACATGAACCTCCTAGCTACCTCTTGATTATTTTTAAGCTCTCATCCCAATAGTGGCAAATTGGTTCCAGTCCATCCTCCACTCTTGTATTCAGTCTTAGAAGTCCAATATCTGTGGATGGTGAATCAGAATTGCTAGTCCATAATCCTGTGGGTAGGTCAGCAGCTAAATTCACAATGCCATATGGACTGTGACTTTTCCATTGGTTTTGTGCCCTCCAGTCCTTTCCAGTCACTGAGCTCAGCATCCGACCTACTTTTATGAGGTTGTTCCATTTATTGATAATACAGTTAGAATGTGTTGTTATGTTTTGCATTTCACCTTGAGCTCCTCTTTACTCCGTAATTGTTTTTGTAAGCTTTGCATTATGCTAAAAGTCAACATTTGTTATTCAAAACTCAATAAGTTTTAACAAATACATAATATCATGTAGCCACAATTCTGCTAGTATCTCCAATAGTTTCACTTCCCTAAAACAAATCCTTTTTTAGTTTATGACTTAGTAACTTAACACTTTATTCAATGTCTTTATGGTCCCAAGTATTCTCTCTTTGTCTCTCTGTGTTCTAATACAAATGTATAAATAACATTTTTACATGAATTTTTCTGAAATCATTATTTTTTAACACTATGTTTGTAATTCCCATTTAGAGATTATAATTGTTGTGCCTGAATAGATTTATAATACTTACTTACCTTTTTCTCTCTTAAGAAGCACTTACACTGGACTTTATTTTCTCATTTAGTATGCTCTGTGAATGATCTATACATAACTCCCCATGTATATTTCTAATAACCTATTTAGAACACATAGTGAGAAGTGATATTTCTGAAACAGGTGACACGTGTATCTCCTGTTTAGCTGACTGGTTAGTTTGCTTCCCTGTGTGCAAAGTCATCTTCCCATGATGTTCCACTAGAAACAATTTGGCAGTAGGTTGGGTTTTCGTTGCTAATTTTCATAATTTTTATATTATTTGCAAAGATGTCTGCATATCCTGGAACTTCAAAGATGTTTTGGAATCTTTCTGCACCCAAATTTGCTATTCCAGAATCAATAATGAGGGAAACTTTATATCCACAATATGAGGTAAGGAATACATTTTGTGTATCATTGTTTTTTTTTATGTTATTTAGTAATAAACTTGTGTAATTGCTTCTGACCTAAAATTTACTAGGCAGTTGTTTTATAACTTGTTAAGCAGTTGTTGCCATGGTCAGGATTGGTTGGAGGATACCACAGAGATGGCCTAAATGTGTAAGTAATTGTCACTTGTATCATTTTATATGTATATAAATGTATCCTTATATTTTATACAACTTTAGCTATGATTTATGTACATCTTTAAATCATACACTTACTGCAGTCAGACAAGAATAACCTGCTTTCCCTTTAGAAGAGCATTTTATTTAAGGATTTAAGTAATAAAGTCATGCTCATTATATAGAGGGTGTTCGTGGTATTTTCATTTACCTTTTTTGGTACATGAAGACAATGAACATTTATTATAAAATTTTAGATAATGATTACGAATCCCTATTAAATTTGCTGGCAGTGGTAGTAATATTGTTGATATGTGACTCACAGCTAAGACTTTATTGTTCATCTGAAAACCAGATGGAACATCTTTTACACTTTGTTGGAAAAGTAAACTTTATTTAAACCAGTCCAGAAGAGTAACCAGACTGGTGGAAGGCAACACACGGCCACGCGGCCAGTTGGCACAGGCCCATTTGGGAATCCCTCCAGGGCCTGCTCATCACCAGGCACCTGCTGTATTTTCTCCTTGGGTTGAACCTAAAACCCTGTCTGCCAGATGCCGATGATGTCTCCATTTTTTCACACATCTACTCATTCCACGGAAGAAGATCTTTTCTGAAGCTCTGGTAGAATTCTGAACTAAATCCATCTCTCCATGGGATTTTGTTAGTTGGGCAATTTTAAACCACTGCTTTAGTTTAAAACAGGATTTGTTGGGTATGCCAGGCCCATTGTACATACGAATCCACAGTGTCTGTGGCTACCTGCTCAAGACCTCAGCAAGACCAAATCAGCCAAAATCCCAGCCTGGGAAGGAAGAGGAAGGGTTCATGAAGCCCCGCCCACCAACCCAAGGAGCTGTAGGCCACGAAGGAGTGGGAGTCGGTTTTCTTTAGGGATTTTTTTTTTTTTTTTTTTTTTTTTAACCAAAAAGGCTACATACGCTTCAGATGGACCTTTGCCTGTGTTCATACAGGCAGCACTAAGTGGACTCAGTGGGTTTTTAAAACAAAAACACTTCAACGTGGTGGCGGCAGGGGGCAAAGGGAGAGAGGGGTAAGAGTAATGGAGTGAAGGACCAAGGGTATATTTGATTACAACACATTTATATACATGTATGAAGTTTTCAAACAATAGATACCAAAAAGCATTAAATCACAAACAAATGAAACCTGAATAAGAGAGAAGCGTGTGGTGGACAGCAGCTCTGCATACCCCAAGGCAGGAAGAAAGGGGTTAATATGCTAAGCCTGTCAAAGGTGGCTTGCTGCCAACCCGAATGTACCTGGGCTTTCTGAAAAAAACTATTAGCGTGTTTAAATGTCAGGTAGGAAACAGTGAAGGTGTCAGTGGCCAGGACGACATGCTCTACTGACTGCCTTAACAACTTTGTTTTTCCTATAGGGTTTGGGATGTGTGCCCAGTCACCTGGAAGGCAAGATGGCAGTTATGACCAAAATGGCTGCCATCACATTGTGTGGCATTAATTATCTATCTCCTTGGTTGATTTTGTTCCCAGCTATTTTTGTTTACACATTTAAAAAGAAAATACTAGAGTTGATACAGATAGGGGAATCTTCTTGAAATTTTGAAAGAATTCATCATTTGGTTACAACTGAATTGCAGATAATGGGTTGCTGATAATTTAAATGTTCCCTTAACTAATTTTGAGTGATTTATATTTAGTAGTTTTGAGTCAGCTATTGACTCATTACAGAAAGCCATGTGTTTTATGAGATGCATGTTATATGTGTAGAGTTGCATATAGTTTTCTGTCATTTTTAATCTGTTTGTAACATTGCATTTTCCTTCCCATTTCTCACAGTTTTAATATCTATAATAGGATTTTTAGAAAGTAATTTGACTTTCTTATTTATTTTCTTTGATTTCAGTTGTAAACTTTACCATTTACCAAGCTACTATACTTTAAATATATAAAACTCAGTATTCTGGTATATTTTTAGTATCTTACGTAAGCATAGTTCAAAACAGTCCTAAAAGTTCTTTTCTCTATCAGTAGGTAGACTTTGATGAATAACCATTGTGTCCAAGTATCTTTCTTTTATGACTACTAATTTCTTAGTCTTCGATTGTGTTACAGCTATTTTGGAAAAATACACTGTCCTGGCTAGTTTTGTATCAACATGACACAGGCTAAAGTCATCTGAGAGAAAGGAATTTCAATTAAGAAAATGCCTCCAAAATATTCTGCTATAAGCAGACAAGCTTGTATAGTATTTTCTTAATTAGTGATTGATTGGGGAGGACTCAGCCATTTGTGAGTGGTGTCATAATCTTTGGCCTGGTGGCTCTGGCTTCTATAGGAAAGCAGGCTGAGCAAGCCATGGGGAGCACCACAGTAAGCAGCACTCATCCCTCCCGTGGCCTCTGCACTAGCTCCTGCCCCAGGTTCCTGCCCTGTTTGAGTTCCTGCCTCTGATGATGAACAGTGAAATGTCAGTGTAAGTGAAATAAACCCTCCCACCCCTAGTTGATTTTGAGGTGTTTCATCATGGCAATAGAAACCCTAAAACATACAGTATAAAAGAATGAACAAAATTCAGTGCTTATGATTTCTAAATTGCCTTAGTTTTTTTTCTATTTTTCAATGATTTTCAGTAAAAAACTGATTTTTAAATTTCAGTATTTTTCAATCATAATGTTAGGACTTTATCATATAAGTAAAGAAAAACATAGTTCAGCTAGTCATGAAACTGTCAGCTTGTCAAATAGAGGTCTCCTAGTTGTTTGTGAATACCAAACTTACTGAGTGTAAGATAGAGAAGTAGCGTATTTAGTGAGCATAATTTGTGTAGTCTTTTACCTCTCATAATAACATAATAACAAGAACATAATATATTGTAAATTTAGTTGGGTGATAGAATTCAAAGTTTAAGTCATTTAAAAAAATTGAACTCTATTTTACATTTAGAGGACTTATTGTGTTTGAAGATGAAGTCACTAGTTAATAATACCAGTTGGTTATGTGTCTGGTGTTGATATGAAAGACACAGTGTTAATCTATGAGACTGGCATGCCGCTGATAACCTCTAAGATCTCACATTACAGAAGTCATGCGCATGTTCCCATTTGACCAAAGGCTGGAGCTGTATTGTGGATTTTGTACTAATATGCAGTCTCTAGTTATACTTTTATGCATCATTGGAACTAACTCTTTTATTACAGGTCTTTTATTTATTTTGCTAACAGTGTTCAATGAAAGAGCAGTGACTATAAACATTGAAAATAGCCCATAAAATTATTTAATTATTTGATACATAATTTAATCTTTTTTTTTTTTTTTTTTTTTGTAAAACATCACAGAGTGTTCAGGCAAGCAAAATTTTAACTGAAAAAATTTCTGAGTCCAGGGAAAGTGTGATTATTTTAGACACCTACATCAAAAGAAGTTTTAAGGTATGTATGACTTTTACTCTGAATTCAGGTTGATTACTATATCACCCTTTAGCACAGATATTGTTTCTAGTTATTGCAGAAATCATTTCTTGGTGTTTTGTTACTCTGGAGATTGTCTCAGACCAGCCAGCAGTATCTGTGTGAACACACTGATTCTCATTGTTCAATTCTTAGGATGCTCTGACGGCAGCATTCCTTAACCAATGGAAGGGTATTTGTGGGTTGTTTGTTTGGAAAAGCCTAAGATTTTCCAATCCACCTTTGCCTAGGAAGGACTTAAATGCTTCTCTCTCTCTCTCTCTCTCTCTCTCTCTGTGTGTGTGTGTGTTCCTTTTGGCTCAAAGCGGAAGCTTTTTATAACTGCAGAGCAGAGTGAAAGCAGCTGATGGAAATGGTGAGTGTGTGTGCTGAGATTTCAATGCCCCGGCATAGTATTCCCCCTCTGCTGTAGTTGGAGGACACACATATGATGTCCGAGCAAACAGTAGCTCCACCTACAACATAAAATGTAGCCAGAGTGCCTAGCCAAACCTCACAACCTGGTCTCAAGTCTGTTTTGCCTATATGTTTCTACCCCTCCCCAACACCCATGCAACCTACACTCTGCTTCCACTAGAGGCCTGTGGACTAAAATTGCTGGGAATTTGACATTTCATTTTGTTGAGGATTTCTCACAAGGCCTGGGGTGGGGTGTTCTTAACATCTTTGCCATCTGTGGAAACACTTTGCCCTCACACAGCAGCTATGACGTATCCAGGTCCTTACCTACCCAGAACTGACCTCTCCCTGTTCTCTTTGTACTCGACTCATAGTCTTCTTTACAGTAGTCGACACTTGCTCTGGTTTGTAGATACTGCTTCTTATTTGTCTAGGAACACCAAACACACTTGCTTTCTACTCTACTGTCACAGTGATTTCTTACTCTAAATGTCATAGCACCCATCTTGGTGACATTATAGAAAGTAGTGGTGCTCCCGTGGTTGCCTGCCCTGAACTGAAAGGCTGAGGTTTCTCATGGTTAAAAAGGACAGTCCAGCGCACGCACGCACACACACACACACACACACACACACACACACACACACACACACACACACATTATGAAACAGTAAGACAGACAAAATGCCAAGAAGGAGTAGAAACAGAATTATGCGATTCCACCCCCAGCTGAGGAGTAATTGGCACTTGATGATTGCCCTGGATGGGAGAGTCGGTTGTCTTCAGGGATGTAGGACATTAGAGGCTTCCTGCGGTTCAGCAGATAGCTGCACGCCATGTACATACAGACAGCCCTAAGCAGACTCAGTGGACTTTTACAAAATAGAGCACATGAAGATGGGAGGAAGGGTGGTGAGGACATAGGGGGAGACTTGTAGGGGAGGGAGTGCAGGTGGACTAGATCAAGCCACTGTATGCATGTATAAAACTCTGCAACATTAGAAAAGGAGAAAAGGGGGGCTGTTGAGGGATAAGTTTCTTTCTCAGGTCAGACTAATGTAGCCTCATGTGTCAGCACATTTTTAGAACACTCACTGAGCAGTGCCATTTCTACCGGCAAGGAGGCTTTGCCGCAGAGCACTTTCACGCCACCAGCTCTCGCGTCTTGCTATCTTAGGCTTAAATTTAAAATGAACAATTTTCATTCTTATAAAGTCGACTGAATGAGGTGACAGGTCTTAAGGCCTGCTCTTTTCTACTAAAGGAAACGACTTAGTACATAAAGTATATCTTAATTAGGATTTGTTCTTTTCATTAATTCACAAGAATCAGCACCACTCGGTTGTCATATGAGTTTGTTTTGCTTTGGTTTGCTGAACAGTAACTATGGTTAATGTATATTTATGTGATTTTTTACAGTCGTTAATAATAAAAAAATCTGCATCATATGAGAATATCCAAAAATATACCAGTGCACCATATACACGATTGAAGGTATTATAACTTTTTGGCTTTCATATTTTAAAAAATGTTTGTATTTTTAACCGTAAGAACCTTACTTTGTCCTCAAAGTTTGAACAGATATGCTATTTCTTAGTATGACACTTTTAGTTAATTGTAATTTCATGAGATAGGGAATATAATAAATAATACAGGGCCACTATCTCTATGGGTGCATTTTAAATACATAAATAGCTTGTGTAGAATTCTTACTAGTGAATCACTGATAAAAACTAACTAGCACAAATCTAGCAAAAGAAGGGAAAGATCTTTGCAATGAAAACTATAAAAGACTGGAGAAATACTGTGAAGACACAGGAAGTTGGAAATACCTCCCATGTTCATAGTTGGCAGAGCTAATATTATGAATATAAACATCTCACCAATAAGTTATCTATAAGTTTGTTGAAATGAGTATCCAAATTCCAATGAAATATTTCAAGGAAATGAAAAATGCATTGTGTAAATGCAAAGGCTGACTGGCCAGTCAGCTTCAAGCACAAGGGGCAATGCTAGAAGTATCACAGTACCTGCTTTAAAATGATGACACAGTCCTGATAGTAATAATAGCATGGTAATAGAAAAGACAGGCACATAGACAGTACAGTAAAGTAGAGAACTTGTACAGCTACAGCCATCAAATTCTCAGCACAGATGCCAGAATCATATGTTACAAAAACAAAAATACCACCACCACCACCAGAAAATAGAAAAACACACCTCAAAAACAAGTAGTCCTGGGAAAACTGGACACCCATAGTTTTATCCTTGTATGAAACTAGATCCTTATATCTAAAAACCAATTCAGAAGCAAGTACCTTAGTGTAAGACAGGAAACTTTGAAATTATTGAAGAAAAACAGTCTAAGATACCGACATGAGCAACAGCTTTCTGAATAGGACCCCAGTAGCTCAGGAAATAATAGCAGTAACTGAATAATGGGATTGCATGAAATTGAAAAGCTTCTGGTCAGCAAGGGAATTATTATCAGAGCAGAGAGGCAGCCTATAAAATGCGAAAACAGTCGTTGCCAGATATTTATGATAAGAACTACTATCCAGTAGCCAGGCGCGGTGGTACACGCCTTTAATCACAGCACTCGGGAGGCAGAGGCAGGTGGATCGCTGTGAGTTTGAGGCCAGCCTGGTCTACCAAGCAAGTCTGGGACAGCCAAGGTTACACAGAGAAACCCTGTCTCAAAAAAAGAAAAAAGAAAAAAAGAACTACTGTTCAGAGAGTAGAAAGAACTACAAAACCAAACCAACCAAACAAACAAACAAAATATCAAGAACCCAAATTAAACCAAACAGAAAAAGAAAGAAAACTCAAGTCACTAAATGAGCTAAACAGTTTTCAAGATTTGAAGTTCAAATGATTGATAAATACATGGGAAAATGTCTAACATTCTTAAACACCATGCATGTACAAATCAAAGCTACCTCGATAGTTTATCTCATCCTAGTCAGCTTGGCCATGATCAAGAAAACAGATGACAACAAATTCTGGTGAGAGTATGGGCAAAGGGAATCCTTATGCACCTACCAGTGGGAAAGTAAATTAGTATAGCTGCTGTGGAAATTCTTTATAGGAGTTGGTCAGGAAACTAGAAATAGAGCTATGATCCAGCCTAACTGCTTCTGTGTATATTACAGAATGAATCAAAATCAGACTGCAGTAAACATATCTGCATGCCCATGTTTATTGGAGCTCTATTCACAGCAGACAAGGAGTCATCAGTCTAGATGCCATCACTAGTAGATAAGTGAATGGATAAAGAATGTGTGGCACACACACAACTGAATAGAATTCTGCCACAAAGAAGGGTGAAATCCAGTGTGTAAATGCACCACAGTTTCTGTATCCATTCTGGCTATTATGACTAAAGCTGCTTTGAACATAGTTCATCAAATGTCCTTGTATGCTGGAGCATCTTTTGGGTGTATTCCCAGGAGTGATATAGCTGGGTCTTGAGGTAGCACTATTCCCAATTTTCTGAGAAAGCACCAGACTTATTTCCAAAGTAGTTGTACAAGTTTTACACTTCCACCAGCAATGGTGGAATGTTCCCCTTTCTCCACATGCTTGCCAACATGTGATGTCGCTTGAATTTTTGATCTTAGCCATTCTGATAGGTGTAAGGTAGACTCTCAGAGTTGTTTTGATTTACATTTCCCCGGTGACTAAGGACATACTACTCAGCTATTAAAAACAAGGAAATCAGGAAATCTACAAGCAAATGGATGGAACTAGAAAAGATAATTCTGCGTGAGGTAACCCAGACCCCGAAAGACACACATGATATGTACTTACTTAAAAGTGGATTTTAGCCATTTAGTACAGGCTAAACATACTACAATTCACAGACTCAAAGAAGATAAGTAGCAAGAAGGACCCAAGGGAGGATGCTTAAACCTCCCTCAGAAAGGGAAATAAAATAGACAGAGGTTGTGGCTGGAAAGAGGAAACAAGGTAGGAGAGGAAGCTCTGAGAGAAGTAAGGGTGGAGCTCCGACCTGGGGAGCGGGAGGACAGAGGCCTGAAATAGAAAAAAATAAAGGGAGAAATATGTCACTTGAGGGGAAATGGATATAGGCTGGAGACGTGACGTGAAACAGGTCAGATGAAGAAGAAGAAATAATGAATTTTTTTTTATCATATCTAGATCTAGATTTTTTTTTAAAGCCATGAAAGTAGAAGGGAGACTATTTGGGAAAAAGAAGGACGCCAGGGTGATCAGGGTGAGGGATGAGAAAGGCCGGGGATGAATGTGGTCAAAGTACACTACATACATGCATGAGAATGATTCATATACACTAGTGACACCTTTAAGAATATATTATTTAATATTCAACAAAGCCGAACCCCATTTCTTGCAGTTGTGACCCAATTGATTTTAAGTGTAGAACAACTAAACTGATTATGTATCTATTTCCACCTCTGTTCTCTTATTAAGAGATCAAAGTCTACAGTTGAGATGTGGAAAGAAGGGGCCACACCACCATTCATCGTAAAGGATGACATAAACAGCAACCTACAACTGCTGCTGTACCAGAAGAGGACGGCGCTGGAGCGCCAGCTCGCCAAGCAAAAGGGAATAATAGAGCCCTCCCTGAAAGGCAGCCAGGAAACCCTGCATGACATAGAGAGCTTGAAATGCCTGTCTTTTTCCCTGGTGGATGCATCACGAAAAGCTGGCATTACCTACATTGTATACCCTGGGAAAAAGAAGAAAGCGCGTAAGAAAGGCGTGAAGTTCCAGAAACTGGCCCTTGTGTATGAACAGCTCTCCAAGCCTCCGAGGAAAATAGAAAGGTTCGGTTCAAGTATTACATGTTTACAGCCTGCAGAGGGGATTGTGTTATTGTTTGGGGGACTTAATTTTACGCTTTCATTCAGTACTGTTACTGTTTATTCTCCATGGAAAATATGCCAGCTAAAGAGTAGATTCCAAAATATGTAGGTATTTCATAGTATAAATATTTGGATCTATACTATGACTTCCTGTTTATACTAAACTTCCTGTTTTAAGGCTGAATCCATTTTATGGCTGAAAGAAGTCTCTCAGTGGGAAGGAAAAAAATGTAACAATGTATTTGCTAAACTAGCTTGATGCACAGATCCACTCTTTATTCTAAACCATCTATTCCAAAATCAAACTGGATTGCTGCTATTTAACTGTTTTCAGATTTACATTTTTGTTGAATTGTGTAATCAATATAATAAAAGTAAACATTTTGTGTGTTGTGAGCCTGTCTTCAAGACTTTTGACCTCAATTGGAGGTAGCTGGCATATTTTCAAAATGTCTAGGGCCTGAAATGGAAACAGCAGAAACTCCTGGAATGTGTGTGCTTAGTGTGTAAGACACAGACGTGGTGTGTAACCAATGCAGTTTACAGATGATTCCAGAAAGCCTGCAGATGACCTCTCTCTTGGCATTCTTAGGTCCTGGTGCCTGATAAACTCATGCCCCCTGAACAATAAGGACTCTCCTGGTGAGAAAGCGGAAGACATGTTTAACCCACTTTGTTGTTATTAGGACATGCTGGGCCTTGGTGTGGCTGCTGATATTATCTTAGGAGTCTGGACTTGACACTTTGTGGGTGACAGAAGGGACAAAAGCCCTAGTCAGACCTGAATTGTCCTGTGTGCTAGCCTCCATTGCTCCAGATTTCTCTGAGTTGAAAAATCCCTTAGCAAAGAATCAGACATTTGCTATGTACTTTTCTCACATTTGCTGCTTTCAAAATATGAACCTTTGTTATCCTAGTAAAAAGACAAGACCATATCATTTTGACTGCTCCCCAGGTGACTTCTACCTAAAATAAATGGTACACACTTTTTTTTTGGTCATTTTGAATACTCAGTTTCACTATTTTAAAAATTGATTTCAAAATCTATTATAATAAAGTTGCAAGGGGAAAAAAGCCCTGACATTGAAATTAACCAGATGCAAAGACTGTAAAAGCCAGCAGACTATGTTAGAGCAGATACTGGAAACAGAACCTGCGAGCTTCACAGTGGGTTTCATACGTTCGCTCCCAAGTGTCTTTTTATGAACTACCCACCACCCCAAACAAATAATACACAACAGAGGTAGAACTAGAAAAGCAATTATCATTCAATTCTTTTTTTCATAAGCATGTCCATTACCTGCATTCATCCTTTCCTTGTCCCTTAGTACTTAGCCTGTCTACCTACATGTACACACACACACACACACACACACACACACACACTTTAAAGAAAATAAATCACAAAATTTGCAGAAAAATGGATGGTATTAGAATGTATACTGTTAAGTGTGGTCACACAGTCTAAGGAAGAAACACACATGTTCTCGCTCTCATGTGGAATCTAGCCAACTTTTACCATTTAGAGAAATGTATTTGCCCCCTTTAATAACCGATGTTAACGTTTGCATATACTGTGACATTCGCAGCAGGAAGTGTAAGAGGAGCTTTTCTGTACCGAAACAACTGTATCCTGGATGGTACATCAGAACTTTCTATTTCCCTTTGAAACCTTAAACTAATTTGGGTAGCATGTAGAGAGAGGTAATTGTTAGTTCAAAACAAGTTATATGGAGCATCTTGAAGATAATTTTGTTTCTATATTTAGGACTTTATTTAATGAATTTTGGTGACTCAGAAATACCCTTCTTGCCACTTGACATGCAGCTTTACTCCTGTTGTGTGGCAGCCATCTTGGCTGACTCCCTTAAGGATTACAAGAGGCCGACGTGAGCTTTCACACGTCAGGTCAATCTTGACTCCAGAAGGTTGTTCCTGTTGAAGGTCATTTGGGCCCATTAAGGCCCCAGACTCATGCATTTCCTTTCAGTCCCCTTGAGACAGGCTGCTGCTCGCTGCTGCTTCCCTCCCAGGCTAGGATATGGCAGAGTGCCACATACCTGCAAGAGCAGCACAGCCTCATCGGTCCTTTAGATGTTATCTTCCGCTCTGAGGCCTGTGCTGTGAGACTGGCCAGTGAGGGCCTGGAGGGACCCTTCAGTAGATGACGTCTGTTCCTCTGGCATGTTTCAACCTTTCCTTATTCTCTTTCTTCAAGAGCTGGGGGCCGTTCAGTTCCAGGAACAAGGATACAACGCTATCTTTATCTCCGCGTCTGTATTCTAACTGCCGTGCACTAGGCTCTTGGTGACCAGGCCAAGTCACTTTATTTCTCAGGCTGTTTCCTCATTTGGAAGATGAGCTTATCTGTAGGACTGCTGAAGTTATTTCCAGCTCAAAATTCTCATAGTCGGACAGTAAAATCAACATTATCCCGACACAAACGGAATATCTTGAGCAACACACTTAGGCTGCTTAAAACTTCCCCGTTTCCTTCACCAGCATCACGTCTCATCTCATGCTAATTCTGTGCACACATATTCCACCCGGAGAGCCTGGACCAGCAGCTTAATTTACTATGATGTTCCTTCAAATGAGAAGCCGTGAACCATACTGCTGGCTGTGAAAATGTAGATCTAGATTTTCTGATCATGGTTTTTCTTTTTTTTTTTTTTTTCCTTTTTTTCCTTTTCAATTTGGGCTATTTAATGTCAATGATCTGAGACTATAGCTTTTCCTTGTAAAACGTTCACTCATTATCTGTGTTTGCTTTTCACATTCTTCTAGAAACTTGTCTAGCAGGTTCTAGTTCCTTGCTTCCTTTAAGATATTGTAATTATTTTATCAGTTAGTAAGATAATATATCCTTATTTTAAAAATTTTAGAAAATAGGGCAGTCCTGTCATTAAGTCACCATTAATATAGTTTTGAATGTGTACATGGGAACACATTCACACAAACCAACAGGAGTAGATTAACCTTTATGTACATGCATGAATGTTAAATGTGCACTTGCATATTACATAGAGAACATGGGATTATATCCATTAAGTTCTGGCATTGACTATTTCTGTGGTATAGGTAGTTGGTGGGGATGGGCTAAGAAGAGATTCCTCAGAAGTTTCCTGTATGCATTCTACATGATTATTTTTTTTTCTACTAGATATATATTTATGGTTAAAAATAACATTTTGATTTTCTTTTTAAGAAGTATTTTGCGGGAAATCAATGAGAAGCAGAATTCTCAAAAAATATTTCCATTCACTACGAGTGTCTTGCAGAGCAGAGTAGGGCTCTCGGCAACTGATATGTGATGTGCTCTTTCCCAGGTTTACAGAGCGGTAAATGAAATGCACATGCATTTGAATTCCAAGGTCTTATTTCACTACTGGACCTTAAAACTGAGCATCACCTCTGCTTTAAATCTGGAAAGAACTGTAAATGCAATAAGAAGGGAGCTGGTAGTACAGTGGCACTTTAGCTCAGCAGGTCATTTCTTCAGAGTAAGTTTACTGAGCACCTTCCGTACACCAGATACTATTCCAGATTGAAAGCCGGAATGAGGACAGTGAAGACTACTAATTGGTCCCCTGTCCTCACAGAGTTTGTATTCTAGAGGCAGAGTGCCCGTGGAGAGCCTAGCTAGTGGTGGTAAGGAAGTGGGAAGTGTTATAAGGGAGTAAGGCAGAGGCGGGGAGCTGCTGTTTCAGGCAAAGTGCTGGGATGTTTTTGTGACCTAGAGCAGATTCTTGTGGTGGGATGGCATGTGTAATCCGCCGCAGAAGAGGGAGAAGCAAGTGCAAAAGCCCTGAGTTGGAGGATGTGCTTATTGTTTCTGGACAGCACATAGAGCAGTCTCAGAAACACGAGAGAGCCGTAGGAACTAAGGTCAAGAACAGGTTTGGGGACAATACCCAGCATTGCCCTACTGACCATGGTAAGTAATAAATGTGAAATCACTCATAAGAGCACCCATAGGTTGAGGCGCTGGAGATTTCTTAGTGGGCAAGAAGGCTTTTTATAGGAACCAGGGCTCAAATTTCCAGCACATACATAAAAATAATGGGCATGGCTGCTTGTGCCTGTGACACAGGGGGACAGGGAGGTAGAAGACAGGCTGGTTCTAACTTCTTACCAGCTAGGTAGATAACTGCAATAGAGCTCCAGGCTCAGTGAGATACTGTTGACTCAGGAGTAAAGTGGAGGGTGATGGTGGGTGATACTCAGCATCCTCCTCCTCTGGCATCTATATGTGCACCTATGGATATTTGCACCCACACATAGTTGTGTGCATACATACGTACACCGTACACATAAATTGAAAGAGGAAAATGCGTATTTGTAAGCCATTGTCAACTTAAGAAGAGGGCAGAGATGCTGGCAAGCTGTGGTAAGTGTTTTGGATCTTTATTTTTTTTTTAATTTTATTAATTTATTCTTGTTACATCTCAATGTTTATCCCATCCCTGTATCCTCCCATTCCTCCCCCCCCCATTTTCCCATTATTCCCCTCCCCTATGACTGTTCCTGGCGGGGATTACCTCCCCCTGCATATTCTCATAGGGTATCAAGTCTCTTCTTGGCTACCTGCTGTCCTTCCTCTGAGTGCCACCAGGTCTCCCCCTCCAGGGGACAGACCTCAAGAGTGGAGAGTAGTTTGTTGATGACATGATCACCTGTATCTTCCAGAAGATGCAGTGGAAGCACAGAGATCCATTTTTTTAAAAGCTATTGAATGATCCCTGTGAGAAATGGCTGCTTGTTCTGAAGTGAGAGCAACTTAGATGGTGTGAAGCAGCCACATTCTAGACAGATGTTGGGAGTCCTGCCAACAGTATTTGCGAGACACGAGGAAGAAAAAAAATTAAGCATATGCCCATGGATTTTTTTTTACTGGAGCAATTGAAACTATGAAGGTTCGCCCAGATGGTCAAGATTGTGCAAGGAGCGGGTGGGCAGGCTGAGAGTCAGACAAGGATGTAATAGGAATGCATCTCCGGTCAGCTTCAGACCACAGTGATACTGCATGACAGGGGAGACGGTGGGCAGGTCAGTAAAGGTAGAGACTACCACTGCCCCTGCTGTGTAAATACAAGTCCCCCATGTTGCTCCATATGAAAGCCTTGGAAAAAGAAAGCCAGGTCAACAGCTGTAAATCAGGTGCCAAAAGGCATGCCCATTGCTTTCCTACATCTTGACCCAAGGTGGTCATTGTCATCAACAGCTGGCTAAATTTCCATTCATGATAACTTATAATAATTTTCTTGGAGATACTAGGTTTTAGTATTGGGCAAACA
The DNA here is from genome assembly GCF_903995435.1 of Acomys russatus. Lineage (NCBI taxonomy): Eukaryota > Metazoa > Chordata > Mammalia > Rodentia > Muridae > Acomys > Acomys russatus. The sequence goes on from NC_067137.1 coordinate 68,849,164, forward strand.
GGAAATGGGGTGGTCACATGCATTTTTCTTTGAATTGCTGGTGGTGCCATTACTGTGAGTGCACAGTATCTTCACTGATCTGGTGGATTTTATTGTGCACTGTCTTACTGGAGTGTGGGGTGGGGTGAGATGAGGCACTTCCAGAGATTTCTGCTTGTTCTTTTAAAAATTATTATTATTACCATTATGTCCTTGTCTACACTGATTTTTCTCTGAGTCATTCACTGCTGCTATATGTTCCAGGATGAGAAAATGACTACAGGGTGGCTCAGTTCCTTGTCTCCATAGGTTCGCTGGTTAGACAGTCCGAGGCTATTGATCGTCTTCCTATCGATTGATTAATCCCTTACTTTTGTTGATAGGCTCAGTGGCATCGGGTACTGATAAGTTTATAGTTAGCATCTACTGAACAATTTGGAATCTGTGGGGGGAAATTTGTGAATGCACATGTCACATGGTGTGATACTTTCAGTGGGACCTGGCCTGTATTTCATGTCGAGTGACATTTCAGGCTGTGAACTCTTTTGGCTCTGAGATCTGGGCAAGAAGACATGAATCTCAAGTATATAACCAATTAGTTTTATGCCCAGCAGGCCCAGAAGTTTCCAGCTTATCTAAGGTAAACATTACCTTAGCAGGCTGCCCATCTGTCTTATCACTGGAAAGCTCTAGCCATTCAGTTACTGCCACAGGTCCTTGCAAAGTAAAATTCTTTTATTACCTTTCTCTTCCTGTGGTTAATTGTTGTAATTGCATCTTGAGTGCCCTCACCTTTGCGTTTGCTGTTTTCTCCTCAGGGATTAGAGCTTGATTAGGGATGCTGCATTTTGCATATCAGTTCTCATTTCCCCAAGGCTTTAACTTTTTTTTAAACTTGTTCACTTTACATCCCAATTGTAGCCTCCTCCCTCATTGCCTCCTGATCCTACCCTAATTCCCTCATAACTTCTCTGTCTCTCTCTCTCTCTGTCTCTCTGTCTCTCTCTCTCTCTCTCCTAGTCCTCAGAAAGGCTTTTCTTTTTTTTAATTGTATTTTTATTTTTTACTTCTACATATATATTTATATTATTACACATATATACAATAAGCCACAGATAACAAGAAGTACCAGGAGACAATTAGTGCTTATATAAATGTTGCATTCATAGTGTTTTGCCTATTTGTATTTGGCAACCTTGGAGAAAACATCTTTCCTATCTTGGTGAGTCCACAATTCTGAATGTAAATCAGTATCTATCATATCTCATCTCTATCAACCTAAAAACTCTATCTAGACCTAAAAACATCTTAACCTCTAAGCAACTTAAACTAGCTGGTCTTCAACCCCATCAGAGATTTGAGAAGGAATAAAATTAATTATCTCAGTAAACATGAAGTGCAAATTAGCAGCTTCCAAAATGAGAAAATGACAGAGACAGTTTGCTGCCTAGACAGTCACCCAAAACTCTCTATAATGTTGGAACATTGTCTTCAGCCTTTTGGCCAATTGTATCTGGCAGGCATATTTGTTAGGCAGGAACTATTGAGGACGTGCTTACTCTGTGTTGGCAGAGTTTGGCCATTGACCATACCTGTGTCCAAGGTTGCCCATTTTAGGCAGAATTCTGTGTGCAGCAGAAACAAGGGCATTTTGCTCAATGGCTTGTTTGCCATATTTGAAACCATCTCCATAAGGACATTCTTTGATGCTTATCATCTTCTTGTGGTAGGCTGGGTGTTGCCAGGATTTAATCTGTCCTGTTGTCAAAGGATCCTTAAAATCATAAAAATATCTTTAAATATCATATTCTGTAGGTCTCTGAGGTTTTTGAAGACCTTATCTAACTATTTTACCTTCTCTACCTATAGAATCCTATCTATCTGTTAAATCTAGGTATATATATATTTTTTTGTGATGAAAATAGACTAGTAATTGACATGGCCCTGAGGTGATCAACTAGCAATTAACTTATATTATTTAATTATCCTAAACAGCCTGCAATAGCACCTTCAAAGTATTAGAAGTAAACCTTGTATTGTAATTGAGTTGTGTGGGTACAATGCCTCATATTAGAGTAGCAATATATTTAATGTGTGAGAAGAATAACCTTGAGTTTGAATTCTATACCAATGTATAAAAATTGAACTTATTTTACACCAACATACACAATTAAATACCAATTAATTAAAAATGACCTTGTTTGTGAGTAACAGTTAAGGCCTGAAGTTGAAAAGTAGGTTCAATCATCTATTTTCTGTCCCGTCATCCCTATATATTTCTATATTTTCCCTTTTTTCTTTTCGACCCCATCTCCATACCTAAGAAAGGGAGATAAAGGAAAAGAGAGAAATTCCTGAGTCCAACCTCATTTCCTATCTGAATAAGATCAATAATAACTTATAACCAACTCCCAAAGAAAATAAACATCTATATTCCAAGAAAACAACCAAAAACCCTACCCAACCCCCTTTAAGGGAAATGGGGCATCATTCTCTTTTTAATGCTTCTTCTGGTTGATTTGGGAGGAACAATACCTTTGTAGGGGCCCAAGTACAATTGGGAGAAATAGTTAAGCAAGCTAGGAATAGCATTTGTGGTCTTGTTTCTAAATGTTGAGAAATTCAAGGCTTAATACACTTAATAGACTGTCCTATGTATGACAGTCTGAGATACTGGACCCACTGGGATCAGAATCTTCCTTTGAAGCTGTCCTGGAAGCTGTCCTGTTCTGATGAGGAGCAGCAACCAAAGCACTTGGGGCTGGAACATGAAGGATGCAGGATATCAGCATCCAGCATGTTGAGAGCAATGGATTCTGTCAGGTCTGATCCAGTGTCAGTGTTCAGTTCTTTTGTTCTGAAAACATAATTTCTCATAAATGTTATACAGTCATAACATTATAAAAGTATGAGGTGTGCAGGATACACAGAATAGTTAAGTATGGTTCTCTGCTCTTTGTATGAGCAGAAGAAAGACATCTGCAAATCTTCATGCCATACAAAGAATGGCATCTAAGAACAAGTCACAGGGATTCTGCATAGACATTCATGTCTCAGCCATCCTCAGAGCTATTCTCATGTAGGGGATTAGCAATACAAATTATCTGCTTGTTCTGTAGTTTGAATTCATGTAAGTATAGACTGACTTCAGAATGGCTAAGATCAAAAACTCAAGTGACAGCACATGCTGGCAAGGATGTGGAGAAAGGGGAACACTTCTCCATTGCTAGGGGGAGTGTAAACTTGTACAACCACTTTGGGAATCACTCTGGTCCTTTCTCAGAAAATTGGGAATAGTACTATCTAAAGGCCCTGCTATTCCACTCCTGGGCATATACCCGAAAGGTGTTCTACCATACAACAAGGACATTTGATCAACTATGTTCATAGCAGCCTTATTTGTAATATCCAGAATCTGGAAACAACTTAGATGCCCCTCAAGTGAAGAATGGGCAAAGAAACTCTGGTATCTTTACCCAATAGAGACTACTATTCAGCTATCAAAACAAGGAAATCTTGAAATTTGTAGGCAAATGGATGGAACTAGAAACGATATAGTGAGTGAGGTAACCCAGACCTAGAAATACATGCACGGTATATACTCACTTATACATGGATATTAGCCCAAAGTAGATGTCCTCTGACATACTCTACCCAGTGGGTGACAGGTACAGAGGCTGGGACTTGCAGCAGGCCTAGGGGAGAAGAGCTGCAAATTGTATGCAAGAGTTGGGGGGTGAATCATCTAGGAGGGAGCAGGAGCCCCACAGGGAGACCATCAAGCCTATGAATATGGATTAAGGGGGGGGGACTGCAAGGACTGATGCACCAACCAAGGACAGTGCATGCAGAGAACTAAGACTCTTGCTCAGACGTAACAGAGAGTATGCTGATTCACCACGGGGTGGGGGCACTGCTGCTGAACCTCTGATATACACTCTGGCACCCATGATTTGGTCCTTTACCCTAGACAGGATGGCAGGCCTAGAAGGCACACAGAGAAGGAGGGTGCAGGCTATTCTGATGAGACCTAATAGACTATTGCCAGACATTTGGGGGAGGGGGATGGGTGGAGGAAGCGGGGAGGGTGGCAATGGGAGGATAGAAGGGAGTTTGGAAAGATAATAAGGAATATTTACTAGGATCTGGGAGAAAGAAGTTGTGTAGGAAAGACTTTCCTTGAAGTCTTTATCCTTTTTCAAGGCTATATCCAGTTAGAGGCAATCTACCTCGAAGGATCCTGCAGAGTAGATACTTTGACTTCATTTTCCTATGTCCCTCTGTTGAGGCTTCCGAGAGAAAACAGAAAAGAAGGGATCCTGTGGATGTGGTCTGCATAGATTAGTTTCCCAGGCCAGTGAATGAAGTGGAGAAGGAGAGAAACACAGGTGCACAAACAAAATACCTGGCATAGAAATTATGAATATGAATAGAGGAGCCAGGTATTCAGTGGGCTTAAAAGTGCACTGCCCTGGAGGCTTGCTCACAGGGTATGGATGAAGAATGGAGACGGAGGAAAAGGGCGTGATATCTCAGTGGTGTATGCTGACACTTCTCATGTCACATCTCGAAGGCCGTGGTTCGGAAGAGTGACATAATCTGATACCCAATTGTAAACATAAACACTTGAATGGCCCATGGAAGATGGATTAAACAAAGGGCAATAGTAGATGCGTAAAGTCAAGTTATTGTATGTCTTAGCTAAGGTTTCTATTTCTGTGATAAAATACCATGACTAAAAGCAATTTGGGAAGAAAATTTATTACTCTTCCATGTTGTAGTCCATCAATGACAGAAGTCAGTACAGGAACACAAACTGGGCAGGAAGCTGGAAGCAGCAGCTGATGCAGAGGCCATTGAGGGGTTGCTGCTTACTGCTTTGCTACTTATGGTTTGTTCATCCTGTATTGTCATAGAACCCGGGACCATCATCCCAGGGATAACACCGCCCACAATAGACTGGGCTCCCCCGCATCAGTCACTAATTAAGAAAATTCTCTCCAGCCGTACCTACAGCCAGCCCCATCTCTTGGCGGGGCTTTCTCAAGTGAGGTATTCTCTACTCTAAGATGGCTTTTGCTTGTGTCAAATTCACATAAAACTAGCCAGGATCCTGCACTCCAGGGAGAACAGATGACAAAGGTTTATGCTAGAACATGGAGTAGAGATTATAAGAGAGGAATAAAAGAATAGGAGCCTTTTCTTACTTTTATTCCCTAACTTCAGCACTTTCTTACAATATAACTTCAGTAAATAAAAGATGATAGGGCTAAAATTTCCTTTTCAACCTTTCAGTAGAATGTCCTTATCTTGTTTCCCATAGCTACTATAGTAAATGCTATCAAATGAAAACTCTATTGCTAATGAGAGTTTGAAGTGGAGCCTACATCTACTTCATTTGAAAGCATCTGAGTTATAAAGTGTCACAGTTTGTGGAACAACTAAAGTTCTCATCCTTTGCAGCTTTTGAAAGAAGCATTGCCTTTGTCCCTTCCTTATTACCTCCCAAGTTCCCCAGTGGTCATTCTGGTAGAGAGGGAGGTTGTGAATTAGATCAGAAAGGAGTGCTGCTGTCACCATTCCAGTAGTCTAGAGAGGCCATTGCATTAAAAATACATTTGCATTTAGAAATTCTTTATACTGTGAATGATTTCAATAATGGTTGAAAATATAAACTCAGGTTGCATAAAATTAGCAATTTTTTGATAATAGAAAAATAGTCATTTTGGTGTGTGGTTGGGTTTGAATCATTGATCACAAAGATAATTAATTGTGTTTTTGTACTTAAAAACAATAATCATTTTTTTTGAAACCAGATCAACATCTTATGGACTACTTCCTGGACAGAAAAAATATTTCCTTAAAGTTCCAGTGTATGACCGTCTGATAAGGTGCCCCAGTGTACCCACGGTTTTAAATTTTGAGCAGTTTGTTCAAAGTAGAGGAGGAATACCAGAAAACACTGACCCTCATACATGGGTTCTTGAGATGTTTGCTAAAGACAAACCTCAGAAAGCACCCATGCCAGTAGCGTACGTGCGGAAAGACGTTCCAGAACCGCTGATGGAGCTGACCAAGCTGGAATTAAGTGACCATGTAAAGTCTGATCTCCCACCAGAGCTCATTAGGTATTATGAATCCGAAGTCGAGAAGCTGACTGAAGAAATAAAAAATGAGAAAAAAACTTCGGTGTTTGCATATTGTAGGCGTGGAGCTATTTATCGAAAACTGGGAAAGTTGCAAAGTGCCATGAATGACCTACAGGAAGTAAGTTTTTAAAATAAAAACAATGCCATTTATCATTCACATTGCTTTTATTTATATAGCTTTTTTTTTGATATGTTGAATAGCAAATGACTGTATAGCCGGTTATGGTATTGTGAAGTACAAGTATTGACATTTTCAGATACTTACTAAAAAACACTAGACTTTCGTTTTTTGAATTGGGAGGTTTTATTTTATGTGCATGCACATAAAGCTGCTGATATCAATGATATGTGAGAAATTCACTTAATAGTGTTTCTTCATTTTGAAAATGAACTCACCTGCCTCTATACATGTGTTTTTCAGACCATATTTATGGAGCCATTGTTTCTAAATGCCTATTGGCACAGACATTTCATTTATCTGTTCCAAGACAAAATTAATGATGCTTTGGATGACTTGAATTTTATAAATAAATATAATAAAAACAGTGCAGGTGGGTTGCAAATGGAGACAATTACATTGCTTTTTTTTAATCTCAGCTTTTGTCATTGTTATAAAGAGACATAAAGTGATAGATAAAGTCATGCAAAATTGTATGAATGCCTTCAGCTTAAAAAATAGTTTTCTTAATATTACAAATGCAGAGTTCATATAACCTGACGCTGTTTTCCAAGAACACATTATGTTTGAATTTATACTCTGGAGATCTTTTCAGCACAGTCCCTTTTCCTTATCTCACAAGGAGAATAATATTAATTCAAAATTATAGATGGGATGTGATTTGTAAATATTGTCTTGACCACAGGTTTCAGAATGAGAGTTGTGGTGCTGTAAAAGGCCTTGTGGGGGATGAAATCATACCTTTGCCATATGTGCTATTTTCTAACTACCTGAACTTCTAGACACAGAACTTTCTAGAAACGTGGAAATGCCATACTCATTGTAGAATCCCTAGCACTCACTGACCCACACAATATAGACCAAGATGGCTGAATGTTTTCTGATCCATGTTGGTGTCTGTGTACTATGATTCCACACACTTCTATGTCATTCAAACTTAACTTTTTTCTTCCATTTATTTATTTAATTACTTACAGCCTGATCACAAGCCCCACCCCACTCCTCCAAGTCCTGCCTTCATGCCCCTGTGCCCCTTTTCCACCTCCCCTTCTCAGGAAAGGGTAGACCCTGTTCCCATCAGTACCAACCCACCCTGACCCATCAAGTCACAGCAGGGCTAAGCTTACCCTCTCCTACTATGGCTAAACAAGGCAGCCCAGCAAGTAGAAAGGAACCCAAAGGCAGGCAATAGAGATGCCCCCACCCTGCGCCAGTTGTCAGGAGGCCCATACTATGACCAACCTGCACTCTGCTACATATGCATAGATGGCCTAGGTCCAGTCCATCCATGCATGTTCTTTGGTTGGTGGCTCAGTCTCTGTGAGCCCCCATGGGCCGAGGTTAGTTGTCTCTGTAGATGTTTTAGTTGTGTCTTTGACTCTCTTTTTTTTTTTTTTTTTTTTTTTTAGCTCCCTCAGTGCTTCCTTTCACTCTTCAACAAAACTCCCGCAGCTCAGCCTATTGTTTGGCTGTGACTCTTTGGGTCTGTTTCCATCAGTGGCTGAATGAAGTCTCTTAGAATAGGGTCCTGTTTGCAAGCATAGCAGAGTATCATTAATAGTGTCAGTAGTTGGCTTTCTCCCATGGGGTGGGTCTCGAGTTGGACCAATCATTAGTTTCCATTCCTTCAATCTCTGCTTCATCTTTATCACTGCACTTCTTGTAGGCAAGACAAATTTTATGTTGAAGGTTTTCTGGGTGGGTTGATGTCCCACTTCCTTTTCTGGGAGTCCCCACTGGCTAAAGGAGGTGGCCATTTCACAATTCCATATCCCCTGTTGCTAATTATTAATACATATCTTTTGTCTCCCATGTTCCCCACTGCTAAGAGTCTCAGCTAGGATTACACCTATAGATTTCCAAGTGCCTTCCCTATCCCAAAGATGTCCCTCCACTGATTTCTGAATGGTAATTTTACCAGCTCAGAGTAGGACTTCTTGAAATTGCAAATGAGTATTCAGCCTTTAGGAAAAAAAAAATATGGTGTTGAACATGAGGAAAATGAAACAAAGTATACTAGTGAAAGTCATTCTAAGAGTGCATTTTTGGAGAGGGATCACTGTGTCGCACACCTTTAATCCCAGAAATCGGGAGGCAGAGGTGCATGGATCCCTGTGAGTTCAAGGCCAGCCTAGTCTACAATGCGAGTCCAGGTCAGCTAAGACTACACAGAGAAATCCTGTCTTGAAAAACCAAAACCAAACCAAACCAAACCAAAACCAAAACAACAACAACAAAAACAAACAAACAAACAAAAAACAAATAAAATTTCACAGTTAATGAACAGATTGTAAAGTGGAGTTTTACTTTTCCTTTTTAGAGGCATACTTGTCAAAGGCAGAGATTTTCAGAAAGAAGGACATTACGTTGGCAATTCTGAATTACAGTCAGGCCATCAAATGCAGGCCCACAGATGCTGAGCTCTACTTTAAAAGGGGGGAGTTGTATGAGATGGCAAACAGCATGCTGGCCCTGGATGACTACTCAAAAGTAAGCTGTGGCGCTCACTGCTCCCATTTATATTGGAAACATTATTTTTAGACTTAAGAGTGTTTGGCCTGCATGTAACCATGGACACCATGGACATGTGTGGTACCTGCAGAGGTCAGAAGACCATCCAGGTCTCTGGAATTGAAGTTACAGATGGTTATGAGACACCACGTGGGTACTGGGAACCAAAGCCCAGGTTTCCTACAAGAGCAACAAACTGGCCACAACCACTGAGCCATTTCTCCTGCTTCCTTGCGAAGTTTTAAAGAGTTGTCACATGTTTTATATAATAAACCATTGTCATGTTGGTGAGACTTAACGGGGTAGTTTCTGACATTACTAGGAGACACATTTTTGTTTTTTGTTTTTTTATCAGTAGAAGTTTCAGTCATCAAAAGGTTTGGAGCCGGGCGTGGTGGCGCACGCCTTTAATCCCAGCACTCGGGAGGCAGAGGCAGGCGGATCGCTGTGAGTTCGAGGCCAGCCTGGTCTACAAAGTGAGTCCAGGATGGCCAAGGCTACACAGAGAAACCCTGTCTTGAAAAACCGGAAAAAAAAAAAAAATAAAAAACAAAAGGTTTGGCTTCTTATATTTACTGTTTGTCTCTCATCTGGGATAATATTCCCCTTTGAGAATTTGATGATGGGTACATTTCTTAATATGATCTTTAAAAACAAACCTGAAAATTTTAGCATCTTAAAGTAAGGTTTTCTTTTAGTTTTTTTTTCTCACTGTGCAATATGCTTGCATCCTTATACCCCTCTAGTGTATTTATTATGATCCCCAAAGAACAGATGCATTAATGAAACGTGCGATGTTTTACTTTGAAAAGGGACACTGGATAGGAGCCATACATGACTTTACAGCTCTGATAAAGCTTGAGCCCCAAAACTCTCAGGCAAGGTAAGGGTTATTTTAGATGTAAAATTTCAAATGACTTATAATTTAAATGTGTTTTCAGGAAAATTTGCTTGATATAATCTGACAGCCCTTTTAAAAACAATAAGCTAATTTTCAGTGTCAAGTTATTTCTTTGCATGTCCAACTGCTCAATACTTTGTAGCTATGTCAGCATACTTATCACCTCATATTTCAGGAGATTTGTATATAAACCTGCCTTGCTTGTCTCCAAAATACACTCAGACTCAAACTTCCCCAGTGTTGGTCTGTTTGTCATTTTGCTTTAAAGATTTGTCACATTGTTCACATCAGAAGAGGCTAGTAGTTTTATAATCTGAATTTAATTTCAAAACTTTTCTACTTTATCAAAACAAAGTAAGTCTCCCATCTTCTCTTAAAAGCATGCCCTTTGCATTCAGTATCTTCTGTTCTTTGAACAGAGGTTCTGTGAACAGAACAGAGGTCTTTCAAGAGCAACAGGCACTTTGAGACCCTTGAAGATAAAACGCTTCATCTTTAAGACATATCTCATTCATGTCTTAACAAGTCAAAATTTTATACTTAGTCTTTGAGACAGTGTCTAGAACTCACCATGCGGACCACAGATCCTCCTGCCTCTGCTCCCCAAGTGCTGGGACCTAAACCCCTGCACCACCACACACAGCTGATACTCAAAGTTCTTACAGCCTCAACCTTTTGAAGTGCTCTCACAGCATGCCACTGATCCATGTGAGTTCTCCAAGCACACAACTGCTGATACTGCTTTCTTTTTTTTCCCATTGATTAATTTATTTACTTCATATCCTAGTAGGAAGTTCCCCTCCCTCTTCTCCTCCCCTCTCCTCCCACTGACTCCTTTTCCTTTCTTCTCAGAGAAGGAAAGGCTTCCATGGGTATCAACCCGCCTTGGCATATCAAGTAGGATTGGGTGCATCTTCTTCTAAATTGAGGGTAGACAAGGTGTCCAGTTAGAAGAAAGGGATGGTAAGGCAGACAACAGAGTCAGAGGCAGCCGATGCTCCTGCTGTTAGAAGTCCCACATGAGAACAAAGCTGTTCATCTGTTACATACTGCCTAGGCAGTCCCATGGATGCTCCCTGGTAGGTGGCTCAGTTTCTATGAGCCCCTATGGGTCAAGATTAGTTGACTGTATGTTTTCTTGTGGTGCCCTTGACTTGGCTGGCTCCTTCAATCCTGCATGCCCCTTTTCGATAAGACTCCCTGAACTCTACCAAATGTGTCACTGCGGGTCTCTGCATCTGTTTTTCATCAGCTGCTGGGTGAAGCCACTCATATGACGGTTATGCTAGCCTACTGTCTGCAGAAGAATATTATTATTAGTGTCAGTGGTGGGCTCTCTCTTATGGCATGCAACTCAATTTGGGCCAGTCATTGGTTGGCTGGGTCTGAGTTTTTGTGTGTGGGTTTCTGTCTCCCTCCACTGGAAGTCCCACCTGGCTAAAAGAGGTGACTACTTCAGGCTCAATATCCTTCTCTGATAGGAGTCTCAGCTATAATCATCACCATACACTCCTGGGAGCAACCTCTGTCCCAGAGATGTCCCCTCCCCATTGATTTCAGTCTTTTTCCCATTCCTTCTTCTTCCCCCATACCTGGTCCTCTATTTCCTTCCCCATGCCCTCTCTCACCCATTCCCCCCCACCCCATCTACTTCAGATGCTACTTTCATTCCTGCTGAAGCAGGATTTGATTCAATCCCTTTGAGCTCAGGCTAGGATTCTTAGTATCTTATCCTATCCCTACCTCTGGAGTGATGAGCTTTGACTGTGCTAAAAACAAAGACCACTAATCTCAAAAGGTTTTCTCAGTAGCCTCCTTTTGCTAATAGACAAAGACAGATCCTTTAAAATAACAGATGTGCCATTGTGATAAAACAAGCCTATCTTCATAACAGCTTGAACAAACCTTCATATTTTTCTCCACCCAATCCTTTTGTGCCAGTGTTGCTCCTTTCACTAAAAATAAAATGAATACACAGAATAGATAAATAATCAAGAATAGGTTTTTAAAGGTACTTTTAAAAGTTGTCTCCCAGTAAATTAGATAAATGTCAATAACCATATAGCTGCCTTACAAACACAACTAATAAGCATATAATTATGTAACAAAGTGTCCCTTATAAAAAGTCTATGTTGTTTTGACAGCAACATCACAACTAAGTTCTGTTGAGAAGCAAAGAGAAACAATCAAAAAATTAGGTGATAGGTTTAACAAAAAGAGAATGTCCATTTTGCAGTGCACATTCAAATGCTTTTCTCTTTCCAGGACAAAACGAGGGAGAGCATATTGTAAAAGGAATTTATATAAGCAGGCCACCCAGGACTTCTCTGTTGCCATCCACTTAGACCCCAACAATTGGTTAGCCTTGTACTACCGGGCCTGCTTATTTAGAAAGAGCAATCCACTCAGAGCACTGCAAGACTACAGCATGTCAGGTAATTAGCTGTGTGTGTGATCCTGATTTGAGCTGTGGCAGCTCTGCTTTCTAGAGGGGAATGCCAGAGTTTGGTCACTCATGTAATATGAGATTACTGTGTAGTAGTGTGAATATTACATACTTGAAACACTTGTTTTGTGTATGTGTGTTGTTCATCTGTCTGCATGAACACACATGTGTAGAGGCTAACTTCTGGAGCAGACTTTTTCTTTTATTCTTTTCTCTAACTCTTTTAAATGTTATTTTTATGAAATGGTACTTCACTGGACTCACTAAATAGGCTAGGTTTTGTGTCCAGCAAGGTTTTGTGTCCAGCAAGTCTAGGGTTCCACTCTCCTCAGCCTCCCCCCTTACTGGGGTTACCGGTAGCAGCACACGCCACCACGCCAAGCTTCCCCATGCCATGTGGCTTCTGGAGATCCAACTCAGGTCCTTGTGTGCTTCAAGGCTATTGCTTTGCCATGACATCATGCCATCTCCCTAAATTCCCCGCACATGCTGAGAGGGACCTTGTGCTTTATGCCTATTCCCAAGGGATCTTGGGAAACAGAGCTGAAGATTGGTGTTTGCTTTTTTTTTTTTTATCGTCACTTCTACTTTCTACCCACAGTGGACCCCCTTTTTGCTTCTCCTTTGCCTGCTGTGGCCTCTGCTCTCTCTGATTTGCCTTTTCTCAGTCTATGCCTCATTTCTCAGGATGTGTGTGTGTGTGTGTGTGTGTGTGTGTTTGTGTTTGTGTGTGTGTGTGTGTATGTGTATGTGTGTGTAAAATCTTACCTCTCAAATCCAGAATGGACTTGAGAAGCTTAGAAGACATGAATTGAATATTCTAAGAGCCTTCATAGTTCACTATCATGTTTTTGGAAGCAAAAGAGTCGTTAGTAACCAAGACACTTGAGAGATGACTTCTAAGCTGGGTTCTGGTGAGGCCCACCCACTGGAGGTAGAGGTTATTTTTATCTTGTTGTATCTGCTTTCTGGGTGTATACAGTCAAGATGCCTACTTCAATTCCGTGTTCTTCTTGCCTTAAATAGCCTCTCTGCAGCTGCCTATCACTATGGATGAGTACACGTGACATCTGCCATATGCCTTGTTCTGTACTACTGCTCCCACATCTGTTCTTTGGTCCTTAATGTCTTTGTGACAATAACAAGCCACTGTGAGCAAGAACACCCTTCCATCAGCTGTTAACTTCTAGACCTGCCTTTGCCACTGATTTATATCTCAGTGCCCATGGGACTGTGCCCCTTTGGCTTAAATCTCTTCATTTGTAAAGTGAGTGAAATGTCTGAGTTTATCACCAGGTCTAATGAGTTTGTGAGCCACAATAGCCATAGTATTACTAGTAAGAAAAATTTTTAAAATGTATATTATTTTACACCCACCAAATGGGCACACTCATCATAGACACATGCTTATGGAATGTTAAATAGGAGGAAACAGTAGGAGGGGGTGTAGTATGAGACATAACTCATATGATTTTTTTAGAAACCAAAGTGTATGCTTTATACCTTCAGCTCTCTTAAACGATGGCTATGATAATCTTAACTGCTTTCTACATCGGGGCATACTCTATGCACAACTAAAACATTGGATGCTGGCGATTTGTGACTTTGAAACTGTTATTTCTCTGGAAAGGTATGTCTTTCTTTTCATACTAATTCCAGTATTGTATGAAATCAGGGGAAAAAAACAAAATGAAAGAAAGCTTCACCTCATTATTGATAGCATTGTAGAAAACGAGACTGTAATTATAATGTCACGCTTGAATTAGAATAACACTAAAATAAGATTTACTGGTAAAACAAGACTTGTTCATTTCAGTTGCTTTGCAAAATGTGGAGGTTGAATAGATTTGAGAAAATCAAATCCATGGCTGTTACGTTCAAAAAGGGAGCCGAGAGTGCAGGCCTCTGAGGAGTACAGTGGTTTCTTTGGGGCTAGGCAGGCAGAGTGGTGTCTCGGATGCTGAGTCAGAGGTTGGGTGGAAGGCCCTCTGTGGTCCAGGAGTCGGGGCTGCCGTTGGTATAGGCTACAGAATATGTAGTTCCTTGTCTTAAAGTAGAAAAACGCAACAGAGTGATGCCTATGGTCATTCCCATACTAAAAACCACTTGAGCATAAGAGAGAAAACAACTTCTATTTGATATTGACAAGAAAATTTATAAATATCTGTATGGAGAGGGTTTTAATTTTTTTTTACTTGAAGCCACTGAACTTCACTGCTGTTCTTGGCCTCAGTCAAAGGCTTTTGAGTTGAGGAACAACAACTGTTGATTCAAGGTAACTCAAAATTAAGAAAAGTTTTGCTAAAAGTCTAGGAGACTTTACTATTTCTATTTCCAGTACATACTCTATAATTGTTAATTCACCATGAAGTATTTTATTAAGAATGTTCCTACTTTTTATTGAAAATATTTTTTTTCATACAAAATATTCTAATCATGGTTTCCCCTCCCCACTTCCTTCCAGATCCTCTTCTGGACCACCAGTTCTTTTTTAAATTATGTTTCTTTTTTAACATATACATTTATATTATTACACATGAATAAAATAAACTGCACACAGCAGGAAGAACCCTGAGACAATCAGGAATTATTTACATTCATAGTGATTTGGCTATTTGTATTTGGCAAACTTGAAGTAAACGTCTTTCCTATCTTGTTGGGTCCTCGTTTCTGCCACACATAGAATTCTGCCTAAAAATGGGCAAGCTTAGATGCAGGCAGATTTGAAGGCTGAACTCTGCCAAGACTGGGTAAGCAAGTAATCAATAGTTCCTGCCTCACAAATATGTCTATCAGATATAATGAGCTAGAAGGCCGAAGATGATGCTCCAACATTATAGAGAGTGTTGGGTGACTGTACAGGCAGTAAACGGTCTCAGTCATTTTTACATTTTAGAAGCTGCTAGTAAGCACTTCTGGTTCACTCAGGTGTTTACATTTTATTCCTTCTCATATCTCTGATGGGGTTGGAAGACGAGATAGTTTAGTCTTACAATTAAGCTTAGTTGGCTAGGAGTTTTTAGATGAAGACAGATGTTTTAAGCCAATGCTTACTTTTTAAGGTCACACAATAAACTAATTTTATTTATTTAGTAAAGCATTAATAATATCTAATTTCAATCGACTCATGTATTTCATTAGCTTTTTATGATTGAAAAACATCAGAAATACATTTAAATTTTTATTACATTTTTCTTTCTTTTTTTTTTGTGATTTAGAACTGCTATTTTGGCTTACATAAATATCGGCCTCGTATATCTGCTGCACCTGGATAACTACACCGAAGCCTTTTGGCGCTTCTCTGAGGCAATTAGAGTTGACCCTTTATATATTAAAAGCTATATTTGTAGAGCAGAAACCTATTATAAGGTATTTAAGACTTGGAAATTTTTGAATTTAAAAATATTTTAATTGTTTGGATATTTGTCTAATAACCATAGAGCCCTTATAGATTTATAAGCAATAGCTATTGAACAGTTAACTATTATTAGCTATTTACAAAGCCCCTATTTATGAGGCATCCATTTTCATCTTTATAATATCCCTAGCACATGTTTGATTTTTTTTATTAATTTATTCATATTACATCTCAATTGTTAGCCCTTCCCCTGTTTCCTCCCATTCTTCCCTCCCTCCCATTTCTCCCCTTCTCCCCTCCCCTATGTCTGTGACTGAGGGAGACCTCCTCCCCCTATATATGCTCTCAGAATATCAAGTCTCTTCTTGGTAACTAGCTATCCTTCCTCTGAGTGCCACCAGGTCTCCCCATCCGGGGGACATGGTCAGAAAGGGGCACCAGAGTTCGTGTGAGAGTCAGATCTCACTCTCCACTCAACGGTGGAGAATATCATGTTCATCGGCTAGGTCTTGGTAGGGGTTCGAAGCTTACTGCCTATATTCTCCTTGGCTGGTGCCTTAGTTTGAGGAGGACCCCAGGATCCAGATCTTTTAATACAAAACAACATGTAGTTATTGTGGTTAATGTGTCGTATGAAAATAAGAATACATGATCAGGAAGTTTCTGAGAGTTATTAGCTTCATAGTGTCTGTTATTTTATTTGCTGGGAAAACTGTTAGGCTTTGGAATCTATTGGTCTAATTCTGTGTATGGGTTTGTGTGTGTGTGTGTGTATGTGTATCGGTAAGTGTAGTTCATAGATAGGGTCTATATAAAGAATAATATCCTAATAACTGACAACCTTCTTTAAATTTTATATTTTACAATTTTAATAAGTTAAAAAGTTAATTTTTTTAATTCCTAAATAAAAATTATATGATGAATTCTTAGTTTAACAAATAGAAATAACCCAGTGCTTTCTCCACCTATAACCAGACCTGACCTCCCATAGAAAAAAAAACTGTTAGCTTTCATATCTGATGAAAACACAAAGATGCACCTCTGGGCTGGTTCCTACTAATTGCTCTATCCAAGATGCTGCTTCATTCCCAGGCGATTGCAATATTCTCTTCATCTTCTTTTTGCTCTTTGCTGCTTTTCATGGAACAAACATAGAAGTTCCAGTGATTGGGTCAAAACCACGGGCTTAATTCAAAGTCCTTATTCTCCAGATAATGAAGGTAGAAATTCCAGAGCAGATTCAGCATTGTTCCCAGGGAAAGTGTGTTATTAATCTTGTTAGGAAAGACACAGACATACTTGTAATGCATGAGTCTTTCCACTGATCTGTTAATGGTATAAGCCATTTAGAGAAGTTGGTGTGTTTCAATAACATACACACAATCCAAAGTCCCAGCAGGATAACCACGTGTCACAACCTGTTAGCGTGTCACATAATCACTCTTTGTTCTGAGATGCCCAAATGTCTGTACAGTCACTGCTGAATACATTATGTTTACACATGACGAACTATTACAGTCAGAAAAAAAAAGAAATAGAACTATAAAAGCACACATGAAGTTATTTCCATGAGGTAGTTTTGAGTAAGAAAAGTAAGATTCAGGAAAGAATACAATGTGTATAAAATACTATTGAAATAAAACTCTATTTCTATATGTGTGTCTATAGAAAATATATTCTTCTGCTTGTAGGCTGTGCTTCCTTTCTTAATCTAAGCTAAATCAATACCAGAAAAGCTTATAACCCCAGACAGGGAGCTTCTATGTGTCCCATACCAGATTCCTTAGTGTGTAGATATTGTTATGGCTTAGATGCAGAATGCCCCATTCCCCATAGGCTTATAAAGTGTCCAGCTAGCATTCTTTGGGGGTGTTGTAGTGAGAAAGGAAGTGGACAGTTGAAGTTTTAATAATGTGGTCTTGCTATGTTCCTACTTCCTTCTCCACCAAGATAGGAGATGTCCTGGCTATATGTACTCCTGCCATGGTACAGTCAGACACTATACTTTCCCCACATGATAGACTAAATTCTCTCACTATGAGGAAAAATAAATCCTTCTTTTTAAAGTTGCTTTATCAGATACTTGGTAACTCTCAGAAACAACAAAACATTTAAGATATGGAAACTGCAAGCAAGAAGTGACTTTGTTGCTGTGAGAAACCTGACCATGTGGTTTTCTATGAGACTGTGTCTCCTATGTCAGAAGTCACACCCATGACAGTCTAAACATGAGATTGACAAGGACAAGAGACATGTCAAAGTGGGTAGGTGAAAGCTCACAAGGCCTCAACCCTATACAAAGAGCGACAAGGAGCTAAAGAACACGGAGAGTAGGAGAAATAGTCTTCCTCAGGGAAGAACACACTGATTAGTTATCTTGTGTTGGTTGGCTTGAAAATATTCATATAAGTAGCACCATACAGACTAAGCAGGTTGTATTTAAGAATATATGTGTACAACATAATTGTAATAAAAGTTAGTGAAATATGAGGCCATGGATTTGGAAGATAGAAAGGAGGGATCTAAGTAGATTTGGAAGGAGGAAAGGGCAGAGAGAAACACAATTTTATTACAATCTCAAAAACATAGAACATGACCATGTGGCTTATAGGCTTTCAGAATTGGTTTGTCGAAAGAATGTGGAAGAATTTAGAATCCCCAGAGTGTTTCAAGGAGAAGTTGGTTGGCTGTTTCTGAAGGAATGTAGAAGACTAGAATTCTATAGAAACACAGACCGTAAAGACACAGCACATGAGTTTCAGGGAGATCCAAGATGGCAGTGCCAAACACATCTCATTTGATCAGCAGCACAGCAGTGACTGCAAGGCAACCTAAGGACTGAACTGAGAACATCAGCCAGTGCTGATGATCCCCAATTGAGAGGAGTCCAAACTGTGTAGAGCATGTGTGGGTACAGTCTTGGGCCACCCATCTAATCCACAGAAAAGTCCCTGGGTTCCTGCAGGCACAGGCTTGGGCTCCAAGGAATAGCTGCATGCCTGTCCAAGATATCCCACAACAAAACCAAGTTTAATCAGTACCTATCCATAAATCCAGCCCTACATAAGATACTAGAAAGAAAACTCCAACCCAAGGAAGCTAACTTTACCTAGGAAAACAAAGGAAATAAATAACCCTGC
This sequence comes from Acomys russatus, assembly GCF_903995435.1. NCBI lineage: Eukaryota > Metazoa > Chordata > Mammalia > Rodentia > Muridae > Acomys > Acomys russatus. The sequence goes on from NC_067137.1 coordinate 68,867,826, forward strand.
ATCTGCAAAACCAATAGAAAGGAAGCTCACACACACACTTTACCACCATCTACATAAAAATAACATAAACCAATAACCACTGGGCATATCTCTCAACATCAATGGCCTAAACTCCCCAGTAAAAGACACAGGCTAACAGAATGGATGTGAAAACAGGATTACTCATCATTCTGCTGCATACAAGAAACACACCTCAGCAATAAAGATAGATATGACCTTACAGTAAAAGGCTAGAAAAAGGTATTCTAAGCAAATGGACCCAAGAAACAAGATGGAGTAGCCATTCTAGTATCTGATAAAATAGACTTACAACCAAAACTAATCAAAAGAGATGGGAAAGGACACTTCATACTCATCAAAGGAAAAATACACCAAGATGATGTCTCAGTTCTAAACATCTATGCCCCAAATACAGGAGCACACACATTTGTAAAAGAAACATAACTAAAGGTTAAATCACACATTGCACCCCACCCCTTAGTAGTGGGAGATTTCAACACCCCACTCTCCCCAATAGATTATCAAGACAGAAACCAAATTGAGAAATAATGAAACTAATAGAGGTCATGAATCAAATGGACCTAAGTGAAAACTACTGGACATTTCACCAAAACATAAAAGAATACATCTTCTTCTCATCACCTCATGGAGTCTTCTCCAAAATTGACCATATACTTGTTCACAAGGTAAACCTCAACAGATACAAAAAGATTGAAATAACCCCTTGTATCTTATCAGACCACCATGGATTAAAGCTGGAACTCACCAACAGAAACAACAGACAGCCTAGAAATTCATGGAAACTGAACAACTTCCTACTCAATTACATCTGGGTAAGGGATGAAATAAAATAAGATATTAAAAACTTGCTAGAATTCAATGAATATGAAATCTCAACATACTTAAACTTATGGGACACAATGAAAGCAGTTCTAAGAGGAAAGTTCATAGCACTAATTACCTTTATAAAGAAATTGGAGAGATCCCATACTGGCAACTTAACATCACACCTGAAAGCTCTAGAATAAAAAGAAGCAGACATACCCAAGAGGAGTAGATTGCCGGAAATCATCAAACTCAGGGCTGAAATCAATAAATTAGAAACAAAGAGAACAATTTGAAGAATCAATGCAACCAAGAGCTTTTTTTTTTTTTTTTTTTTTTTTTTTTTTTTTTTTGAGAAAATCAGCAAGATGGACAAACCCTTATCTAAACTAACTAAAAGCCAGAGGGAGAGTATTCAAATCAACATCAGAAATGAAAAGGGAGACATACGACAGAGACTGAGGAAATACAATGAATCATCAGGTCTTATTTCAAAAGCCTAAATGCCAGAAAATTTGACAATCTAAATGAAGTCAACAATTTTCTTGATAGCTAGCAACTACTGAAATTGAATGAAGATCACATAAACAAATTAAATTGTCCTATATCTGCTAAGGAAATAGAGGCATTCACCAAAAGCCCCCCCCCCAAAAAAAAAAACCAGGTCCAAATGGATTCAGTGCAGAATTCTACCAGACCTTCAAAGAAGATCTAATACCAATTCTCTTCAAAATGGTTCACAAAATAGAATCAGAAGGAACATTACCAAACTATGAGGCCACAGTCACCTTGATAACTAAACCACAGAAAGACTCAACAAAGAAAGAGAATTTTAGATCAATTTCTCTTATGAACATTGATCCAAGAATACTCAATATAATAGTCACAAACCGAATCCAAGAACACATAAAAAATATCATTCACCATGACCATGTAAGCTTCATTCCAGGCATGCAGGGGTAGTTAAATATATGGACATTCATCAGTGTAACCCACCATATAAACAAATTGAAAGAAAAAAAAAACCCACATGATCATCTCCTTAGATTAAAAAAAAAAAAAAAAAAGCATTGGACAAAATCCAACACCCATTCATGTTTAAAGTCTTGGAAAGATCAGGGACACAAGGCACAAACCTAAACATAATAAAGGCAATATACAGCAAGCCTATGGCCAACATCAAACTAAATGGAGAGAAACTTAAATCAGTCCCACTGAAATCAGCAGCAAACAAAACAAGGCTGTCCACTCTCTACCTATCTCTTCACCATAGTACTTGAAGTCCTAGTTAGAGCAATAAGATAACTAAAGGAGATCAAGGGGATCCAAGATGGCGGCGAGCAGTGTGGACCGCGTTTGGAGGCTCCAGTGAACAATTCAGGGAATTGCACAGATTTCTGAGCCAGGAACACCGAGGTCCGAACATCACGGCAGCGGGAGTGCTCCACGGTTCGGAGGGACCAGGGTGCGGAGGACCTGCGTGCCCCTGCACACGGGAGGAGCGTGGTTTTTCTCTGATCGGAGCGGCAGCGGCAGAGGCGGCAGCACCAGCGGCACCAGCAGCGGCGGCTGAGGTTTGCAGCTCATAGCCTTCCGGTGGAGGCGATTGGTGTGGTGGCTGGTGGGAATTGCTGCGGGAGAGGGGACTCGGGGCAGGATTTGGGTCGCGTGGAGCCTTTGGACCCAGATTGGACTCGGCGGACAGTTCGGCCCCAGAGTCCCGGGTATTGGCCCGGCCCAGCAAACAATTCTGCCTGAGGCACTAACTCAGCGTGGCCATAGCTCCCCTGCTGTGGCGCAGGCTTAGTTGAGCTCGCTGCTCCACACTAGGCACTACCTCAGCTCAGCGGCAGCTCCCCTGCGGTGACACAGTCTGGGCGGAGCACTTGTTCCACCACTGGCGCTAACTCAGAGCAGCCGCAGTTCTCCTGCTGTGGCGCAGGCTTGGTGACGTGCTCGGTTCCATCCTAGGCACCACCTCAGCTCAGCGGCAGCTCCCCTGCGGGGACACAGTCCGGGCGGAGCACTTGTTCCACCACTGGCGCTAACTCAGAGCAGCCGCAGTTCTCCTGCTGTGGCGCAGGCTTGGTGACGTGCTCGGTACCATCCTAGGCACCACCTCAGCTCAGCGGCAGCTCCCCTGCGGTGACACAGTCCGGGCGGAGCACTTGTCCCACCACTGGCGCTAACTCAGAGCAGCCGCAGTTCTCCTGCTGTGGCGCAGGCTTGGTGACGTGCTCGGTTCCATCCTAGGCACCACCTCAGCTCAGCGGCAGCTCCCCTGCGGGGACACAGTCCGGGCGGAGCACTTGTTCCACCACTGGCGCTAACTCAGAGCAGCCGCAGTTCTCCTGCTGTGGGGCAGGCTTGGTGACGTGCTCGGTTCCATCCTAGGCACCACCTCAGCTCAGCGGCAGCTCCCCTGTGGGGACACAGTGCGGGCGGAGCACTTGTTCCACCACTGGCGCTAACTCAGAGCAGCCGCAGTTCTCCTGCTGTGGCACAGGCCGGACAGAGCTCTCGGTTCCACCAGCTCTAAGACTCTGGTTGGACACAGTGTGCAGTTTGAATCCAGAATTCCTGGCTGAGATTGGTGGTCAGTTCGGGCCCTGAGTCAATAACTGACCACAGCACGCACTTTGGGCCAAAAGGCCCTAGTGGAGCTTGGTGCGTAGTCCCAGCCCAAAAATTCTGGCTGGGCCCTGTGTGCATTTTGGGCCCAAAATCCCTAGCTGAGCTTGGCAGACGGTTCTGGCCCTGAGAATCTAGCTGAGTTCTGCCCGTGGTTCGGTCCCAGTGCTCCTGGCTGGACTTGGCAGGGAACACAGAAGGCTGTGGATACCTTGGCCTGACCCAACGCTCATTCAGAGACCCAGAACAATTGCAGGATCCACAGCAGAGAGTGACTGAGGATCACTGGCTGTGAGAGACCAGAACAACAGGGCTAACCTCCTAACATCCACACCAGTGAATCTTTGAGCTCGCAGCCTAGGGAAATCGTAAAAAACAAGTGAATCTATCATCAGACACCCTCTATTCAACTCTGGAAACTACCCAACAAAAACAAAGACGGCAAAGATGTCTAAAGGACAACGAAAAAGCATACGCAAAAAACCCCAAAACAACATGGCGTCTCCAGTTTCCCAGCTATCCCAAAGAAAACCACCCAGAGAACTCAAATACAACGGAAATACAAGAAAATGACCTCAAATCCTTAGTAATGAGGAATGATACTGGAGGAAACAAATAAAATTCGTAATCAATGCAGGAAGACGCAGACAAACAGGTGAGATACATACAAGAAGCACATAGAGTGGAACTGGAAAAATTGCAGAGGAAAATGCAAACAACCAGATGAAAGAATACTAAAACGGTTCAAGCTCTGAAGACCTATAAAAGAGGCATGGAAGAAACTCAGATATACAAAAAATCAGATGAAAGAAATCAAAAAATCAGTTCAAGATCTGAAAATGAAAATGGATTCAATGATAAACACACAGACAGAAAGAAAAACGAGACGTGAGGACCTCAGAGAAGAAGGCGAGCAACACAGAGGTGAGCTTTCTACAGAATCCAAGAGATGGAAGACGAATCTCAGGGCTAGAAGAATACAATCAACAGATATTGGATCAACCATTAAAAGAAAATGCCAAATCTGGAAAACTTCCTGACACAAAACATCCAAGAATTAAGGACACCATGAAAAGAAGGAAATTTTGCGGAGTAATAGGCATTGAAGAAAGAGAAGACAATCAGACTCCAGGGCCCAGAAACTATTCTCAACAAAATCATAGAAGAAAATTTCCTCCCAATCTAAAGAAAGAGATGCCTATAAACATACAAGAGGCCTACAGAACACCAAAATAGAAATTGACCAGAAAAGAAAAACTGCCCGCCACATAATAATCAAAACACAAAACATGCAGAACAAAGAAAAATATTAAAAGCTGCAAGGGAAAAGGGCCAAAGTAACATTTAAATGTAAAACCTATCAGAATTACACCTGACTTCTCAGCAGAGACCATAAAAGCCAGAAGGGCCTGACAGAGATCCTGCAAACCCTAAGAGAACACAGATGCCAGGCCAGACTACTTTACACCAGCAAAATTATCATAACCATGATGGAGAAAACAAAATATTCCATGACAAAAACAAATTCAAACAGTACCTATCCACAACCCAGCTTACAGAAGGTACTAGAAGGAAAACTCCATCCAAAGGGTCAAGCTTACAACCAAAACTACCCAGGAAATAGATAACTATCCCATGGCAAAAACACAACTACACAAATGCTCGACTGGAAACAACATCAAATTAAGACTCTTAACAGTCACTGGTCATTAATATCTCTCAACATCAATGGCCTCAATTCTCCAATAAAAAGACACAGACTAACCGAATGGGTACATAAACAAGACCCAACATTCTCTGCATCCAAGAACACATCATCTCACCCATAATGAAAGGCATTACCTCAGGGTAAAAGGTTGGAAAAAAATATTCCAAGCAAATGGTCACAAGAAGCAAGCAGGTGTAGCCATTTTAGTATCGAACAAAATAGACTTTCATCACCAAAATTAATCAAAAGGGATGAGGAAGGACACTTCATACTCATCAAAGGTAAAGTCAACCAAGATGACATCACAATTCTGAACATCTATGCTCCCAATACAAGGGCAACCCACATTTGTAAAAGATCTCCTAAAAAAGCTTAAACCACACATCGATCCCCACACAATAATAGTGGGAGACTTCAACACCCCACTCTCACTGAAGGATAAGTCATTGAACAGAAACTAAGCCGAGAAATAACATCATTAACCAATGCCATGGGTCAAATGGATCTAACAGATATCTATAGAACCTTTCACCCAAACAAGAAAGAATACACCTTCTTCTCTGCACCCCATGGAACCTTCTCCAAAATTGATCACATCGTAGGTCACAAAGCAAGCCTCTCAGATACAAGAGGATTGAAATAATACCTTGTATCCTATCAGATCACCATGCTCTTAGGCTGCAATTCACAACAACAGAAATAACAAAAAGCCTACACGTTTGTGGAAACTAACAACTCTCTGCTAAATGACACCTGGGTCAGGGAAGAAATAAAGAAAGAAATCAAGGAGTTTCTGAAATTCAATGAAAATGAAGAAACAACATACCCAAATTTGTGGGATACATTGAAAGCAGTGCTAAGAGGAAAATTCATAGCACTAAGTGCCTTTAAAAAGAAATTGGAAACATCGCACATAAGCATCTTAACAACACAACTGGAAGCCCTAGAAAAAAAAAGAAGCAGAAACACCCAAGAGGAGTAGACGCCTGGAAATTATCAAACTCAGGGCTGAAATTAACAAATTAGAAACTAAGAAACAGTCCAAAGAATCAACAAAACCAAAAGCTGGTTCTTTGAGAAAATCAACAAGATAGACAGACCATTAGCCATACTAACTAAAAGGCAGAGAGACAGTATTGAAATGAACAAAATCAGAAATGAAAAGGGAGACATAACAACAGACACTGAAGAAATTCAAAGAATCATAAGATCCTACTTTGAAGGCATATACGCCACAAAATTTGAAATCTAAGGGAAATGGACGATTTTCTTGATCAAGTTCACTTGCCAAAGTTGAGTGAAGAACAGATAAACAAGTTAAATAGTCCCATTTCCCCTACAGAAATAGAAGCAATCATCGATGGTCTCCCAACCAAAAAAAGCCCAGGGCCAGATGGTTTCAGTGCAGAATTCTACCAGACCTTTAAGGGCGAGCTAATACCGATACTCTTCAAGCTACTCCAAAAGATAGAAATGGATGGAAAATTACCAAATTCATTCTATGAGGCCATAGTCTCATTGATACCTAAACCTCACAAAGACTCAACAAAGAAAGAGAATTTCAGACCAATTTCTCTTATGAACATAGATGCAAAAATACTAAATAAAATACTTGCAAAACGAATACAGGAGCACATCAAAGATATCATTCATCATGACCAAGTAGGCTTCATTCCAGGCATGCAGGGATGGTTTAATATACGGAAATCCATCAATGTAATCCATCATATAAACAAACTGAAAATAAAAAACCACATGATTATCTCCTTGGATGCAGAGAAAGCATTTGATAAAATTCAACACCCATTCATGTTTAAAGTTTTAGAGAGATCGGGGATACAAGGCACTTTCCTCAACATAATAAAGGCTATATACAGCAAGCCAATAGCCAAAATCAAAGTAAATGGTGAGATACTCAAGGAAATTCCTCTCAAATCGGGAACAAGGCAAGGCTGCCCACTCTCTCCATATCTCTTCAATATAGTACTCGAAGTTCTAGCCAGAGCAATAAGACAACAAAAGGAGATCAAGGGTATCCAAATGGGAAAGGAGAAGTCAAATTATCCCTCTTTGCAGATGATATGATAGTGTACATAAGTGACCCTCAAAACTCCACCAGAGAACTCCTAAAGCTGATAAACACCTTCAGCAAATTGGCTGGATACAAAATTAACTCAAAAAAGTCTGTAGCCTTCCTATACACAAATGACAAGCTTACAGAGGAAGAAATTAGGAAAACCACACACCCTTCACATTAGCCACAAGCAATATAAAATATCTAGGAGTTACCCTAACTAAGCAAGTGAAGGACTTGTATGAAAAAAATTTCAAAACTCTGAAGAAAGAGATTGAAGATGACCTGAGAAGATGGCGTGATCTTCCTTGCTCATGGATCGGGAGAATTAACATAGTAAAAATGGCCATCCTACCAAAAGCAATCTACAGATTCAATGCAATCCCTATCAAAATAACTACACAATTTTTTAAAGACATTGAAAGTTCAATTCTGAACTTCATATGGAAAAACAAAAAAACCCAGAATAGCTAAAACAATCTTGTACAATAAAAGATGCTCCGGAGGAATCTCCATACCTGATCTCAAACTGTACTATAAAGCAATAGTACTTAAAACAGCATGGTACTGGCACAGCAACAGGCTGGTTGATCAGTGGAATCGAATCGAAGACCCAGATATGAATCCACACACATATGGTCACTTGATTTTTGACAAAGAAGCCAAATCCATTCAATGGAAAAAGGATAGCATCTTCAACAAATGGTGCTGGTCTAACTGGAGGTCTATGTGTAAAAAAATGAAACTGGACCCATATTTGTCACCTTGCACAAAACTCAAATCCAAGTGGATTAAAGACCTCAACATAAAACCAGAGACACTAACCCACTTAGAAGAAAAAGTGGGAAAGAGCCTGGAACATATTGGCACAGGAGACAACTTCCTGAACAGAACACCAACGGCCCAGGCCTTAATGTCAACCATTAATAAATGGGACCTCATGAGGCTGAGAAGCTTCTGTAAGGCAGGAGACACTGTCAAGAGAACAAAGCGACAGCCTACAGACTGGGAAAAAATCTTCACCAACCCTACATCTGACAAAGGTCTAATATCCAAATATATAAAGAACTCAAGAAATTAAACACCACCAAACCGAATAACCCAATTGAGAAATGGGGCTTGGAACTAAACAGAGAATTCTCAACAGAGGAGTATCAAATGGCTGAGAAACACTTAAAGAAATGCTCAACCTCCTTAGTCATCAGGGAAATGCAAATCAAAACAACTCTGAGATTCCATCTTACACCCATCAGAATGGCTAAGATCAAAAATTCAAGCGACACCACATGCTGGCGAGGATGTGGGGAGAGAGGAACACTCCTTCATTGCTGGTGGGAATGCAAACTAGTACAGCCACTTTGGAAATCTATCTGGTGCTATCTCAGAAAAATGGGAATAGGGCTTCCTCAAGACCCAGCTATTCCACTCCTTGGAATATACCCAGAAGATGCTCCAGCACACAACAAGAAAATTTGCTCAACCATGTTCATAGCAGCCTTATTCATAATAGCCAGAACATGGAAACAGCCTAAGTGTCCCTCAGTAGAAGAGTGGATAAAGAAACTGTGGTACATATACACTATGGAATACTACTCAGCTATTAAAAACAAGGAATTCCCGAAATTTGTGGATAAATGGATTGAGCTAGAAATGATCATAATGAGTGAGTTAACCCACAAGCAGAAAGAATCAAATGGTATATACTCACTTATATCTGCATACTAGCCCAAGGGGCATGTCCCACGAAAGCCTTCACTTACCAGGAAACTGGGACAGAGGGGAAGGCATCCTATTGGGACTCTAAATGAGAGACGCATGGGAGAACAGCAAAATAAAAGGATCCAGAGGGTCCTAGAAATCTACAAGTAGAACAATATGATAGGCAGATTTGGGCCCAGGGGTCCCGCTCAAACTAAGGCACCAGCCAAGGACAATACAGGAGGTAAACTTTAAACCCTTCCCAGATCTAGCCAATGGTCAGAATATTCTCCACAGTTGAGTGGAGAGTGTGATACGACTTTCTCACATACTCTGGTGCCTCACATTTGACCATGTCCCCTGGAGGGGGAGACCTGGTGGCACTCAGAGGAAGGACAGCAAGTAGCCAAGAAGAGACTTGATACCCTATGAGAATATATAGGGGGACATAATCCCCCTCAGGAACAGTCATAGGGGAGGGGAATAATGGGAAAATGGGGGGGGGGAGGAATGGGAGGATACAAGGGATGGGATAAACATTGAGATGTAACAAGAATAAATTAATAAAAAAAAATAAAATAAAATAAAATAAAATAAAATATAGAAAAAAAAAAATAAAGGAGATCAAGGTGATATGAATTGGAAAGGAAGAAGTTATATTATCACTGTTTGTGGGTGGGATGGCTGTACATCAGTGATCCCAAAAATTCTACCAAGGAACTCCTACAACTGATCAACATCTTCAGCAAGGTGACTGGGTACAGAATCAAATTTAAAAAATCAGTAGCCCTCCTGTATACAGATAACAAACAGGCTGAGAGAGAAATTGGGGGAACTACACCCTTCACAATAGCCACATATAATATAAAGTGTCTTGTGTAACTCTAACCCAGCAAGGGAAAGACATGTATGAAAAACCCTCAAGTCTCCAAAGAAAGAAACTGAAGAAGAATTCAGAAGATGGAAAGATCTCCCATGCTCTTGACTTAGGGAGAATCAACATAGTGAAAATGGCCATCTTACCAGAAGCAATCTACAGATTCAATGTAATCCCCAATAAAATTCCTACATAATTCTTTACAGACCTTGAAAGATCAATTCTCAACTTCATATGGAAAATAAAAAACTCAGAATAGCTAAAGCAATCCTGTACAATAAAAGATCTTCCAGAAGAATCTCCATCCTGGATCTCAAGCTTCACTATAGAGCAACAGTAATAAAAACAGCATGGTACAGGCATAGAAATAGGCTGGTCAATCAATGGAATCAAATCAAAGACCCAGAAGTGAACCAACACATCTATGGACATTTGATTTTTGTCACAGAAGCAAAATACATACAATGGAACAAAGATCACATTTTCAACAAATGGTGCTGGTCTAACTGAATGGCTACATGTAGAAAAATGCAAATAGATCCATATTTATCACCCTGCACAAAACTAAAGTCCAAGTGGATTAAAGACCTCATCATAAAACCAGACACACTAAATCTATTAGAAAAAAAAAGTGGGGAACAGCCTTGAGCTCATTGTCACAGGAGACAACTTCCTGAACAGAACATCAACAGCTCAGGCTCTAAGGTCAACAATTAATAAATGGGACCTCATTAAATTGGAAAGCTTCTGTAAGGCAAAGGACACTGTCACCTGAATGAAACAACAGTCTACTGACAGGTAGAATATTGCCACCAGCCTTACATCTGACATAGGGCTAATATCTAAAATATATAAAGAACCTAAGAAATTAAACACCACCAAACCAGATAAACCAATTTATAAAATGGGTTCCAGAGCTAAACAGAATTCTCATCAGAGGAATATTGAATGGCTGAGAAATATTTAAAGAAATGCTGGACATCCTTTGTCATCAGAGAAATACAAATAAAAAACAACTCTGAGATTCCATCGTACACCTATCAGAAGGGCTAAGATTGAAAACTCAAATGACAGCACATGCTGGTGAGGATTAGGAGAAGGGGGCACTCCATTGCTAGTGGGAGTTCAAACTTATATGATCACTTTGGAAATCAATCTGGTGCTTTCTCAGAAAATTGGGAATAGTTTTACCTGAAGACCCAGCTATTCCATTCTTGGGCATATACCCGAAGCATGTTTCACCATACAACAAGGCCATTTGCTCAACTATGTTCAAAGCAGCTGTATTTGTAATAGCTAGAATCTGGAACCAACCTAGATGTCCCTTACCAGAAGAATGGATTAAGAAACTCTGGTACATTTATGCAATGGAATACTATTCAGCTATCAAAAACAAGGAAATCCTGAAATTTGCAGACAAAAGGATGGACCTAGAAATGATAATCCTGGGTGAGTTAACTCAGACCCAGAAACACAAGCATGGTATATCTTCACCTATAAGTGGATATTAGTCCAATATAGATGTCCCCTGAGGGAGACACCACCCAGAGGAGGACTGGGACAGATACTGGGAGCTGCAGCAATGAGTTGTATGGATGGGGGGAGGTTGTTGTCAGGAGACTATGAAGGGTGGTGGATCTGGTCCTAAGAGGGCCTCCACAAACTGATGAACCAAGCAGGAACCTTGCAAGCAGAGAACCTAGACACCCTGTTCAGATATAGCCAATGGACAGCTCATTCTCCATGTGGGGAAGTGAGGAGGGAGCCATGGGACTGTCTCTCACATGAACTCTGGTGCCTGAGATTTATTTGATCACTGCCCCTTGGTAGAGAGGCCCTGTGGCAACACAGAAGAAGGGTATGCAGGTTATCCTGATGAGACCTATTAGACTGTGATCAGAGGGTGGGAGAGGAGGACCCCACCTGTCAGAGGTCTAGGGGAGGGGAATAGGGCAGAAGAGGAAGGGAGCATGAGGATAGGAAGATAAGAGCAAGGGGATTACAACTGAGACAGAATGTGAATAAATTATAATAAAAATTTTGAAAAAAAAAAAAAAGAGCCAGCTCATGATATTTCAGTGGGAACAAAGCTTCTGTTTGGAACTGATCTGGAAACCATTCATTCTAAATTCTTGCAGAGAGTCCAGCTGCCTTCTTACCATGTCCTGACGGTTTGAGTGAGACTGAACTAAAGGGTAGTGGAGTAGGTCGGCAAAGAAAAAAAATTTAAGATATCACCACATTCACAATGCTGCATGAAGTCTGATTGCTGCTCTTGGTCCTACTGTCAAGAGTATAGGAGAATATGAAAAAGATACAGTTTGCTGAAGAATAAACAATGGACAATTTTTAAATTCTAGGTGAAGACTGAGAACAAAACTACAGCAACTCTTAAAGGGCCAGCACAATCAAAAGGAAAGAATGGACTTTATGCTATAGCAGGGAAGGTTCAGGTAGCTCTGGGGCATACAGAATAACACGGTGGGCTTCTCTGATGAAATACAATAGGAGCATTGTACTGAAGGTAGAACTTTCAAGAGAGCTCCAAGATGTACATCAGGAAAAATTAATCTGAAAGAAGAATAGCTACAAAAGACCTTTCAGGACATCTTGTTACAAAAACTGACCACCTAGAGAAGTGTTTTCCAAGGTTCAACTTTGAAGAAAAAAAGAGACTCCTCCTTTTGTGGCCCAATGAGACCAGGTTGTATTTTGAGCAAAGACCTTGAATCGATCTTTGTGTTGTTCATGTACTACTGGTTTTGCAGGCATGTAAAATGTAAGAGCAAGATGACTGTAAAGGCTTGCACCAAGTTTCCAGAAGGCTGCTGAGCAGGCAACAGGCAGGATGGAGCTCATGCATTAGCTGTATTTGAAGTGCTGAAGGTAAAGCCCAAAGTGTAGTAAAGACTTTACAGTATTGCAGATGCCAGAAACATGGGCTATTTACTGAGGAAACAGCCAGGCTCAAGGACAGCTGTCTCATGAAAGAGACCACGTGTGCCACAGGCAGCAGAGATGGAGGAGTAGGGTGACCCAAGCTCTTTGGAGCATAGAAGATGCCATTAGGGTCTCCAAATGTTGGGCATGGAGGTGTAGGACTTGGTACTTGAGGTGCCTCATTTCAGCTTTCATTTGGTCTGATTGTTTTCATGCCATACCCCATTCAACTTTTTTGAAAAGGGAATGTTCACTCTGAGTCAATGAACATTTTAAGTATGTAGCTTTAAAAAAACGGCTCTTCAGAGTTCCACAGTTAACAGATTTTCCCGGGTTTCAGAAAAGATTTTGACCTTTTTGCTTTTGGATAATATTGATAACGTAAGGCAGTGGGGGAATTTTGAAGTCGGACTGAATACATTCTGGTATTGTGAGATGCGCCCAGGGGTGTGGAGCTGAGGATGCAGGGTTAAAGATTCAATGTCAAATGTCTCCCTTCTGCTTGTGTATTTGGACACTTGGTCCCCAGTTGGTGGCGCTATTTTGGGAGATTGTGGAACCTTAATGACATGAACGCTCCCTGGAGGAAGTGCATCACTAGATGGTTCTTGGTGTTTTATATCCTGACCTGGACAGTTGGTACAGACAGGTATGGTAATGGGAGCATGTCACTAACTCGTTAATTGTGTAACCAGAGCAAGGCAGCTGACGAGGCAATAGCCCCAAAGTTCCACAGAAATTCTCTAGTTTGTTTAAACCAACTTTATGGTTTGAATTTCCTCTGAATTTTACCCACTGTTTCCTTCAAATAGTTTGTGCTATTTCAGTTCCATTTATTTTCATGTGTAAAGCAGTTTGTATTAATCGTTTCTGTGTGTAAATAAATTCTTTTAGCAGCACCTTACCATAGTATTTATGGCACTGCTTGGTTGTTTGTGTTAATTTTTCTGGGTGTGTGTAGTGGTTTTTTTTGCATCATCTTCAGTGGTAGTTGATTTTTGTGCTCTAATGTATTGAAATTCAAGCTATGTTTCTGTGCCCATTAATAAGGACGAAGTAGATTTTATTTTCCATACGAATGTCACATAGACCTATTTTTACACCGTTATTATATTTTGTTCGATCCATTCACTTATTCATTTTGTTTCAAATCTGTTTCTCCACCTTGTTTTTAAAATGGAATTTACTTTTACTTTTTATATTGCATTTTGCATACTAGTTTACTAAGTGGGTGAAGCTTGGTGGAACAGATTTTGAAGTTGAGGGGGAAAACTTGAAAGGCTAAATGAAAGAGAAACATATACATACTACAGTTTATTGCATAAATTATTGTAAAATCATATGAATGGGTATTTGTAATCATGCTTCAAATTTTAAGATAAATATTTAAAAAACCTTTGCATTATAAGATTCCTTTTTGCATTAATAAATTATATTTACTTTGATGAGTTAAGAAAATCAAGTATATTTTTGTATTTATAAACACACACATACAAGAATTAATGAAAAAAGAGCACATGAACTTGAGAAAGATGAGGAAGGATATAAGGGAAGATTTGAAAGGTAGAAAAGGAAAATGATGTAATTATATTATCATCTCAAAAAAGAAAAGAGATGATTTAAAATAAGTAGAAAGGAAAATCAGGTATATTAGGATACATTTCTACAAAAATCTGCAATAAGTTGTGGGAGAGGCTAAATGTCAAAAAGAAGGTGATTGCTTCAACTAGAATATGCATTTCTATTTATCATTTAACAGTTGCATAAATTGAAAAAGGCAATAAGTGAAATATCTCGTGCTATCCACCTCCAGCCTGGTGAGATCCAGTTATATATAATCAGGTATGAACACAGACATTGAATCTTAGCAAACTCTTGGGATTCCTCTTTGTTCTTCCACTCTCCTTATTTTACATATAATCGCCAAACAACGTCTACTTCTCAACACATCTTTCTTGTACTTAATTAAATGTTAAGATAAATGTATCATTTACTTTGCTGTACTCTTGCACTGGAGTACAGTTGCCAAGAGTGAGGCTCCTTGAGACCCTTCTAGATAACTAGCTATGTGGTTAGAATATATCCCCTCCTAACCATTGCCTCTGCTTGTACCCATAGAAGTAATAAAGAGAACCCTTTGCCAACTCATTGAAAAAATTGACCCTCAAAATTGTATTTCAGACTTAGTAGAATTTGCTGTATAGACCTGTTGTAAACATTATTACCAAAAATATAATCTCTCAAGATGAATAGGCCTGCGAAAATGCAATGGGGCATATTTTCTGGTAAAGATGTATTTTGTGTCTGAAATTTAAACCAAATTTCAGAAATTTATATGAGTACTTCTTCCCTTTCTGTTCTCTGAACTTTAACTTTTTTATCTTAGTGTCATATTTCCTAAGTTATTTCTTTCAGCATAATTCCAGGTTAATTTGTCTCTTTGGACTTTTAAAAACTGTAATTTTGCCATACCTAATGGTGTGTACCTTTAATCCCAGTAGTTAGGCAGAGGGAGAAGCAGAGAGGCAGAAATTTAAGGACACAGAGAGTCCTTGTCTCAAAATACCAAAAGCTAAAACTGAACAAACAAACAACTCCATTTTTAAAAAATTAATTTCATGTACACTTATGTAAATGGGTGAACGTTTTATAATTATAACAATTA
Organism: Acomys russatus; assembly: GCF_903995435.1. NCBI lineage: Eukaryota > Metazoa > Chordata > Mammalia > Rodentia > Muridae > Acomys > Acomys russatus. Next base: position 68,883,244 of record NC_067137.1, read on the forward strand.
AGTAACATTCTATAAATTTTAAAATACTTACTTTTGATGACTGAGTGCTTAACTCTGAGCAGGACATTTGTACCACTTACTCCAAGACTCAGGGGTTCTCATGGAAGAGCTGGGTGGAAAGAATTGAAGATCTGGAAGACAGGGAGAAAGGCTGTGCAACGCTGTCTTCTTGGCATGACACAGCTGTTTCAGTCACAACCGTACAGCAGGTGTGGATGCCTCCAATAAGCTCACACAAGACTGGGCCTACCTATCAACAGTCAATCATGATGGGGCAGTGGGAAGAGTAGTCTTTTTTCTTTCAGTTAGGCACCCAACTGAGGAGTCCATGCTTCCGTGAATTCTAAATCCATGGTCACACAGAGGATGCTAGTTAAAGTCTGTGAGTCTTAAAACAGCAGCAGCAGCAGCAGCAGCAGCAACAACAACAACAACAACAACAACAACAGCAAAGCATAGAAAGACTGGGTGTCAGATAGAGGCTTAAGGAAGAAGGGAGGTGAAATATTGGTGGAAGGAGATGAGAAAAGTGCATGTGGGGTTATAGTAACAGTGTACTTTATACACGCATGAAATTCTCAAAGAACAAATATAATAAAAGTTTTAAAATCTCACAGAATAATTACCCCTTGGTAAAAGCTATTATTTCTTCCAGAGGAGAGTATCTTCTAAAGATGAAGAATTACGATCTTGCAAAGTTCACTATTTATCAAGTAGCAGAAATGAACAAAGGTAAATACAACTAATTCAAAAGAAAAATGTTGAAGAAGCATTTTTTTAAATTTTGCTATTTGTAATACCTATGTATTGACATTGATAGCATGAACAATTCAACTGAGAGGTGAAAAGTTTGAAACTTCAGTTTTGAAATCTATGCAATCTACCCATAAAGTGATTAACAGTTTGGTGAATTTTGTGACAGAGCTCATTTTATGATATACCAGGCTCATGAATGTACTTTTTTGGTTTGTAACACTGTAGCAACTTTTTGTTTCTAAATCCTTGCTACCTGGCAGGGGTGCCAATAAACTTTCCTTTGCTTTCAGGTCTCATTGAGCTGACCCCAATACAGCAAGCGCTCATTTACTCATTTTGTGAAAGCCATGACAAGGCCATTCAAGTCTTGGAAGGGGTCGTAGCCATTAAACCAGAGATCTCTGCTTATGCACTCTTGGGTAAAGCCCAAATGAAGGCCAAGAAGATCAAGGTAAAACTGGTCGATTAATGTTTATTAAACTTAGTAATAGAATTCATGCATTTTACTTAAGGATAGCATCTAAGTATTTTTGCAAAATGAAATAGTAGTATTTATGAATTATGAACTTATACTATACATTTATCCTGTACATCCTGGTCATTGCCTCTTCCACCTCTTCTCCCAGTCCCACTCTCCCTCCCTCTTACCCCACCCCCTCCCCTACTCTCAGATAAAGGGTAAAGGGAGCCCCCCTCAACACAGACCAACACATCAAGTCTCATCAGGACTGAACACATCTTGCCCTGGCGAAGCAGCCCCATCAGGAGAAAGTGATTGAAAAGCAGGCAACAGAGTCCCTGTCAGAGACAGCCCCCACTCCCACATGAAGACCAAGCTGCCCATCAGTAGGGGGATTAGGTCTAGTCCTTGGTTGGTGCCCTCTGGGCCCTGGTTAGTTGACTCTGTTGGTCTTCTTGTGGAGCTCCTGTCCCCTCTAGGTCCTTCTATCCTTCTCCCCACTTTTTCACAAGACTATACTGTCCCAATGTTTGGCTGTGAATCTCAGCATCTGTTTCAATCCACTGCTGGGTGGAGCCTCTCAGGGGATAGCTAGTGTTGCAAAGTATCTTTAATAGTGTCAGGAGTTGGCTGTCTTCCATGGGGTCGGTCCCGGGTTGGGCCAGGCAATGGTTGGACAGTCCCTCAATCTCTGCTTTATCTCTGCACATCTATTAGGCAGGTTAAATTTTGGGTTAAAGATTTTGCGGGTAGTTTGGTGTTCCCCTCCCTCCTGTCTAGTGGGAGGGTGTCCTCTTCAGTCTCCATGACCCCTCCTACTAGGAGTCTCAGCTAGAGTCACTTTCATTTCCTCCCAGGAGCCTGCTCTGTCATAGGACTCCAGCTTGTCAAAGAGATGCCCCTGCCTGAGGTTCCTTTTCTCTCTGCAAGCCCTCTCTCCTCCAGCCCCCACTCTCCCCGTGTATGATCTCTACCCCCATTTCTCTCCATGCTCCCTCTCCTACCCTGTTCTCTCTCTTGGTTTCCTTTCTTCCTTCCTTCCTTCCTTTCTTTCTTTCTTTCTTTCTTTCTTTCTTTCTTTCTTTCTTTCTTCTTTCTTGTTAAAACAGAGCTTCTGAAAATACTCATTTGCATGTCTGGTTTCAGCTATAGTGCGGGGAGAGGATTGCTGGCCTGTGACACTGTTCTGTAATGCTGTGCCAGGTTATTTTTCTACCTGCTTCTTTCGACCTGTGACACTCCAGGAAATGGCATTGCCGGGCTTTCTCTTTAGCGATCTCATGGACAGGAACTGCTGCCTTCCTGTACTCAGTCCTGCCTCTGAGCTTGACTGTCAGGATGCACACTGTTCATTTTATGTCTATCAGTCATTTGTACTTTCCATTCTGTCAGTTTTCTATACTTATCTTTGTTATCTTCTTCTTACTGTCTTGCCATGTTTTAAAAAATCAGTACTCTGTAATAATCCTTGCCTGTGTGCTGTGTATCATCTCTTCATTTGTAGTTTGTTCTACAACTGTGATTTTCGATGAGCAGTCATACTAGGTGTGTTTGAGTGTATCTAATTTTTAGCTTTACTTCCAGGTGATTAATATATTTTTTAAAAGTTCTTTCTCATGCTAAGGTCATTAAACAACTATCAGGTGTTTTCTTAGAAGATTTTAAGTTGTGTTCTTTCTATGTGAAGCTTTAAAAAGATTTCTAAAATTTTAAAGTAATTTTAGCACACATAAAATGTAAGATATATGCATATTAGTGGGACACCGTGTTATATTTTGATTCAGCTGTACACTGCAAAATGTTTAAATGCTGCACATTGTATATCTTCTAACATTTGTCATTTAGTTAAAATTATACTTCTCTGTTTTTGCCACTTTGTGACTTCCCCAATTAACAACCTTTTTTCTTATCATTAAAAGTATCAAATCTTGGAAAATTTTCTGTGATAATTATCTTCACTTCCTCACTTGACACTTGTTATGATCTGGTGTCTACCTTCCGGGGCAGATTTATTGCATGCCCAACATAGAAGCTGTGCCAATCTGTGATCATAGTGTCCATGGCACCTGTAGACTACAGCAAAGGTGGTGGGATGCCGTGCTGCCCATACTTACGTTACATGACATAATGTTTGTGAGTAGAAGACTGGAGAAAGATTCTCCTATTGGCCTTGACAAAGCAAAGAACTGTACTAGTCAGTGACTGACTGTGGAGAGGTTCTCAAGGCAGGGAACTGCTGGGCCTACAGGGCCTCAGGGATCACCCAATCAGTGGTCAGTGCTCTCTGCCATGTAGTCCAAGGGAAATAAAAAGTTTTCAACATCTGATTGTTTGTATATTCCTGTGTTTCTTGCTCAACCATGTTCATAGCAGCCTTATTCATAATAGCCAGAACATGGAAACAGCCTAAGTGTCCATCAGTAGAAGAATGGATAAAGAAATTGTGGTACATTTACACTATGGAATACTACTCAGCTGTTAAAAACAAGGAATTCTCAAAATTTGTGGGCAAATGGATTGAACTAGAAAGGATCATAATGAGTGAGTTAACCCAGAAACAGAAAGAGTCAAATGGTATATACTCACTTATAACTGGACACTAGCCCAAGGGTCATATCCTATGAAAGTCTTCACTTATCAGGAAAGTGGGACAGAGGGGAAGACTTCCTATTGGGACTCTAGGTGAGAGAAGCAAGGGAGAATGGGGAAATAGAAGGATCCAGAGGGTCCTAGAAACCTACAAAAAGAACATTATGATGGGCAGATCTGGGCCCAAGAGTCCTGCACAAACTATGCCACCAGCCAAGGACAATACGTGCAGTGAACTTCAAACCCCAACACAGATCTAGCCAATGGACAGGACATTCTCCACAGTTGAGTGGAGAGTGGGAATTGACTTTCACATGAACTCTGGTGCCCCATATTTGACCATGTGCTCTGGATGGGGAGGCCTGGCAGCACTCAGAGGAAGGATAGCAGGCTACCAAGAAGAGACTTGAAAACCTATGAGCATATACAGGGGGAGGAGGTCCCCCTCGGTCATAGTCATAGGGGAGGGAAGTAAGGAGAAATAGGAGGGAGGGAGGAATGGGAGGATACAAGGGATGGGATAACAATTGAGATATAATATGAGTAAATTAATAAAATATATTAAAAAGTTTTCAACAATCCAAATGATCTCGGAAGAGACTTCCCTATTTGAGCCATCAGGTGGGAATACCACCTAGCAAGCACCTTATGGCATAAAAAGCGAAGAAAGAAGACTCAGTTAACGTAAGCATAGTCAACTCACTGTGGAAACATGATAATGCATGCTCTTCAAAGGCTCTGTTTCTCTTTTTCAGTATAAGGAAAATAACACAAATTTTAGCATCTGGAACTATGCAATTGCTGTAACAAATACTTAAAAATGTGGCAAAACTAAGCAGTGAGGTAGATGCTGGAAGATATTTAAGGATATGCCTTGTAAAATATAGCCAAATCAGTGGACATCTAAAAGTTCATGGGTGTATTTTTTTAAGGATCTCAGTAGGAGCCAAAATAGAGCAAGAATCACTTGTAAAAATCAATGGCTATGGCTTTGTCTCATGGAGGAAATGGATGCCTGTAGAATACATGGAAGGTCTTCAAAGTTCTCAAAATTATTTAAGAAATTAGTATGAAAATAGTGAATTAGACAGAGAGACGGAGATAAAGAGATAGATAAACTGACAGAGATATAGATAGGCAGATAGAGATAGAGATAGACAGAGATAGAGAAGGACATATAGTGATAGAGAGATAGAGATAGAAGGATGAGGACTGGGAGGCAGAGGTAGAGGGACAGAGATAAAGGGGCAGCTAGAGATAGAAAGAAGGATGGAAATAGAGGGACGTCTCTGCATATTGCCCTGTGGTGGGGTATGGGGAACTGTGGGAGTCTTCTAGGGCCTTAGAGCAATCAGCAGCTACCAGGAATTCTGTTCTCTGTCCTGAAAGGCCCAGAAGATGGTTTCCTCTCAAAAATGAACTGGAGGCTGGAGAACTGCTTCTCCATCAAGATTCCAGGAGGAAGCTCAACTGATACCAAGTTTGCATTTCTGTAGGACCCAAACAGAGTTTCCTAAATGACCTGTGAACTTTTAGACAGCTCACCCAATCAGAGGTGATATTCTCTTAGTTTCATTGTGTCAGTATCTCACACATCCTCTTCCTCTCTTTATTTCTTGGTTATTATCTTGGTTTGGAGCAACAGTGTTAAGATCATCCACGTCTATATCTACCACACCCAGAGTACTGTTTTCAGGACACCATGTGACGTCTACTGTCAGGCTCCACTCCCACATCTCCCTGAGAAGACTTGGCAACGAAACAAAGAAGGGGTAGATGGACCAAGCCGGAGAAAGTGAAGATGTGCTTATTTTTATCAAAGTAGGATGTAACGGGCTCAAGTCTTCAGGGACTCAGAGAGATAGTGATGAGCTAGAGGTCCAAAGGAGAGAGGAAATGATGCAGGGTCAGGGCTGAGCTCTGAAAAAGAGGCTATGAGAAAGCACACAAAGACAGAGGAAGAGCAAACACAGTTGAGATATTGGCATACTGAATAGTATGAAGGAAGGACAGAGAGAAGGCAATTCAGTTTTCCCGTGGCCAGGATGAACTGAGGATGGGAGATTGAGTGTTGAGATGGCTTGTGAATGTGGAGGAAGTGCTAAGAAGGAGTCAGGAAGACAGAAAGTTTAAGTTAAATCCCATGGTTGCTTTAACAGTTTATTCCAGTTTAAAAAGCAGGACAACAACAAACAAATGTTTAAACTTGACGTTCACATTTAGATGCATAGGATGATTTGCTGAGGAATAAATAACATCTAGAAAGTTAAAACTCTTTTTCATTAATGGGATTCAACTATGTTTATTAAATTTATGTAGGTAACTTTTCTATGATATGAAGAGGGTTATTAATAAGAGCATGGAGGAAGAAGGGTCCTCTAGATGCATAAGAATAACATTTGTGATCTTGCTAGATCTGTGTGCTTTGTATGACATGACAGCAGAGCTGCTGTGGGCTCTGAGTTCTCTTTACATTTAAGATTATAATGTTGAGCAAATAAACAACAAAAACAGTCACTTCATCCCTTATCTTTGTTTTTCATTCTTATAGGAATCTATGAAGTTATTTAAGAAGGCGTTGGAAATGTTTTCAGCTTCTGAAAAAGGACCGGAAGCCGTTATTGTTTCAGCAGATTGTCTGTATAACCTGGGTCTCTGTTACATGGAGGAAGGCAATTTACAAATGGTATCTATGTGTTTAGCATTTTTATTCCCTCATACATTACATCCTCACCACAATTTCTCCTTCCTCCTCTTCTCTCATCATCTCCTCCCACCTTTCTCTCCCATATCCATTCCGCCTCCATTTCCCTTCAGAAAGAGCCGGCCTCTCAGGGACAGCAACCACACATGGCCTATCAAGTCGCAGTAAGACTAAACACAAACCCTCACATCAGGGCTGGATGAAACAACCAAGTAGGAGATAAAGGGTCCCAAAAGCAGGCAAAAGAGTGCGAGACAGCCTACACTCCCATTGTTGGGAGTTCCACAAGAACAAGCCACACAGTAATGTATGTGTGGAGGACCCAGCTCAGACACGTACAGGGTCCTTGTTTGTTGCTTCAGTCTCTGTGAGTCCCTCTAAGACCTGCTTAGTTGATTCTGTAGGCCACATCCTGAGTGAGGTAACCCAGACCCAGAAAGAAAACATGGTGTGTACTTACTTATAACTGGACATTAGCTGTTAAGTAAAGGATAACCATGTTACAGTCCATAGACCCAGAGAGGCTAAGTAACAGGATGACCCAAGGTGGGGACACATGGATCTCTTTGGGAAGGGGAAATAGAATAGATTTTGCAGGTGGGCTGGAGGTGGGGGTGGGTGGGAGCAGGAGGGATTATGTGGGGAGCAGTGGGTGGGAAAGATGGAGGGAGAGAGTACTAGGAGAGATGTCTCGGGGAGCATTTGGGGGGCATTGTACAAACCCAGTGCAGTGGAAACTCCCTGGAATCTACAAGAGTGACCCTAGGGAAGTCTTCTAGTAATGGAGAATGTGGAGTCCAAAATGACTTTCATCTATAACCAGGCAAGGCTCCCAGCAGTGGAACCGGGACATCAACCCAGAGACAAAAACTTCGGCCTACAGTCTGCCCTACCTGCAAGATGTGCTGCGGCAGTGATGACACAGAACTTGTGGGCATGGCCAACCTATGACTGCTGCAACTTAAGGCCATAAGAGGGAGCCATGCCTGACACTGCCTGGATGGCTAGGAACCCGAGGCAGGACAGCCCAGAGAGCTAGGATAGAACCAAATACAACTGGAAAAAAAAAAGTCACTGAAATGACTCCTAATGATATTTCATTATTTTCATAGATCAGTGTCTAGTACAATTGTCATCAGAGGGTCACCATCCAGCAGCTAATGGGCGCACAGCCAAACACTAGGCAGACAATCTTCCTTCCAGACAAGGGGAGGAAGGAATGTAAGAGCCAGTAGTATCTGTGTGTTTAGAAGCAGAGATTATTCTTGACTTTCCAAACTGGTTGCTTACATTCAGTTCTGTTTCTGATCGCTATTCATATTACTGTAGGAAGTAAATTGACAAAAACTACCTGTAAAGCGTGGCTTATGACAGGAAGACTGTGTCCCTAATTCCCATGAATCGTCTTAAATTAAATATCATCACATTGTATTTGATGTTAATTTGTCAGTAATAATTCAAAGCTAATGGGTGTTTCTCACCAAAATAATAAACCTAATTGTAGGACATTATTGTAGGAAAATAATACCACTGTACTGTGATTTATTAAATTATAAGTAGTTAAGCTGAGTATTTTGATGTTCTGTAGAATAAATGGATAAGGATTAGAACACTTTTTTACTTTCCTTATTGATAAGGAATTCAAAGTATTCAGATCAGATTTAAATTGCATAAGATGATTGTACACATTGGAGAACTGTGGCATCCTTTTATCTTGAAATGTATGTTTCTGCTGTAGTTCTTGTGGAGAATTGACTGCTCCTGTCCATGGCTTCTTTGAATTCGTGAAATCTAAAGAATAATGACTGAAAATAAACCTCCAAGTACTGTTGTTTAACAACATGGATTATGTAGATATTTGTCTGAAAATAATGGGACTTTAAATTATAAGTCTGACTTAATTTCTGGGGTTTATAGTAGTTTGTTCCACAAGGCTTTTTCAAAGAATGCATTTTAAATAGAAAAAAAAAAAAAAAAAAAAAAAAAAAAAAAGAACTGGAGCATTTCAATAACAGTACCACACTTCCTTAATCTTTTAAATTCATGTATTCTGTCACTAAGTGGTATGTGCTTAAATATATTTTTCTAGGCTTTTGATGCTTTCACAAGATCTGTGAAAGCAAATCCTGAATTTGCAGATGCCTTTTATCATCGGGGACTTTGTAAAGTAAAACTCAACAAGGAAAACTCAATTCTGGACTTTAACAGGGCGATTACTCTCAATCCCAAACATTACCAGGTATTTAAATAAATGATATCAGTAATTTGGGCAATATGTTAGTTTTGATGAACCTATTAAATAGTTTATATGTAATCATTAGTAAAAAACAGTTGGCTTGCTCTGTGTGTCTCTCTCTTCCTCCCTCCCTTCTTCCCTCACCCTTCTCTTTTTCCCTCCTTTCCTCCCTCCCTTTCCCCCTCCATCTTTTTCTCTTTTCCTCTCTCTCCTCTCCCTTCATTTCATCTTATATAGCACACAATGGTCTTGCCCTCAATATGTAGCAGAGAATGACCTTGGACTCCTGATATTTTTGCCTCTCAAGGCTAGAGATTACAGACATATGTTATCATATCTGACACCTATTAGTTTGATAGCCCAAATTTTTTACTCCTCTTTTAGCATAGATAATACACTTGCAAAAGTATTTTGAGAATTGTAATATATGTAAATATTTCAATTACATTAATTTATTTGTTTGTAATTTTAATTTATATGCCATAATTTTTATAAATTTCGCACTTCCACATCATATGGATTTTGCCTCTTAATATGTTTCAGGGACAACCCAAATTTTTTATTTTTGCTTTTTAAAAAATTTTTTTATTAATTTATTCTTGTTACATCTCAATGGTTATCCCATCCCTTGTATCCTCCCATTCTTCCCTCCCTCCCATTTTCCCCTTACTCCCCTCCCCTATGACTGTTCCTGAGGGGGATTACTTCCTCATAGGGTATCATGTCTCTTCTTGGCAACCTGCTGTCCTTCCCCTGAGTGCCACCAGGTCTCCCCATCCAGGGGACACGGTCAAATATGAGGCACCAGAGTTTGGACAACCCAAATTTTAAGACATGAAATTTGACTGGCTCTTGATTTTAAATTAAATTTGAGTTGATAAATACTGGATAATTGTAGAGTATTACTTGTAACCATTCTAGATAAATGATGGTGGTGCAGATATGTGGGACAATGCCTTTTTTCACAGGAGACTCATACTAGAGGAGATGAGGTAAAAATTATGGGGTACACAACCTCTTTTTCCAATAGTTTAGGGGGGAAAATAGAGAAAGCAAACTGTAGGTCACACACTAATGATTACTGAATCCAAATGGTAGCCATACGCCTGATCCCTGTAAAAATTATTTTAATTATGCTGTGTGTTTAATCTTTAATGAAAAGAAATGGGGAAACCATATTTCAATATTGTCTTTAGGTTCTATAGACTTGTTTGAAGTTCTATATATTCTGGTAGAACTGATGATTTAAAATAAAAATATATCCCTGCTTTTTGCCTTCTCTGAAAAGGCGTATTTAAGCCGAGTAGCCTACTATGGCCTACAGGGCAGATACTCCAAAGCAATTCTTAACTGTAATGAGGCCATCAGACTTTATCCCGAGAGTGTGCGTGCCTACATCTGCAGAGGAGTTCTGAAATACTACAACAGGGTAAGCCACTCCTGCCTGGTTGACTAAGGGTTTAGAGTTGAGGCTTCTTGAGTTGTTAACTGGGGACTCGATTTCTATTTTTCCTTAAACAGATGACGTGATATTATGCTATTTATATAATTCTGGTGTTCCCTGTTCTTTGGACTTTCTTTGACTATATATGATGCATGATATTCCATCATAATTTATATTTAATTACTCGATTGTTGGAGGTCAGAATGTTTACATGCTTTACTGTTCATTTTAAGTAATGCATTTATATGTGATGAGAACAGAATCATTGTTTGAGTTTCCTAAGCAGAAAATCCTAGGCGAAGGATTGTGATATCTGATGTTTAGTGGAATGATTTATTCCTCCCTGATTATATTTTTGACTTTTCTTTATTACTATTTCATATGAGGTAGTTTGCATTAGCACCTAAAGCAAAGGTGTAACACTGCATTAGGCATCAATTCCATGAACATGTGTTAGATGGTGGCATAAGATATCGGAGGAGGATGGAAGGGGACGAGAAAGGGAATGTGAGTAGAAAATGCTGTGACTGTATGGTATGTACACGAGTGGCAGAAGTCAGTCAGTCTTTTAGTGTTCAGCAGAGGACTGTGGATTGCTTGCCTCGTACAGTAGGTATAATTTTCTCTAGGCCATATAGCAACACTGATAATAATTGCTTCACATTAATTTCTGAGATTTGTTTACTTATATTTTATTTGCATGAGTGTTTGCCTGCATGTATGTTTGTGTACCATATGTGTGCAATGCCTGTATAGACATGGAGTGAGTGCAGAATCTCCTTGAGCTGTCGTTACAGACAGTTGGGAGCTGAGGGGTGTTGGAAATTGAACCTAGTCCCTTGCATCACAGTGCTCTTAAACTGTTGATCCATCTCTCTAGCTCATAGATGCTTAAATTTAAGTTACTAGCATCCTTAGTTTTTCTTGCAGGTGGAAAAAAAAACTGTAAGAATACCTACCAAGATTTTCTTAATGAGCTATGTGAAAGATTAGCCTCATTGTATTAATTTAGAAAGATAATACATAGAATGTTAAAGAAATGCTTCAAATACTAACAGGATCACATTTGTTTTGAGACTAAACTTATCTATTATGATTTATCCTTCTCACTCTTTCTTTCTCATTGTAGAGTTACAAGCTAGCTGTTACAGATTTAACTACAGCTATCAACATGGACAAGAACAGCTACACAGCATTTTATAACAGAGCGCTGTGTTACACCAAGATTAGAGAACTTCACATGGTAAGTAGCCATTTTAGGAAATGAGAGATTTAAAGCATGTAAGAAGCAACGTGCATCCTATGGCTTTTTGAAGTATAAAAGCAATTGATAAACAATAATTTATAAGCAACATGGGGCACCACTGTACAGAATTTTATAGAAGCTATCACTAGCAATAGTGTTTTACAACCTGGACCCCAGCTAGAGCAGTGGATGGAGGCATTTATTGCAGAATTCTGAAGCTACACATGCAGCAAAGCATGTCAAGCAATGCAGGGACTGCGGACAGTGATTTGTGCATGCTTTTAAAAGATCTAACCATGTTTTAAAACATACAGTGTTGCAACAACCATATTTCTCCACCAAACTCATTTGTATTGTCTAATCTGGACCCCGTTGTCTCACCCTTTGTCAATATGGTTGACTTCAATGAGAATTATCCCTGTGACCACCCGCGTTGAAGTTCTTTGTGTTCTGCTCCTTGCTCTAGCTTCTTTCCCTGTATCTCCTGGCTTTCCCTCATCACTTCTGCCCTTCCACAGCAGTGGTAGGTTCCTTTAGTAGACCTCACATCCCCGCTGCCCTCGGTGACTCACTCCCCAGTCTTTGTGAAACTGAGTGAGGTCTGCTTAGAGCATCTATAGATTGAGAAGTCACAGCAAAGAAACAGGCTGAGAAACCTGTCCACGCAGAAGACTGAAACATTCCTGACAGCCCGCCTGGCAAGTTTGTCTTCCTCCAGAGATGTAGACAAATGAATAACTAATTTTTAGCAGGGCAATTGTTAGGGTTCAAGGAGCCAATTAAAGGATTGTTAGGCATGACCTACAGAGCATGTATGTTTGAGGACTTTCCTTATACCCCCATATCTGCTTGAAGGTAACCCGAGGCCAAACACAGGGTCTGGGCAAGGAAGAACACCCTCATTTATGTGGAAAAGCCAATTCCTTGTTGCTGAATAATGTGTAAAACAATCTGAATAACTGAAACCAAAACAGGGTTGCAAAATGTTGGTGAATTCCAAGGTGGACCCCAGAGCATTTCATCTGCTCATTTTACAGACTAGGAAATGACAGCAGAGAGAGGCCACAGAACTCAGCCAAGTGGCATTGGGAGTAAGAAACTTGCCCTGACATTCACACATTTGTTTGTTTCTGGGTTCCCAGTCCTTAGGTAGCTTTGTAAAGCTCCCTGACACTGGATTGGATAGTATGTCAATTCAGAGGGTCGCCTCCTCCTCCTGTGCCTACTTCCACTTGCTTTTCAGCATTCCTTCTCTCACCGGGTTGACACGGTGAGGCATTCTTTATGGATAGGGTTTCCTAAAATCTAAGCATGGTGAATATTTTTGTGTTGGAAGTTTTAATAACTTAAAAGTAGTTACTGTTTGTCATTTTCAAGCACAGGGACTTAAACAACAACAAAACCGAAATATATATTATTGCAACACAAAGCTGAAGAAACGTAACGAAACATAACCAACTAAAATCCCCAAGGGCAGGTTTCTTTTTTTCAAGTTTTCTGTGTTTAGCTCCTCTGAAAAGTTACAAAGATAAATTCAGACAAAAGTATACATTGGGACCCATTTTAAAATTTCTGAATCAACTAGCTTGTTAGATTGACTCATAGCCAGTGGATCATGAAGCCAGACAAGGAAGAAGACACCTACATGTTTGTCTTCTTTCTTTAGTGCCCACAGAGGAGGCATTTATGCAATGGTAATATCAGGCTGATATTCGAGTCTTCATTTTCCTCTACTCAGCAGGTGCCAGAATAGCCTTAGAACAGCATGGTGGATTTTGACTCCACTACTCTATAATAATGAAGACGGTAGGCATCACCTCTTACTTATAGCTTATTGTACAAGTACTAAGCTAAATATTTACCAACACATACATAATCAAGACATTTCTCTTTTAGGAAGAAATTGAGCACCACTGGGATTTCCAGGGATTTGTGTCCCTGAACAAGGGATTTGGACAGACATACATGTGGATAATAAAAGGAAAAGAATGGGTTTATTAAGGGAATAAAAGGCATGGTAGTGGGTCAAGGCTAGAGAAAGGTCAAAGTTCCCATAGTGCTGGAAGAAGTAGATTGGAGAATTTGTACTGTATACACTTTTTCTTTCTTTCTTTCTTTCAAATTCTCTGTTATGTTGGCCTTGGTAACATGTAGTAAAGGGTTTCTAGACCAGTTTCAGTCTTTATTTTATTTATTTATTTATTTATTTATTGTTGTTATTATTGTAAGTTGTATGAGTGTTTTGCTTGCACATATGTCTATGCACTATGTGCATGCAGTGCGCACAGAGACCAGAAGAATTGCATATGCGGGGACTGGAGTTTCAGATGGTGGTGAATTGTTAGGTTATAAAAAGTATTAAATCCAAATGTACTAAAAATTTAACATTCTGGTTTTGTAGCTTAGGAGAGAGACTTCAAGTTAAGTAACTTAAACCTAGAATCTAATGATAGCAACTGATGATACAAATTCAGAGATGGCTATGGCTCCTGTCCTCTTAACCAAGACTTTTAGGGAAATGTCTGTAATTTCAGTGTAGTCAACAGAGTCATAAAGATGGTGAATTCAAGGCCAATGTGGTAACCAAAGCACATCCCAAGCAGATAATTACATGAAATCTCAGGGAGCAATGAAACAAAAGAAAAAGCACAACTAAAAGCATCTTCAGTGCTCCTGTCTCCAGAACCCATGCTTAGCTTCCATGAAACCTCATTTTTCTAGATTCTTTCCTCACATTTAGCTGCTTTGTTGTTTTCTAGGGCATCTTACAGACTTTACATTCTGTGATTCCATAAAAAGAATGAGTCTGACAAGGTGCAACCAAGAGTGTAGGTGGTTCTTCAAGTATTACTATTTTTATAGACCTAGCAATATTTATATTTATATCACAGAATACACACAGGATTTCTAGTTGTACCGCGTCTTTAGGCACATGTGCCAGGAAATAGGAGAGAGAAAGTTAAGATCTATTGCTTTGCCATTTTCAGTTAGCTGATACTTTAATCATACAAGAATTGACTCTTTTCTGACTAACCATGTGGCTCTTTTGAGCAAAATATCCACTAAAAATGCTTTCCTATTCAGTCAATGGGAAAAGGTGATGAATAAAGGACTCCTTCTTAGTAGACTAGTTCCTTGAGCTTGGATGGCTTTCTTTAAACAATGAGTATACTTATCTACATATTTTGAATTTTCCCATTTCCTTCTTCACTCTTATTGTAATCCTTTTTCATTGGTTTGTGATTTATTCATTTGATTAAAACTTACCAAGTGCCTGTATGTGAGGGCAGGGTGCTTGTCACTTGGTGCACAGGAGGAGATTAAAAACTTGCCTCCTGCAGTTTAGACTACAGTGAGGAAGGCAATGAAATGCTAAAAAGAATTTAAATTTCAAACAATAATCTCCAGTTTGCTTTCATGTGAGTGTGTTCTTTGAAGAAAGTATCCACTGTGGTGGTGGTGGGTGTTGAGTGTCATGCAAGCTCTGCCATGCATAGGAGCACACATGGGCAGCAAAGAGATGGCATGTTAACTGCAAGCACAGTGAGAACTTATTTAAAAGCAGAACTAACCATAGTACATACCTACAGGGCCTCTTCAAATCTAGCAAAGACTTATGTCACCTTCCAGAAGTGATTCTGGGAGCCCACTCTGAGGAGTAGTATGTTTGTCCCAGTGCAGTAGAGTGAGCAGGGCTCTAAAGAGTTGCACCTTGCATATAAGTGAATGTTTTATTTTTAGGCTTTAAAAGACTATGGAATTGTGCTGCTTCTTGACCCTGGAGAACGTATAACATTAAATACCTTCATTAACCGTGGACTCATCTACAATGAGCTAAAGCAGTATGGCTGCGCACTAGAGGTGAGCCTTCCTGTGCGTGTGGGCAAATGAACTATTTGATTTCACACATCCTCCAAAAATTAGTGTTTATTGCTACAAAATGGCAGTGTTAATGAATGACACTGTTAGCAAGAGTTGTATTCAAATATCTGGGATAGCTAATGAGATTTTTTATAAAACCTAAGTACTTTCCACTCCATTTTGATTGCAGCTGGATGGCTAATTTATGCGTTATTTTTTATAATTAAGGCTGGAGCATCAAAGACAGTTTTCACATATAGGGAGCCAAGAGAGAATTACTGTAGACTTTTCTCTTTCTTTACCACACTTAACCCATTTTCATGTCTAGTTCATTCTGACACTGAAACAAATTTGAACTAAATCAGTTCTCGTACTAATTGTTGTCTCTCCTCAACCATGAAGTCCTGGGCTAGATTTGAACTCAGATCTCAGAATAAGGCTTTCTGTCTCCTACTCTACTAAAGTAGCTTACACTTAGCCATCCTGTTTCACACCTTTTCAATGCACTCTCCACATGGTGGCTAAAGAGACCACTTTAAAAATAAAACATGTCTATCAGATATATTGGGCCAGAAGGCTGAAGATGATGCTTCAACATTATAGAGTGTTTGGTGACTATTCAGGCAGCAAACTGTCTCTGTCATTTTCTCATTTTGGAAGCTCCTAACCTGCACTTCCTATCTACTCAGATAATTAATTCTATTCCTTCTCAAGTCTCTGATGGGGTTGAAGACCAGATAGTTTAGTTTTATAATTAAGCTTATTTGTTTAGGGGTTAAGATATTTTTAGGTCTAGATAGATGCTTTAAGTTAAAGAAATGAAATATGATAGATATTGCTTTTCATTCAGAAGTTTAGATGCACCAAGATTGGAAGATGTTTTCTTCAAGGTTTCCAAATACAAATAGCCAAAACATTATGAATGTAACATTTATATAATTCCTGATTGTTTTGTTGATCTTCTGGTTGTAAGAAGTTTATTGTGTGTGTGTGTGTGTGTGTATATATATATATATATATATAATATATATATATATAATATAAGTTTATGTGTAAAAAATAATTAAAAAATAAAAAATGAAAAAAATAAAGCAGATGAAGTTAGTCTACTGCTTCAACCCTGCAGTGCCTTGTCTCACCCAACAAAACCTGCACTCCTGACCACTAAATCTATGGTCTTCCTCAATGTGACTGACACTCACTTCAGACCTCATTGCCAGTCTTTGCTACACTGGAGCCATTCCATCTTGGCCTTTTGCTATCCTCTGGTAATGTCCAGCTGCCTTCCTGTCCAGGGCCAACACACAAGCTGCCCCTATGCACACAGAATAGGTATAGCTCTAAGTCTTTCTTTAATCCAAGTTTCTGATCAAATGTGATCTTTCAGTAAAAAATAAGCTGAATAACTAAAATGGGATATTAAAAATATTAAAAGACCTCAAAATAAGTTTGGAAATGGCATAAAGAAATACATACTGAAGAGACCAACAAAAAACAAATAATTAATTAGATTCAAATCCAGTCATGTCAATAATTATATTAAGTTGAAATAGTCCAAGGGAACCAATAAAAGAATAGACTACCAATAGGAATTTTGAAAAATATCTAGTATATTCTGAGTACAAGAAACACACTTCAAATATAATGATATTGATGGAGAAGACATACAGACATATAATAAAACATAAAAAGGGAAAATAGCGATCTTTGCTTTGTGTAAGGAAAACAAGTCACTTAAAATTAAAAAAAAATTTAAATGATGCAGATAAAGAAACAATAAAGATTATAGTAGTGAGTGATAAGAGAAGAACCAAGACAAAGTCATAAAACCCATCCATGGGAGGAAAAACTTTGTTGTAATGAGAACTGAAGCAGACCAGATAGAGAGTGGGCAGCTGTCTGACCTTCCCAGGAACAGCTTGATCAGGAAGCATCTAGGCTAGACAGCTTGAGAAGCTGATGATACATTATGGTGCATTGGGAGCATTTTCTTATATTTTTCCCTTCTTACAAATCTACCAGCTGAGACAATGAAATTAAAAACAGAGTCAATGAAAGGTTAAAGTTAGTATAAACATTATATTTAAGTATCATACAGGGCTCAAGTGTTTTGTGTATTAAATTTAAATATAGATGTGTAGCCATATATCAAATACCACACATTTAAGGGATGTAAAATTGGTTCCCCCAAAACATGTTGTCATAGGTACTTGAGGTTGATGGCAGAAGGTGTGTGGAGTGATGGCATCAGAGAGCTAAGCTTGTCTGTTTAAGGAGTGAACGAACAGCTTATATATTATAGTAAATGTGACATATTTCTTGGGTTATTTAGGAGTCCTCGGGAAACACCAGAGTAAGGTATAAAGTGAATTGCCCTTGAGGGGTAGAAGTAGGAGTTCCTAGAAGTGGAAGAGGGTACCATCTTTCCACAGTTCATATTTGCTAAGTGAAGCAACAGCCAAAATGCCCATGGTGATTCCTGTTGATATCATTCTCTTTGGATGGCCATGCCGTTTTCATTTCCTATAGAGGTTCCAGGTATTTATTTTAGAAGGCTCTTCCCTTCATCATAAAAATCAGTAAAATCAGTCATACACAGTCACTGTATATGCTTATGAACATGAGAAGAATGAACATGACATTTGATTCATAGATATTTGTTTAACTGCTAACTCAGTCTCAGCACTGTTCTTATTTTCTTTCATGCTGAAAGTACTTCTTTAAGACTGAGGTGATTACAAGCTGCCAACAATAATCTCAGTGCCTGGTGGAGGAGAGTGTTCTGGTCCATTTTGGCAGGATCTCTTGCAGACTCAGCACTTTTAATCCTTTGAAGCAGCCTGTTCACCAGGGCCATTCAAATCCATTCCAGTATCCTTTCTGAATTTTACAACCTCACGTTAGAGTTTCCATGCTTCTCATTTCAGGAAGTTGGGGGGCTTTTGGATCCTTAAATAGAATCACACACCTCCTTCCGGAAGTGGGGGTTCCAAAGGTAGGTTCAGTCTCAAGGGATCAATGTAAGGTGCTTTGTTGTCATCACTTCCTGGCCTGGTACCCAATTGCCCATTGTCTGAGAGTCATGTAATCCCAAAGGTTCTTTCCAAGTCAGTTTCCTCTTCTGTCTGAGAAGGGAAGTTTCTGGTGGTATAAACAATGCAGGGAAGTAAATGAGACGCTCCACTACACACCACAGGGCAGCACTGCAGGAAGTTAATAATGACTGGGATGCCTTGACCCACCCATTCTCGCTACATGTGACTTAAAAAAACGAAGCTTTAGGCAGATGTCTATGTAAGGCTTATGTGACATCAGAGATTCCCACTTATGTGGAACCCGA
Organism: Acomys russatus; assembly: GCF_903995435.1. Taxonomy (NCBI): domain Eukaryota; kingdom Metazoa; phylum Chordata; class Mammalia; order Rodentia; family Muridae; genus Acomys; species Acomys russatus. The sequence continues at coordinate 68,901,880 of NC_067137.1, forward strand.
GTTAAAAGGAAGTTTTAAGAAAACATACAATACTTTAACAGGATCTTATAAAATTGTTTCAGGATTTTAAACAAGCTGCGCTGATGAGTCAGACTAGTGTGAGCCTTTGTCAAGCTACTGCCATGTGCCACCACAGGTATGGAGTGCCGTTATTGTCAAAGGGGAAGCAGGAGGAATCAGCAGACGCATCCATTTATAGCTCCAGACAGAAGGCGGGCTGGAATGGGAAGGGAGATGGGAAGTCTGCCTGTGATGGATTACAAAAATGGGAGTGGTCATATAAAGAGTTACTCCCATAGATCTGGGGACCATATCAGTAACACCCTTGTGTCTTCTAAGAAACTGATTTGTACCAAATTAGCAATTAAATATTCACATCATGGCATTGAAGATGTCCATTTGATTTAAGCATTAACACAACATGTCAATTAAATGTATACATAGCTTGAAATATCTAGGCATAAAATAATTTGTTCAGAAAAGCTCATTTCCTGGAAAAGAAGGTGATTTTAAAATATTTTCAAAAAAAAAATCTTCGCCAATGAGACACATTAATATATTCTAAAAGTACTGAAAACAATCCAAGAAAATTCTACAAAATATATTAAAATCTACAAAAATACAACACTTAAGAGTTAGCTTTTCTTGAGATTTCTGTATATATTCTAAACAAGAACAGTTGGAAATAACAACAGTAACCCACAACCTTAGGAACAGCTGCAGAGATCTTAATATAGATACAATGTTATTGTTTAATAATAGTTTATAGCGTTACTTTTGATAAGAGAAAGAATAGCAGTTCCTTTGGGGGATCAAGGTTGGGATGATTCATCAATTATTGAGGCGAGGCTGTGCAATACCACAGTTGAAAAGACTCAAGTAGTTTGAGTTAGTTGGGAAACTGACATTCTCACCTTTCTCTTTAGGATATAGATGCATAACTACACTTCCTCGGGAGAAGTAGAGTTCTTATTGTAGGAAAAAAGTAATGTAGTTGTTGTGAATTCTGCAGACACCTTAGGGTTAAAAACCTGGTCCCGCCTCGTTCATTATACACAGTCACATCTTTGTCTATTTTGGTGCATCGATCTTTGTGCAAGCCATCTCTTTAAGTACTTGTCATTCTTAAGAAGAAATGGAATGGCGACTGATGTGTTTACTTTGGTGGACATGTATAGGCCAAAATGTCTGAGATCGTTGCATTCTGTCAACATCTGAAACATCCCACAACTTCTCTCAACCTCGTTTCTGTTTAACAGCTATTAGAATCAGTCAGGGTCTCCCCGTGTTGGGCTCACATCTTTATGAAGTGTGATCTTGGGATAGAACAGCAAAGCCCCCTAAAGCTGACACTGCTTTGCAGTTCCAAATAATCAACTTTCATCAGCTCTCTAGGGTCTCCATTGTTCTCTAATAAAAGTGGAATTTAAATCAATAGTAAAGCCCCATAGATCAGAGTTTTAATTCCCCATGTATTGAGTTTTCACAGGTTTACTGAGCTTTAATAACAAGGAATGTTTGGTGACTATACATATTTGTAGAAAAACCATTTTGGTAACATACTTGGAATATGGAAGCATGGCCTGTATCTTTGGAACTGACTTTTGACATTTTGGTAGAGAAATATATGTATTTCCTTAATTTGGAAAACTTTGGAAAAGTAATAAACCTTTAAATGTTAATGCTCTGATCTTTGAACTTGTCGCACTGAAGATGTTTGAAGTGTCCTTTGTATATTTCCAGCTTTCACTCTCGTGGTTGCCAGGAGACAGCATTCCTCAGGCTGAATACCCTACTTATTGCCCAATTTAATCAGCAAGAGTGTTGTGCTGAAAAAGCCATCGTTGTATTTTATATCTATGACTTAGCTATGTCACAAACACTTGCTACCGTGGCACATTTTTTATACTATTTTGAGATTTGCATAAGCTATTTTTAATTCTTTAACTCTGCAAGCCACATTCTTCAGTGTTTGAACATATTAGTGCCTTGTTTTTAAAAAACAGAAAGACAAATCTGGTCACATCTGTGATTACTGTAAATGCAATGGGCTTCCGTGTCAGTGACTCAGAGCAGACACGGTAAACTTGAACACCTCCTGAGAGTGATCACATGACTTTAGATTTATACAAAAACATTTGTATCAGGAAAACTTTTAATGAACTTTACATATGTGACAGCTGATACCTAATGACTTACAGATCAATGAACACTTACCTGGAAACAATGTGAACATTCTACCAAATCTTCCCACTGGATAAGTGCTGTGTTCAGGCTTAGCAAGTGCTTCAGACTATATGATGCTGTGGTGGACTGGTCTCCAGGAAAATGAAAGCTCTCTTTTTAGAGGGCATATGGTTCATTTTCTCTCTCGTCTATTGTCTATGGGGGTAGGAAGCAGGAGAGACCTTGTCTTCAGCTCTGCCACCTGTTCTGGTTGTGACAGTCAGTCAGGAATAATTTTCAGGTGCTTGTCAGGTGGTTTTCTAGATCCATTTCTAGCTTTTAGGTTGTTTGCTCAGCTGGAGGGACTAAGTGCACATCAGTTAGTGTTGATAGCTAGATAGATCTAACTGCCTTTCCCAACATGGAGCATGCATTACAGAGTAATGAGCTTTGGTTCACTGTCTGATTTGCTATTATATGCTTTTGTAATTGGTTAGGCCACACAGGAGGAAAGATTATATTTTATAAGCCCTGTAGCAAAATACACACCCATGAAGAATTTTAAGTCCCTTGATGGGTGAGAAGAGCAGTGGATATGATACAAACTGAATGCCAATAAAATAGGAATGTCTTTGTAAGTTATAGAGAATATATGATGATTGCCTGGAAAATCCTGAACACATAGCCCCAATAGGTACATACTGAAAATCCTGAACACATAGCCCTGATAGGTACATACTGAAAATCCTGAACACATAGCCCCGATAGGTACATACTGAAAGCAAACACCTCCCTACCCAGATATGGAAATACTGAGTATAAGAAAGCCTATTAAAATTAATTTTACATAGAATTAGTATGCCATCTTTATTCTTGAGAAGTAGAGCTAGTCTCTATGTAGAACTGCTGATGTAATCCACCAAGAAGGCACCTGGAGAGGCAATGAGGCCCCACATTTAAATGAACGGGTACATCTTAAACTGTGGCAGTTACTGAGAACACAGTGCAATTTCACTGTAAAGTATGAGAGAGAGAGAGAGAGAGAGAGAGAGAGAGAGAGAGAGAGAGAGAGAGAGAGAGAGAGAGAGAGTTAGTTCTGTGGTTTCTGAGCAACCACAAACAGAATGAACTCAGAAATCACCACATGGCTCATGAAGGCCACTGTTCACCCTTGCCCATATGAGACATCAGAAGCCATGTGTCCCTACTATTTCATCATTGAACTTTGTGTGATCTTCTGGATGACACTCAATGTATGCCTTTGCATGGTGCTTGACAAAACAAAACAAAACAAAGAAACAAACAAAAATACCCCCACACCAAGTGGAGTCAGGACCAGGAGGTTTTCCCCCTAAGCTTTATTATTTTATTTATGTATATGTATGTGTGTGTGTCTGTATGAGTTTATGTACAACACGTGTGCAGGGTGCCCAAGCAGGCCAGAGAATGTCAGATCTCTGAAACCACAGTTGTGCCTGTGAGCTTCCTGGCATGGGTGGCTGGGAACCCAACATAGGTCCTCTGCAAGAACAGTAAGCATTCTTAACCATGGAAGCATCTCTCTAGCCCTGAATTATTTTTGTTGCTGTTATGGACAAGCATTGAAAAATATGTGTAAACATATGTGAGGGCATTGCTTTGATTGATGCCCTCAATAAATGGGATGTCCCTTAAAACAAAGAAATTTATATATTAATATATGCCATGAGTTAGTCAATGTTGAGATAATGTCTTTAGAAGGCATTATTAGACAAGTCTGTTTTTATGTGATAATCATGAGGGTTTTTAAAAAGATTTCTCTCAGGGATACAAACTTATAGGGTAATTATTGAATGTATGGTCCTCTGTAAACTCAAGCATTATTAGCTGGATTGAGACTGTAATTTAAATAGCATATGTTGTCAATACCAGCTCATATTTTCCTATGTTGGTAGCATATCATTGTTAAAACAAAGTTTAGGATTGCTATTTAGACTTGTATATTTTTGGAAAACTGAATTCCAGAATAGCATTCACATTATGTTATGATAATGGTTTTATTTATCTATTCATTTAGCATGTGTGTGTAAGAATACACACATATGGATGTTAGATGGTCTTCTTCTATCGTGTGGGTGATTGGGATCAAACTCAGGTTATCAGGCTTAGTGGCAAGTGTCTTTACCTATTGAGCCATCTTGCAGCCTTTGAAGATGGTTTTTACTTCTCTTATTCTCCTCACCAAAATCCATAGAGATTCTCCCAGACTTTCTTAGATCATATAGACTTATATACTTCTTATGATATATAATAAAATAAAAGATTTTCAAAAATGGTTAATAAAACCACTTTTTGGGGGAAGTCATATGCAGAAAACATTGAATAGGTTGCTAGCAAACATCAACCCACCAGAAGGCATGACATCTTCTTTCTCCCCCACCCACCCCCTTTCTTTAGGATTAAAGAGTATGAAGGAGCTGTTGATTTCTTTACCAAGGCTGTGAAAATTAACACACGCTTTCTGGATGCTTATATTGGGCGGGGGAATTCTTACATGGAGTACGGGACGAATGAAGCCCTGAAACGAGCGCAGAAGGACTTTCTGAAAGCGCTGCATATTGACCCGTCATGCCTAAAGGCCAGGATTAGTCTAGGCTATAACTTGCAGGTAAAATGCAACAGCATTTTCTCCTTCTTCTCCTTCTTCTTCTTCTTCTCCTCCTCCTCCTCCTCCTCCTCCTCCTCCTCCTCCTCCTTCCTCTTCTCCTTCTAGCCCTGCGAGCATTGTTTGGATAGGAGAAAGAGACATTTGGCTTTTTACTGGGGATGTGGTCAAATGACATTTCTCAGGCTGTGAACATTTAGTTTTCTTTTACTGTAGTTATGAAGGTAGCAGTGGGGAGCAAGGACTCAGTTAAATACAGAGAACTTGCTTAGATGAGCCTTAGGTCAGCTAAGACTGATATAATAATGCCGGAAGTGGTGGGACTGGTTTCTATCATGATGAATGCCCAAGAACGTGTTAGTAAGAGAAAAAAGATTGTCTTGTTAGAATCAAACCTAAAATCAGCATTATAGTCACATTATGAACAATGTGTGGTCCGTTTGAAGACTAGATTGGGTCACTTTAAAAGATCTAGAGCTGATTGGCAACCAGCACAAGATCCTCACAACTGGTCACTGACTGTGCACCTAATATGGAGGAATTGTTCCCAGCCCCCTGAGAAAGCAGCCTTTAAGAAACACAGCTCCTTTTGGATGGTTAAATTCCTAGTTTGGAGAGAGAGGTGCTGTTATGTGCATGAGTAATCATTTGATTGTGTGTAATTATGATAAATGCAGCAAAAATAAACCAAACAAACAAATTCCAAAGAGTTTTTGGTGCAACAAAAGGGTAAGAGAAATTACTGCTAAATCAACATTTATTTTGAGGGGTAAAAGACCAGTTGTTAGGTAGAGGAAGGGGGTGGGGCTAGGTTTAGTTTTTGAGACAGAGAAAACAACCTTTTAGGAAAATTTTAGGCAGAGGCAGAGGGTTCACATGAACCGAATGTGGTGGAGAGTGATCTGTGATGAGACTAGGGAATTCAACAAAAGTTTTGAGTCAAGTTAAAATAAGAATATCACCAGAGACATGACATCAAATTTGTATTTCATGAAAATCCCACTGAGTTTCTAACCAGGAAAGGGATTCGGAAAACACATTAATATGTTGGTGGGAATAAGGAAAGGGAAGGGCCAATAAAGGAGAGTTGGGGCTGCCCAAGCACTGTCTAGGAAAAATAGTGACAGTGTGTTCTACAGACACATATAGATTCTTTATTGCCAGGGACTGGGGTTACCACAGTGAACACAGAAGATGTTGTTAAGAGTGACTAGGAAATCAAATCCTATGATGAAGTGGTTAGCAGCCTAATATTCTGATAGCGCAGCCTCAGTTTGCCTACTTCTTTGTTTATTAGATGAACTTGTGACAGCCCTCCACATTTCTGAACATTTTATTCAGAGGGTTTGCTAGAGAAATCAGAATCCAGTTCCCTTAGCGGTTACATTTTTTATAGCTTTATGTGAGAGTCACTAGGCTCTGGTTGGTTAGACTGTGCCAGCCTCTGAGATCCTGGCAGGTTGAGTTTTGGAGCCCCTGAGAGAAAGAACAGAAGCTGGACCATCATGAATTAATTAACTCCCTGCCTTCCTGTAGGGAAGTGTTTAGTTGCCAGCTGGCCTGCTCTGGGAAATACTCTGACATCCTTCTATTAATGGTGCCTGTCTTCTGACCTTTTTTTTTTTTTTTTCCGTTATTTTTCCAGTTGGCACTAAGGCTGTAATAAACAGATGCTTGGTAGATTTGCATGCATCTTCTGTGGAGTATATAAAACTTTCCTGAAATTCCAGATGCTGGAACAATTCATCTGTACCATTACTCCATTTATTTATGTAGCACACGTTTATTTTGCTTTGTGTGTTATGCATCTATTATAGATATCTGGTATCTTAGGGTTTCTATTGCTGTGAAGAGACACCATGACCACAGCAACTCTTATAGAGGAAAGCATTTAATTGGGGCTGGCTTACAGCTTCAGAGGTTTAGTACATAAGTGTCATGGTAGCTGGCAGCATGCAGGCAGACACGGTGCTGGAGAAGCTGCTGGGAGTTTTACATTTTGATCCACAGGCATCAAGGAGAGTCTGTGAGCAGCATTAGTCATAGCTTGAGCCTAGCAGACCTCAAAGCCTGTTCCAATGACACACTTCCTCCAGTGAGGCCATAGCTCCTAATAGTGCACTCTCTATGGGCCAAGCATTCAGACACATGAGCCTAAGGGGGCATTCTTCAAACCACCACATGTGGAGATTATATATCATCCTTTCATCTTCCTTCCTTCCTTCCTTCCTTCCTTCCTTGCTTCCTTCCCCCCCCCCTCTCTCTTTCTCTCTTCACACACACACACAGACACAGACACACACACACACCTTACCTGAGAGAAAGTCTCACTAAATATACCTGGATGGCCTCAAACCCACAGGGATCTGCTTGCTTCTGCCTCCTGAATATGGGGTTCAAAGACACATGGCACCACTTTTTGCTATTTCTGCATTTCAGTGTAAGTTTTTGGTACTTAACAGAAGTATAGTTGTCATATAGTAGCTATGACTTTAAGTTGTCTAAGATTAGTATAGTAAAAAAAAGATTAGTATAGTAGATAACTATACAATTCTATTTATTTGAACACAGTTTGATCATCAATAATTAGAGGTAATTAGTCAATTGAAGATGCTCACATATTGCCTGCTCTTTAATTTAAAATACCTTAGCTTTAGTATCATATAAAGATATGCCTCACGAAAGGTTTCAATGAATGAGAATCAGAAACATTTGTCATGTCAAAGATATTTTTGCTTCATGAAGTTGAATAACTCTTTTAGGCCCAAGGAAGATTCCAGAAAGCCTGGAACCACTTTACTATTGCCACGGAAGTTGACCCAAAGAGCTATCTAGCCTATGAGGGACGGGCTGTCGTTTGTCTTCAAATGAGCAATAATTTTGCTGCAATGACGGATATTAACACTGCTATCAAGGTAAAAAAAAAATCTGTATTGTTGATACTGCTGTCAGCATATATTCACACCATTAGTGAGTACGTCTAAGTAAAGTTGTTCTCTGTTACCATGTAATGTGTAGAGAAATAATATATTGTTTCCCCAGACTAATAAATTATATGGTTTGCTAATTTTGCTATCTAAATGCATTTAAATTTCAAAAGCAAAATTCTAGGTAAGCACTTATTTCTCTTAGCAAATGCAGTTTGTATGTTCCAAGGGACCGTGATAGTACTTTGCAATACAGAATGAGCTCAAATCCTAACAGCAATGGCCTAAGTATGAAGCACTTAGAAAACAACATAGCTTTTCGACTTCCCCATGTAGTGACGGAACATCCTTCTCGACCTGTGAATTACCTTCTGTCCTTTGAGTTTTGTTTATAATTTTGACATGTTATAGGGGTAATATAAGGGGTAAAAACAGAAAGAAATTAAAGTAATTGTTTCTACATGGGACAGTGAAGCGTGTTAACTGTTCAACTTAATGTCTTCTCTCGTTTCCCTATGCCTATTCCTTGGAAAAGACCTGAGTAAAGCTCTAAAATTGTTTCTTTTATGGCAGCCATTCAATAAAGTGTTGACAAGAAACCAATTTCATACCGAGCCCTTTCTGAAAGTATTTGCTCTAATTGGGTTTTACCTGCACTGTACAAGTAACTAGTTCCCACAAGTGGATTTCATAACATTCATTTCACAGACATGAAATTGGAGATTAATATTATTCCCAGATGTCAAATCCTCCCATGATTATGTTTCAGATCAATACCACAGCAGAATTCTTAACAAATCGTGGCGTGATTCACGAGTTTATGGGTCAACAACCGAATGCAATGGCAGACTATCAAGCAGCAATTTCTCTGGACCCCAAGTACTGGCTGGCTTACTTCAATGCTGGAAATATCTACCTTCACCACCGGCAGTTTTCTCAGGCAATGTGCACTTTCCTTAACATGTTCTTTTGTCACTAAATTCTTCTTTGTCTTATATAGTTTTGAAGTGCAGCCTTTATATCTCAGGTTAATAAATAATGCTCTGTTCCATAAAGATGCTTACAATTTTCAATCATCACATGTTTACACTTGTGTAGATTTATGCTCCTGACAATTCAATACCGCTCCATTAAACACTGACTTTGATTTTCCAGTGTTTGGCCATATTCTCTTCATCTAAACAGCTTCCAGGTTGGAATCCTGTTCATTACTACACTTAGACTTCCCTCAAGACCCTCATCTTAATTTATATGTTTTCTAATCATCAATCACATGAGCACAGGGAATAAGGAAACATTTTAGCTCTGGTTTTGTGTGGCCACTTATTCTCTTGCCACTTCGGCTCACACTGTCTGAAGTGAAAACCTTGTTCGAATTTTAGATGAGATACATATCTAAATTTACTGTACTTGAATATACCTAGAGCATCAAACCTCTCGTATTTTTATTTTTTTTCTTTTTTTTTTTTATTAATTTATTCTTGTTACATCTCAATGTTTATCCCATCCCTTGTATCCTCCCATTCCTCCCCCCCCCATTTTCCCATTATTCCCCTCCCCTATGACTGTTCCTGAGGGGGATTACGTCCCCCTATATATTCTCATAGGGTATCAAGTCTCTTCTTGGCTACTTGCTGTCCTTCCTCTGAGTGCTACCAGGTCTCCCCCTCCAGGGGACATGGTCAAATGTGAGGCACCAGAGTATGTGAGAAAGTCGTATCACACTCTCCACTCAACTGTGGAGAATATTCTGACCATTGGCTAGATCTGGGAAGGGGTTTAAAGTTTACCTCCTGTATTGTCCTTGGCTGGTGCCTTAGTTTGAGCGGGACCCCTGGGCCCAAATCTGCCTATCATATTGTTCTACTAAACCTCTCGTATTTTTAAAATCTTTGTCTTTTCAGGTACAGTCACCATTTTTCTGCTTTCCGCCAATTTACCTTGTTCTTTACCATTTTGAGTTAACTGAATTTTTGTCATCACTCACTAATTTATATTATGATAATTTATTAATGCTGTGTCTATTTTCTGAGTATTGTTTTGGCAGAATCCCATACATTTTTTGGTATTTATTTTTTTTTTAAACCGAGTAAGATACAAATAATGTGACATTTATGACCATAACCATTTTTAAAATTATAGTTCTGTCATGGTAAATGTATGTCATAATGTTTCCTAGAATTTTGCAGCTAGAATTTAAATTTCCCCTGTTGCTTGGGAATAAATCATTTGGGAATTTAATCAGGTGGAAGGATTTTTATATTTTCTGTGCTTTATGCATATGTTAAATGTATTCTACTCTGTATTGTGTTTCCTTTTGAGTATTTTAGTTTTTCTGATTTATAGCAAGGCTTATAGTTTTGCTCTAGTGACTATAAAACTGCCTTTATTGGCCTTAGTTATTATTTCTTTACTTTCTCTACTCTGAGCAAAAATTACCCTTCATCTTCCTTCTCATTAATATAGTAGCACAAATCTACAACCTCCATCTTTGGTTGTTTTTGTTTCTACCTGGATAGCCCAGGCTAGCGTCTAATTTATGATCTTCCTGATTTGCCTTCCAGAGAGTGAAGTGCTTGGATTATAGATGTGTGTTTGTATGTGTGTGTGTGTGTGTCTGTGTGTGTGTGAGAGAGAGAGAGACAGACAGAGAGAGAGAGAGAGACAGAGAGAGAGAGAGAGAGAGAGAGAGAGAGAGAGAGAGAGAGAGAGAGAGAGAGAGAGAGAGACTATGCTAGATATATAGCCTATAAAAGTGGAGAAACTCATACCCACTCTGGCCTCCTCCTCAATATCACTACTGATCACTGATCTCCCCAAAAGAGTCGCCTAACCAGTGTCTACAGTACTTGTCTCAGTTTTGTCTCATATTCTCCACACACCTCCTTCATTTCAGCCTTTGCTCTGCTGCTCCTCCAGCTTGTTCCTACCAGTATGCCCAGTGACAACTCCAATCTCCCTTTCTGGCCCCCTCAGCAACATTTGATATGGGCACTTGCTGCTTCATAATGTGTGTGTTCACCTGTTGATACCATTCTGTCTGTCTGTCCTCAACCTGTCTGGGTGTTCCAATCTTAATAATGACCCTTCACAGCTTCCTGATTTCTGTGATGAATCTGGCTGACCTCAATAAGGATTAGAGGCAAAGACAGTCAACAGAGGTGTAATTATTTAAGACATGGATGGGGCTGAAAAAATTGCTAATGGGCAGCAATTTTTTCAGGCTGATAAGTTAATGTCAGTTGCCTTAAACTTCAGATCATTGATCATTCTTTGGCTGGGTCCCTGAAATAATTCTTTCTATCTATCTATCTATCTATCTATCTATCTATCTATCTATCTCCACTGTAAGTTACTTAAAGAGACTATAATACTGGATGCTAGTGGTAGAGTGCTTGATTAGCATATGTGAAGTTCTGTGTTTAATTCCCATGGCCACAAAAAGAAAACAATTCATAATATTTAAAAAATATAATCCCCAAGGCAATTTTCTGTTTCTACAGATGATTAAATTCTACAGGAGGGAAAGTTTACTCTTTAGACTTACTTATCTTTAATAACTCAGTGACTATTATATGTAAAATATATGATTTAGCTCTAACACGTGGCTCAGACTTAAATATGTGCACGGATTGGAGATATGATGGATCAGTGGTTAGGAACACTTGCTGTTCCTGCAGAGGACCAAGGTTCTGTTCCTAGCACCCAGACAGTGGCTCACAATTATCTGTAACTTCAGATCAGGGGATCTGGTGCCCTCTTCTGATCTCTGTGGGCACAGGTATACATGTGGTGCACATACATGCATGTTGGCACTCATACATACACATAAAATAAAATGTTTAAAGTATGGTTCTACTTCTCAACACTGTAGAAATATTACTTCACCTCATATGCCACCTAAAGTGTTTTTGTGTCTTGATGTCATGGATCCTTGGGCGTCATACTTCAGAGCCTAACAAGTGTTAAATACAGCTACTCAGCTGTGCTGCCCTGTGAGGAAAATGGTTTCTATGCCCTCTCTCTTCCCCCTTCAGTTGTTTCTGAGTTGAAGGAAGATCTTAGCACAGGAAGAAGAGTTTCTTATCAAGAATAATAATTGCTGACGAGTTACAACACACAATAAACCTGACTCCTGTTTTTTTGTTTTTTAATCAGGTTAGTAACAGTGCTTTAAAAACACAGTTGGATGGGACAGTTTTTATGAATGAGCATCTTCAGAAGACTTTTAAACAATAATTTCATCTTTGTGATTGATTAACTCACTAATTGTGGATATGAGGGTATCAGATAAGCTGTTTAAAAATCAAAGGTTTTAGTTACTTTAGGTTCTAATTGTTTCATACTCCTCTACTTCAAGTAATCTTACTAAATTAATAGGCTTTCATTTTCTAAGTAATACACTTTGGAACCTATAATAGAAAGTTATGATATAGGGTTTGTGATGATGGTTAAGGCTGTTCTTCCAGAAGATTTAGGTATGATTCCCAGCACATACATGGGGGCTCACAATCATTTGCAATTTCAACCTCAGATTTTTGTGTCTCTGAGGGTGTTGTACACATGTAGTGCATGGGCATGGATGAAGGCAGAACACTCATAGACACAACATAATAAAATAACAATAAAAATAAAGTTCCATTGTTCAGAATTAGGTACATTTGCCTGCTTTTGTGGTTACATAACTGGGTAATCTACTCATTATTTGTTGATGAGTTAAAATGAAGCATAGATTGTGCTAAAAGTGAGGTAGTGCTTGGAGTCAGTCATTTCTGATGTCTGCGGATGGAACCTTCCCTTTAGGAGTGAATTCTCTTTAAGCTCTTCACAGCTGTGTGCCAATTCTTCCCCTATCTCAGTGGTTCCTTAAATTGCACTTGACTATGGCATCAAATATCTGCCATGAGGGGTAAGAAGAGTTATGCAATATTGATGTAAGTGCCCCTCAAAATCACTTGGTGCTATGTTGCCTCTTCACCTATAGATACGGAGAAAAGTTTGTCCACAGTTATTGACTGAGCCTTAATGTATTTTGCATACTTTCCTCAGTACTTTACACAGATGCTCACTTCATCCTTACACCAACAAAGGAAGTGAGAGTGTGTCACTTTCTTTGGAAGATTAAGAAACTAATACAAACAGCTCAGCCAATGTAGAGGTAGGACTTGAACCCAGCATTCTGGATCCTTGGTCTGCACTGTAGTCACCATGCCATCAGTGTATATATTAGCCCAGATAGAAGATAAGCACGATGAAAGATCCCCGGGGAAACTGGAAGGAAATGGTTTAGTGATGAAAGAAAATGATGTAAGAGGTCAGAACAAGACCAGAGAGAGTCAAGGTGGTCCAAGCCCGCTTCTGTGTTTGAAAGCCTACCAAAACCCACCAATTCCTGGGCTCAAAAACCCACCAGTCTTTGATCTTGAAATCTGACCAATCCCTGAGTTTGAAAACCCATGAATCCTTACATTTGGCCTGAAATCCCACCAGTTCCCACCTTGGAAATCTCTACCCTGGAAAATTCCTTCCCCAAGAAATTCCGTATAAGCCTGTCTCCTGTCTAGTTTCCTACTGCTTTGCACTAAACAGAGGTAGCCACCTTCTTATGTCTCTCCCAATAAGTCTCCTTTGTAATATTTGTTGTGCTGTGGTATTCCTTGGCTGTTGACTGCCAGGACACCTTTCCCTTCAGAGCCGTAACACCTCCTTTGGAGAAGCCTTTTCCCTCAAAATTGTAATACTTCCCATTGGGGAAGCCTTTCCTTCAGAGGTGTGGCACACAAGGAGAGTCAGTTTTAAGGAGAGAAATAGGAAGAGTGTCTGTGTCACAGACACTTTGGAGGAAATAACAGGGAAATTTCAACAAGGCTTGGGGACATCTGCAACCTTAGCAAGAACATATAATGGGTAGAGTCCAGGTTGCAAAGAGACTGAAAACCATGCTGCTTGAGAGGTCAAGCTGAGTGTGATATATACTTTCCCTTATATACAAAAGTTAAATTAGAGGTCTGATGTTCATTCCTCTCAGAGATAGAAATGAACTTAACGTGAATAGAAAGGTGTCAAACCAACATCTTGTCTCGGTGTGATAAAAGGTCCAGTTTTTAAAAACTTCTGTGCACCCGTACTCTTAAAACAGAATAAAAAAAATGAAATACCAAAAGAAGATCATGTGATCAGATCCCACAGTTGTGTCAAGAGGCAGTAGAAGTTACTGGTTTGTAGTAAATGCTGATGCTTGCCTCTTTGCAGGCTGGTAGCAGTTGATTCTTGGACCAGGACCTGAGACCCCATTTTGAAGGTTCCTTTAAAAGCCGAATCACAAAAAAGGGTTTAATATAAAGACATTAAAATGTATCAACTGAAAAAACAGAATAGATTTGCAAGTGGCTGACTCCAATTCAGGAGAAAACTAAGAAAATTTTGCCAAGTAGAAGGAGAAATCAGATTTTCTTTTTTTTTTTTTCAAAGGTAAAAAGGCCAAGCATAATCTGAGGCTTACAGAGCAATAAACTCTCTTTTAACCAAGGTATAGTCACCCTCACTTTGATGTCCACACCTTCCAAGTCCATGGTCAACCCTGAATAATTTAGTCTTTGGTTTGACTTCTTCTCCTCTTCTTACATTTATTTTCATAGTACAATGAAGTTTATATTCCTTTTGGTGTGGTTTAGAATTTTCTTTTCTCTTCATCTCTTAATTACCCAAATTGTACATTATCTTATGTTTAGTCTTCTCTAATTTACTTGCTACTTTTTTTCCTTGCTTATTCAGGGATATGAGATTTGGGGTTGCCAAAAATGGGAACATTTCCTTCTATCAAGTGTTTTACCTTGATGTTGCCTAGAATTGCTGGCACATGGTATTATGTTTTCATCCTAATATCTCCTTGCCGTGACCTGAAGGCTTGGTCTCTAGCTGCCGATACTATTGGGAGGGGATAAAATATTTAAGTTATGAGAACTGCTAGAAGGAAGTTAGGACAAGGTGTGGAGGAGAGTTGGCATGACATTGAAGGAGACACCTTACCTCTGATGTATCCTTTTTTCTTCTCACAATCCTCCGTGAGGTAAATAGCCTCTGGCCTCATGCCCCCACCGTGATTTACTATGTGACCACAAACCCAAAGCAACAGGCCCAGGGACTAGGGCTGGAAACATTATGAACAGCCAGGCCCAAATAGATAACTTCTCCATTTTGATTCTCTAAAATGTTTCATCACATTTACAGAAAACTGACTAGAACATTTCTGTAAAAACCACCACCACCACCAACAACAACAAAAAAAACAGAGCAACTTTTAAGTTCTTGTTTTTCTTTCAGATAACAGATTTCTGTATTTGAGATGAGATACCATCACTGCCTGCTTGGAAATCTGTCGACCTTAGCTTTAAATTATGATAAAAGGACTTCAATTTTTTGATATCTGCTAATTAAAAATCTATTAACTTTACTGTCATTCTTACACTTTATAGGCTTGTGACTTCTTCTCAAAGGCTTTGGAGTTTAATCCAGAAAGTGAATATGCTTTCATGAATCGAGCTGTTACAAACATAATATTAAAGAAATATGAAGAAGCAGAAAAAGATATTTCATGTGCAATTGAGCTGTGTCCCTACTGGGCTGCATTGTATTTTAACAGAGCAAGTTTCTATTTCTCCTTAAAGCACTATGAACAAGCTGAAGAGGACCTTGGTGTAGGTAGGTACACTGTGTAATCATGTCGAGAATATTATAGCAGCTCTTACTCTTCTCTTCTGGGTCCCAAAGAGGAGTTTCATCAAGATTTCTGTTCATATAGAATTGGCATGTGTAGCACCATGTCCGTAATGTGGCTGATATAGATTCCTTTAAATAATATCTCATTGTAAAGCACTTATAAAATGAGTTAGATATTAGGAAACCACATACAAACCATGCCAGCCTTCCAAAGGAAGGCATTGTACTGTGGGTTCTGGCATTAGTTCTCATAGAGACATCTGGTATTTCTAATAGAACTGCATTCTTACACTTGTGGAAAAATGCTTACAATGAGAATGACAGGGATCTCTATCAACATTTCTGAACTGTTTGCCTTCTATTTGCAGTCCTGACTTTGAAGCCCGATGAAGCCATAGCATATAATCTCAGAGCACAAGTTCGTGGCAAAATAGGACTGACAGAGGAAGCTATGAATGACTATAACCATGCCCTCGATCTTGAAGAGTACTCCACAGCTATGTGACGACTTAGACTCTTGTGGTTTCTGTTGTAGGTTAAGTATATATTTGTCTTGAAACTGAAATATATATATTGTTTAGAAATGCCACCATTGTTATTGTATTTAATGGTAAACCTATCAGAATTACACCCGACTTCTCAGCAGAGACCATAAAAGCCAGAAGGGCCTGGACAGAGATCCTGCAAACCCTAAGAGACCACAGATGTCAGGCCAGACTACTTTACCCAGCAAAATTATCAATAACCATTGATGGAGAAAACAAAATTATTACACATATTAAGTGGTCACTCTTGATAGCAACTTAGTGTATTATTATTATTACTGTTGTTGTTGTTGTTTTTCGAGACAGGGTTTCTCTGTATAATAGCCTTGGCTGTCCTAGACTCATTTTGTAGACCAGGCTGGCCTCAGACTCACAGCGATTTGCCTGCCTCTGCCTCCAAAGTGCTGGGATTAAAGTCATGTGCCATCATGCCCAGCTATCCACTTAGTGTATTTTAACAAAATATTTATGTTATGCATTAGCTACAAAACTTTCCCGACATGATTTGGATGCTAGCCTTGTGAAGTGAAAAGAACGGCTCACGTGTTGGTTCTCTTAGTACCTTGGGATCCAAGGTCTTAAAAAGGAATATTAGTGCCTAAATTCTCTTCTGAAATAGCAGAATGATAGACAATGTATCATTGACTTTTTCTTCAATTCTTATTTAAACACATTCACTAGTAGCCAGCTTGAAAAGAACAAATGTTGCGTGATGGGTGTTAAAGACTGATTTGCTGTACACCATCTCTCTCCCCTTTAACTACTGGAGTGCCAGTCTCGATTCTTCCTGGTACCTGGGGTCTTCCAACACAGAAACACACTTTTTTACATGCTGCTTTCCTTCCAGAACAGTGTGAACAAGGATTCTGAGCATCTCATTTCCTTGACGTAATCCCTTCTTCATCACATTCATATTTCACAAACATACAAATAAATAATTATTTTTTTAAAAATCTGTGTATATTTGGAATTAATACTTCATAGCATCCAGTGAACAAAATTGAAACAGTTGATTTTTTGTTTTGTTTTGTTTTCTTTTCTTTTCCAGATAAGGTCTCACTAGGCAGTCTAGGTTGCCCTTGACCTCATAGTCATCCTGCGCTGGTCCCCCAGGTGTAGAATTTTAGCTGTGGGCCACAGTCTGATTTTAAAAATTCATTATGAGATGTTTCTGATGGACCTCTGGGTGAACCAGAGAGTCCTTTCTTTTAAGTCCACTCCCAGTGCCTAAGGTTTCCTTATTTCTCATTTACTCAGATTTTATTCACTCAGTTTATTTTCTTTCTTGGTGTTTTATTCTCCAAGTACATCTCTGGCATGGAACTTTAGAGGACTGCTTTTACAGTGATAAGGTATAACTGTCCCTTTAACCTCCTTTACTTTTAACTTGATAGCCAACACGTAGAACATGAATGGTAGTCTTTAAGCTACCGTAAGGATATATCATCTCACTCAGGGACAATTTTTCTGGCATGGTCCATGGACCCATGAAGAATCAATTCATTCTAGTGAGTTATTTCAGTAATAAAACACATTTATCTTGTCTTTTGGAATATTCTTGCCCTCACTAGTCTCTGGATCTTGTTGTGCCGCCTTAGCAACAGGTAAGATGAGATTGACCCCATGAACTCACAGACACCTCTTTCCTTCTGTGGCACATATATATCTCCAACTCTCCTGGGATTCTTTGCTGAAGTGCAAGTGTTAGATGCTGGGGCTTCTCTTAGTGCCCACTGCATGCCCTGCTGATATATAGGAGGTTATGTGCCTCTGTCACATGAACTTTTGAAGATGACAGAAGGAAAATGACTAAAAGGAATGGAATGAATTTATCACATCTCCACTTTTTGGTGCAGTTCAGTATCCTGAGGCCCTGGGTTTACGTAGACTCTTGATAGAAGATGGCTCTGGAAGATGATGACATCGGTCACAATTACTAGTGAGCAGTCACTTTCGCTGTATCTCTCACATCAGTGTTTCTGCCTCCCCTGCATCACCCTTAAAACATCCTTGCTTGTCTGGGCTTTTACTTACTGATGCGACCTTCAATTCCATGCCTTGCAGCCTTGGCCATGGATCACACATCTTCTTAGTGCCCACAACTGCGGCCTGAGTCCTGGCATTCCTAGCATCCTCTTCACATCACAGCGGCACTGCATCCTGCTTCCGCCACCTTTGCTCTACTTTCCTAATCATACGTCTTTCTCCAGACCTTCCCGTGTGTGAGCACCCCTTTCCCTGTATAAAATCCTGCTTTTATGTAATATCAGTGGTAAGTTTTGTTATCTGTGACTGACTGCTAATCAGCATTATGATCTGAGATTTTATAAAAAAAAAAACCTCACTAATTCAGATGTTTGCTTTTTAAAAAATGGCTACAGTGTCTCTTCTGCAGTGAAGCATTTTATAGTTTACTAATAAACAGAAGGGAGTTACAAACTGAAGATAGAAAATATAATAAGGATGGCTTTCAGTACTTTAAGTCAAGTATAAGAGTCCATGGCCACATCCGCTCTATTTTCTCAACAGACCTGTTATATAGTAGATATTAATAGATGAGGAAAATGAGTTTCAAGAAGATTGGGAGACACATGGCGCCTCACTCTAATCAAGGGGACACTTAACCAAGAATATTCCAATCGAACCCCAAAGAGTGCACATTCCACTCAGCCGCACATGGAAGCTTTTCTCAGATAGACCTGTCACATCCTAGGACACAATCGTTACAGATTCAAAAAGATTGTAATCAATTCTTGTATCCTATCTGATCACAATGCAATAAAATAAAATTGATAGAAAATAAAACAACCTCTAGTAAATGCACAGATTTGTGGGGATCACTAGGAAGAGCCTGCTACATGGGAGTGCCCTTGGTGACCTGACCAACCTGAATGCCATCTGGTCCCAGATCCAGTGCTTTGAGTCAATCAACCCCAACCCATGTTCCATCTCTGAGCTGCTGGGCATGGAGGAGGAGCTGGTGCTGAAGAACCAGATCTGGGAGTAATGCCATTACCATTGAAGTGTATTGCCATCTAAGAAGTCTTGGCAATGGTCCGGTATTTATGGTGATTCAGAGACCAGAGGCCTTGAGCCAGACCAATGACTTGTGGCAATAAACATTTTGCATGTAGAGCTATGTGGGCAAAAAATACACTGAGTTTATATGCTCGAGTTTCCAATGCCACTTTGATGAACAAATTTGCAATGGAGATGTGAGAAGGATGGAGAAACAGAGTAGCACACATGCATGCAGTGGATAGGGGCTGAACCATGTGGATACCTAAGGCTTGAGCTACTGTCAAAGGCTACGTTGATATGTGCATTGCTTGTACTGCTGTGCGAAGCCACGTTGATGTCTGTGGTCCATGCTGCCACAGGGCCAATGTCTCAGTCTTGGTTGTGCTTCAGCTGCCTGAGCCTTATTGATGCCCATGGGATGAGGGCCATGTTGAGGCCCATGGTCCTGCTGCAACCAGGACTGTGTTATGCCTGTGCCCTGTGTTACCACTGAAAGCCATGTTGATATCTGTAGGCTGGGATGTCACCAGGACCATGTTGGTATCTGTAGAGACCATGCTGAGGCCCATGGCACTTGTTGACTCTAGAGGCCAGGTGGATGTCATCATTCATTCTGTTGCCAAATGCCATGTGGAAGTTCATGATCCAAGTTCCTGTTGACTGTAAAGGACAAGGAAGCTTCTTCTGCAGTGTTATTAATGATGCAGAGTCACAGTTAAGAAAGAGAGATATAGATGGCTTCTTTGACACCTTCCCCCCCACCAAACAAAGTAACAACCTATACAGAAAGCCATCAAAGAGGAATCTTAAAAATTGTGACAAGGGCAGGACATGGTGGCGCATGCCTTTAATCCCAGCACTTGGGAAGCAGAGGCAGGTGGATTGCTGTGAGTTCGAGGGCAGCCTGGTCTACAAGGTGAGTCTGGGATAGCCAGGACTACAAGAGAAACCATGTCTCAAAAACCAAAAAGAAGAAAAAAAAAACCCAAACCAAAACAACAACAACAAAAACCCAAAAACAAAACCAAAACCAAAAAAAGCAACCCAAAACCTCCAAAACAATGACAACAACAACGAACCCAAAAATAAAAACAAAGACAAAATAAAAAAACAACAAAACAAAACAAAAAACCACCACCACCACCACCAACAACAACAACAACAACAACAAAAAACCCAAACAAACAAAAATTGTGATAAGGATGCTGAAGTGTAGCTCTTCATAATAGTTGGCTACTGGTGAGGGTGGGGGTAAGGTGAAGAAGTACTCTTTCCTCCCTGCCCCCTGGGGGGCTGGCCACTGGAAGTTTGACCATGCTCTGGTGACTATATGGACAAAACAAATTGGACTTTTTTTTCTTTTTGGTTGGGGGGAAGGCTGCAAGGTTTAAAGGTGAACCTTAGAGGACTGGGAAGTAAGGGTGATTGGGGTGCATTGTGTGAAATTTCAAAATTATCAATAAAATATTATGAAAAAATTATAAAGACTTATTGGGATTAAACAACTCATTAGTGAATGATGAATCAGTCAAAGAAGAAATCAAGAAAAATATTTTAAAATCCTGGAAATCAATGATTCTGAAAACATAACACAAAAAACATTTGGAACATACTAAATGCAGTCCTGTATGGGAAATTTATAGATCTAAGTGACTACATTAAAAAGTCAGGAAAGGCACAAATGAATGACTTAATGATACAACTAAGAAAGTTGGGAAAAAAAGAACAAACCAACTATAAACTCAGGTAATGACAAAAAATAATAAAAATTAGAACAAAAACAATACAAATTAATTAACAAATCTATGAGCCAGTCCTTTGAGAAGATAAACAAGATTGACAGACTCTTGGACCAAATAACCAAAAGAAAGAAAGAAAGAAAGGAAGGAAGAAAGAAAGAAAGAAAGAAAGAAAGAAAAGATTCAAATCAACAGAAAATAGTACACCAAAGAAAATAGATGCCAAAGAAATTCAGCGTAGTATTAGGGAATATTTTTAAAACTCATGCTCCATTAATCAGGAAAACCTGAAAGAAATGGACAAAATTATAGATCCAGCCAAACTATTAAAATTACCAAGAAGAAATCAACAACTTTAAAAGCTCAAAACAAATGAGATCGAAATAGTAGTAATAGCCTTCCAGCTAAAACAGTCCTGGACCAGATGGATTCACAGAAGAATTTGTCAAGATATTCAATGAAGATCTACAATCAATTCTTAAACTATTCAAAAACAAAAACAAAACACAAAACAAAAGCCAACCAAACAACAAAAAATAAAAGGAGCACTCCCAAACTTCTTCTACAAAGTCAGTATCACTCTAATACAAAAGACAAACAAACAAAAAACCCAGGTGAAGATGCAACAAATAAAGAAAACTACAGACCAATATCCTTGATAAACATAGACTGAAATATACTCAATAAAATGCTTGCAAACAGAATGCAGACATGACCAAGTTGGCTTTATCCCTGAAATGCAAGTAAGGTTCAGGATACACAAGTCAATAAATGTAATAAACTTCACACATGGATTTAAAGACAAAATAATATGACCATATCTATAAATACAGAAAAGCCTTTGATAGAATTTAACACAATGAAAGTCCTTTCAAATGAAGGACTAGAGAGAATACAGCTCAACAGAATAAAAGCTATATATGAGAAATTCACATCCAAGATCAACCAAAGCTTGAATCACTTGCATTGAAGTAAAAAACAAAACAGGATGTCCACTATTCCCATTTCTTTTCAATATTGTGCTCAAATCACTACCTGGAACAATAAGATAGGAGAAAAAGATTAAAGGGATACAGATAGGGAGAGAAAAAAGGCAAATCATTCCTATTTGCAGATAATAATGATAATACACATTACAGAAAACTTCTAGAAATGATAAAATTCAACAATATAGCAGGCTATAGAATCAACTTACATAGATCAACGCACACACTCTTTTTCATAATAGCCTCAAATAAAAGAAAATATCTAGTAATAACCTGAATCAAGGACTGCTACAATAAAAACTTTCAAATTTTAAAAATCATAAGACATTCCGTACTCATGGATTGACAGAATTAACATTGAGAAAAAGACCAAAAGTTATTTACTGTTTTAATGCAATCACAATCAAAATCCTCATCTAATTCTTTGTAGAAGTAGGAAAAAATTATTCTAAAATGAATATGCACCCATCCTGAGCAAAAACAAACAAAAAAACAATGTTGGAAAGATTATCATTCTAGATCTTAAGATATATTAGAGAGTCCTAGTAATAAAAACAATATGATACTTGTACAAAGCCAGAACAAAATTGAACAAGTATATGTAAATGAGTACATGTAAATTTGGCCACTTAGTATTTGACAAAGAGGCCAGTGACATAAGCTGGAGGAAAGAATGCATCCCCAACACATGACACTTGGTAAACTAGATACAGAAAAATGAAATTATACCTGTATTTAGCATCTTGCACAAAAACTAATTCCAAGTGGACCAAAGACCTAAAGATAAAACCTAGCACACTGAAACTACTGGAAGAAAATATAGGCAGTACCCCACATGATAGGAGTATGGAAAAAGATTTCCTGAAGTGGACTCCATTTGCCCAAGAATTAAGGTCAACAATTCCCAATTAAGACTTCATAAAACTACAGGACTTCTGCATAGCAAAACAACAGCCAAGGGAAGCCCACAGAATAGAAAGAATCTTAGCCAGTTATGTATCTGTCTTTGTTAAGGTTAGTATTACTGTGATAAAAATACCATGACTACTCAACTTGGGAAGGAAAGAATTTATTTGATTCTTGCTTCCACATCACTGTTATTATTGAAAGAAGTCAGGACAAAAAAAAAAAAAAAAAAAAAAAAAAAAAAAAAAAAAATCAAACAGTGTAGGAATCTTGTTGTGGTTAATTTATCAGTAGACCTAAAATGTTTCTTATTTTTCTAACCTGTTAGCAATCAATCATGACACAGACACCAGTTATATTTTAAAATAGCCTTAGTTAACCTGGGGCAGGGCAGATATTAATCCCCTAAACTACTTTCCATAGTGGGGCAGGTATGGGATCCCTGCCCCAATCCCATGCCATCTGCTTCTAATAATTTCTATCAAGCTACTTCCCATCCATAATTCCAAATACTAATAATCAACATTTGGGCCAAATCTCCATCCACACTGGTCACATACTTCTCCACTTAATCCATGGTGCAACCTTCTTCCTGCTCTCTCTGGCCTATCTCCTTCCAAGATTCTCTCTGTCTCTCCAACCTTAGCCACAACTATTCCATTTGTCCTGGCCAGGTGTGATGGCCTTTTATTGGTCAAATAAATTAGGCTCTTAGGCAAGGTACAGGTAGGCACAGAGACAGCAAGCAGTGATTAGCATCAAAGTACTCTCCAACAGAATCTGGAGGCAGGAGCTGATGCAAAGGCTATGGGAGAGTTCTGCTTGCTGGCTTGCTGTGACTGGCATACTCACCTGCTTTCTTATGCTATCCAGGACGACCAGCCCAAAGGTGGCTCAACCCACAAAGGACTGGGTTCTCTCACATTAACAACTAATTAAGAAAATGCCCCAAGGCTTGCCTACAGCCTGATCTTATGGAGCCATTTTCTCAGTTGAAGCCCCCTCTTCCCTGATGGTTCCAGCTTGTGTTCAAGTTGACATAAAACTAACCAGCGTAACATTTGACAGAGGATGGCTATCCAGAATATATTGAGAACTCAGCAAAAAAGGGTTACAAAACCAAATTATCTATTTGAAAAATCGTCCTGGGAATTGAACAAAGAGTTCTTTTAAAAGAAAAGAAATGGCTAATAAATTACTCAAAGAAACGCTTATCATCCCTACCAATTAGGGAAATGTAAATCAAAACAACTTTGAGATTTCGTCTTACTCCAGTCCAAAGGGCAATGGTAAAACAAACAACAATTAACGTTGGAGGGAATGCTGGGAATAGGGAGCCCTCTTCACTGTGGGAGTGCAAACTGGTACTGTTGCTATGGAAATCAGTGGGAAGCTAAAAATAATTCTACCATATGACCCAGCTATAGAATTCTTTGGCACAGGGCCAAAGCACTTAACATAATCCTACTCCATAGATACCTGCCCAGCTACATTTATTGCTCTTCTAGTCACAATACCTAGGAAATGAGAATGTCCTAAATGACCTTCAGCTGGGAACTGGATAGTGAAAATATGGTACATATACCCTAGGTATAATAAAAATGAAATCATAAACTTTGCAGTTAAATGGATGGAACTAGAAAGAAATCATGTTGAGTGAGGCAACTCAGTTGCCAAAATACCAATGTTGCATGTTCTTTCTTACTGGAGGCTCCTAGCTCCAAATATTCGAATGTGAGTACATATTCCCAAGTAACTGCAGAAACAGGGAAAGTACAAATAAACCATTGCTGGAGTAGAGGGATTGGAGAGCAATAGAAAGTGGAGTAGCAGGATACAAGTGGTCTGATCAGAGAAATAAGAAAAGGGGGCTTTCTTGGGAGGATAAGGGAGGAAAATAGAGACGAATGAAGGAGTTGAATAAAGGGGAATAGTAGGGTACAAGTGATCTGTTGGAGGAAACAGGGAAAGAGGCAGTCTTTAGGTAGGGAGAAGGGAGGTGGGTACAGGAGAGAGGAGGATAAAATAACAGTAAGTATGACTAAAAAATAATAAAGTATTATTAACTGGCTAAAAAGCCTATAATACGATTCTCTGTATATATGTAAAAAGAAAAAAAAACCCTATAAAACCCTCAATAACAGACATGAGAAGCCAGACCCCTTTTGAATTGTTGATCATGGAGGTCCAAAAGACTTTCCAAACATATAGCCTTTTGTTATTGCCTTTGGTTTCCCTCAGAGATGCTGAAGACACTGTGTTCCTTAGAAACAAGGTCCAAAGGTCCTGGGAGTAGAACTGACCTGAAAGCCTTCTACCTGAGTATTAGTTTTCATGGTATCGGAAGGCATTATGCAAGCCCCCAAAGAAGGGAAGCAATCAATAATACCCATGAACCAACCACATCAACAACTAGCATGGTACACTAAACCTAAGAGTGTGGAAGTGGTATGCATACCTTGGTGGTAACCAACAGCTGTCTCATTAGACTTAAAAGCCCATTAAGAGGGAAAGTATGTTGGGCACAGGAAAACCTGGGCAACTGTTTGATGCTAGTGAAGTCCCAGATCTTGGAAGAAATCCTACAACCTAGTTTCCTAATCTAGCATAAACCTTAGCCATAATTAAGCCCACAGAGAAGTGCAGGCCTCACCCTCATTAAGGAAACTCCTCTTTGCAACAGACGGAGACCATTACAGAAACCCACAAGCAATCAAATGCAGAGTTGTGAACATTACTAAGAAGTGACATGGGCAGCAACATTGTAAGTGCCAGAAGATAAGAGAATTTGTTGTGAGATTTTGTCTCCGAGTAACACCAGAAGCTATATCCATAGAGTCTGGACAACATGAGTGCCTAAACGTGAAGCAAGCAGTGATGACACCAGGAGACATTCCAAAGTGTACTGGAAAAGCCTCTGCATTCGTAACCCTACACAAAGGACTACAAACAACTAATACGTAGTGATAATGGAATAAATAGCCTTCCCAAAGAAGAACACACAGGTTTGTTATCCAACACCAAATGGTCATCTCTGAAAGCATACATATGACTAACATTATACAGACAGAGCAGGTTATATTTAAATGTGTGTGTGTTTATGTCTATACATATATATGTGCAGATACAAATACATATATGCATGTAACAAGGGAAAAGGCTATGAATTTGAAACTAAGAGGAGTGTATAGAAAGATAGGAGGAGTAAAAGGAAGGGAGAAATGATGTACTGTATTATAATCTCAAAAACATAACAGTGAATAAAAAATCCACACTATCTTTCCCCTGGGTAATTATAGTAGATTCTGAAAGAAAGTCAACAAGGTAAGGCCTTCAAAGGGCCACTTGTTCATACAGATGATGACACAAGGTTCTACCCATTCTGATGACTGTCTGTCATTTCTTAGGAACAACTAGCTGTGTGTGTTTATATAGACTTTCCTGAAATACATTGAAAGTGATTAGATGTATTTCACTTACATGACTAAGGAAAATGTGGAAATTTTGCTGTCTAAAACTTTGGCAGTGATGGCGCACGCCTTTAATCCCAGCACTTGGGAGGCAGAGGCAGATGGATTGCTGTGAGGTTGAGGCCAGCCTGGTCTACAAAGCAAGTCCAGGACAGCCAAGGCTACATAGAGAGACCTTGTCTTGAAAAAAAAAAAAAAACTTTGGACCATATGAGGTCTTTTAATTTTCCTAGAAATGCAGGTTAATATATTTGTGGTAGGATGGAGCATTAACTTGCATGGTCTCATGTAATGTTTTGCCTTACTTTGGAACTTTCACTCCTCTGACAATATAAACATTACCAAAGCTGATGATTCAAAAATAAAGACACTGAAAATGTCTCAAAATATCTGTCAGCTTTATGACACAAATTCTAGTCGAAAACAGAATTCTGGGTGACTTGTGGTTTGGGCTGAAGTTACTCATGGGTTTATAATCATTATTTAGAATTGCTTAGAAGTAATAAAGTTTATGTAGAAGACATATCATTTATAGACTGAAGATAAATATATCACTTAACTCTTATTTCAAATGGGTAAGAAGTTACACAAGCCTATGCAATGCTGCTGTATATCTTAGAAGTATACATTTTATTTATTTGGTTCTAAGGTCTATGGGAAAGACCCCCGATGTTTTGTCTGAATAGTTAGCTGCCATTATCTATAAGATTCTTATAGGTCTATGTAAGTCTGTAAGCTAACTTTCGTATCATATTTTTAGAAATTGAAAGTAACTGGACCTTAACTTTCTGTTCTATGGCATTCTGACACAAAGTAGTGTTCATTTTCGTTGTTATTGTTAACTTTTTGTTTCTTTTTAAGGGAGTTTGGTGTGTAAATCATGATATAATGAATTTGTTGTTTTATTTTATTAATTGACTTGGCAAGGCAACCTACTAGGAGGAAAGAGTCCTAAGAGCAAGCCAAAGAGTTAGAGATATTTCCATTCCCACTGTTAGGAGTCCCACAAAAAACCACCAAACTAACGGCCATAATGTGTATGTAGAGGATCTGATGCAGAAGTAGGAGGAGCCCATGCTGGACACTTCAGTCTCTGTGAGGCCATATTATCCAAGATTATCAGTGGGCTATGGTCTCCTGGTGTCCTTCATCCATCTGACTCCTACAGTCTTTTCTCCTCCCTCTTCCCTAGTTCCCAATCTCCAAGGGGAAGGACCCATGGAGGTCTCTAATTTAGACCCTCTCTTGCTCTGCATTGTATCTGGCTGTGGGTCTCTGCCCCACTTACCATCTGCTGCCATTGGAAGCATCTTTGATGACAACTGGACAAGGCACTGTATAGCGAAATAGCATTATAAA
This sequence comes from Acomys russatus, assembly GCF_903995435.1. NCBI lineage: Eukaryota > Metazoa > Chordata > Mammalia > Rodentia > Muridae > Acomys > Acomys russatus. Next base: position 68,929,362 of record NC_067137.1, read on the forward strand.
TAATTTCATTAATTTTTTGCCTGTTATGTTATTTATGGTTCTACCCCAGATCTCTGAATTTCTGAATTTGTTAGACTGGGAGATCACTATTTAAATACAGTTGCTTTATAACCTGGAGACATAATTCTTCTTTGATTGTGAAGAACCAGTTTATATTTTTAGCTATCTTAAATTGTTGTATTCCATAAAAAATGAGAAATTAGATTTTTCCTTTAAAAATATGGTAAAGTGATTATTTGATTAGTCTTAGAAACTTATTTAGAAGATGTACAAGTTCTTCAGTACCACTGCACGTTTGAAATGTGCTGCATTTCAATGCAACTTTTCTGAGTGTAATTTGCCCTGAATAATGTATGAACTATGTCATAGCTCTGCAGGGAATTCTCATCTCCACAGAATGCCAGCCCCTCTCGTATTGCATCTTTCATTTTCAATTTTTAAGCCCTTTACTTACAATATTGGATTCTTGATGGTGAGCAGACAAAGTAGAAAGAAGTAAAAGAATTGAAAACCCTTGACAGTCAAGGAAATAATTTAATATACTAGACCTCTTCTGGTAGTGTTGTTGCGAAATGATTTTTTTCTCAGAGAATAATCTTTTAGGGTTTCTGAAGCAGGGATTTCTTTACTAGCAGGGGAACAAGTGAGCGGCTAAGTGTCTTTTACTTGAATGTTAGAAAATTGGTGCAGGGGTGTGCGGAGAGGGGACAGGAGAGAGAAAAACATTTGGAAAAGTAATTTTAGAGAGTATATTAAAAGAGATCGCTGTGCTATCTCAAAACATTAAAAATTAAGATAACTTTTTATAAATTTATTGAGTCCTTTGTTCTTTTGTCTTGTGAAGAGAATATTAACATTGACAATGGGAGAGAAGATTTGTTTTAAATCTTTGTTTTAGAAACTTCATTAAAAACTCCTCTGGATCCATTGCTTTGGGTCTGAAGTAATGCAAAAACACCAGGGTGTCAGAGAAGACCAAATAACTCATCCAGGAGGCACAGAAACAGGAGTTAGGCAAGGCATAACCCTTAAAACAGGCTCCAAAGCAGAGCTTGAGGGATTGAGGGCCTATTGGCTGGCCCAACTTGAGACCCACCCCATGGGACAGAGCCAAGCCCTGACACTATTAAAGATACCACTGCTATGCTTGCGGACAGGAATCTAGCATAACTGTCCTCTGAAAGGCTCCACCAAGCAGCAGATCAAAACAGATGCAGAGACCCACAACGAAACATTAGGTAGAGCTTGGAGGGTCTTGTGGAAGAGTTTGGGGAAGGATAGAGGGACTGAGAGGGGACAAGAAGGCCACAAGAAGACCAACAGCGTCAATTAACTGAGGACCATGGGGCCCCACAGAGACTGAACCACCAATCAAAGAGTATGCATGGACTGGACCTAGGCTGCATATACATGTTTAGCTGATGAGTAGGTTGATCTTCATTAGGGTCCTGTAACAATTAGAGCAGGACTCTGTTGCCTGCTTTGGGATGACTTTGCCCTACCTGGCTTTGTTTGGGCCTCACAGGAAGAGGATGCCTTTAGTCCTGATGTGACTTGATGTGCCAGGGTGGGTTTGTGATGGTGGGGGCTCCTCTTTTCTGAGGAGAAGGAGAGGGGGAGAAGGGAAGAGGGTGGGAGGATGGGACTGGGAGAAGAAGAGGTTGGAGAATGCAATAAAGTGAATTAAGAAAAAAAAAACCATGCTTTAGTGACCTGCTTCCTCCAATTGGGTCCCACTTCCAAGAAAGTTTCCACCACATTCCAGTGCCACTGAAGTATGAATCCATGAGTGGCTTAACTCTCTGATGAAGGCAGAGCCTTCATGGTCCAATTACTTTCCAAGTTCTCTAAAGCCCCACCTCTGAATATGTATTGAGTAAAGCTAAATTAAAATATAATGAAGTAATTTCTTTGGCAGAGGTCTGTGAGTAAACTTAACATTTCAGACAAGGAGAGTGCAGACAAAGCAGCTATAATTGTTGAAGAGATGAGCTCCTTCATCAAAGAGAAACTTGCTGATCTGCTCTGGGACTATACAGAATGTGCCTTTTATGCTAAGACTCCACCCACAAAAGGCTCTAACTTGTAAAGATGCAAATTTATGTGAAAGGAGAAAGCTTGAACTTCCATTGTCCCCAGCAGGTTCTTGCTCCTCAATGCAATGGCCTTGGAGAGTGTTTCTGATGCAGTTATTATCCAAGGGGCTAGACTTGACCTTAGCTGGCAGAATAATTTGGAAGTGTCATCCAAATGGCACTGATTTTGTAGGGATGAAAGAGGCAAGATTGAGGTGGAAGATCATAGAGTCTTGTTCCATCATTTCAGAGAGAAGGTGGGGGCAGGCAATTTGCGACAGGGTTGAAGTCCCAGCGGGAAGGCTCTGAGAGACCATTGCTTGAAACTGTGAAGGCAAAGTCTAAGTGGAGGAGCCAGGATACTGGAAATGTTAGGGCCAAGGAAGGCTGTGGGCAAGGAGTGGAGATTGTCTGTGATAGCTAATCTTGGTTTTCAGCTTGACTACATCGGAATCAACTAAAACCCTAGGTAAGTCTACGAGAGATTGTTCTTGGTTGGAAGATGTGATATGGGAAAACCTGCCCTAAATCTGGGTCATTTGGTTTGGAAGGCCCACTCTATATCAGGGCACACCTTTTGGTGACATCCTGTATAAAAGGGTATGAAAAAAGGAAGCTTTTGCTTTTTGCCTATTTGCCCTCATTCTCACTGTCAGGTTCATCTATCCTGCTGCCATGGCAAACTTGTATTGATATTAGAACCTATTTCTTTGGGATTCCAATGTATACTGAAAACCAACTGAGACATCAGATTCTTGGCCTTTCTGTCAGGAGGCAGTCGTTGCTCAACTATCCAGCCCATGGCTTGTAAGCTACTCTAATAAATTCCCTTTTAGTATATATTTATCCTATCAGTTTTGTTCCTCTAGAGAGCCTTGACTAATACATTGCCAAAAAGGGAGGACAAGTGTTTTGTAGTTGGGTGTGGGGTATGATGGAACTACCCAAACCTTTTAAAGCTCAGCCAATTTCATCATTATCTCCAGATCCTAAACACGTTGCTACAAGATTTGGTATTTTCTCTTGTGCACGTTGGTCTCAGTTTGGATTGATTATTCTTTGTTATGCCCCACTTCTTTCCATATAGAATAAGAGTATCTGCTCTGTGCTATTATTTGCTGGAAGTATGTAGCCTCGTTTTATTTTATAGAGGCTCACAGATAAGAGACTTCGGATTTTTTAAAGTGTTGGGACTTTAAAAATGACTATAGAAACTTCTGATGTTGAACGGAACCCATGTTAGGATGGCCATGAGCCTTGGGGGCAAAAGGGTGGAAGCTTATGCCTTAAAAGTGATGTGCTTAGGAGTCAGATTGAAAAGGGACAGAATTGTGAGTTTGGTGTTGTCAACTTGGCAGAATTTGGGGTCCTGGTTTGGGTCCTGCACTGTGTAAATGGGGGAAGGGACCCAAGCAGCAGCAGCAGCAGCAGCAGCAGCAGCAGCAGCAGCGGTGGTCACTGCTCTCTGCTTCCTGATCGTGGGTGTGATGTGTCCAGCTGCTTCAAGCTCCTGCTGCCTTGGCTTTAACAGGAAAATGGACTGTGCTCTTGAACTGTGAGCCAGAATGAGCCCTTTCTCCCTTAAGTTGCTTTTGACAAAGTAGTTACAACAGGAAGAGAAACTAGGACAGTAAGCAAGACTTCAGCTCATGTGCATTTTACAGCAAGGAAGTATTTCCTATCCGATCAGAACAGATTTTTTTTTTTTTCTTTTTGAGTGACAAACAAGAGATGTGCTAACCTGGGAAAAGAGAAAAAACAAAATTTGAAGTGTCATTTCTACTGAATGTGCATGGTGTATAAATGTGAAACTGTGAACTATAAAATTTGAGACATCCTAGATTGAGGATAGCATAGTTTGTTTCTCAAAGTACATTCAAGGATGCATATAATTTTGTTTTATTTAGTATTTTAAGTTCTATCTTCAGGCCTCCTGGGACCTATTCTAGTTGCATAAGATACAGAAAATAAGAGGAAAAACTTGTTTACTAAATGCCGGGGACTTTATATCTTAAACTATTACAGTTACCCCATGAAGTTGCTATGACTAATATGCCATTTTATGGATAAAACCGAAGCAGAGAAATGCTGGGCAATTTGCTCAAGTCATATATGTGGATTAAGGACTGGAGCAGTTTGACACCAGGACCTCTGCTTTTTTTTTTTTTTTTAATCAGAATTCTGAAAGGAAGGAAGGAGGAGAGGTATGTCAGTGATCTTCCACTGGGGAGGGCATCTACAACCCGAAAAGTGTATTCCTTGGCACCCCCAGATATGATAGGCTCCTTCATCCTTAAGGAATGGAACACCTTATACTATGTTTGGAGTAAACCAGGCCAAGGGAACAGGGAAATCTTGTTGAGGGACGAAGATGAGAGGCTACACTGCCACTTTCAAGCCCAGTAATTAGCCTCACAATGTAGGAGGGTTCTAAAGCTGGAACTTTGTTCTCCAGACGCTAAGTCACTCTAAGAGGTCTCCCTGAAAGTTCACAGGAAAAAGGAGAGAATCTCTGTGAGAAGTGGCTAACACTGACCTTGTGCTCTAAACAGGACAAGGCTTTAAGAGTAATTTCTGCCATTAAGCTCTCCTGTGACCCACAGGCAATAAGTGACAGTCTTTTAAAAACGGTGACGGCTTATCGAATTCTTGAGCATCAAGCAGGAAAGAACTCAAGCAATTTCTTTACACTTGTAATGTCAAGAGGAGTCACACTCGGAGACCTCTGTTATAAAAGAGGAATTGTTTATAGCCATTGAAAGAGCTGTGTGGACCTGTCCATCAAACTTTATGAAATGTGTGAGTTACTTAGTTATCAGCTCTCTGGATCTGATTTTCTTTCCAAGGCATTCAGAATCAAACCCTTTCCTTACTGGATGGTTTCGTATTCATAATCACAGGCTCCTCGTATCTCACTTCACCTTTCCTGCCTGGTTCTAGTGGACTCTCTTCCCATTTTTCCCCTTAAAAACAACACCAACAAAAGACTCCTATTCTGAGAGTGTAACTCAACATTTCTCAAAACAGGGCTCTGTGGGGTGTGTCAGAATAGCATGAATGCAGCTTATTCAGACGAGGCATCGATAGTGTGGTAGCGCACACTTTCAATTCCAGCACCCAGAAGACAAGGCAGGCAGACTTCTGTGAGTTCAAGGCCAGCCTGGTCTACCTAGTGAGTTACAGACCAGTCAGAGCCACTTAGTGAGACCCCGTTTCAAATAAAAACAAACAAATAATAAAAACCTTTAACACATTGCAGCCCTTATTTTAGGCGTTTTAAACCAGACGGAGCCTGGAAACACAAGAATCTGCCTCATAGGAATGCGCCAAGGCAATTACTATCCAAACTGAAGCGGCAAGGACTGTGTCCTCTGGTTTTCAAGCTTTTACAACATAGGCCGGTAGTTCTGTCAGAGTCTCCGAAGCAGTTCCTGTTCCTACTTCCCAAAGTTCTCTCTGAGGACTCCAGAGCTTCAGGGGGCGCTAATCTAATATTTGAATCTTGAAATAACACAACTCATAATGCAAAGCGTTAATTGTTGGCCTCGTAAAGACAAAAGTACAACAAGCAAACATCCCTGTATCTCACTCTCCAGGGCCCCTGCAGGGGATTGCAGACTACCTTCCTTCGGAGGCCATCCTTGAGTCTCCCAGATGAGAGTCACTTCTCTCAGCGTTCCCAAACCTCAGCTTTTCATTTCTCGAAGGACACTGTTTTCTCTCTGTGGGAACTCAGTGTGTAGCGTTTGGAACAGAGGCTCATCTTTCCTAGCTCACTCGAAGCCCTCAGCCATAAGGCTGGTACCTTGCAGGTTCTGTTGATATGGAAGTATGGCAGCATGGCTAGGTGGGCACTTTGTTGATGTTCAGCAGATTTTGGTTAATATGTGAGCTCTGTGGCGAGTAAATGACTCAGCGTGCAATTCCTTTACATTAGACTATTAAGGTGTCTTGTCCACCACTTGAAGGCCCCCCCCTTTTCACAGTAATAATACACTTTGCTACAGAGGTAGCTTTTGGGGCGATCCTCTTGCTACACGAATTATCAGACTGCAAGGGAAGCATATTACTGAGTCCATGACTTTTGCTGATTTCAAAGGGAAATGTTCCTGGTCTGTCTGCCAGAATGTTTCTTGGACCAGAGGCTCCACTCAGGCACAGCCCTGGAGATTGGCAGAAACAGAAACACAGGCTCTTGGGCCCCTCCGCAAGTCCCCGAGTGAGACGCTGAAGGTGCCCTTGCAGTTCTGAGGAGCTCTGCATTTTTGAGAGGAGGGTTCTTTTGTCTAAAACATGGGACGTACAAGTTGTGATGATTCAGTACTAGATCTTTTTCTTTTTGTTAAATTTTGTTTATAAGGCAGTCTTTTAATAACTGGGAATGTAGCTGGGGGGAAGGGTTGTAGCCACCATCAAAGGCTCTCATTATAGGAGTACCATGTCATGCTAGACACTATTAAAGGAATAGAATTAATTTCAGTATTACCACAAACCCAGATACCACTGATGTGGTAAGTATTAAGCAAGGCATAATTATATACAAAGCATAGTTTTGGCATTGATGCCAGTTGAGTAGATATTTTAAAAGTTATCATTCACGCATCCCCTGTAGAAATTACAAACCAATACATTTCTAGCTGTTTGGTAGTAGCCTGGATAAGTTATATAAAGAAATTATAATACCGAGTACTTCAATCTGTCTTAGTTTACGGTGAGAAGAGGCAGGCACCTTTGATATGGAATATTAGTTATGCTGTGTGGCACCAAATACTGGCATCCTCTCTGTGAGTTCCAGTCATAGCATAACCTCATTTGAAAATGAATACAGCATCAAAGGTGTAATTAATAGTTTAAATAAGTTGTCAAAACTAAGAGAAAGTGTTTATATGCTTTGTATTAAAATGTTTGCCTATAATTTAGGGTTCTGCATGTGTCATTACTATACAAATATAAGAGCATTCATTTAGGCTTATTTGAGATTACTGTCCTTAGAGTATTGATCCTTCTTGCTCTCCGGTGAGTGGATTATGAAATATTTAATGTGTGAGGCTTACGTGGGATATGAACTTTCCTGCTTAATAATATCTCTTTCCTTTTCTGACAGTTGGAATTCTTGTAAGAGACTCATTGGAAAGGTCAGAGGGGCTGCCTGGAAAGTGCCTTCAGTGAGGAGGGGAGCCCACGTGCCAGGCTATTGAAGGAGTTTGGGAGCTCTGTCTGTCTTGTTCATTACTTTAGTCCTCTTCATTTTTCTCGGGGGTTTTATGTGACCTAATTCAGCAAAAGAAGAACAGTGTCATTAAAAAGCTATTCAGGATATGGATGGCGTTCCTAGCTGCAAACATGCGGCTCTCCAAGGCCTTCAAATGCTTAGAACAAGTGAACACAGCACTTAATTATCTGAATATCTTCTTTGCATTTTACACAATGTTTCCAGATTTAGAAGAACTCTTTCTATACTGTTGAGGAGTTTATTTTCAAGTAGGGGGCTTACCAAATGTATCTTTTTCTGTTAAACTTTTAGCACATACTAACTAATTAATTAGTTAATTAATTAATTATTCATGATGGTTTATTTTTCTGATGTTATCTTTGGGACTATGGAATTGAATACAATAAAATAATGACCATCATTAGAAGCAGAAATAAAACCACTCCCATCTTCTGTACTTGGAACATTAAAACCTTTTAAAGTGATAAGCACTTTTATAATTACTTGGAGTAGCACTGAAACCTTCTACAAATATCACTTTACCCTGAAGAATTTAACTTTTCTTCATGAACATAAAAACTGAGAATCCTGGGATTAGGGATAGCATACAGAGGCCACAATAGTCATTTGTCTCTTATTTACTGAAATTATTATTTACAAAAAATTAAAGCCTTCAAAAAGAAATACATTTCAACTGTGGACTGTATTTCAGTGACCCACAATGCTTAGAGCCAGGGTATAGGAGAAAGTATGCATGTTTTATAACTGTGATAGTAAGCAGATATGCAGTTTAGTTTTGTATTTGTTTTTCCCCCTAATGTTCAGCAGAATAAACTAATCTCACTATGCCAATTATTTGAATCTAAGTAAATTAAAAGTAAGATAAGGTTGGGTTTTTAGTTATGAAATAGTTCAAAAGACTAAGGCTTTTTTAAAAAAGTGCGTATCAGGACTAAGGTTTAGAATTGCATGTCTGGAAAAACTATTCATAATCTGCTTTTCTTTCCTTTTCTTTTTATTTTTGCACGTATTTATTTTGGCCAGCTGGCGAGACAGATCTTTTTCAGGGGCTCAGCCTTGCAGTCTGTGTTTGGTTCTCCCAAACCAATCTTGGATCAAGTTCCTGTCTTACTTGCTCTGGTGTCTGAACGGTGTTGATGTCACGGGGACACGGGGACTCAGTTGCCAAGCTAGACGGGCCAGGGGCAGGAGGAAGCTGCAGCAGGGTCATCAGGGGCCCTGTCTCACCTTCACATTTCCCGTGCCAGCTACTTAACATAACATGAGAGGCCTCTTGAGGAAGCTATTGTCACTCCCTCCCTCACCCCCCTCCTCATTCTTTTTTACCTTGTCTCTATATCCAATGTGCTCAAAGATTGGTCTGTGTTTTTGCTTTGGGGAGAGCCTATGTCTTTGATTTTGGAAAAATTGTTAAACTGCTCCATTTTAGGTTTAGTTTGTTGTAATGATTTTAATTAATTAATTAAGTAAGTAAGTAAGTAAGTAAGTAAGTAATTTAGAGAAAGGATCTCATGCAGCCCAGGCTGTCCTCAAATGTACTATGTAGTTCATGCTATCCTTGAACCTGTGACTCTTCTGCCACTGCCTCACAAGTACTGGGAGTTATGTGTTTGTCCTACTATGCCAGAATAGTGTGGACTTCTAAAATTTTGAACTTTTTGGACATTGAGTATTGGAGTTGGCCCAAGAAGTGGCCTCATAGCTTAGGAATTCTGAGGCATCCCTTGAAAAGACTAAGTGAGATTCTTGGAGAACTAATGCTTGCTTGGGTAGAGCAGACTGAGAGGTGCTGACTACTCCCTCAGCTGGGATATAAGCTGCGACAAACCACAACGTAAATAACTTCATATTCGCAAAACTTTGAACATGCTATCCTTAAGCAATGTAATAAAGATAAACTTTATAATGGAGACCATTGATGATTTCTGTCTTTCTCCATGGTCACCCAACCCACTGTGTGGCGAGTTTTACCTCTTTCTGTGGAGATGGTGTAGAAGAAAGTACAACTGCTGGCATTGGCACACAGTTTTCTAGTCCTGTATCCATTAGCTCTGTGACCTCAGTTAACTGCTCTGTATCTATTTTCTTATGTTCAGGAAAACCCTTCAGTTTCCTGCTAGCCTTAAGATCTATGGATTTGACGGGAATAATATTACCTGCCTAGTCTACCTGACTGCACTGTTAGGGGAGTTACAGGAGATCATGTTTATGAAACTACTCTATAAACCCTCCGCAGAAGATTAAGGAACATGATACTGTTAATTCCCTCTGGAGAACTAGAATAGCTTGCAATTTACTTTTAATCTTCCAGACTGTGCGTACATCTTTTGTATTTAGATCTTTACTAATGCTCTCTACAAAGCAAGGCGAAGAGCAGACTAACCCTTCTTTACTGGATGTTACCCAAAGTGTCATCCTAAAACGTGTTTGGGGGAAAACTTATTATTATTGTTGTTATATTAGAAAACAACAGTGAAAATAATTCCAGGTGTTCCAGGGTTCATGGGGTTCAAAACTTTCACTCCTTTGAAAGTTCTGAGAATCATTCCAGAGACAGCTTAATTGGGGGCTAAAACCCAGCATTATGATGGAGTGGGGTACAGTGTGGGGTGAAGGGGTAAGAAAGTACTGTCTATCATGAGTTATAGAAATGTTACATTCATAGTGATTGGGCTATTTGTATTTGTCAAACTTGAAATAAACATATTTCCTGTCTTGTTGGGTCTAAATTTCTGAATGAAATTTAGTATCTGTCATATCTCATCTCTATTAACTTAAATCCTTTATCTTGATCTAAAAAGATCTTATTCCCTAACCAACTAAACTTGATTGTAAGTTGTCTCATGGTTCTCCCTGTTGTATGTAGTTTATTTTATTCATGTGTAATAAAATAAGTATATATGTTAAAAAATAAATTGTCATTAGCTTAAGAATATGCTATAAATGTCTATGAACAAACATATACTACATAAACATCGTCAGTGAAAGTTCATTGTTAATTAAAATTAGTTTAAAAAAAACCCAAAATACACATTGCTACATTGCTGCAAAGACTATAAGAGAGAGAGAGAGAGAGAGAGAGAGAGAGAGAGAGAGAGAGAGAGAGAGAGAAAGCACTGTCTAGAGCAAATTTAGCCAAGGTACTGAGGAAGTCAGGAACAAGGGGCAGAAACTGCAGGACAGAGCACTTGTAGACTAGAGTGACATGGCAGCCCTGTACCTGTTTGTGATCTGGCACAGCGGCACTGTGTTAGATCTTCTGCCCACTTATGATAATTAAGGACTATTTTATATTTTTCCAACTCCAAGAATAAAGCAGAAACTTAAATGTCCCTAATGGTTTATATATCTCTCATAGCTCTAGTACTACTTATCTGCATATCTATATACTATTTAAAGAGCTCCATCATATGACATGATATGTTATCTATCTATCTATCTATCTATCTATCTATCTATCTATCTATCATCCATCTATCTATAATCATCTATCTATTGTATCATATCACCTATCTACCTATCTATTGAACTTTCTTTGTCTCTCTCATTTGTATAATATCTATCAATCACGTTGTATAATTGGGAGTGGTATAAAATGAGAATACTCTTTGTGTCTACTAAACTCTTTAATTCTTCATGCTCCTTAGCCATCTTATCAGCATAGCTACATGGTCCTGGACAGCAAGAACAGTGTCTTATAGTCTGTTCATACTCTTCCCTGCATTTAACAATATTGAAAGCAGTCCTTGGCTCATCACAGGTGGTTGATGACATGCATTGATGGCCTGGTGAATGAGAAGACATAAAGCTACACCCCTGGCCACAGAAGCAGGTTTTGAGCTTATGCTGGGGAAACTTAAGATATTACATAGTAGTACCAAGTGCCTGGGGAAGAGTGTTCTAAAAGCCTAGTTTTTGCACACTTCTCTATATTCTAGATCAATTCATGTAACCAGTCTGTCAGGAAGGGCCACTGAAAAGAGGCTTGGGGGAAAAAAAAAACTAGAGCTGGAGAGTGGGTTGGATCAAATGAAAGGGACCAGCAGTGTTTATCATGGTGCTGAAATTTAATTTTAGAGCTGACCTTTCATTTGACATTTTAGGTAATGCTATGGATGTGTGGAGTTATTTGTTCTTAACATATTTTTCATCTTTTGGGGGCACTAATCTGCTTAAATTCAATGTCAATAAAAGAATAAAGTAAAGTTTTGGTTTTAAAAACTACCCTTTTGAAAAAAGCTCATTCACAATAGCAACAAAATATACAATGCATATGAATTAGCTTAAGAACTATTCATAACTATGAGGATGTGCAAAACTTTATGAGGCAAAAGGTCTAGAAAGGTCACATTCTGAAATGAGAAGAGTTCATAGTATACAGATGCTGTGTCTTCCAAATTAATATGTAAAGTTAAAAAATTCTATTGAAAAGACCAATGACTTAAAGATTTTAGAACTTAGTAATGCATTTTTAAATTCATTTAGAAAAAAATGAATTGGTCAGATCGAGAAAAGCTGAAGAGCTTGAGCACACCAAAGCTGAGACTGTGGAAGGTGGACACTTTGTAAGGAAGGAAATGTTTGGATGCTCCAAGGAGCAATTAGACAATACCTGTGGCCAAAGGTGTGTTCAGTTCATTACCCCACACTTTTACTCATATGGAACCTATGCATAGGTACCGACACAGACACAGCTTTCATCCATGACATATCCCCTTATTGAGTGGGATTTTCCAAGGCAATGAATGCAGGAACTAGGACATGTAGCAGTCACATAAACTTCACCGACATAATGCTAGGCAACAACAATAAAAATAGAAAATGATAATTAACCCTGTGATCTCAATAAAAAATTTCCAAAAATGTTAATAGGAGATATTATTAAGAAAGTCATGCCTATGTAGTCAGGGTACAGAGGGTGACAAGTACCAAGGACAGTGACAGGTCAGCAACCAGCTCTTTTTAGTGAGGAGAAATTGGGAACATATACAAAGACAGCAACAGTTTTCCTAATATTAAAAAGCCATAAACTTGGTGATAGATCTATAGGTGCGTGTTTTATCATTCTCTATCATCTTGTACGTATGGCTGAATGTTTTCACAATATATTGAAAACTGTTAAACACAGACTTTTGAGACAAACAACCCAGCAGAGTAACCACAAGGACCTCACCATACCAACCTTTATAGGATGTGAGGAATAAAGAGCCCGCTACCAGCTGGGGAATAGAACCCTGGTAAACAGTGAAACAGAGCGACTGGACCTTGTTCACTTTGCCTGTACAAACTGCTATGTAGTGGAGGAAATAGTGGGAAGGAATGGGAGTTCTGCTAAGTGGTGTTGGAACAACTGGGTAGTTATTTGCAGATCACACAGGAAGAAATCACTCCTCTAACACGACAATCCAAAGAAACTTCCACAGGGACTAAGGATATCTAAGTGCCAATCCCCTGACTATAGTATGGCAAAGTTTGGTCAATCTCATTATAATCTTGAGAATGCAATATATATACTTTTTAACTTTGACACAAAGTCCAGACTTTGGAAACAGAAAAGTAGATGAACTTTGTCTAAATTTAACTTTTCTACATCAATGCTCTACAAAAATGGAGAAATAAACAGATATTAAAACATGTATTTTGCAGGGCAAGGAAGCACCTGGGAGATAAAGGTTAGCCTGGGCTACATGAGACCCCAATCTCAAAAAATTACACATGTACAATTTTTATGCACAAAAGAAAATAATTCAAAAATGAAAAAAGTCACAAATTATATGTATGTAAAATGTTCATATCAATGATTAAGGACAAATAAAAGTAAATATTAGCAAATAATAAAAATATTTGTTTTTAAAGAAATAATCACTTTCATTTGTTAGACAAAGAATACCAAATTGCTTTATGATTTTTGGAAAAGTTGCCAATATTCATCAAAAGCCTTTAAAGTATGTCTGTTCTTTGGTAGAGGAACTAGCCTTCTTTATTTTTTTCTCTCTAAGAAAACAATAGAAAACGTGAGCAAGTATGAGATGTCAGCTCAAAAGTGTGCTTTTAAAATTGAAAGATTGAAATCAGTCTAAATGCGCAAAAGGATAGAAATTGAAAGAATTGTGGTAGATTTATATGAGACTGTTACCTCTTTATTAAAACACTATCTTTGAATGGTATGGCCAATGTATTGATTTTTCTTCATTTCGCTAGTATACATTTTCCCTAAAAAATGGATAAAATAAAGATGTGTGCTCTAACTTTTTACAAATAGAAAATAATATTGCATTTGATTTTTAAGTTCTCTTTAGATTTTAAAATTCTGAAATGAAAAAAAAAATGTCACGAGCTGCTTTAGTGACATGGATCAGATTCCAGTGTAAGAGCTGTTCATTGGCACCATTACCATTGTTCTAGCTGCATATTACCAAAGTGTGTAAGATACACAACAATGACTTCATCATGTGTCCTGGGCCTCAAATGAAACTCACAATCTGCATATTATTATCACTAGTATTACTTTACATAACCAACAAGGAAACACTCATCTAGTAAGAACTTTAAAAAACTTTCTCAGAGAGCACATCTGGGTTTGTGGGTTAGGAGAGAAGACCCCAGATCCTCCCCAGGTGCAGGTGCACCAGGAGCCAGTGGGAAAGACAGGAGGATGTGCCCTGTGTAAGAGATGGTGTCTCTCCTGCTCTCCCTCCAGGAGGCCGGCCTTAATAATATGAACTGCATAGGTTGTTATTCACACGGATTTTCACTCCCTGAGTGAAACATATCAAATCTGGTAGTTCACTAGAGAATTCTGGGTAATAGGAGGAAATATATTTGAAATAAAAAAAACTGGACGATCTTGGGGTTAAAGAGATGTCTCTGCAGGTAGGAACACTGGCTACTCTTTCAGAGAACCCAGGTTCAGTTCCCAGCACCCACAGGGCACCTCTCAACCATCTGCAACTCCAGTCCCCAGAAATCCATTGTCCTTTCTGGCCTCCTTGGATTTTACATGCATGTGGTGCACAGACACACATTCAGGCAAACACCCATACATGCCAAGTGGGAAAAACAATCTAGGTGAACTTGTGTGTTTATCAACTGAACATTTCCATTTGTAGGAGTTACTGTAATGCTTCCTTGTGACTGTGGCGCTGTAGACAAGATCTGTCTTGGCTACTAAGTTAGGCTGATCTTTCACGAGTTCACATTGTTTTTTATAACCTGAACATTAGAAACTTGGGATGGAGCCTCGCAGCCCTTCATTTCACCACTGTCTTGTTTTCTGACCTTACTTATAATATCCTACACAACTCTGTCAGGGAGTACCATAGTCCTCCTCTGAAAATTATATTAATCTACCTATTGATTGGTTTTTTAACTTATTATGGTATATGTGTTTATGTGTGCATATGTGTGGTGTGCGCGCGCATGTGTGTGTGTGTGTGTGTGTGTGTGTGTGTGTGTGTGTGTAGGTGCTGATGTGGAATATGTGGAGGTCAGAGGACAGCTGGCAGGAGTCTTCCACTATTTGGTCCAGAGATTGAAATCAGGTTTGCGGGCACATCCTTTCTCACTAGTGAGTCATTTCACTGAGCCTCATCTTTCTAAAAGAACTGTGCAGATTCTTCCTTCCCCATGCCATCCTCACAGTGACCTTACCAGTCTTGAGCTCATGCACACTCACATTTTAAATTCTCTCAACAGAGAGATCTCCTTTTTCCTATGTGATTAGGCCAGACTCTATTTGTAGCAACATAACCCAAAATCTCTTTCTAACCTGCATTATGGATACTGGTGCACTTACGATTAAGGTAAAAGTAGGAATTATGCTCATGTATTTTTATGTTAACATTTATTTTAAATTAATATAAATACGTTCCAGGCTCTTTTCCACTTTTTCTTCTAACTGACTTAGTGTCTCTGGTTTTATGTTGAGGTCTTTGATCCACTTGGATTTGAGTTTTGTGCATGGTGACAAATATGGGCCCAATTGCATTTTTTTACACGTAGACATCCAGTTAGACCAGCACCATTTGTTGAAGATGCTATCCTTTTCCATATGAGCATATACGGGGGGGGGGGGTAATCCCCCTCAGTCACCGTCATAGGGGAGGGGGGTAAGGAGAAAATGGGAGGGAGGGAGGAATGCGAGGATATAAGGGATGGGATAACAATTGAGATGTAATATGAATAAATTGATAAAATATAAAAAAAGAAAGGAGGAGGAAGATGAAAAACCTAAGGAATAAAATGTTCTTTAAGACAGAAAAAATGAACATAAGTAATACTTTTATATATTAATGATAAAATAATTTATTTTATACTTAACATATTATATATAAATAAAAATGTTGGCCAAAATTATGAATAAATACATGAATGAATGAATAAATGAATGAACAAATGAATGAAACACCCTCCAATACCACTGTCACCAAATCACTGACTTCACCTAGTTCTAGTCTGTGTTTCTGAGTTCCACCATCTTGAGGTAATAGAAGATGGTATGTTAACAGTGTGATGTGTGCTGTTGGCGCCTGTGTCTCTCATTGATCTGAGGATTCAGACTGTCACAGAAATTCTGAAGGTCCCTGGATACCATGTTATGGGGCTTAGAAAAACCCTCCTGGTTATTATGTCATGAGATGGCCTCTGTTACTGCCTGGCCCTGCCTTACTTTGGTGGCTTCTCTGTTGCTAAGCAAAGCCCTCGGGTGCCCACTGATGTTTTCCTGCTCCCATGGGTCTCCTTTATTTGTATTGTCTTGGGCTTGATTCCTCCAATGAGTGTAATGGGCTCCTGGGGGTTGGAACAGACAGAAGTGAGGGGTTGGATTGTTTTCTTCTCAGCCCATTGACTGGGATAGTCCACCTCCTGGATTCCTTCTCTTGTCCTTTTATTCCCCATGGATATTATTATGAATCTTTGTGCTCACAACGTGGAATCTTAAAAATAGAGAAGAGCAGTCAGAGGCATCCGCTCAACTAGTTCCTTCGTTATGTTAGAAGCACACAATCGTAAGCATTTCCGTTTAGAAACCTCCAAGGAGGGAAGCTGTGGTGTTCCAGTGGCTAAAAGAGTCAATATTCACACAATCAGTGTTTGCAGGCAGCTGATGCCCTTCCTGTCTGGATCAGAGCCACCCTTTGGCACCTTTAAAAAAAACGTTGGCTTCAGAGCAGCCCGTGTCCCCCTCTGAGCCAGGGAAATAACGCTAAGGGGCAGAGGCCTGTCTGCCTGGGGCTCTGTGGGGTGGAGGGGTAGTGGAGGGGGAAATCACCGCTGAGGCCAGGTTAGCATGCAAAGACCGTGTTCTCCCTCTGCTGCAGAGCTCTGCACTTCATTTCCTTTTGAGCTTCTGCCCTCTCTCCAAATTCTGGCAAGTGCATGAGTTTGGCGACAAGGCTGGCAAGCGTTTCACAAGGCAGGAAAGGTTAAAGTATAGCGGAGGTTGTTTAGTGCAGAACTGTAAATATTTGTTGAAAGGTTTGCGGAGCTGCTTCTTTTGATACCTCTAATCCACCGAGACAGAAATAACTTCAAAGCCATGCCTAGTCTGACTTGGTCCTCAACCAACGGAAAAGATCAGCTACTGCTGAAATGTTTGCCCTCGCAGTCAGGCAGCCTGCCTTAGCAGGCGCTCTGGAGCATGAATCATCATTTAATTGTCTCTGGGCACTCGCACATCTGCTTGGGAACGTCTACAGGGCAGAAGCTGAGCTGCATGATTAACTGTGAAGGAGAATTGGGTTTACATCGTTCCATGCTGTCAGCAGCGGAACGAGAAGTGAGGTTTGTGCCTGTTTGAAAGGCTGGGCTGAGCCGGCTTGGCTGCCTTTGCAGAACTGAGAGGCTTCCTTGGCTGGGCTGCTTCAGGCAGAGGGAGAGTAGGGTTTTGGGCTTCACTGGAGGTTTTAGCTTGGAGATTTCCAAACTGTACCCGGAACTCTGGGCAGCTAAGGCTTTTCCTAGGCAGAAGAAAGGAAAGGGCAATGGCATTTATTTTAAAATTGAAGGTGAGTTTAAGGAATTTGGATAGTGTTTTAAAATATTTAAATGTATTTGAGCAATTACAAATTAAATCCAATTCCTTAATTGTCTGCTAACTCCAATGTATACTTTAATTTTTATTCCAATTCTTTCCAGAAGCAATGAGGGATGCACAGAAGTTAATAGAACTCATATTGCCATAGAGGCAGAAGATGGATTTCAAGAATTTTATCGTGCCAAGTTAATGAAGAAGATATAAAGTGAACAGAATTTTGTAAACACACTTACTGTTTGCAACTTTAGTGTCTTAGGTTTATTGCTATCGCTACTATTATTTCTTTGACAAAGACTCGAGCAATTATATGGATTGCTAGCAACAAATACTAAGTCTACCGTATTAAATTCCATGTTACAGCTAAGATTTTAATATCAGACAAATCGAGTCAGCACTTTAGGAAGCTTTAGGGTCTGGGAGATGTCTGTCTGAGGTTGTCTTTCCTTAGTCGGGGCCTCTTGGATTTCAGGTTGGATTTTGAAGACTGACCATAGCCTCCCAACAATCTTTACCCAGGATGTCCCACTGTGTGTTCATGGGAGAGGGCCAGAGAAGTGAAATGGAGCAGAGAAACACTGATGATATAACAAGGTTTATTTGAAAAATACCAAAAAAAAAAAAAAATGTTTAAAATCAGAAGAATCTTGAATAAAAAGTGTTTACATGGGATGGTTGGTAAGGAACTTGATTACTCAATACTGGTTTATTCTTTTTATAAACAATGAATTATGAAGCATGTCTTTGAGAATGAACATGGTTATAAGTATGGCATCTAGCAGCTATGCACTTAATGGCAGCCATTCCTCTCCTATTATTGAATTGCTAACAAAAGCTATTACTAAGACTTATAGCATATACTTAGAAATTAATTTTATAACCCATCAGAATTCAACTACTCAGTAATTTATTCATAAATAATTTATTGCATCAGTATCCTGAAGGAGCAAGCATGCTGAGAATATGACTTACAGGTTCTAGAATGTGGGAGCTTGTGTTCTGATGGGTGAGTTAGGGTAGTGAAGGGAAGAAACATGAAGGTGTCAATGTCTTTAACTAGAAAGACTGGGTTCTTTTCTCTTTAACTAGGAGCTACATCTACTGAGAGAAGTATTTTAAAGGACAATAAAATCAGCTACATTATTATAGATAAGCATCATTGTATAAAGAACCATATCAGAGCATAGTAATGTAGAACAAAATTAGTATTTTTATTATTATTATTATTATTATTATTATTATTATTATTATTATAAGCTTTGAGTTTTAAGTGTTGATGGGGTTCAGATAGGCAGCTTTCTCAAGACCTCAAAAATAATTTCAGCGCGTTGGTAGCTGGGGTTGGTGATATCTGACAGAACTACTAGCCATCCTCATGTGCGTAGTGTTTGATGTCTTTGTTACCTAGGGGCAGAGGTAGGAAGCCCAGTGGATTGCCATGAGTCTGGAGTTTCTCATAACATGGTAAGTCCTCTAGGAACTTCTTCTTCCTCAGAAACCAAGGTGGAAGCATCTTCAGACCCACAGCCTTGGACATTTTACAGCAGTAAAAACTTCTGCCACTTAACTCAATAACAAGCCAGACCAGATCGAAAGGGGGAAGCGACTATCAAGAGTGTGGATTCCAAGAGCTAGTTCACCCTGGAGGGAAGGGATTTGTTTGATCTTGGGAGACAAGTTACCACAAAACTCCCACAAATACCCAGGATAATGGCTGTGGAGAAAGGGTGAGTGATTGATCCAGGGTTTAGATGTGGAGGGCATGTCACATTTGAAATGGAAGGAAGACCAATCTGAAGAGGAGTGACTCTCTCAGTTACTCAGTGGATGAAAGAACTGAGCCAGCAGAAGAGCCCAAAAGAGGCTGGGAATGAACTGAGCCAGCAGATGGTCTTATAAGAGGCAGGAGAAGAATGCAGAAAGTCTGAAGTCAGGGCCAGCAACGCATGGGTGCATTTACTCATGAAAAGCACTTTTAGATTTAAGTGTCAGAGAGCCCGAGAAGAAACAGAGCTGAGAAATGTCTTTTTTTTTTTTTTTTTTTTTTTTTTTTTTTTTACTTTAAAGGAAAGCCAGTGAGTCCAAGTGTAATGGAATTTGGGTGGGCTGGGAGTTTGGAGACTGAGAACACAGAGCCTATTTGAAAGGACTTCACAAGTGAGATGACACAGATTGATAGGAATGATAGATCCTGGTCTTTGAAGTATGTATTGGAGGAAGAATAGACTGAGGCTGTATGTTTCACTGGTGGCACAACATATCCAGCGTTTTACCAAACCCGTGTCCTTGCTGTTGGACTACCTTACATGGACTATCGTTCAACTGAGCTCCGATAAAGACCTCTGACAACCTTCTATACGGCCTTGCCCATGTTTCTATTCTTTGGAGTGATCCTGAAAGCCAGATGTTAATGACAGGAGAGACATAACTTGGAAGGTTCATCATTTTTTTAGTCATCACTTGGAAGAGAGCTCATCAAGTAGAAATGCTTGTGCTGAATTTTTAGTGAGGATGAAATCAATCTCTCTCTCTCTCTCTCTCTCTCTCTCTCTCTCTGTCTCTCTCTCTCTGCCCCCCTCTCTCTCTCACTCACTCACTCACTCACTCATTTGAGAGAGATTCTTCCCTAAATCTAGGCTGGTCTAACCTCACTATGTGGTCCACACTGATCTTGAACTTTGACCCTCTTTTCTTCTTCTCTTGCCTTAACCTCTTAAGTGAGGTTATAAGCATTTACCACATACCCAGCTAGGAAATGACCTTCTCTTGCATTAAGCTCTGGCGTTTTGGGTTATCTGTTAAAGAAACTACTTTATCTAGACATGAAAGATTTGTTTTAAGAGCAAGATACAGATTGATGAGTCAAAGAGAGAGATAACTGGAAGAGGGAATATTTGGACAAATTAACTAAAATTAAAATTAAAATAATTGGTTGAAAAGTCAAAGGCAGTTTGATTATGAAAGTATTGAGTTCTAAGAAGAAGAAGAAGAAGTAGTAGTTTTTAGCAGGGTGTGGTGACACACACCTTTAATCCTAACACTCAGGGAGTCAGAGGGAGGTAGGTCACTGTGAGTTCGGGTCTAGCTTAGTCTGTAAAGTGAGTCCAGGGCAGCCAAGGCTACACAGAGAAACCCTGTATAAAAAAAAATGTTTTTGAATTTTTATAATTTTACATTTCAAAATTACTTTATATAAGGAAGATTCTCATCAGGTTTTACAGATGATGAAACTTAGACTCAAAACAAGTCATGAGAAAAAGGTCACAAAAGTCATTTAAGCATTGTGTAGAGGCATGACTATGATTTCTGATTGATGAATTCATTGGGTTATACTTTCCATCATAATTAATACTTGATTTGTAGGATAAAATAAAGTTGTATACTATAAAAACAAGTCCATATATTCAAGGAAAGGATTCTTATTTTGCTAGAAGCTTTTAGGATGAATTAGCAAAGAGTGGTTCTAATTACTAAGCCACATCAAGGAGATTTATTAAGCTGATGGTCATGCAAGCTGCCAAGATAAAAAGGGCAGTCAGTAGTCCTATTTAGCTGTAGCCCCAACAAATCAGAAGGGTGACAAGAGATTCCTGAAAGGTGTGATAGTGGCACCTATATCCAGAGGTAACCAATAGTTGCCATAATTGGACTTAAGGAGTACTGAGGGAGGTCATTGCCTAACACTGTAAATGAATCCAACTTCCTGTAGTTAGTGAGGCTGTGGAACCTACAGAAGAATGGACCACTGCTAGATTTCTACACCAGTAAGCTATTTAAACTTCAATGTAAATACTTAGCCTCGTAGCCACAGGAATGTATAGCTTTCACTCCCTGTCAAAGAAGTTTCTTTTTGCAACAGAGATCATTACAGAAAGGCGTAACTGGTCAAGAGGCAGAGAAAACTGACCATAGGGCACCCCCTCCCAATTACTACATTGATAAAACAATCCCTGTATTTAAGGCTCGGGGAATATTGGGGGAAAGGGGCTGCGAAGATTTTAAGAGCCAAAGGACCAAGACATCTGTTTGTATAGTCTCTTCTAAAACACACACACACACACACACACACACACACACACACACACACACACACACACAGTGCACAGTGCTGTTCTGGGAGAAGTTGAGGGAAGGACTGGGGAAGGGAAGGCCAAAGCAAAATTATGTGAAGGAGAGGTTGGTAAAGCATGGGCCCTTCCTGGGTGTGAGACAAAAAGAGGAAAAGCTGAGATTACTTACATTCCCTTGGCATGCTTTGCAAAAGGGTCAGGAAGGCCTCAGAAGAGTTCATTTGAATGGGGTCTTCAACTTTCGTTTGAAAGAGGATGTCTGCACCTGTTTGGATGATGGAAGAGACCTGCACACTCCACTCCCATAGCCTCCATCTTGAATTGAGGCAGATAGAGGAGCAAATGAAGGTACTTTCCTGCAGGGCACAAGCTGGACTAGGTTAGGACCCAGTGAGCAGTGTGATAGGGTTCTGGAGTGAGCATCCTTTTCCCCATATGCTGGGGAACTCTTAGCTTCTTCCTTTATGAGTGGGATGCCTCTTTTTGGAACTTGACACATCTTGCAGATTTGGGAGGCTGCGTGTAGAAAGCACAAAGGCAAGAAGATACTTGGGGATGCTGTCTCCTCTGAAAAACCCAGTAAGGGGAGCATCTGCGAGCCTATGGTGTGAATGGGGAAAGACTTCTCATTGAGAGGGAGACGTAGAAGCTCCTGGCTAATGAAAGAAGAGGGTCTCTACTGAAGGCTGGATTAAAGGGCATGCAAGAGCTGAATTACTGTTTTTCATTAGTTATTGTCAATGAAGACTGATACGCTCCCAGGAAATGTTTGGTTTCTTGGGACCCACGCTGAGAATACAAATGTATTTTGATGAGGAGACGCCTTCCATGCACGAGTTAGGATCATTTAAGGATTGAGATGCAAACAACAAAAACATGCTTATTCATACAAATGTAACTTAATCCTAACCCTTCTTAAGCTTCTTATTGTGCCTTATTACTTGATGGAACTTGGCCTGGCAGGTCTTTAGTGTTTAAGAGTTTATATTTTCAGAAAATAAGAATTTTTTTTTTTACTTGAATGTTTCAAAATGCTTTCATGGCACCTGAAGAAAGCTACTTGATTAAAGTGCTTGTAGTTTAGGTTAAGCCTTTTCTTCTTTCCAAAGAATTTAGAGTTCTGGCACAAACTAAAAGGGTTAAACTCCACCTGCACCCTGTTATTGTGTTGTTGTGGATCTCATGAGTGAAGGCCAAAATATGAGTGTGCATATGAATCTTTGGTAATTTCCCACCCCCTCCTGCACCCTTTGCCCCACCTCATGTATCTCATGGTATAAATATGTTACTCATTTATCAAGTATTGTGTGGTGTTGAAGTAAATTGGTGGTTTTTGACAGCCCTCTATTAGCGCAGAGGGAGAAAACCTGTAGAGACCGAACCGTGTGCTCATTAATCTGCTGATTGTTCCACCTGCTCTCACCAAAGCTACTCACCGGAGAGGCCTCTCAGTAATGGAGGAGCTGGCTATTTAAGCACACAGAGCCCAGCCACACCCCACGTTAAGAGGAGGCCACCCTAAGTCACACGTTATTATTTGCTTCTTCAGTGAGTATCATTACTCCAGGCTCCTGCTTCTCTTTTATTTGTTATCCTCTTCAAATGCATAGTTCTGGGGGAGGAGCGGAGCTATGCCTTTGGTCCCCACCCCTGCAGGCAAGAACAGGTGATAGATTGCTCCATCAGAACAAGCCTGTTCACTTAAAAGCATTCAGAAAGCGAGAGAATGAGAGAGAGAGAGAGAGAGAGAGAGAGAGAGAGAGAGAGAGAGAGAGAGAGAGAGAGAGAGATTTTTGTACAGGACCCAAGAGCTCTCCCTACTGTTGCAAGCTTTCTCATTGTAGCCTGGCAGATTTTCAGGTCAGCTCTGCCATGGTTTTTTTTTTTTTTTTTTTTTTTTTTTTGCCAGTTTGGTAGTGCTGGTGAGTCCCTTCTTTGTTGCATGGGAGCCAAGTGCTATTTTGAGCCAGAAACAAAGCAAACTGAAATGCTGGGGGAAATAGCTGGGTAGCTGGGCAGAGCATGTTACACAGGCTCAATCTAGCAATCTCATCATATTCTTAAATCGTTATACATTTGCCTTATTCTTTATGGAATATGCTTCAAGGCAAAGTTAACACATCGATTTGTTGTTTGGTTATATATTTATTAAGGGTCCGCGATGTGCTGGGCTCTGTACCAGGCAGCAAGGATCTGCTATTGAAAAAGAAAAAAGAAAATAGAAAAAAGGGTCAAAATCACTGTGTCATTGAAAGTTATTTTCTGGTGGAAAAAGACAGAAAAATTTGTTAGGTGAAAGCTGTTAACATATAAAATTACAGTCTCGCATATTTCATAATTCTACGTTGAAATAGCGGACAATGGCATGCCATCTTACAGCTTAAATCACAGAGGGGATTTCATGTGCGGGCAACTTCCACATTGTCTCACCTTACCAGCACAGACTTTTCTGCATCCCGTTTCAGGTATGGAGCCCTAGACTCAGAATAGGTTGTGTCAGTCTGGTGTCGGGGGCTCCCTCCCCCCAGAAATGTTCTGACAACACAAGTAGGAGGGAAAAACCTCCAACCACAGATCTGGTGGATCCTGTGGGGCTGGAGTAACACAGATAAAAATGTAAGCATCAAGGTTAATGTCTGGAATTTTTACAGGGGTAGAATCAGATGCCCCACTCCAGACTCCATTTCTCAAGGTGACAAAGACTTAAGAAATACTATCACTGCAGCACTGGCATCATCTTCTTCTTCTGGTTTGTGAACTGTGGTGAAGGAACATCCGGCAAGCTCCAGGCCATACATTTCTGTCTTTAAAAAGATCAAGAGAAGGAATTCTACAGTTGAGGACCTAGCAACAATCTGGACTAATCTCTGCTCACACAGAGAAGACCTCACAGGCAAGCCTCATAGAAAATTACTCAAAGAAAAGAATTGAAAAGGGAAATAGCAGAATAAAGTTGACTGATTCAAGGGGAAAAAAATATGCCAACAGCACAGATGCCACCTATAGCCATATACCTCAAAGAGAATTAAAACGAATAAACTTGTAAAAACTATAGAAAGTGTTAGAGACCAGAAAAGCTCAGAAGTGACTTCAGGAAAGAAACATTTCAAGGTCAACAAAGCCATAAAAGTAACAAGAGTCAAAAGTTTCAGACATGTTCAAACGGGGAAAAGAACATACTGAAAAATTTCTTAAGAGAAACAGAAGTGGGGAAAAAAAAATAAAAGCAAGAAATGAAGTAGGTTAAAAAAAGTATTTGAAACTAACAGTAATACAAATAAGCAAAGAGGAACCTGTGTATATTACACAAACCCCTAAGGAAGAAAACCAAATAAACAGAAAACAGCAAAAGTTAAATAGACATATAAGTCATGAAACTTTATTGAAACAGATCAGGCCTAATATAAAAAGAGAAAATAGTTAGGAAAACTGGTTCAAAAAGCCAAACTAAGACATTTTTGTTTTGGTTTTTTTTTGAAATCTCTCTGAAGACAAGGCTGGCCTTGAATTTAAGGAAATTTGCCTGCCTCTGCCTCCAGAGTGCTGGGATTAAAGGTATGAACCACATGCCCAGCCAAACTAGGACATTTTTATTAAACATAATAATCCTATGGACATACAAACTAAAAGACAATCTGTATGTTAGAAAAATGAAAAACACATTATCAGTTCACCCAAGAGCATTGTGCCACAAACTAATGGCATAAGTAAAATACTTCATGAAATAAAACGAACACATGCTATACTCGCTTTTAAATGTGAGAAGTTGTGCATGCTATTACAGCCAAGCCAATGCTTAGCAGGCTTCACTCCTGCTGAGTCTTCAGAAGAGATCTCTGGGAGACTGTATATATTTGGAATATATATATATATATATATATATATATGTATGTATGTATTATATTCCGAATACATACTGCTTGGCCTGTTACCTGTAGATATATTTTCCAGGGCAATTTGTTATTGGATAACCAGTTGGTGTGGCCTCTTGCTCTTTGAGTTCCTTAGTTACTTGTAGGTCTTCCTGTAAACTTGAGGTCTTTCTCCTGTTCGGTTCACTTTGCCATGCCCATTGGTGTGTTTCCTGTTCAGTTCAAGTTTAGGCAGTCATGTTGAGACTTTGTGGAGAGAGCTTCTGGTCTCACCAGGTGACACTCTCACAGCAAACTCCCTGGTCCTTTTGCTCTAATAATCTCTCTACCCTCTTTCTATAATGGTGCCTGAGCCTTAGCTGCTGCAGTGTTGTGTAGGTGTGTCTGTTGAGATGGGACTCCACAACACTGCCTTTTTATTGACTGTAGTTTTCTGTAGTGTTCTCCATCTGTTGCAAAGAGAATTTTTTGTTGTTGTTGAGGGCTGAGAACTAAACTTATCTATGGGTATAAGGAGGAAGAAATTTTTAGAATGTAGCTAGGGACCACGCTGGATTTATTTATTTCAATAAAATGGTTTCCAGCATAAACAAAAAGTTGTACAGCAACTTAAATATTATGATAGTGCTATTACTTTTGTATAACTTGATCTATTGATAAATAATATTTACATAGTCATAATTTAGAGAGAGTCAATGAAACTGGGATCCAAAAATCAGTTCAGCTATGTTTGGAGAGTAATGAGGTAGAAGGGTTAGTATAACTGAACTAATAGTTCATGACAGTAAAAAGTCGATAACTAGTGACTCAGGATGTTTGTTGTGGTTTGCATTTGAATGGTCTGCCATTTCCTCACATGTTTAAACATGGGGTCTCCAGCTGGTGGCTCCACTTTGGCAGGCTATGGAATCTTTGGGGTGAACTTTCTGGAAGAACTGGGTTGCCCCCTTCCCTGCTCCTCCTTCCCAACTGACTACAGACAGAACGTAATGGCTGCCTCAAATTTCCTGCCACCATGCCCTCCCCACTGGGGTAGACTGCATTGTCCCAAAGAAACCTACCTCTGTTCTACTATTGCTTTTTAGCAATGAGAAAAATTACCAACACAGAGATTACACTACACACACTGGTGACTAGGAATGCAAAGCCGTGGCAGTGGAAGTCTTAGGGAGCAATATTTCTTGGGGGAGAGGAAGATAAATGTTGGGTGAAGGGCTGATATTTTGGTTAAGAGCCTATAAATCTTATTTGACTTTTCATTTTCTTGCAGGCAAGAAATTCAGAGAAACCTAAAGCCTTCTCTGAGTTGCAAGCCAAACCAGTTTTAGTGCCATCCACATGTGGGTCCTCACGTCTCTAGGCACTCTGGTTTTCCTTTGACTCTTCATACTTTGCTTATGGAGATGTAATCTTCTAGTTCCTCCAAGTCTGATCAAGGAGCACTGACTCACACAGGAGTTTGGGCCCCCCATACAGAGATCACTGTTCCGTCGACTTCCTTTTGTAAAATCGAGGCTGGCCCGCTCTTCTGACTGCCCTTAGTTTCCGTGTTTGAACTAACTCTTCTGCCCCGGTGGTGTTCTTTCTATTACTACAAAGGGCTGTCTTCAGGAATATATGCTGGTCCACGTGAACATCGCCCTGAGCTCCGGTAACCCCCACCTCCTCCTGACCCACTTGGTTTTGAGCACTATTGGGGCTAATTCTCCATGTGGGAGCCAGTGTAATTTACCTTGCCCTCTGCTGCCCTCTGCTGGCACTGATTCGTCTTCTCTGTTCGCCCTTCCTGCCCAGGCGCCACAGGCCACCAAAAGACAGTTTGGACATAACTCTTCTAGTAACGTCATTTGTTTCCCCTGCAGAAGAGCACCTATCGACTTGTGACACTCCACATCGATTAGCCAGATTTGTTAGAAATGCAGAATCTTGCCCCTCCTCCCGTTTATTAAATGAGAATCTGTATTAAAAACAACTACTACAAAAAACCCACAACAAACAAACAGAAAACACTAGATCCCAAATGAGTCATATTCTCATTAAACTCAGGGGCTTTGCTGTAATCTCAGACTCAGCCAAAGGCTAGTAAAGAACTAAATCCCTCTCATCCATCCGCGACCACTGTAGGAGACATTCTGTCCTGCTAGTGGGTCACCGTGAAGTGGACAATATGTTTTTTACAAGAGAGACACAGAGAACAGAAAGTAGCACATATTTGAAATCTTAAAACAACCCCGCCCCCCGCACTAAATTGTGAAATGGGACTGGAGAGATGGCCCAGCGGCTAAGGGTACTGGCTTCTATTTTAAAGGATCCGGGGTCTCTGTAGGGCATGAGGCACTCTTATGCCTCATACATGCAGAAAAACACCCATGCACATAAAATGCATTAATTAACCAACAGATGCTCTAAAATCCTTACACTCAGTTGCTTGCATGGGGATTTGTATATTTTTATTTGTGCCTTCGTAAAGCACAACAGGTTACCCCATGTAGGGGGTGGTGGTGGTGGTTCTAGAATGAAGTCACCCAATGGCAGGTCATACAAAGACCTAAACAACTGGTTGAGTGAGTGTCCAGTCTCTTTTTAGAACTTTCGGCAGTCCACCAGCAGCATGGAAGGAGCCTGAGGTGATTTATTCTTCAGCTCATGACTAAGTCACTTTCAAGGGGGGGGGGGGGGCGAAACAAACAACAAGAGCCATTTTTTAAGGGAGCCATCTTTTGGTTTCATATGCCTTGTTAGCCCACTGGTCTTTCTTGAACCCTACCTCTTCCACCAACAAATACAGGAGTGAATGCAGAGTCATTCTGAGAAACAAACAACGTTTAGCAAGGGAACTAACACAAGGTTTGGGCACCATGGCACTAAGCAGGGCGTTTCTAAGGGGGCAGGGCACCATGGCACTCAGCAGGGTGTTTCTAAGGGGGCAGGGCTGCCTCCCTACAGGCAGGTCTCTGAGGGCACCTACACTTTTAGTTCTTGGAAAAGTTAATACGTACAGTAAAATGTGTGACTTTTGGTAAATACCCTGGTGGCTTTGTCCTGTGAGATTGCTCTTTGTACTGTTTGTCTGTCTGTGTGTGTATAAGAAAGAAATGTGTTTCTGTTATGACAGTGGTAGAGGTAGGCCAGTCTGCCCTTGGGCAGAAAAGTGCTTATTGGTGGGGGAAGGGAGTTTGCAGATTGAATAAAGTTGAATGAAGCAGAAAAGAAGCTTGGGGGCAGAGAACACACGTATATCGAGTATGTTTTAAAAGCCCTGCTTTCTACAGTGGCTCATATAACAAACAAACCTCTGAAAGCCATATTCACAACCTCATTGTAAGCCAGAGCCAAAAACGTTCTTCAGAATTTAGTCTGTTTCTTACTCCCTTCTTACCTTGGCTGAGTTTAGTAGAGCAGTAAAGAGGAAGCAAAGTGTGAGGGAGAGAATTATTTGGAGTAAAGGGTTCAAATAGGAAGACACTGACGAAATTTAATTACATTGAAACACAGCTCAAGAACTAAAATAACATGTCTTGGAAAAAAAGAAAGAAATATAGGGTTTTGTACATATCATTCTTATCCTGGTGCCCAGGACATGTTTAAGTCCCTCACATAAATACTCTCTTAGGAATTAAACACCACCAAACCAAATAACCCAATTGAGAAATGGGGCTCAGAATTAAACAGAGAATTCTCAACAGAGGAATATCAAATGGCTGAGACACACTTAAAGAAATGTTCAACATCTCTAGTCATCAGAGAAATGCAAATCAAAACAACTCTGAGATTCCATCTTACACCCATCAGAATGGCTAAAATCAAACATTCAAGTGACAACACATGCTGGCGAGGATGTGGAGAGAGAGGAACACTCCTTCATTGCTGGTGGGAATGCAAACTAGTACAGTCACTTTGGAAATCTATCTGGTGCTATCTCAGAAAAATGGGAATAGGGTTTCCTCAAGACCCAGCTATGCCACTCCTTGGAATATACCCAGAAGATGCTCCAGCACACAACAGGAAAATTTGCTCAACCATATTCATAGCAGCCTTATTCATAATTGCCAGAACATGGAAACAGCCTAAGTGTCCCTCAGTAGAAGAATGGATAAAGAAACTGTGGTATATTTACACTATGGAATACTACTCAGCTATTAAAAACAAGGAATTCCCGAAATTTGTGGACAAATGGATTGAACTAGAAATGATCATAATGAGTGAGCTAACCCAGAAGCAGAGAGACTCAAATGGTATATACTCACTTATAACTGGACACTAGCCCAAGGGGCATGTCCCATGAAAGTCTTCACCTACCAGGAAAGTGGGATAGAGGTGAGATCATCCTATTGAGACTCTAGGTGAGAAAAATATAGGGGATAGGGAAGTAGGTGGATCCAGAGGGTCCTAGAAACCTACAAGAAGAACATTATGATGGGTGGATCTGAGCCCAGGGGTTCTGCTTGATCAAAGGCACCAACCAAGGACAAAACATGCAGTCATCATCAAACCTCTACCCAGATCTAGTCAAGGGACAGAGCATTCTCCACAGTTAAGTGGAGACTGGGGACTGACTTTCACAGGATCTCTGGTGCCCCATATTTGGCCATGTCCCTTTGTTGGGGAGGCCCAATGGCACTCGGAGGAAGGAGAGCGGACTACCAAGATGAGACTTGATACCCTAGCACCATATTCAGGGGGAGGAGGTCCCCCTCAGTCACAGTCGTAGGGAATGTGGGAGGGAGGAAGGAATGGGAGGATGCATGGGATGGGATAGAAAATGAGATGTAATATGAATTATTTTGTTTTTCAATAAAAATGTGTTAAAAAATAAATACTACCTTAGGGATCTATGGTACGGAGGTTCTGTTCAGTGAATGTATATATACAAATTTTGTAGGTCATGTACTACTCAGCTATTAAAAATAAGGAATTCCCGAAATTTATGTACAAATGGATTGAACTAGAAAGGATCATAATGAATGAGTTAACCCAGAAGAAGAAAGAGTCATATGGTATATACTCACTTATATCTGGACACTAGCCCAAGGGTCATGTCCCATGAAAGTCTTCACTTACCAGTAAAGTGATAGGGGAAGACTTCCTACTGGGACTCTAAGTGAGAAAAGCAAGGGAGAATGGGGAAATAGAAGGATCCAGAGGGTCCTAGAAACCTATAAGAAGAACATTTTGATGGGCAGATCTGAGCCCAGGGGTTCTGCTCAAACTATGGC
This sequence comes from Acomys russatus, assembly GCF_903995435.1. Taxonomy (NCBI): domain Eukaryota; kingdom Metazoa; phylum Chordata; class Mammalia; order Rodentia; family Muridae; genus Acomys; species Acomys russatus. The sequence goes on from NC_067137.1 coordinate 68,959,861, forward strand.
ACCAGCCTAGGACAATACTTCGAACCCCTACCCAGATCTAGCCAATGGACAGGACATTCTCCACAGTTGAGTGGAGAGTGGGGACTGACTCTCACACGAACTCTGGTGCCCCATATTTGACCATGTCCCCTGGATGGGGAGGCCTGGTAGCACTCAGAGGAAGGATAGCAGGCTACCAAGAAGAGACTTGATACCCTATGAGCATGTACAGGGGGAGGAGGTCCCCCTCAGTCACAGTCATAGATGAGGGGAGTAAGGGGAATATGGGAGAGAGGCAGTAATGGGAGAATACAAGAGATGGGATAACAATTGAGATGTAATATGAATAAATTAATAAAGTATAAAAAATAAATAGACACGTCCTCGTAAGTTTTCCAAAACAGGATCATCTCAAAGGCACCTAAAATTTACCTTCAGAAATGTCAAGGCTAAACAGTTTACATTTGCTCCTCCCTTAGGGGGAAATGTAAAGTCTTTCATCTGGCAATGGCAAATTCTGTAATGCCAAAATCTGATACTTATTTTGGACATATGCAATGTTTAATATTTGGTAACTGTGGGACACATCAAGAAATGTGGTATAGGCTGGTTCCAGGTTCTGGCTATTATGAATAAGGCTGCTATGAGCATGGTTGAGCAAATGTTCTTGTTGTGTGCTGGAGTATTTTCTGGGTATATTCCAAGGAGTGGAATAGCTGCATCTTGAGGAAGCCCTATTCCAAGTTTTCTGATATAGCTCCAGGTAGATTTCCAAAGTGGCTGTACTAGTTTGCATTCCCACCAGCAATGAAGGAGTGTTCCTCTCTCTCCACATCCTTGCCAGCATGTGGTGCCACCTGAATTTTTTATCTTAGCCATTTTGATGGGTGTAAGATGGAATCTCAGAGTTATTTTGATTTGCATTTCCCTGATGACTATAAACTGTGGTACATTTACACTATGGAATACTACTCAGCTATTAAAAACAAGGAATTTCTGAAATTTGTGGACAAATGGATTGAACTAGAAATGATCATAATGAGTGAGTTAACCCAGAAACAGAAAGAGTCAAATGGTATATTTTCACTTATATCTGGACACTAGTCCAAGGGGCATGTCCCATGAAAGTCTTCACTTACCAGGAAAGTGGGACAGATGGGAGGACGTCCTATTGGGACTTTAGGTGAGAGAAGCAGAAGGATCCAGAGGGTCCTAGAAATCTACAAGAAGAACATTATGACGGGTGGATTTGGGCCCAGGGGTCCTGTTCAAACTATGGCACCAGCCAAGGAAAATATAGGCAGTAAACTTTGAACCCCTACACAGATCTAGCCAATGGATAGGACATTCTCCACAATTGAGTGGTGAGAGGGGTCTGACTTTCACACGAACTCTTGTGCCCCATATTTGACCATGTCCCCTGGATGGGGAGGCCTGGTAGCACTCAGAGGAAGGATAGCCCGCTACCAAGAAGAGACTTGATACCCTATGAGCATATACAGGGGGAGGAGGTCCCCCTCAGTCACAGTCATAGGTGAGGGGAGTAAGGGTAAAATGGGAGGGAGGGAGGAATGGGAGGATACAAAGGATGGGATAACAATTGAGATGTAATATTAATAAATTAATAAAATATATTTAAAAATAAAAAATGTGGTATAGTCTTCCCATCTTCCCATCTTCCCATTCTAGGTGTGTGTGTGTGTGTGTGTGTGTGTGTGTTTCTATATGTAAGTGTATGCCTCTTCTTTGGTTTGAGAAGACAAACTTTAAAATGAAGCAGTTTAGGGGGGTATTCTTCACTAATGTTTCTAGATGCCCCACTGAAAGCCGGTCAACAAGACCTTTGGAAAATTTGACACAAATGGCATTGCAGTAAATGTGGTGATTTTGAATTGTGATAGGGTAGGACAGCGAAGGAGGTATTTCTTGGCTTTATCCTTTGGGACTGTAGGTGGTAAAGTGCTCGATGTCAAACCACATGAGGGAAGAGGAATTCCATTGGAAGACCCACTCTATATTGCTTTGATTTTCAGAAAGCAGCCAGTGAAGCTAGTTCTAGACTCGGCTGACAACTTTCATGTCTTTTGGAAATTTCATGTCAGTTTGACTTCCTAAAGAAAATAGATCAGAATGCAGGAAGTAATCATTTCCATGAAAACACTATATTCTTTTTATTTATTTAGAAATATTATTATTTCATTTTATTAAATGCAAAGAATTTCCCCCAAACTCTCTTTCCCTTCTACCAGCTGCATGGGCTTTTAAAACCTCAGAACCTGCTCACAGTAACACACCTCCATCAACAAGGCTACACCTCTTCATCCTCCCCAGACACTTCTGCCAACTTCTGAAGAAGCGTTCAAATATGTGTGCCTACAGGGGCCGTTTTCATTCAAGCTACCATATTATGCATATAGTTTATACTCTTTTGTTGTCTCACAGTTCTTGGCTGCCCTGTTCTGAGATATTTCATTTCATTTTATTTTTCTTAGTTTTTTCTTTATAATTTTGGAATTTGAAAATTATTATTTTAAGTGCAAGGGTTTCTTTCTTTCTTTCTTTCTTTCTTTCTTTTTTTTTTTTTTTTTTTTTTTTTTTTTTTTTTTTTTGCCTACCGTGTACGGTATGTGTGCCTTGCAAGTATAGAGGCCAAATGAGGGTGTCAGATCACCTGAAATTGAAGTTACAGAGTGAGCCACATGTGGATATTGGAATCCAGGTACTCTGGAAGAACAGTTAGTGCTCTTAACCATGGAGAGCCATTTTTAAGGCCAGAAGATTTTGCTTTTGAATCCTGAAGCTCAGAGATTATTTCCCCTTTGTACTGTTTGATGAAAGATGGTGCATTTCTGTTACAATGATTTTCATCTCTCATCTCTAGACTTTTTTTCTCACAGTTTAGTCTTTCTGCTTAAATTATTCACCTTTCTTTCATATCAACCTTTATCCATTAAAGCTCTTAGCAATTACTGTCTTTTTTTTTTTTTTTGTTTAAGTTCTGTCCTGATAGCCCACAGCACCTGCCATCTTTGACATTTCTCTCTTTAAAACCTTTGGTTTTTCTTCTACTGTGCCTTGTAAGTTTTTATTGAAAATAGAAGATGGTGTGCTTTTATGAATGTAGTGGTAAGCTGCAGAGGAGGTTAGGATGACTGGTGAAGTTGCAGTCTTTTGGGAACCCTGTTGGTGCTGACCTTCAGAGTTCTTCTCAGTCTACCCCACTATACCTCTGCTTCTTATCTTAGATGAGGAAGGAGGGCTGAAAGGAGTTAGAGTTTGGTCTCCTCCAAACTCCCAGTTACATTGGACTCTTGTGGGACTCACATAGTGTCAGTTTTGTAAAAATAGTTCCTCTTGGAAGCACATCTCATTAAGAACAGGATACTCTGGCACTTTTTCTAATGAAGTATCTTTTAAGCCTATTTATCTATTAGTTGGGTGAATTTTATATGTGAGTTATTGTACTTGTGTCATTTCCCATCTGTCTCCTTTCTCCTCTCCTCTTGGGTCTCCTAAACGTTTTTCAGAGTTATAGTCTTTTGGTTTTAAATTATTATTGTCATACACACATGTACAATTTCAGAAAAATATATAAAATATATTCATATATATAAATATGTGTGTATGTTGGCTGTGATCATTTAGTATTGCTCAAATGTGTTTAAGGCTGAACGTTCAAGATTGGCTAGCCCATCAGGGGCTTGTCCCTAGAGAAGACTGATTTTCTATCTCTCAAAAGCTGCTAATTGTTGTGTATTGTCTTCTAAGGGTGGTAGTTCCTCCCTCCACATTGGTGTGTCAATTGGTGTCATTTTAAAAGTCTTGTTTAGACAATCATATTGTTGAGATTTCCTGGGTGAGGCTTTTCTATCATGTGTAGAAGCAAAAAATCTCATCCCGATCCTCTGGCTCTTACACTCTTTCGTTCTGTCACTCTAGAATGGTCCTCAAGCCTTGGGTATAGAACTTGTGTTGCACATGTGTCAATTGGGGCTGAACACTTCTCTGTCAGTTGTTCTTTGTATTTTAACCTTGTGTGGGTTTCTGTAGTGATCTCCATCTTTGGAGACAACCAGAACAACAACAACAACAACAACAAACTTCTTTAATAAGACATGAAAGTTACACTAATTTGTAGCTATAAGGGTATTTAGAATGAAGTTAGAAATTGTACTTGTTTAGTGCAGTGGTGATAGTAGGATCTTCTCTATGGTCCATGACTTCACCAATGATGGTCCTAGGTTTATGGTATTGATAATGGATATCTTGAGTGAGTCTTTAGCCAAAACATCTGCCATTGGTTACTCCAAGTGTGTAAATGCCACTATTGCACCTTTTGTGGTATCTTGCCATTGTAGTCATTGTAGTTTATAGGCATTGCAGCTGTGTAGGTCTGTTGGTTGATTTTCTTTCTTGGCAGCTTGCTTAGCTTCTTCTGTCACGATGAAAGCTAGAACTCAGGGAAGGGTTTCAGGCCACTTCCAGCAAAAATTCTTCTAATTCTTCTTTCGGAAATGTGTAGTGTCTTCATCAATGCATTGTTATCTTTAATTTCCAGGAAGCAATCAAAGGCAATAGCAGTAGTCAATAAATCAACATGATGTCTTGTTTGTTTGTTTGTTTGTTTCTCTCCCTGCTGAAAGCACACAGAAACTTTTCCCTGATATTCAGTGTGAGAACCGGACAGAACTCACAGGATAAGCCTATGTCTCCCTGGAATGTCTGTCTTTTAGAATTGTTCTCATCGAACTTCCAGCTGAATTAATGACAGTTTTTCTGTCCCACTAGTAAGTTGTGATTTTCTTTATTTCCTTATTTACTCCAATTCCAATTTGGAGTCATCGGTTTGTCCGGCAACCTTATTTTCCTTTTTGGAGAAAAGTTCTAGAAAACATAGTTTATTCATCTTTTGTTAGAACACAGCGAAGATGTCTGGCCTTACATGTCAGACTGACAGAATAATGAAAGTCCATTCAGACTGACTCCTTCCTGGGAAGGTGATGACATACAGATATTTCCGTCTGTATTTTCACAAAAGTAATGTGATCTGATAGACTGGCATACTGCCGAATCAGCAAAAGCTCACAGTGATATGACAATCTTTATCTTCCATTGATAGGATTTTTAAAACAGATTAAAATGAGATGATCTAATTTGCTTTATGGAGATTCCTCACTCACAGAGGGCTGGTACTGGAGCTTGTCTATATTGATATCTAGTCAGTGCATTATTGCTTATTGAGTGTCCTGTGGACACTCACGGAAGTGCTAGCGCTCGCCTTCTATTCGTTCCAACAAATTTGGAAGGATATTTGGCAACATAGGCTGATGGGGAACAGTTAGTAGAAATGAAATGGCTTAGGTAGAAACATAAAATCCAAGGAGTAGAAACATAAGCTTGACACCTTTATTTACAAAGCCCAAACTGCTTTTATTAATTACGTAAATTTACCACTTCTGTATTTTCAGTATCCAAAGCCTTCCCTGTCTGGTATCACTGTCAGTCATGCATGGCTACTGAGCACTTGACATGCCATCAGTCCAAATTAAGGTGTGGATTTCAAGGATTTAGTGTATCATATAAAAAAACATTTAATAATTATATGTGAATTAAGTATTAAAATGACCCCATATAAAAATATTTGGTGAAACAATATCACTAAAATTAAGTTTACATTTTTATTTCACTTTTTATGTGTCTACTGGAAGTTTTCAAATTACATTTGTGCTCTCATTATATTTGTGCGTGACAGCATTGATCAGAACAAAAAAGTGGGAGGAGTGCTAATTTTACAGAGGTCTGTGTCCCCAGGTTAACAAAGCACCATGTCCAGGGAAGGCACCCTCTGCACTTGTCTGTGCAGTTCAGTCTGTCGAGGGAGTCCATGATATTCACTATTGCTCATCACAGGTCTGCCCTTCAGCTCAAGGTCAGTCAGAAGTATTGGCATGGGTACCAGTGTCCCACTTTCCTGGCAAACTCTGACAGCCTATCTGCCTGCCATTGTCTCTCAGTCAGTGTTACTTTGTTTTCTTGCAAGCCCTCCTGAGAGTCTACAGGATGCCCAGTGCCCTGTGAAGTTTTGGAAATGGTGCCAGAGGCTCTGTGGTGAGCAGCGTCATTCTGGAGACATAGAATGTTTTCATCATGCACACATAAGCTCTACTCACCCACATCCCAATGCCTCCTCAATGTACCCATTTTGAATACATTCTTTAGGCACCAAACTAAATCCATGTAATGGTGAATGAAACAAAAGAAGTAAGAAACCAAACAAACAAAAGGTAAAAATGGTGGAGGGGCGATTTTGCTTATCTCATTAATTTTCTATGCCAAATTTGTAATTTTTAAAATTCTCACCCTACATATTTGACTCATTTGTTCATACATTTCTTCATTCTTTAATATAGTATCAGCTGAGCAAGGGCTTCTACAGTTGGCCCAAGAAATGCACACTCCTTGCCTTCGGAGCATAGAGAGCTACAAATGCAAATGGACACACTGTGAGGCTAAATGTGACTATGTCTTTGGAAGTCATTTTTTGTCTCAGAGGTTTAGAGAGGAAAGAATATTTGCTCCAAGCTGACTAGGGTAAGCCCAAAAAGGAGGTATAATTCTGAATTTTGAGAAATCAGGAGAGAAATTTTTTTTGAAATGGGTATTTGGGTCACAATAAAGGTCAAATTGTTAAGCAACAATGTGACCTATGAGAGGATCTGGGGCTGGGATCAGGAAGATGGAGAGTTGTCAGATTGAATATGATTTTTTAATTCTAGGCTGATAAATGCCTCTAATTGTCTCTCCCTAGTTTTCCCAAATCATACTAAGGGAATCAGAACTAAACTCCTTATTTTTTAAAACAAACATACTCAATGGAAAGAATACAATATAAGTATTATCTATGAGACTCAATGAAACACAAGTGAAATAGATAAGAATGGGTGACAGAGATAAGTAAAAGTCTGCTTTACATTTCCTTGTAAGACATCAAGAAAGACAATAGCAGACTGCTGGAACCTGAGCAGGCTCCTTCATGCCACAGACATGCACTTCCAGTGCTCAGTCTCTGCCTTATGGCACTAGTTAGAAGCCTATTATTTAGGAGATGGCTCCTGGCTGGCAGGTACAAATGCCAGGCCTATGAAGATCATGCCCATTTCTGCTTAGAATAGTACTCTATCCTGTGATCAAAGCTTCAGAAATTCTAAGAGGCATTAGGGAAAAAAATAAAAAATAGGGAACATTGATAATGATATAATCTGGATGAAGTGTGCATTTAAGTTTCTACAATTCTAAGAATTTCCTAGTTTTATAGTTTCCCCAGATTTAATAACAGAACCTTTAGCACATAATTTACCAAGTGTATCTAAAGCAATTGAATTTTTACAAAAGTGAGTCTTTTTAACCCAAATCTCAATATCTTATTTAATATTTAGCCAAATTCTGAAATTATTGTTACAAATCATCCTTTATAAATAAGTTTGAAGAGAAATACATTAAGTTCTTGAACAGCATGGGAGGCAGGATTGTTAAGACTTGTTAGCTTTGAGCATTCGGCTAGCCCTGAGCTTTCCTCAGCATGTGTTAAGATGCAGCATCTGTTAACCAGCAGATGGATAATGGGAGGCCTGACAGTGTGATGAAAGGACAACATAGGCTAAGGATTTGTCTCTCTGAGAATTTGGCTGTGTGCTTCAGGTTAATAAAAACCCGAGAATAAAGCAGTGTCCTTCCTTATATTGTATCTTAACTTTTCATGAGGCACAGACATCATCTCGTTCATTCTGTGTCCTCTGGCAAGACCTTTGGAAAGGAACAGTCCCAAGAATCTCCTGGGAAATGTTCGGACTCAGAGTTTGCTGCGTGAATGATATCTACAGTCAGAAGCCTCTGGAAGCCCCCGATGATGTGGGGCAGAGTGATTCGAAGTGATATTAAATCCGTACAACTTCTGGCTTATATCAAGAGCCACATTCACTGAGCCTGGATAACACACCCAGGCTTCCATGACTAAGTAGTGGTACCTAAATGGAAAAATATGGCCTACTGTTTCAGCACATAAAGTTCAAGGATGCCTGCCAAGGACATATAAAATTCTCCCACTTATAGATAAGAAAATATACCTAACTGCCAAAAGGACAAAGTATATGAACTGGTAATTCACCCAAGATGTTCTCAGAGAAATCAAATGGAGATGAGATATTGGATTAACAAAATCTGAGAAGAGGTATTGTATCCTGTACTGCCATGATTGTGAGCCAATGGGCTCATGGTGCACCACTGCACATTGCACTGTATACACTGATTGTCCCTTTAAAGGACAATCAGACAGACAGACAGACAGACAGACACACACACACACACACGAAAATCTTGAGTAACTCCTAAGAGCCAGCATTGCTTAATGGGCTGGGAATCTAACAGTAAAGCATGAAATTCTTACTATTATTAAGATTTCCTTTTAGTGTAAGGAATTAGACAATAAGAAAATAGAAAAGAAAAGGAGAGAATGGTGGGGTGCTATTCCATATAGGCTAGTCAGAGACAGCTTCACATGAGGGACATTTGACTATCTGAATCTGTTGAAAGAATATAATTACATGCATTCAAGGATCATCATGAATCATTATCAAAAATAGCAGTTGCACAGGTATGTCTTGGGCATGACCCTCCTTTATATTAAAGTGTGTCTGCGTTTACATAATTTAATATATCTAATATAATTTAAACACATGGAAAGGCACACGCTCACGTGCTCACACTTTGAATGCTATCTGTCTCTGCAGCCGATTGCATAGACAGTGGTATGAACAAGAAAGATAAAATGCTAGGTTACCTAGTACATGTTTTTAAACAAGAGAAGTCAATTAAATACTGAAAGGGCATTATACTACTTACTTTTGTATCAGTGATAAAAAAAAATCTGATAGAAACAACTTGAGATTGATTTTGGATTATGATTTGAGAAGGTTTCAGCTCCTCGTGGCAAAGACAGCATGCTGGACAGTTGAGTTCACAGCAAGAGGACTGTGTGGCCTATGCTGACCAAATCACAGTGAACCAGAAAACAGAGAATGAGTTAGGAGACCGGTAGAACCTTCAAAATTCTACCTCTAATAGCAATCTCCTCCAGCTGAACCCCAGCTGCTAAAGCTCCTACAGCCTCTTAGACTAGTACCCCCATCCTGGGATCAAAGCTTCAGAAATTCTAAGAGGCATTAGGGGAAGAAATAACAAAAAATAGGGAACATCGATAATGATTGAACATGTAAAAATTAAGATGAAGGGTCTGGGAGCTGTGCACATGAAATAAAAATTATCAGCAGGTTTTGAATAAGCAGAACAAGAAGAAAAACTGGAAGTGGTTGCTGTGGTAGAGGACAACATAGTTCAGAGGACAATTCACATCCAGGTACCCCTGCCTACTAGTGAGGCCCTAGGCCATCTGATGACATGATGGGTCGTATATGTGTAGATTCATATACAACATTCAGAGTATGGATGCGGTTGAATGCTTCACAAATGTTGCTATGTAATGGATGCCCAGTTCCCCTGAAGTCTGGGGCTTCTGCAGCTCCACACGAGGCAGGCAGTCTACCAATGGAAGTGGGGCCTCTTGGCCTGCTCTTCAGCATCTTGGCACGTCATGGACATGTGTGAAAGTGGCAAAACAGATGCTTAGTAACCAATCAGAGTAAAAATGACTGGACGACTGGGTGATATGTAAGGGGCAGGACTTAAGTGAGGGACATAGTGGTGTTCAGATTCCAAACCCACTACTTAATAGCTGTCACTTTTGTTAGATGAGAAATACACGGGCCTCCAGACCCCAGCTGGGGCATTATTGACACTCATACACAGAGAGAAGTGAGACAGCAGGCAGACTTTCTTTGCTATACTGACATTTGCCTTAATAAGCTGTTCTGCCCGTTCCCAGAAGGTGGAGAGGCTCAGCTATTTTCCTAGGTTTCTTGGAAATGCAAGTTTACACATCTCAAGTGGGCAATTAACTTCAAAATAAATTACGACATTTGTTATCGTTTTAAATATTTATGGTGCATTGCTACTTTAATATTTTTAACTTTTCATAAAGCAATTTCCCAGCTCTGCCCACTGTACATGGCAGGACTGGTGACATTTAATTTTGCCTAGCATAAATGTGAAGTGACCTGCCCAAACTTCCATTGAGGGAATAGAAAACATATTTTTCCAACATTCCCCTGGATAACCCTTTTCTTATCTGTTAAAGTTTCATTTTCCCCTTCAGAAATAATGTTGCCAAGGGCCAGGGACTGGAAGTATTCTCCAAAGGCCTACATGCTAAGTGGCTGCCTGCCAGGCTCTGCCACTATAGAGGTTATGTAGTTCTTAAGAAGTTTGTAGGTAGCCAGTCCCCTTTTGTCTCTTACTTTTTGCAAATAGACCTTCTCCAATAAACACTCTTGACATAACATACTGTTGCCTCAAGACACAGCCAAGCTGTAACAGACTGAAATTGTTGAGTCCAAACAACCCCCCTTTTTAAAAATTGTCCCAAATACACTGTCAAAGATGGAATACAAACCAACACACCAACTATGTCAAAGTGTGGGGTGAGCTTTCCATAGATTGTTGGCCCATTCAGTGTTACTCTGCTTTGAGAGCTTTGGGACAAAGGTGGGTGCTTTTACAAGACACTTAGTCATGTCCCAGCAGAATCCAACGTGCAGCACATGGCTAGTCACATGTCACTTACGAAGCCTAATTCAGTATGACTTCTGTCATCCTTTAGTATTTCATTTTTTTCTTTTACTTTCCATTTTCTTTCCATTCATCTCTTGTTTCCATTCTTCACTACTATACCATGCATTTTCCTTATTACTTCCATTATGTTTCTATGTAATATGCTCACTGACATTGTGTTTACAATTTTATGTTTATCTAAAGATCTCTGGGACACATAAAACAGCTATGTCTGCAGTCTTGGATGATACAAAATGGTTACACACAAAACTGTAACAGGCTTGCTCAGATTTCTTTCATGTGAAATATTATCAACTCTAACTTAAAAGTGCTTCATGTGGTGTCTTTTAGAAGTAACATATTTGGAGTAAGAGTTATAATTTATTGGGAGAAATTAGACTTAATAAAATTTAAGCACTCTCATGATAAAAGAACCAAGCAACATTTTTCTCTGACTCTGAGTGTTTACGAATTTAAGATAAATGTAGGGACAGTGTTCTGGTGGATGGTGGCTTCTCACGACTGGTGCTGTCTCTGGGGTTTTCTTGGCTGATGACTGTTGTGACAGATACTCATTCTGTTTTTTACCCTTGCAAAGGGGGCTTAGGGTTAATCCATTGAAGCAAAAGCAAAAGAGCAATGGCTTTATGAAACTCATTTATCGTCCTTATCAAGATTGCATCATTGTTTGTCAACTCAAAATATTAGTGAGGATTTAGGGAAATAAACTTGCTCTCCAATTAGATGAAATTGGAGGCTTATTGCCTTAGCCATAGATGATCTTTGAAGTGTTACTAATTCAACCAAATCCCTGATGCCTGGTTTGTGAATCCAGTGGATAAAATTACTCAGTAAACAAGGGTTTGGGAAGTGGGAGTGATTAACAAGAATCGTTTTGCTCACATGTTAATGATAACTCTTGAGGGCAATGTTATCATTAGCTTGTGAGCAAATGGGCTCACAACATGGTGACGTCTATCATCAAGATGGGTCATCTGGCAGTGAACTATTAGTCAGCTTCATCACTGGATTTGGCCCATTACATGCTCAGCAACACAAGGAAGACGTATATTACTCCAGCTTGCTATTAGGGTTAATACTCTGGTCTAATGTTTAGACTAATGTACATGTTGTTATTCTGTCCTGTAGCGATGCACCACTCCAATATGGTAACTTGAGTGTGCTGATTTTTCAGAAGTCCCATATGCTCTCTCTCCAGGGAACACAAGTATGAAAGAACCAAAAATGATCTCCATGTCATGTCACTGACTCTGTGGCATCAATAATGCAAGCTATGACATCTTGCCATTCTTTCTCTCTGTCCATACTGTACCAACATTGATTTTCTAAGTCTTCAGGCAGTGAAATTAGACATTGGTGACCCCAAAAGTATTGTGGGAGAAACACACACACACACACACACACACACACACACACACACACACACACACGGAAAGAAAAAAAAGATGCATTGACATAATCTAGACTCAAAGCACTGTAAGACATACTCTGAAGACTCTGTTCACCTTCTGTCACTCTCTTCATATCTCTACTTTTACTAGTCTGCTTCTTGTTTATCCTTTCAGAGTATCTTTGCGCGATATATAACTAGATGTATTTCTTTCCTGTATATGTCATCGGCATTTATTTTTTCATAGTGAAGTTGCCTTTCCTCGGGAGGAGTCTGATAAAATAATCAAATGGATTGTCATGGGTCCTGTATCTGTGTTGCTTCATAAGCAAACCATAACCTAATGCAAATGGTGAATGGTTAAATAAAATTAAACCTTACCCAATCACACATTGTAAGTAGAGATATTCTACTTATACCTAACATTTAATTTTTCTAGCTTTGACACTTTGTAAAAGGTTCCCCCTCTTGCCTTTCAATTGTGAGCTGGACTACTTACCATCTGGTGCACATTTTAATGTGCTGAAATTACTTTTCAGCAGGTTATTTCTTACCGCTGGAATTAAAAGGAACTGGAGAAGGGGAAAGTGATTGGCAGTTATGCAAATGCAGAAGGATGCTGTGTAGATACAAGACTCCACCATACTTTCTTTTGCTGGAACAGGCAAGCTCACTTCCAGCAAGTGACAGAGCACAACAGTAAACACTTCAGGGTCCATGGAATCAGAGCCCACAGAGCAGGATCAGTTTTGAGGCAGCTGCTGGTCCAAAGAATTTCCAGGAAGGCTGTAGAGGTCAGAGCCATGCCCTGCTTTCTTTCTATTAGTGAAAGTGTAAGCAGGTTTTGCCAAAACTGTTTATCTGCCAGTAACCACGGGGTCTTGGTTTATTTTCCTATTGCTGTGATAAAATACTCTGACAAAAGTAACTTAAAGGACAGAGGGCTTATTTTGGCTTGCAGTTTAAGGAAATCATGGTGGCCAGTCAAGGCAGCAGGAGCTTGAAGCAGCTGGTCGCATTGCAGCCACAGTCAGGAAGCAAAGAACAATGAATGCTGGTGCTCAGCTCACCTTATCCACTTCTACGTCCTGTGATCCTGGGCAGGGAATGGTGCCGCCCACAGTGGCTGAGTCTTGACATCTTAGTTAATGCAGGCAAGGTAATTCCCCACAGGAACACTCAGTGACTCATCTTCCAGATTATGCTAGGTTCTATGAAGTTGACAATTAGCACACAGGTTGGCCTTTGATTTTTTAAAATGACTCCTAGCTTCTGCTAGGTAAGTCCAAAATACCTATTTTATCAATGCCATTGTGACAATGTGTTACTCCTCTTTTTAAAGTGTTCCTGGGAAACATTTCAGGCAGCAGTTTTAGTAAAGCTCCCAATAGAAGAATTGACCATATCATGTGCTACATGATCGAAAAACAATTTGCATCCCGAGAAGGACCATGTATCTAGCTCTTCACTGCACAAATAGTGTCATCCCATCTCAGAAAGAGAACATCCTTTTTCAGTAAGACACCTGAGGGTGCCCTCTCAATTCCACATGTGTGCCCACAGTCACAAATATGCATATGCAAACACACAAACACAGGTACTCACACATACCAAAAGAAAAGAGGAGAGCCAGAGTTTGTCTCAACTATTGTGTCTTCTAGGATACTGCTAGTCAAAGTCCCATCTGTGGCCAGTGCTGGCCTTGTCAATTATTTGTACAGGATTTGAGAATAGATGTATTAAAATCTTAGAATTTTGGCAGTACCATGATGTCCTAGCCCATGATTAGGTGACTTGTATTGTTGAAGAGGTCTAGAAGATTCTGGGGTCAGAAGTGCTTATGGTATATTTCACAAGCAAAGTGATGAACTAAGTGTGCCAAGTGGGGACAAGCAAGTCCCTTGCCCTGGCATTCCAAGTCCTGCCTCAACTCTCTTTCCCAGCTATAGGCTGTTCAGCTCTTTATTAACCAATTGGAGATTATAGAAATGTTTTACAGGATATGAAGCTTCAATATTAATGACAATGCCCATGTCTGCATGGCAGCCACATCTTTGCATACAGACATCTACATCTGAGTACACAGTGCACAAAACCATCCCCTAACAGAAATAACTGGAATTAGCTTTTTAACTTTACATGTTATTATGAATTGTTATAAGTGCAGAAAAATAAAAATCCTTTTTTAAAAAAAAATTTGGATATGGCTAAAACAAAAACTCAAGACACACTCTGGAAAGACAGTGTTACTTCATTTTGGGATAAAGCTGAGGATGGATATTTCCTGCCCAAATATATGACTCATTTCTCTGCTATTAGTAGAAGAAAACAGAAACTCTTAATATCCACTATCACATGTAAGTTGTTTTAAGTCAATTTGATTTAGGTAAATTCATAGAAAGAAGCAAGTTCTTTGTTTGCCTCAAACACTCAAATGTTGATATGTATTGCATTTGAACAAATTATTTATAGGCCTCTTTATGTATTGACCATTATTTCATTCATATATCTTTATTTGGATAGTAGAATGACTACAAGAGGCAATTATATTAAAGTCACTATTTTCTGTAGATACTTTAAATGAATGATGAGCATAATTTTGGCTCTTTTAAAAATTTTCTTATTGTACATACTAAATTTTACTTTATATATATTGAACCTAATAACAAAAGATTTAGGCTTAAGCTTCATTTCTTTGCTTTATTCCATTCTTCTAGTGGTCATCTTATGATTTGAATACGGCTTGTACCTTCAGAAATCATGCCGGAGCTGATGTACACTGTGAGGTCCAGGAGAACAGTTAATCTGGCAGTGTTTAGAAATGCAGTCTTTAAGAGGTCAAATGGTGGAGGAGGAAGCTTCAAGACCCTCGCCCCGTCAGAGGTGTAGAGAAGGGGAATAGGGCAAAAGAGGGAGGGAGGGTGCAAACTAAAGATAAGAGCGATGGGATAACAGTCAGGATGTAATATGAATAAATTATAATAAATACAAAAGTAATGATTAAAAATAATAAAACAAAACAAAACAGAAAAAGAGGTGGCTTTAATCAAATGAGACCATCAGAATGGGGCACAACTGAATATTGGAAGCTTTGTAAGAAGAAAGATCAGAACACACACACACACACACACACACACACACACACCACATCACATACCCACAACAAATACAAAAGACACAACACACACATAAACATGCTTCTATCCTTCATCGTGTCACCTCAGAATTCTTCCAGCAGGAGGGACATCATAAGACGAGGATCTTCAACTTTAAATCAGAGCTGTGAGATAAAATAAACCACTTTTCTTCTGTGGTATTAGGTGACTTACAACAGAAAATAGATGAAGTTATAGTTCACATATAAAATATTTACTTGCACAAGATTAGAAAAAAAATTAAAAGTGGTCCTTCAACTAGAGAAAGCTCGCTCCATTCTATCTTTCCTTCAGGCAGTCCAGTGGAAGACTGGACACAGACTGGCTTGCACATTCAAGCCAGGCATATGAGCCCCTCATGCGCTAATGTGCTCACCTTGAATTATGGTGAGAATAAGTTCTCTGGATCATCCCTGAGCTGTGAGAGAAGCTGAAAATGGAGGGAAATGATGAGAAAAAAACTTCAGATGGAAAGACTCCAGAATAAAATTGTAATTACAGATGTTGGCAGAGGAGTACAGATATGAGTTTCAGCTCACATTTTTAACTTAATTAAAGTCAAAGGAAAGAAAACAGGTGTGACCAAGTCAGGAAAAGCATGAAAATATCAAAGAAAGAAGAGGGGGTGGGAGGAAACAACACAGAGTAAACAAAATTAGTTTGATGTGTTTTGGTGGGAATGATTGTGCTCTTTTCAAAATCCATTCTAGAAGTTGCTCCCAGGGGCACAGCTAAGGAGAGGCAGAGTTGTTGTTGTTGTTGTTATTATTATTATTATTATTAATTCATTTTACATCTCAATAGTTATCCCATCCCTTGTATCCTCCCATACCTCCTTCCCTCCTGCTTTTGCCCTACTACCCTCCCCTATGACTGTGACTGAGGGGGGCCTCCTCCCCTGTATATGTTCATAGAGTATCAAGTCTCTTCTTGGTAGCCTGCTATCCTTCCTCTGAGTGCTGCCAGGCCTCCCCATCCAGGGGATGTGGTCAAATATGGGGCACCAGGGTTTGTGTGAAAGTCAGTCTCCACTCTCCACTCAACTGTGGAAAATGTCCCGACCATTGGCTAGATCTGAGTAGGGGTTTGATGTTTACTGCACATATATTCCTTGGCTGGTGTCATAGTTTGAGCAGGACCTCTGGGCCCAGATCTGCCCATCATAATGTTCTTCTTGTAGGTTTCTAGGACTCTCTGGATCCTTCTATTCCCCATTCTCCTATGCTTCTCTCACGTAAATTCCAAACAGGATGTCCTCCTCTCTGTCTCACTTTCCTGATAAGTGAAGACTTTCATGGGACATTTCCCTTGGCCTAGTGTCCAGATATAAGTGAATATAAACCATTTGACTTTTTCTGCTTCTGGGTTAACTTACTCATTATGATCATTTCTAGTTCAATCCATTTGTCCACCAATTTCGGAAATTCCTTGTTTTTAATAGCTGAGTAGTATTCCATAGTGTAAATGTACAACAATTTCTTTATCCATTCTTCTACTGAGGGACACTTAGGCTGTTTCCATGTTCTGGCTATATGAATCCACACACATATAGTCACTTGATTTTTGACAAAAAGCCAAATCTGTTCAATGGAAAAAGGATAGCATCTTCAATAAATGGTTCTGGTTTAACTGGATTTCTACATGTAGAAAAATGCAATTAGACCCATATTTGTCACCATGCACAAAACTCAAGTTCAAGTGGATTAAAGACCTCAGCATAAAACCTGAGACACTAAATCAGTTAGAAGAAAAAGTGGGGAAGAGCCTGGAACACATTGGCACAGGAGACAACTTCCTGAACAGAACACCAACAGCCCAGGCCTTAACTTCAACAATTAATAAATGGGACCTCATGAGGCTGAGAAGCTTCTGTAAGGCAGGAGACACTGTCAAGAGAACGAACGGGCAGCCTACAGACTGGGAAAAGATCTTCACCAACCCTACATCTGACAAAGGCCTAATATCCAAAATATATAAAGAACTCAAGAAATTAAACACCACCAAACCAAATAACCCAATTGAGAAGTGGGGCTTGGAACTAAACAGAGAATTCTCAACAGAGGAATATCGAATGGCTGAGACACACTTAAAGAAATGCTCAATGTCTTTAATCATCAGAGAAATGCAAATCAAAACAACTCTGAGATTCCATCTTACACACATCAGAATGGCTAAGATCAAAATTCAAGTGACACCACATGCTGGCGAGGATGTGGGGAGAGAGGAACACTCCTTCATTGCTGGTGGGAATGCGAACTAGTACAGCCACTTTTGAAATCTATCTGGTGCTATCTCAGAAAACTGGGAGTAGGGCTTCTTCAAGACCCAGCTATGCCACTCCTTGGAATATACCCAGAAGATGCTCCAGCACACAACAGGGACATATGCTCTACCATGTTCATAGCAGCCTTATTAATAATAGCCAGAACATAGAAACAGCCTAAGAGGCAGGGTTTTTATTAGCTGCTTCGGCCATGAGGACTCTGCCGTATGAGCAGGCCCAGCAGCTTTAGAACAGGGGCAGTGGGAACTAGCCTCCTGTTCTTCTGTCTGTCCTACCATGTGAAGACACAGTGTTCAAGGGTCTGTCTTGGAAGCCCAGACCAAGCCCTCGGCAGAAACAATGAACGTGGCAGGGCAGAGCCTTGATCACAGACATCCCAGGCTCTAGAACTGTAAGAAACAGATCACTATTGTTTATGCGTTATTCATTTTATTGTATTTTTGTGATAATAACAATAAATGGACTAAGACTTCATTCATCCTTTTTGGTGGCCAAAAGACAAAAAACTTCAGCATGAGTTAAAGAGGCCCCATATGCTGTTTACAGGGAAGTCACACACTACTGGGTGGCTAAGGACCCACTGGAAAGTTCTCGTAGATGCTGATAGTCATGTAGGCTGTCTGTGTAGCCTACATATGTAGCCTCTATATAGTTGGTTCAGACTGGTTTCATGAGAAACATTATCCAGCTGTGGCCTTAAAAGATAATTCACACTAGTTCATGCTAAAGGAAACAATGTAAAGGGATCTTTTCCATTTGGGATTCTGCCTCAGAACATCATTTTTCTTGGGGGTGGGGGTTGATGGAAGGAGAAGCAGGGGCCCTGGCCTCAGGCTGTGCCTTGGAGAGGAGGGAAGGAGCCCTGTGGTGGCAGCGGCTGGTGGGCAGCTTCCTGGGAGCACTTCTGTCTGCTGTTCTCTTTATGATCCATGAAGGGATCTCTCCCAGCAGGCCCATTTGCATCAGGCTGCTGGGGACGCACCAGTGCTTTCCATGCACGTTAGTTAGTTCTCTTCCCCTGGAGGGCAAGAAGAAGCAGCTGAGGTTCATATACCCTGATTCCACTCCTCCTCAAATCCCTCTACTTCCAACAGTGATTCAATTTGCTGTGCCTGTCGGTGTTTAGGCCACATGTCTGCAAATGATCCCTGAACACCTTCCTCATCCTCTGATGATGCCTTCAGTTTCCACACATTCTTGTGATATTACAATGCAGACAAGGGCAGGACTTGAAAAACTTGGCAGCATCTTTTAGCTATTATATAATACAAATGTAGGGTAAGCCAAGTAAGATATTGTGATAGAATCTGACACGTAGGAAACCATTTCCCTCAGATGCAAAGGGAACACACTGAGCTGATGCTGAAAACAAATCTGTTTGTTTTAGTTCTGTCTTTTCTTTGTATCTAGCCCTGTTGTGAGTATATAATGGATATTTAATCCATGGTATCTAGTTAATGTCATTTATAAAAGTGAATTCAAGCCATATGTTTTAATCATAAAAGAAATATAACCCAAAGTTATTGTGTGGTCTGATCTATAAATAAGAGTCAATATCATCATTATTTTTGTCTTATTATTGCACATATGTTGTCTTCCAGGGACATGAAAGAACCTATTAATAGATGAAAAATTCACCCTCATAAGGTAAATAATAGTTAAAGAAGCATGAGTTTTGTGGTCTGGCTAATACAGGGGACATGGACAGGGAGGGACTGACTGATGGACAGTGACTCTGTGGTGGAACTTACTATTTCTGTCAGGAAACTGTAGGTTCTTTCCAGTTGTTTTGCTATCTTTAGCGGAGCCTGTCACACTTTTCACTGTATTCTCAGCACTGTTCCTGCTTGGAGGATTCTTCTCAGATCATTTATCACTTTATAAAGTTGTAATTCTCTAAGGAATTGGATGCCAAATAAGACATTACCATTAGGTGTCGCTGTCTGACATAAAATGCACTCAATAACAATGGCATCATTTTGATGTATCTTAAAAAGCACCCACTCTTATTAGTATAAGACATTACGTCTGAAAAAACTTGAAAGCATTGGCTCCTGTTGACAAGGGATGCTTATAGAATAATTAGAGAAATCTCAAGTTATAATGTAAAGGAGACACCACTTCTAAGTTTATTTTCAGGAGAAATTGCAAAAAGAAATCTTAGCCCTTTTTTAGACTATTTTCCTTGACTTCCTTCTGACTTATATTCTCTAAATCACATTTGCATATGTCTTTACTGCTCTATACATTGTTCAACTTGTGCCACTGTCATTCATTGGATATTCATATATTTTGTGTCATGTTTCATTCCTTAGGAATGTTCTTCCTTAGGCCTCTGGCTTCACCTTGTCAAAATCTACTTGCTGCCATAGACTAGTTTGGGTCTCAGTCCTCCGTGAAAGCTTCTTTTATCTTCTCAAATAGATGCCTTATCCCTACCCCTGACTCTGTCTGCCATTGCATTGTGCCTCCACTACAGTGTTTCATAAACATTAGCTTATATATTTATTTCTGTTTTGTCATGAAAGTAAGAACTGTGATATAACAGCCAAAAGCCTAAACACTAGGGATTATAGTAAAGAAAATAAGTGAATCACATAAAAAATAAATAAAGGATGATTTCATTCTAGTTGATTCTTTGAAGAATCTCCAGTTACTAGACACTGGAATTGGCCATACAATGGCAACTAAAACTAATGATAAACGGCAGCATACCAGTGTGTGATGAAATGCATCCTATAGAGTGGTGTGGGGAGCTGCTCAGTACAATTGATTCCCTGGCCATGATAATTGATGACATGATAAAGTCAACAGCTCATTAGTGTCTCCAAAGCTCTATTTGGGGTATCTGGCTTTTTGCTATGCTCTTGTGTATAGTGAAAACAGAGTTAAAAATACAATACATTCTGTCTATATTCAATCCAGGAAATGTTTCCTCTATCTCTTGCATTGATGGTAAAAATAATGAGAGACAGAAAATGCTTAAAGGGTGTCTTAATTTCATTTCCCACTGCTGTGATAACATGCCCTGACAAAAGCAACTTACAACAGTAGGGGTGGGGGGGGATGAATTTTAGCTCCAAATTTCAAGTTACATCATTATAGAGACATCAAGGCAGGCTCAAAGCAACTGGTTGCATCTTATCCATAGTCAGAAGAAGAAGTGAATGAAATAACCCTGCATGCTTGTGCTTATTTTCCGTTCTTTTTCATACAGCCAAGCAACCAAACCAAGGGAATGGTAAAACCCACAGTGGGCTGAGTCCTCCTGCCTCAGTTGTGGTAATCAAGAGCTCCCACAGACACGCCCACAAATGAACCTAACCCAGATGATCCCTTAATAAGACTTGTTTCCCAGGTGATTCTAGATTGTGGTTAAATTGACAATTGAAAGTAGTCACCACGAGGAAGCCTGAGGCCAGGCCTACCAAGGTAGAAATTAAGGAGGTTGCATTTGGACTCAGCCTTAGCTCCTCAGTCTTTCAGATATATGAAGATCTCATCCATTTCTTTTTCGGTCATGTGCCATTGGTAACTTGTGTGCTACTCTTCTTGCATGTGAAAATGTCAGTTTAGTCACAATTTTCAGAGCAATCTGCCTTCAAGTTTCATTATGTCCTAGCCAAAAAAAAAAAAAAAAAAAAAAAAAAAAAAAAAGGAAAAAGAAAAAGAAAAAAACTACAGGTCAGGCATGGCGGCTCATGCCCTTAAGCATCCAGAAGCCAGAACAAAACAAATCTCTGTGAATTCAAAGCCAGCTTGGTTTATAAAGTGAATTCAAGGATAGCCAGAATGGTCACACTGAGATAAAACCTGTATTGAAAATGAAAACAAGAAAGACAGACAGAAGGAAAGAAAAAGAGACAGATAGACAGAAAGAAAAACTAATTGAAATCTAGTATTAAACTCCTGTTGCAGTATTGAACAAACTGGTTGCAGTTTTAATTCTAAATGTTATAAGAAAACATTTATAGAAATTGAGGTAGCTATACTTTTATTAGACAAAATTATATGGGAAAATTGATTAATTATTCCTACTTTTGGTATCATTTAACCTTTTATGTCCTCTTCTAAAGCTCCACCAGAGACACACAGAGAGGTCTCTAGTGTGTGATGCTGACCAGCTCTTGGCACCTCGCCACTAGCTCCTCACCAGCCTCTTAGTTTCTTAGGAAGGGAATGGACCAGCAGAGGCTCAATGCCCTGAAAAATACAGAGCCAATATTCTGATCTGGCAATATCTGGGATTTGGAATTGTCTTTGCTATGTGAATCTGTATGTGCCCAGGAAAGAATTAGCTCCAAAGGCAATGGCTCATCTACCTTCTTTTGTCTTCTCTGGACTCAACTGTGGTTTCTTCCTGAAATGATTAAGTCTATTCCTTTGTCCCCAATCTGAACCCAGAGAAAAGCCATAAGATTTATATAAACCACAGCCTACAGCTTTTTAATTTCAGTTTTTGATTGAACATCAACAAGCCAGAAAGTCATAGTAATTGTAAAATTTTCTTTGGAGGCAGGTTTGTAAGGGGCATAGACCTGTGAATATGTCCTGCATCTCTCAGACATGTGAGCGAGGGTTTGCAGGGAGATTAGTGAAGGGCTTCCCATGAGCCAGACTGTGAGAATGGAGCCACTTCTGGCTCCATTCCTCAAGATGCTTCAAGAAGATTCCTCATGAAGGATCTGTCTTCTATGACTTCCAAAGACAGGAAGAGACAATCGTGTGCCTATCTGGGAGAGATAAAGCAACTGTAGACCAAGACATTAGAGTTATTGCTGTAAATTGACTTTAAAAACAAAGAGAGACATAAGTATGGAATATAAAGTACAGAAGCATACATATCAGTGTGAATATTCATAAATATATATACTCCAGTCTTACAGGTTTTCAGAGATAATGGAACAAGTGGCTCTGCAGTAGCAGCGAGTACAGCCAGGACCCAGTTTTTACTTCAAAATGCCATTTTTAGTGCAGAAAGAATGAATAAATATTTGACTCTCTGTCTAGAGCAGGAAGATCATACAACATCCAACAGTGTCAAAAATAAACGACTCTCACACACACTCAAAGATATGATAATAATCTCCAAAAAGGCAGTGATGTGATACTGAACAAAAATATATGATGACAGTGGTAGATTATAACTTATAGAATTGAATACGTATAATGAATCCATACATATATGAAGAGAAAATAAATGAACCTCATTATGTAAATTTAGAACAGTGATGTAAAACGAAATTATGAAAAGAAACACCAGAGTAACAATTGTTGCAGATGTGCATCATTCCCAAATGCTAAAGTTAGTAGGTAAAAGTCTGGTGAAAATATGACAAAAAAGAAACAACAAAAAGATAATGGATGGTGGAAATCAGGGTATTGCATTGTTTCAAAGCATCTTGCAAGCAGATATCAGTTACAATTTCAAAAATGCTGAATTTATGGAAGACTTTCTAAGCCTATTACAACAAAGTGAGCAAAGTAATCACCAGTGAGATCATCATTATGTTCTCAAGCTCACCTCATCTCTGTAGGAAATGTTTGTACACAGTCTAATCATAGAAAACCACAGACACATCTCAACTGAAGACTAGCACAAATCATGGCTCAAAAGACTGCCCCAAAGCTTCAAAGGTACATAAGACTGGGGAGCTGTGCCAGATGGGGGAAGACTGAAGATGAGGCAATTAACTGTGGTACTGGTTCTTGGGATGAATCTTATTGATATGACAAGTGGTAAGCATCTGTTAAAGACCAGAGGGCTAGCTAATTATACTTCATTAATGTTAATGCCATAGTGTCAGCAATTGAGCTATTTAACCTTGTACTCAGCATTAGTGCCTTCTAATTGAAGAGTATGTCCAACTCTGTGCCGACTTCAGCTTTTTGTTGTAATTATTTCAGTGTAAAAGTTGAAGTTGTTTATGCTAAGAGAGTGGAGAGCCATGCCACAGTTTGTGAAACTATGTTGTCAATCATATGTCAGTTGAAACTAGTACCCATTGTATACAAAGAACTTATATAAATTTAAAAGAAAAGAGGAAGAAAACCCAAATAAAAATAGGAAAGGCCTTGATCGCATATTTGACAGAGGATACTCAGATACCTGCCCTCAAGGACATGAGATAGCAAAATACATGGAATTACTTGAATGTGTGGACTAAGAGTAAATCTGTAAGACTGAGAATCACAAACAGATTTAGTAAAACTGAAATTCTCATATGCTCCTTAGAAAAACTACTGGTAGGAAGCTGTCAAAAACATCTAAACACACAACTTAGGACCCAGACCAGTGCACTAAACATATGACTAAAGCTCTAAACTTAAAAAAATACATTCAGGATAATTAACATGTACAGATACCACAATACAGAGTTAGCCAACTTTCAACATAGATTGGGAAGGCGCTCTTTAGTCCCCACTCTTTAATAAGGAGCTATTGGCAGTTAGTAGCTGCTGCGGGAGGGAGAGCCATTCATTTTTAAGGGTGTTCACACTGGTAGGTTCCTCGTGCTCCTGTAGAAGTTCCCACACCCTGTGGGCTGCACTAGTTGGACTTATTCAGTTATCAGAAAAAGAAAGAAAGAAAAAGACAAGACATTGAGAGGGGGACATGCTACATGAGGGAGTTGGAGGAGGGAAATGAGGATGTTATTATCATAACTCATTGTATATATGTATAAAAATCTCAAGGATAAATACAAATTATTATTTAAAATAGTAACATTTATTGGCTTACATGTAAAAAACTTACCACATTGAGCAAAGGAAATTGGTTGTAAAATATTATATACAATAAAATTGCATTTACATAAGGCCACCAAGTAGATAAAGCCAATCTATAATGCTCTAAATCAGAGTAGTTATTACCTTAAGGAATGAGTAGTGACTATAAGGCGTGACAAGGGTGGTGTCTGAGGTGTGGATGATGTGCTAATTATTTGCCTGGTTGATGGGTACATGGGCATATACACAAGGTAAAGATTCATCAAACTTCACATAGAAGAGTTATAAAATTTTCTCTAGTTGCATTTCAATTTAGAAGTTTACATTAAGCAAGAAAAACACCAAAATAAGGAGCTAATGTAAGACTGTCATCTTTTTAGCATATCATAAGCATGCATGCTTGAAAGAGAGGGAGAGAGAGAGAGAGAGAGAGAGAGAGAGAGAGAGAGAGAGAGAGAGAGAGAGCGCGAGAGAGAGAGTGAGTGAGTGTCTCTGGTTGTTCATTTAAAAAACTATATGTCAAGTATGGTGGCATACTAGAGAGTTTGAGGCAGGATGAGATCACTGGTTTGAAGCCAGCATGGGTTATATAGTAAAAGCATGATAATAATAATAATAATAACAACAACAACAACAATAATAATAATAAATATATGCTAATGTTGCTTACCATAGACCTAACATTAAGACTAGGTCCGTAGGTACCACCATATGAGCCATATGAACACTTAAGTGAGTGTAGGTGCAACCATATTCAGTCAAAAGTCTGAGGAGAAACTGCCTCCAGAGCTGGAAGTACATTGTGTAGGAACTTCAAACTTGGTTAAAATGTCTCCTTATTTGAAGATGTACAAAAGAGGCAACAAAGCACTGACCAAGAGCCTTTTAAAGGGTGCTGCAGTAACCTGAGTAATAGCAGCATTTACTACAACTACTATTAACAGTATGTGTGAAAGGTCACCTTAGTCAAAGAAGATAGTTCAAAATGCACCAGCTTTGAGTTTTTGAAAGCCAAAACAAGAGACAAATTGTTGAATAGATGAACTGATAACTGTGGAATATTAAAGGAAAGTTGATCAAGATTGAAGAAGAACAACCAATGTTAAGAAAACAAACCAGCCAGTCGTGGTGGTGCATGACTTTAATCCCAGCACTCAGGAGGCAGAGGCAGGTGGATCACTGTAAGTTCAAGGCCTGCCTGGTCTACAAAGCAAGTCCAGGACATCCAGGGCTACACAGAAAAACCCTTTCTCTAAAAACCAAAAATAAATAATAAATAAATAAATAAATAGAAAAGAAAACAAACCATAGAAATTAAAACTCCAATTCAGAATTAAAGCCACATTGAGAATAATAAAACAGAATGTTTTATATGAAGAAACAAAAATTGAAAGTTATAATAAAGAATGTTATAGATTTGGGATATAAGACTATTTATGTTTGGCACCCTTACGAATGAGACTAGATGAAGAGTAGAAATGATAATTAGCTGTATAATCAAATACATAAAGGAGAGTTTCTGGGTCTGAAATAAAAGTACACAAAATTTTAGACACAGGAAAATGTTCCTCAAAAAATGGATAAAGTGAGGATCCTTAAAAATTATAATAGTAAAAACTTGAACTTTTAGTATTAAAATTTAATATTAAAAGTATTTAAGCGTACTTACATGGACACACACTCACACACACACACACACACACACACAATGGGTCATTCCAAAACAACCACAAGGAAAACACAGATGCATGCAGGGAATGGAGCCCAAGTGAGCTGAGGCCCAGTGGGATATAAGAAGGAAAATGGAAGATGACATGAAAATGAAGCCAATATAGGGAATTATCATTAGAAACAGAAATCAGTTCAAATATGATTCTGAGAAAAGTTGATGATGATAAATAAAACTGGTTCTACATTCCCTAACTCACCAAGTGACACACTAGACAAAAAGGGACTCATTGGATATATGCAGCATGTCTCTTGTTCACTGAAGCGGGAGAAGATTACATTGTTCTTCCTTCTGTTTTTTACAAGTAAGAAAGAGACATTAAGGTGCAAACCAATCAAAGTAAAAGCAAGTAATTCTTTCTATCCAGAGAAAGAAAATGGCAGATGCAGACTACTGCTGAAATAGTCAGCTAAGCTTTTTCTTTTTTTCTCTTACTGCATCTGTGAATAATTACAGACTTCTAATAGGAATAAAGCAAGGACACTTTTGCACTTGTTTCAACGTTCTAATACTATTGACAACACTTCAAGTTGGTCTCTTGTTTACAAAATTTAGGCCATTAGAACTACCTCATAGAATGTCCCGGGCTGTATCATCCTGCCTTCACAAAGCCCGGCCTATCAGCTCAGGAGGGACTCCACAGTGATCAGTCTCCTGGCCGTATTGGACTGTAAGGGTGATATGTAAGAGATTTAGCTAAAGGGTTACCTCTGAGCTTAAATGTAATCCTGTGAGCCGAGTGGTACCTCAGTATGTCCCAACAGATGATGCTTATCTGGGGCACTTAGACCTCAGTGTCTGAGAAGAAAAACAACACATCAAGAATGTCAACTACTTGTAGACAATCAAGTGGCTCCTTTGTGTCTGATCCTTCAGCCCACATTGTTAGCTCTCTAGATTTTGTTGCACAACCAATAAAAGAAAATCTGAGTAAGTCTATGAAAGAGAAGTGTAGGACTCATGGCAAGGTCTAGATAAGAGCTGGTCAGCAGCCTCACCACCCATGTCTGCTTTTGTTTGTTTGTTTTGTTTTCTGTAGAGTTTGTAGCATAAGAAAAAGACAATGACAATTACGAACAATTGGAAGAAAACTAGTGCAAGTGATTTTTTTTTTTTTTAACTTAGAGGAAGGTTTAGTTGTACCCTCTTTATCAAGATCTCTGTTCTGATTCACTACATCTCTAGACTGAGCCATTATTTTACTGCACATATCCCATGCACTGAAGTAGAGGAATTTTAAAAAGAAAAATCCCAAATAAGCTTGTTAATGGAATGCTAAACAGTGACTGGGGAATAACTGAACTTAATGTTGGCCTGATATTTTGAAATGTCTGAGAATTGTATATGAATATTTCCTGTTTCATGCTAAATCAAGACATATATTACAGATGGACTGACCTATGTATAACTATAGTGACATGTCATTAGTAGTCAGTTTATTGCTACTCCTTTTAGCAGAATTATAGTATTAGGTGTTCAACTAGGCCCAAATCTATTGCATTAAGTTTTGATCTAGTCTTAATGGATTCCATCCCATGGAGTGGGCCTTAAATCCAATACCTTTTAAAAAGTGGTTTGTTATTCCCAGACATTTATCCCCTATATTACACAAGCACATCTTGCAGGCAGGGCTTGACTTGGAGCGGGGAGATACTGATGATTACTTAATCACTACTGGGAAAAGGGAAATGCATCATCTCCAGTGAAGTGTCACTGGGTATGTCAACCACACTCTATGGCAGGCCCCACACCCAGGAGTAGTTGGCCAATGCAAAAGACATTTTGTGGATTTTGTGAGATTTCTGCTTTTTGTCTTATTGAGGGGGGAGAACATGACTTTGGGTGGACAGGGAGGAGGCAGGAAGGATCAGAGAAGAGTTGGGGAGGAAAAAGAATAGAAGCAGAGTAAATTGTACGGAAAAATTTAAGTAATAAAAGGCAAATAAAAATAGAACAGTCTTCCTTTTAAAACATAGTTTGATCTTCCTATGCTTTTCATTTGCTTTACAACCAGTTTCCTACTTTAATCCCTGAGCTACTTTCTACCTCATGTCTGCACACAACATCATGGGTCAGCAAAAGCCACAGTGTCAGAGGGCTTGGATGGAAAAGGGATGCTACGTTATTCATGGTGAAGATTTGTCTTCTGCTTCAGCCTCTGACTGCAAACTATTTGAATCTGCTAAACTGATGGGTAACTGAATCCAAGTGTGACCTTGACTGTAGGGCAATTCTTATAATCAGAACTGGTGGGGAATTCCTTCTTTGTGGGTTGGTTAAAGACTTGGGGGCTTCACTATAGACCCTTGGGGTACAAGTCATCAGGAAGAGACTGTGGAGAAGAGATTGGCTCAAAGAGGGACATGCCCATTGTACTTCATCTTGAGTGGGAAAGGGAGACTTGTTGATAAATTTGCTTGATAAAGATGTTCCAGCCCATCTAAAGGCCATCTACCTGAACACAATATGATACAACAGATGCGAGCTCTCATGAGTTATCAACAGCATCAGCAAAACGGCAGTTCTCTAAAGGTCCCAGCAGCAGAAGAGAGTCAGTATACACAGGTCACAGGCTTGGTAAAATACCAGAAAATAAATAGCTTAGTCACACATGTGTACAAAATCTGGAGCACCCAAGAAAAATCAAGCACAGGACAAATAAAACTTTGTATAATTAAAAATCATTATTTCTAAATAATGAAATCAGCGGTGAATGAAATCACTCCACATTTGAGGTAGAAACATGGGGTAAAATAGCAGGAGATGAAAATCACTGGGGAGCAGATAAGGTCTGCTTCATAAGACTCACTTTGCTATTTGTAGGAGGTCCAGAGAAAGAGGGGAGGAGGGGGAGGGGCAAGGAGAAGGGAAGGAGAACGGGGAGAGGAAAAGAGAGAGAGAGAGAGAGAGAGAGAGAGAGAGAGAGAGAGAGAGAGGGAGGGAGGGAGGGACAGAGAGAGACAGACAGACAGACAGACAGACACACACAGAGAAAGAGAGAGAGAGAGAGAGAGAGAGAGAGAGAGAGAGAGAGAGAGAGAGAGAGAGAGAGAAAGAGAGAGAGAGAGGAGAGCTGCAGGAGAGTCAATGACTAAGTGATAGCAAGAAAAGCCCTTGACTTGTAAGAAGTGCTAAATATGTATGTACAGTAGAAATGCACAACAGATTTCAATAAGTTGCTGAAAAAGACCATTGTAGCAAGGAAAAAAATCATGTTCTCTTTTTCAAAAAACAAAAAACAAAAAACAAAACAAAACAAAACAAAACAAAACAAAAAACCCTAAGTTAAGAAGTAGAGGCAATTTTAGGGTTCTTTTCCATGAAGATCAAGGCTTGTCTTTTTATTGGCTGAGATGTTGTAAGTGTATATTTGCAAGCCTTAGCATGCAGGTTTCTGTCTGGTGGAACAGAAGATAACCATAAATGATACTGTCCATTTCTCTCAAGCCATTAAATAATTTTTATATAACCCAGCAGTTTTCTCTTAAAGGTTTGTTATTAAATTATCTGTGTATGCATTCTTTCTTGAATTTTCTTTAAATCTTAAAAATAGTAATTTTCTCTTTATTTAATGAGGCATGAGAAGTACTGTATTTATTTTATATTGCATGACAATTATGCTTTACACTTTTGAAAGGATTTTGTTAACCATCTTGGAGAAAATTCACTAGATACCCAAATATCACCTGAAGGAGCTCTCTTATTGGAGAAGTGGGACCTTGTGGGATTTGTACATGCAAGAATCTGTCTTTTTCTTGGCTCCTGGAGTAAATTCAAGCCCAAGAATAACAGATGTTAACTTTACTGACTCTTGGTGCCCCCACCCCACCTCACACGGATCTTGTGTCTTTGCACTTTCTGTTTTTTCCGATTGCCAAGAAAACCACTCTGGTGGCCTGGCAGTGGCTGGGATGTTGGGTTTATGGTCTGACCATTGGTAATCTCTGTCAGCAGGTGATGGAAATGTAGTCTCTGAAGGGTGTGAGATGACAGCATTTGATTTCTTAATCTCTTCAGGTTTTCCTACTTGTGAGCACAAATCAACGGAAAGATGTTTCTGATGTCTGGGAAGGGCAACGACTCTTGAGATCCAAATACTGAGTTTACATGTTCTGGGTTATCTTTGACCTATGGATGAAGTTGCACAGCCAAGTTAAGAGGTATATACACAATCCAAAGAAATCTTCCCCTGTCATGTGTGAAAGGTGACAAGCGCCCAAGTTTTTACAAAATGTTAATGAATCACACACAATGTTAGAGCTCTAGTCTGATTGGGGTCTAGTGATAAGCAAATTGCTACCATAGAACAATTATTTCCAAAACTTAAAAGAAATCACATATCTGATCTTTTATTACTTTATAATTCTTGGAGAAAAAAATCTTACAGAATTTTTCAGCTTACAAACATTTTAGGAATCCAAGTGTCTTGAACACTTTAAACTGTATCATCATAGAAGATGCAGTCTTACATTGTATGTATCTCACTCAAGACTCTTAAGCTTAATTTCTTATTTTAAGGATGAGAAATTTAAATTCTAGCTTGTTTCATTGATATTTTGAAGTAATTTACAAACTCCTTTGTTTTTTAATTATCTGAATAAACCCATTAAAACCAAGCACACGTTGGCAATTTTGAATCCTTTTTATGATTCCTCTTCTGATTCAGGTATAATTCTTGGCAAATAAAATTATTTTTGCTCAAAACCAGAAAAAAAATTCCCATTTATGCCCATAATTTGTTTCTCACTGTGTTCTCTCATATTCTGAGAGTAAATCAGATATTGACTTCAAAACACTGATTCTCTTTAAAAACGAGAAGTACATATTTCCTCTCACTGTGGCTCTAAGTATGCTCTTTAGGCCCATATTAGATGTAATTTTCATTATATCTTTTCTTTGATGAGTTCACACACTTATATAATGCACTCTGATGACTTTCACCACCTGCCTCTCATCTCTTTCCTTCTCCTGCCCACAACCACTTCTTCCTAAAAGTTCCCTTCACACATTGTTCATGTTGTTTTCTTTTGTGACCCACTGAGTTCAACCAGGGGAGTCTATGCGGCCATGAGTTTGGAACTTTCCACGGGAGCCTGGATGGACTCTGAGGAAGGCAGTCATTGTCTTTTAACTAAAATAAAAACTTCTTTTTCGTAGAGAAAACTGGAAATACAGTTGAAACTGTCATGGTTACAGATTCTCAGTCTTCCCATGAGTTGAGCTCACAGCACTGGTGATGTCATCTCATAATGCTGCCTTAGTAAAGTACATACATATCTTCTTCATTATTCTTTTGATTTTGTCTTCCCAATATTAGAATCTAAAATTGTATTTAGTAAGAACGGTATGTTTTTTACACCTAAAACGCTTTTTGTGAGCTCCCAGAGGGTCTCTGAAAACTTCACAAGGAACTATCATTTTACCTTATGGATAGGAATACTAAAAAATGTGGTTTCTAAGTTTCATATTTCACTATTAGCTTAACACTGCTGTAAGAAGTATGTGGGAAGAATTGTCAAATCAAAAGACATAATTTTTCCTTGTTAAGTTTGAAGATGTAAAATTCTATTAATGCTAATACTTCAGGAACTACATCTCTTCTAGGAAAGCCTTTGAGACCCATCAGTGTTCTCATCAGATTTATCGGCAAAGAAAACATTAATCACACAGTTTAAAAATAGTCATGAGGTATACCCCCAATAGTAAGTATCATTTTGAAAATTCTACCTTTGATGCTCGTCTGAAAGTTTTTTTTAACGTGCAATTGACAAACAGCATATTTTAAACAAAGCACATCCCTGAGATGGGATGTATCAGATATTTTAAATTATTGATATGCCCAAGAACAGACACTTGAAGCCAGGGAGATGGCGCAGTGAATAAGGTGCTTTCAGGACAAGCCTGAGGACCAGAGTTTGGATTCCCATCATCCACTGAAAAAGCCAGGCGTGACATGTACCTCGTGCCTGCACTGGAGAGATTAAAAACAGTACAATACCTGGTGCTTGCTGGTTAACCAGCCAAGCTCAGTCAGTGAGTTCAAGGGAGAGAGAGGGAGAGGGAGAGAGAGAGAGAGAGAGAGAGAGAGAGAGAGAGAGAGAGAGAGAGAGAGAGAGAGAGAGAGAGAGAGACAGAGAGACAGAGAGAGACAGAGACAGAGACAGAGAGACAGAAAGAGATATTAAGGAATACATCAAATATTGACATCTGGCCTCTATATGCAACTACACCTATACCTGCAGACACACACATATACTCATATGTCCAATGCATACACTCATACACATGTGCACTCCCATTCCTATACACAAAACCAAAAAGAAATAGACATGTCTGAATTCCTTTAAATGTTATCAATGGGCAGAGCTGGGAATTCTAGGACTCTTTTTATCCTTGTTTTAGTTATGGTTACTATGGCTATGATGAAACACCGTGATCAAAAGCAAGTTGGGCAGAAAAGGCTTATTTGGCTTACACTTCCCTATCACTGTTCTTCATTGAAGGAACTCAGGAAAGGAACTCAAACAGGGCAGGAACCTGGAGGCAGGAACCAAAGCAGAAGGCATGCTTACTGGCTTGCTCCTCATGGCTTGCTCAGCATGCTCTGTTATAGAAGCCAGGTTCATCAGTCCAGGGATGGCACCACCCACAACGGAATGGTATCTCCTCATCAATCAGGAGCTTTACAAGGAGGCCAATGGAGCCAACAAATCCTGGCAGAAGAAGGGCATGCTGCAGAGACTGATGCACCAACTAAGGTCATGCACTGTGTAGACCTAGACCCTCTGCTCAGATACAGTAGATAGGTAGTGTGCTCTTTTTGTTGGGTCTTTTTGTTGGGTTCCATAATTTGAGCAGTAGGACTACTTCTGTCATAGACTCTGACCCCCACATGTTTATCACTGCCCCCTGGTGGGGCGGCTTTGCCAGGCCACAGAGAAAGAGGATACAGACAGTCCAGAGGAGACGTGATAGGCTAAAGTCAGATGTTAGGGGAGAAGAGCTCCTCTTTCTGAGGACTAGGGAAAGGAGGGAGAGCATATGAGGGAGGGAGGGTGGGATCTGGAGGCGATGAGGGATGGGGCTGCAATTGGGATGTAAAATGAACAAATTAAAATTAAAAAAAAAATTTTTAAAAAAAGGAAATGTCTTATAGCTGAATCTCAGGGAGGCATTTTCTCAGTTGATGTTCCCCCCTTTCAGGTAATTCTAGCTTGTGTTAAGTGGACATGAGACTAGCCAGCATAGTTCTTGAAACAGATAAACATGGTAAAGATGGAATGCAGACAATATAGCTCAAGGTGTAGTAGGAATGGGATGAATGATAACTGTGCGTTATTTAATGATGGGTGTAAATGCTGAGAGACATTTTGTTAGGCAATTTCATCACTTAGTGAGTACCAGAATGTACTTCCCCAAAGTAAGATCAGTATAAAGCCACTAGGCAAGCAAATCTTAAGGGCCCACTACCTTGTATGCAGTCTATCATTGACCAAAATGTTATGTGGAGGGTTGTACACACAACACTGAATGAACTGGTAGGAGATATTAATTTGAAATACAATTGATGTTATTTTTAACATTCCATTTCAATGACAATATCAGGAAGTACTCTTTTCTCTTAAGCTATCTCAATTTAATAAACTTAGAAAAAAAAACTCACTGAGGGTATTTTAATGGTATCCTATTCTCACTGATGCTTTGGATTTCAGAAATAATCCTACAGAGCATCCTTCCTTATACAGCAGTAAAACATCTGCATAGATTCCATATAAACCTGTCATTTTTTGTTAGAATATAATTGGATAAGTTGATTGTGCAGCTGAGTCCATACCTGGCATGTCATATGTGAGATAAGCCTCATTTAGTCAAGCTGTGACAAGCCTACTGCTAGAAAGCAAAGTTTGCTTTATGCTGTTTGCTGTTCATTCCTTCTTTGAAAATCACTTGCTAATAGACTAATCAAACAAAAAATGAACCACATGAGAAACTAAAATAAGATGGGATGCAAGAAAACAATACAAATCAGCTAGACCACTGATCCTATTTAAACAGAACTAAAGTCAGTCAAGGCAACCCAAGCCCACTCTAGTCCACTCATTTCACCAACACCATGGTGAAGCCTCTCTGTTTGCACTCAGAGGCGTCATTAGCCTCTTTGTGTAAAGACTTACATAGTGCCCCAGATTTGGGTACCTCAGACTTTATCCATAGGGCTTGGCCATACGCACCTTGAATTCTTCAAGTGGACATCTATTTCTCTAATACTAATTAAACATCTGCAGACATCTGGATTGACACTGACACTTTAACTAAGTTTCCTTTCATCTCTTGACTCTGCAGGGCCACAGTACTTTCTTCTTTTCGTGTATATTATCACAGGAACTTTCCACATGTTGAATTTTTGGCTTTACTTCAATCAGAAACTTTGCTGCCATAGAATATATTAGTCTAAGATCTGGATGATAGTCTTCATTTCCTTTAGAAAAAGATATTATATAGACACTCACTTACATGCACCCTTTTATTTCTATTCTATTTTTATAAGAATTTAAGAAAAGCGTTTTTCTACCTAATTAACAGAGAGTACGATGCTTTGAAATGCATCTTCATTAACAATATACCTGATAGTACTTCTTTGGCTAATGAATAATTCAGTGTTCTATATGCTCATGTACTTAGTCTGGCAATATTATGTCTATATTGTATACCTGCATGCTTATTACAGCTTGAAAATTAATTAGTACTGCATGTTATTTGATGAGTGCATGATTGATAGACTGAACTAGTGAATAACGTGCCTATTCATTCACATTAAAAGCTTTAGGATAATGTGGCCACTGGACTCCGCTGATAATATATTAAGATTATCACACATGTCGTGAAGGTGGGGAAGGGGGTGGACAGAGACTTTGTAATATTTCCATGCAGCGAGCATGTGATTCCATCCTTGCACTAATATGAAGATTACATCATAATTCTTCCTCCATTTTGTAACAGCAGAATACTCCTCAGGGCTTAATAGGAATCTGCAATTGTTCATAGCTATGAATAACTTGCAGACTCAGGAAGAATCATGGGTGACCCCATTCTTAGTGAATGAAAATTACCAGTTGCAACAAGGAAGGCAAAGGGTCCAGATTAATGAAGTTTGCTTTAGGAATCTAAACTAGGCATATCACACATCACTTTATTACTCCGATGTGTTCATTAAAATAATCCTATTTGGCTAACTTTGTTAACATGGTTTTTAATATTCCAGGAAGATAATGCTATAAGCAATTTTATATTTTTCTGAACTTTTGCACAGCCCATTGATCTGAAAACTAGATTGCTCTATTGACTCTCACCAGGATAAATATCCCCATTCAGGGTAATAGCATTAAATAAATATATATTATCAAGATTTATCTTGATAACTGTACTTTACTGCATCTACGTATCCTAAATGGTCAAGTAAAAACCTTGGCTTAGCGTCTTCAGCACTAGAAACTTACCTTCTATCTCTGGGGGTCAGCCAAGGACAACAGCAATAGTCTATAGCGTTTAAGGTATCTCTTAGATAGTCCTGACCAATAACTTAAAAACTCGCTTCTCACGTCTGGCACTGGGGTTTTTGTTAGGTGGTCCTTGGCTCTCATGGGGAACATTGTTAGCTCAGATGGGAAAATTGTATTTAAACTACACATATAATCTATATTACATATGTAAACACACATATGCTTATGTGTATTATAGGGTATTTTTTAGGTAGATAGTTTATAGTATGATTCTTTGTTAGTTTTTCAGATACCCTTACTGTTAGTTTATGCTTCTCTTTCTTATGTATTTATCTCCCCACCCCTTCCACAATGTATTTACACACACACACACACACACACACACACACACACACACACACACACACATATATATAGTGCCTGTACATGTACACATGTAACAATACTTATTGAAAAAGAGGTCATGAATTTGAAAGAGATCAAGGAGAGGTATATGAGAGGGTTCTGAGGGAGAAAAGGGATGAGGATTATTATTATATTATAATCTCTAAATAAAAGAAGTAATATAAAAGTTTTGGCCTTTATTTACTTCCTTTTTATCATAAACCAGCAACAAAACTTGGAAGGCCTCTGTGCTCAGCACTATACCTCCAACATCACAGAGCATGGATCAATATTTTGAGTATAAATAAGAGTGAGTGCGCAGCCACAGATGTATCATCTACATCGACTAGCCCCATCCAAGGCTCAGGGACCATCATGGAAGAGCATGCCAGGGTAAAAGCCAGAAGGTGGGGAAGAATGTTTGTGAAATGCCGTCTTCTGGACATGACACAGCTGATGCACACAGCAGATTAAAGCAGCCGTGGGCTTCCTGCGCATAATTAAGCCAATTAAGCCAGTTAAGCCATTAAAAGTTCCAGTATGGATGGAGGATGCGCTTCAGAGGCCCAACCAACCTCTGGATGAGTAGCTATTGGCAGCTCCTGGCTACTGAAGGAGGAAAAGTCACTTTTCTTTGGGGATGTGGCCACTGGTAGGTTGATTGTGTAAATGAGACAACATTTGTTCTCACACATTTAGCATCAAATGGACTCAGTGGGCTATAGTAGTAGTAGTAGTAGTAGTAGTAGTAATAATAATAATAATAATAATAATAATAATAATAGTAGTAGTAGTAGTAGTAGTAGTAGTAATAATAATAATAGTAATAGTAGTGAGAGTAGTAATAATAATAATAATAATAATAATAATAGTAATAATAATAATAGTAATAGTAGGAGTAATAATAATAATAATAATAATAATAATAATAATAATAATAGTAATAGCAACAATATTAACAAAAAGGACATGAAGCTAGAGGGAAACAGATTGGTGAGTCCTGGGATTTGCGGGGAGGTGGTGGGTGGTGGATCAGATTAAAATATATTGCATAGATGTATACAATTTTTGAACAATAAATAAATTTACTATAAAACTTACTGAGAGCAGATCCTCCTCAGAGCTCCTGAATTGCTGGCCTTGGCTGTCCTCTATGTGAGACACACTACAGCTGTGTCAAGGCCATTGCTTCTCTTTCTGCAGTGAGCAAAGCATTCAACTTTGCCTTTTTCAGAGGTTGTTTTGGTAGCATTTTGACAGAGCCAGCATGTGGCACTAAAGAGGAACGCTATTTGGATTCTATGGCTAGATAAAAAGTTATTTAAATGAAGAAGTTTACTTTCTGAAGAGAGGTCCTAGGCTGCTTAATTATGTGAAGCTGACATGCTGCAGTCCTCTTGTGTGAGCTCACACTGGCGTACAGCCAACTGTTAAATTATTAGGTATTTTGCAAGCTGGCTGTCACACCATTGGTAGCTTGAGCTTAACCACAGTAGGAGCGCTTACAGCATGGAAGTGGGTAAATACTGCAGATGAGAGGGTCCTCATTTGGAGAGGCGGTGTTCAGCATTCCACTAGCTTTGTTCTGGACGAATTCCATGGGGGATCTCCAAGGGATTTTTCTTGCTTCTGTTGGGAAATAAGAGTGAAAAATATCTTCCTTTTTAAAATAAGTGAAACCTTCACAATTCCATTAATATTATAAATGAATTCATAAATTTCCAGTACAAAAAATGTCCTGAGTGGCCTGGGAGTATTGCTTGGTGGTAAGGTATGTTCCTAGTATGCCAGAGTCTCCAAATTCTATCCCCAAATTCTATCTAGGTATGGAAACTGGCAGTTATCAGGAGGAACAGTTGTTAAACATTAGATCTCTGTCTGATGGATATCTCTTTATTTTTTAAAATCACTATTAACATATATTGGTAAAATTGTAATTGTCATGAACTGAATTATACTTCTGAAAGTTAGCTTTAAAGGAGCAAATATGTAAGTACATTCCTAAATGGGAAGTAAATATCCATACTGACCAGTTCAATCACAAGACGTGTCTTCCCTCACTGGTCCTTTGTGCAGCTTCCTGACCTGTTTTCTCTGTCAGACTTCTAGGATACACTGCTAGCATGGAGGGAGAGCTGACAGGTTGGAACTTAAAAAGTTAAATAAATATTAGATGAAAAACAAAAACAAAACATGGTAAATAAAGAAAAAGAAAGCTTGATTACCCAGTGTATAT
The DNA here is from genome assembly GCF_903995435.1 of Acomys russatus. NCBI lineage: Eukaryota > Metazoa > Chordata > Mammalia > Rodentia > Muridae > Acomys > Acomys russatus. The sequence goes on from NC_067137.1 coordinate 68,997,990, forward strand.
AATTCTTAGTATGACAACAAAAGTGTATCATTCCTCCATTTTCTCTTACATCCTCTTTGTTTTGAAGTTCAGTAGAGCTGGGCAGGGACTTGGGTAGATTGTGTTACCTTGATGAATGCAGGATGGTAAGTATGTGGATGGGTATTCCTGGACTGTATTTGCCCTTCCTCTGGGGCATGCCCATTAATGGTGCCATCAATGGCCAAGCAACATGTAACTTTGTTTGTCTTCTTTTTCCTTTGCTGTAGGATAGTGAATTATTATGATGAGATCAACATTCATTCAACCCTGGGGAGATTTGATTGATAAAGGTCTTAAAATCCAAACATAGTTATTTTTGTACCCATAACTCTTTTTGAATTTGACAGCAGAATGAAGCAACTTCTCTCTCACACACACACACACACAACATTTGTTTAAATGAGAATGCCACTGAGATCCCTGAGAAGATGTTCATGTGTTGTCCTGTCCTCCTGGCATAGACTTCAGATTTCTAACTGAGGGGGAGGAAGAAATATAAGAAAACAAGGAACGTTAATAGGATTTTATGGAATTGAAGGATGTGAAGAGATAGTGAGTATCTGCCTTGGAGTGAATAATACCAGCATCCTTGGCAGGAGTTAGTTCACTCTGTAAACTAGGGTGGCCTTGAACTCAGAGAGCTATCAGCCTCTCTCCTGAGTGCAGGCGTTAAAGGCATTAAAGGTAACAGAGGGTTCGAGTCACATCCGCAACACCCTGATGTTACTAGCAGAATTAGAAACACTGAAAGCAAAGGATTTTTATGTTAGAAGTTACTGATTGAAAATCCCTTGGGGTTTTGGTAATAGTGGCTGATGTGATATTATGTTTACAAACATATGTTTTAATATTTTATTCCTTTCCTCTTCCTGTCTCTTGTCATTATTTCTTTTCCACTTTTGTGTTCATTCTATTCTTTTTAAAGTTCGTGCAAGTGCCCTACACAAAAAGAAAGAAGCTTTGAAAATCAATAACATTACTTCATTTCCCCTTGAATTGTTCAGTGTGGCTTGTGAGCATTTTAATAACCCATGTGAGGTGAAAATATGAATTTCCATGTATAGGAACTCCACCTATAGAAAACTAGATGAGTCACAAGCAAAAGCAATGGAAGAGTAAGACTTCTCTTTAGCAGAGTTTCAACACTGGCTTCCAATAGATGACACTGTGTACAGACTGCTCAGTCTGGGCAGATACGGCCCATTGACTTGAGTTGCTGTTTCCTGTCCTGTGGTCCTAGAAAGCATTAGGCCATATTTTTCCTGTGAGTGGACCTGGCCTGGAAATTGCTTCTGGAATTAATGACAATACCTCTTACTGGGATGCCATTCAGTATGCCCTTCTTTAAGTGTTCCTTGGTGGCCAGTAAGAAGGAAATTGAGAATGCCAGTGATTTATCAAAAAAGAAAATGATTCCACACTGCAGATGTTTCGGGAAAGCATTTCTAATTTTAGGTTTGTTCATTTATTCTGAGAGCATCTGCTGTACATTTATTAGGAAAGACATTTTATTTTTGGGTGCCAGTAGGTGTCTGTGGATGGCCATGGTCACACAATGGTGTTTAGATTGTGCTGAGTAGGTAGAGGTGGTTGTCTTAGTGGGAGTGTGGAGTATGCGGGCATGGTGGTGACCGTCGGCATTGGGACCACATAACCTTCCTGTAGAAGATGACTACTGAAAATCCACCAAACAAGGAAAGAGGATGCTCTTTTATTCTTTTTCTGAACATTCAGTCAAATGCACTGTGTCTTTAGTTCACAATTCCAGTGTAGGTAATGCGAGACCAATTCAGCAAGGTTCTTCAAATTCTCCTCTTGGTCTGTCTTGGCTTTCATGATGTGTAGTGTCCATTTCATGCATGCAGTGTCACATCTGCCTGTCCATCTGTAACCTAATCCACAGGAGAATGATTTTTGGCCTCATGCCAGGGTTTGATTCAAAGCAATACCTTCCCCACTGCCTTTGCTCTAGCAAGATGTACACCATGCATCATCAGACACTCTGGTAACAGTGACACTTTTATATATCTCTGAGAAATAATTTCTGTAGCTGAAAGGCCAGAAAGTTTGTAGAGCAAGATTTTGGAGAAATAAGCAAAATAAAGACAACCTGTTAAAATCTCCAGTGTTGATGCCCATAACAGAAGATGGCATTCTTGGGACTAAGGTCATGGAGGTGAGAAAAATGATACACAGGGCTGTCACATAAATCTCATCTGTGCCCTATAACTTTTAATCTGCTTCGGCTCTACAGGGATTTGAAGTGCCTGGCCAACAGGAATGGATATTCAGGATAATCCTCAAGAGAGTCTCACAGAAATGTAAACCTTTTTATATTTTTATTACCATGGAAACCAAGAAACTATGAGATCATTCTTTTTGTTTAAAAGGTTTTATTTAAATTTATTATTTATTTTTTAAAAATACTTACAATACATTAAAACTTAAAAATTATGGATATGAATGGGGTGCCATGTACTGTTCTGACACACACATATATAATATAAAATGATTAAACTTTAAAAATGTATTTTTCATGGTATGTTTGTGTGCCTGTGCGTGGGCATGCATATATCATCACAGCGTGTATGTGTATAGATCAGAGGACAGCTTATAGGAGTCAATTCTCTCCTTCCATCATGTGGGTCCTAAGGATAGTATTAAGGTCATCAAACTTGGTGTCAACCCATCAAGTCCAATTAGTGCTGCCTCTATCCCCAGGTGTGTGGGCCTACATGGCCAGTAGAGGAGGAACATGGACAACTTACCAGTAGCCATACCACCAAGGAAAAATAGCTACAAATACCTCTTCAGCTTTATTAGTTCTTCCCTTACCTATGCTGCTACCTAAACATGCTGGATTCTGCTTAACCCCCTACCTGCAATCACTATGGTCTCCTGAGCAGTCATGTCCATCTGATCTCCAGTGTTTTAATATAAAATACATCTTCCACAAGCATATATATATATATATATATATATATATATATATATATATATATACATACACATATATATATACACACACACAGACACACACACACACAGATATATATATATATATATATATATATATATATATATATATATATATATATATATATGTAAGCATACACACACACACAGAGTCAGATGCCTAACAAAGTAGTGGCCCAAGATACCCAACAGACAGGAATTTTTGGGTGCCAATCAAAACTCATGGACTCTGCCTCTAGAATCACACGGGCAGCGAACCAAATGACCAGTTGCCCAGTTAGTGCCATTGACCGTACTTACTAGTTGCCAGTTTGTGGCCTGATGTCAGCCCAGAAACAACCTGGATCAGGGAAGAATATGAAATTCTATTGTCTGTTCTGTTTGACTGATGTTTTGCTCAATCACCCAGGATGGACTGTGAAAGAGAAGAATCCATTAACATAAACAAGTAAAAATAGGCTTTTCAGCTCTAAGGCACAGCTTAACGTGAAAGACGCCATATAAAAAGGAGCAGGAATAGCGTGTTGAACATGTGAATTCATCATAGCACACTTACAATGTCTAGCTGCCTCACGGTAATTACAGAAAATACCATGTGAGTCAGCAGCATGAAGGAGAGGGCATAAAATAGCGAATCTGCTACTGAGCTACACGGATGAAGGCATAATGTCTAGGACAAGAATAGTGATAATGAGATTCAACCCAGAAATCTTTAGACCACACCTGTGATATTGTATTTGGTTCTTTTACAAATGATGCAAACAAATAAGACTTTGGTTATTGGAACTGAGTAGAAAGAGGCTAAGTACTCATAACAATATAATTCAGACAATAGTGAAAAAATAAGATTATTTTGTTTACATAAAGGAAACCTGATGAATAGAAAAAGGGAAAAATAAAGGAGCCTGAATATTTGAAGAGCTCTTAGGCAGAAGAGAATTAGATTAACTAATTTAACTAAAGCATGAAACTAGAGCCAACAGTGATTACCAGAAGAGGGTAGATTTCAGCTTGATATAAGAGGAACTTGGAATTACATTTCCTTCAAAAAGATAAAATGAGCTGCATTAGAAAGTAACAAAAGCTCCTGTTGCCAGGTGTGAGTATGAACTGATTTCTGGTTAGACAAAACCTCATTTTACAGAGAAGTCGAGACATGCTCAGCAGGACTTTCAAAGGAGGGACTTACTAAACACAGCCCTCTTTATGATTTTTTTCTCCTTCGCTTATAAGGTCATGAAATTCAATTTAAGTAATAAGACTCTGCCCAACATAAATATTATGTCCTGTCTCGTGAATTACCATTTTATTAACACGGTGGCATCATATACAAATCTGAATCTCAAAAGCTAAAACAAAAACAACTAAAATGCAACTGGGTTATCCCAATCTGAAGGATCATGTCTGAAACTGGTCCTCTCATATCCTGTTCTCTGAACATTCTTTCATGAGTCGGTGTATTTTCTGGTGAGGTTGTGTCTTTCAGTAATATCAGATGTAAGCTGAACCCTCCTTAGGACATCAATGAACATGCCAGAACAGATGGAGAAAAGCTCATGAAGCCTCAATCCCACACAAAGTTCTAAGGGGAGAGATGGCCCTCCCCAGGGAAGAGCACAGCGATGGTTTGTCCAGTGCAAATGGCTAGCCCTGAAAACATACATACAAACACCGTTATATGGACTCAACATGTTATATTAAGAAATATATTTATCTATAAAAATATTATATACAAGCAATATCAATAAGAAAGAGACCACGAATGTGTCTGTCAGATCTATTGGGCCAGAAGGCTGAAGGTGATGCTCCAATGTTATAGAGAAATTTGGGTGACTGCTAGGGCAGCAAACCATCTCTGTCGTCTTCTCATTTGGGAAGCTGGTAACCTGCACTCTCTGTATACTCAAGTAATTAATTTTATTCTCACTCAAGTCTCTGATGGGGTTGAAGACTAGATAGTTTAGTTTTACAAATAAGCTTAGTTATTTAGGGGTTAAAAAAATTTTTTAGGTATAGATAGATGTTTTAAGTTGATAATGACGAGATATGATAGATAGTGATTTTCATTCAGAATTTTAGACTCACCAAGATAGGAAAGATGTTTTCTTCAAAGTTGCCAAATACAAATAACCAAAACTCTATAAATGTAACATTAATATAATTCATTATTGTTTCATGGTTCTTGCTGCAGGTAGTTTATTGTATATGTGTCTAATAATATAAAAGAAAAGGAGAAATATTGTAAATAAATTACAATATCAAAATAAATAACAAATCAGTGTATTTTCTGGTTTGCAGTTGATGAGTTGTTACAGGTTATAGTGGTTAGTATTCACAGCTATTCAAGTAGGGTAAGGTAAGCTCCATGTATACGGATGGTTAAATCTAGTGAGCACCTTTTTGTGTCAAGTTCAACGTCAGGTGATTTACCACCTTCCATGAAGTTTCTTCAACAACCTACAGAAGTGTTACTGTCCTTAGTCCCAGGGAAGAGAATGAGCTCTGTAAGGACTGAGACAGTGTCTGTTGTGTTTATTACACTTACCTGCCAGGCTGGCATGGCACCTGGTGTATCCAGTATGAAGGAAATATTTATTGAACCAATGGACAAAGGAATGAGCAAATGAAGACATGGGTTCTCAAAAGGAACGTGTTACTGTGTGAGACCTCAAAGTGGGAAAAGATTCTGGCTCAGGTACTACCTGATGGCCCTACTTCTGGGAGCTGCTGGCTCCACCCACCCTCCAGGCACTCTGAATCAATACACAGAGTGGGGCTGGTATTCTGCATTTTTTTTTATACTGAAAACATATTAGATGGTTGTATTGATTAAATCTGAGATAAAATATTTTATAGACTTATTCTGTGGGGATATCTTGATTAGTTTTATTTGAAATTTGTTGTTTAACAGTTGCTTCTACTGTTCTTACTATATCTCACATACAAATGCTAGTATGGTTTTCTTTCTCTGAATATAAGAATAATACATGGGAAAGATAATGCAATTTTGCAGACTTAGGGTTTGACTTCTCGTTACTGGGTATCAAATAAGCAATCAAGAAAATCACCCATTAGAGACAGCACCTCCTATATAGGCTATTTTTCCCTTTCAGAATTAATTGCTATTTTGCACTACTTTTCTTCACATTGTATTGTGTTCATTCTAAGTATCAAGCCCTTAGTAAGCCGTTAAGGAGGCATTACTACCAATCTATGTTCATTTTAGAAAACTTGCATAACACAAATGCATTGATAAAACAATAAAGCATTCCCAATTCTAAAAAATTGTTACCTTCATAATTGTGCACCCTTTTTTTCCCCCTCGTGTATATTTTAAAGAGTTGAGACTTGAGTTCTGAATGTGCAGTTTTGTGTGCTTGCTATCTTGTTTGTATCTCAGCAAGCAGTTACTAAGTTGATTAAGATATTAAAGCTGAAAACATTCAGCAGTACCATTTTGGTGCTGTTCATAGACCTTAAGTGGGTCCTTCTTTGTCTTTTAAATTAGTTTTGTGCTCAAGGAGTGCTGAAGTTGAAATGCTTCTCCTGGTACATCTGGAGGCAGCAGTCTTCCTGCTCGCTAATTGAAGAATAAACGTTCTGTCTCACTCTGTGCTTTTGCCAGGCCTGTGCTAATCAGGATGCTGAACCTTTGAGTTTTCAGATAATTAGTGATGGACATTTTGCTCTTGTCATTCAATAGCCTTTCCTTTTCCTTTCCAGAGCATCCTTATTAGCAACTAAAAGAGAACGTGCAATGCAGAATCTGGAAATGCATTTATATGGCTCGATACAATGTTGTATTTGTGACTAACTTGAGAACCTGGGGATATTATCTTTTTTAAATATGTATTTTTTGAAGCTCCAGACCTTGGAAATATCAATTTGGAAGACACCTGTACTTGGAGAGAAGTGAAAGGGATTTTATCTAACAGAGACACTCTTGGATTCAGTAGACCAAGAATGAAAAATGCCATGTGGTTATTTTCTTTCTGGCTGGTTGTACTTCTTAGCATCAACAAAGCAGGATTTTACTGATGTCACGCATTGTGTGGATAGATACAATTCTGCTTTGGGTCCTCATTTTGTCAAAGAAAGACCTTTTCCTATCAAAATTTCTCCTGCTACTCCCAAGAAAGATGACAATAGGGATAAAAGGCTGGTGCTAAATTCTCAGAGCAAAGATAGTTTGAATTGTAACTGTTCTAGGACCATAAATAAAAGGTAAATATTAGTAGGTTCTAGGAAACATTGACCATTTGTTTTTTTGTAAATGCTATGTGTGAAAAAGCATTATATTCTTCACAGAGTCTAACAATTCTCACTGTCACCCTAGAGATTGCTGTGCTAGCTGGCCTGGTTGTCTTTGTTGTATTTGAAGCTCATGAGTGAGCAGGGAATAAGAGCTATTGTCTAGTTTTGTCTGTAAAATCAGCTTATGTAGCAAATTACAGATTGGATTGTGTCCCCCCACAAATGCTCAACTCTACACTCCTGAACCCTATGAAATAGTGTGGATTACATTGCAGACATAATGAAATTAGGATGAGGACATAATTGATTTGAGGGGTATCTCCAAATCTAGTAATAATGTCCTAATAAGAGATCATATGAAGACACAGAGTGGAACAAGGACCATGTGAAGATGCAGGACCCATAAACCAAGGAATGCCAAGGATTAGAGAGAAATTTCTTTTTAAAAATATTTTATTAATTTATTCATATTACATCTCAATTCTTAGTCCATCCCTTATATCCTCCCATTCCTCCCTCCCTACCGCTTTCTCCCTACTCCCCTCCCCTATGTCTGTGACTCAGGGGCACTTCCACCCCCTGTATATGCTCATAGGGTATCAAGTCTCTTGTTGGTAGCCTGCTATCCTTCCTCTGAGTGCCACCATGCCTCCCCATCAAGGAGACATGGTCAAATATGGGGCACAAGAGTTCGTGTGAAAATCAGACCACTCTCCACTCAGCTGTGGAGAATGTCCCGTCTATTGGCTAGATCTGGGTAGGGGTTTGAAGTTTACTGCCTATATTTTCCTTGGCTGATGCCATAGTTTGAGCAGGACTCCTGGGCCTAGATCCACCCATCATAATATTCTTCTTGTAGGTTTCTAGGACTCTCTGGATCCTTCTATTTCCCTATTCTCCCATGCTTCTCTCACCTAAAGTCCCAATAGGATGTCCTCCCATCTGTCCCACTTTCCTGGTAAATGAAGACTTTCATGGGACATTCCCCTTGGGCTAGTGTCTAGATATAAGTGAATATATACCACTTGACTCTTTCTGCTTCTGGGTTAACTCACTCATTATTTCTAGTTCAATCCATTTGTCCACAAATCTTGGGAATTCCTTGTTTTTAATAGCTAAGTAGTATTCCATAGTATAAATGTACCATAGTTTCTTTATCCATTTTTCTACTGAGGGACACTTAGGTTGTTTCTATGTTCTGGCTATTATGAATAAGGCTGCTATGAACATAGTTGAGCAAATGTTCTTGTTGTGTGCTGAAGCATCTTCTGGGTATATTCCAAGGAGTGGAATATCTGGATCTTGAGGAAGCCCTATTTCTATTTTTCTGAGAAAGCACCAGATAGATTTCCAAAGTGGTTGTACTAGTTTGCATTCCCACCAGTAATGAAGGAGTGTTCCTCTTTCTCCACATCCTCTCCAGCATGTGGTATCACTTGAGTTTTTTATCTTAGCCATTCTGATGGGTGTACGATGAAATCTCAAAGTCGTTTTGATTTGCATTTCTCTGATGACTAATGATGCTGAGCATTTCTTTAAGTGTTTTTCAGCCATTTGATATTCCTCTGTTGAGAATTCTCTGTTTAGTCCAAGCCCCATTTCTCAATTGGGTTATTTTGTTTGGTGGTGTTTAATTTCTTGTGTTCTTTATTTAGTTTAGATATTAGACCTTTGTCAGAGACAGGGTTGGTGAAGATCTTTTCCCAGTCTGTAGGCTGTCGCTTTGTTCTCTTGACAGTGTCTCCTGCCTTACAGAAGCTTCTCAGCCTCATGAAGTCGCATTTGTTAATTGTTGACATTAAAGTCTGGGCTGTTGGTTGTCTCCTGTGCCAATGTGGTCCAGGGTCTTCCCCACTTTTTCCTCCAGCCGATTTAGTGTCTCTGGTTTTATGTTAAGGTCTTTAATCCACTTGGACTTGAGTTTTGTGCAGGGTGACAAATATGGGTCTAATTGCATTTTTTTAAACATAGCCATCCAGTTAGACTAACACCACTTGTTGAAGATGCAGAGAAATCTCCATATCCGATCTCAAGCTGTACTATAGAGCAACAGTAATTAAAACAGCATGGTACTGGTATAGCAATAGGCTGGTGGAACAATGGAATCGAATCAAAGACTCAGAGATGAATCCACACACATTTGGTCACTTGATTTTTGATAAAGAAGACAAATCTATTCAATAGAGCGAAATTTCAAAAGATCAGAAGAGGCAATGACATTCCATTCCCTAGAACTTTCAGAGTAAACAATCTAAAAGCATCTGGATTCCAATTATCTAGCCTCCAGAATGGTGGAAAAAAAAATAAAGTCCTGTTCATTTGTACCAGGAAGGTTGTGGCTATTTTTCATAAATAATGAAACAGCATAATGCTTAATACACAAGGACGTACTCCACCCTTACTAAGTCTAGAGTTCATTTAACACTTAGACTGAGCTCTAAATTGCCTTGCAATCAGCATTGCCTTCCCCCAAGGAAAATTCAGAAATCAGTGTTCTTACACTCAGAGAAGCTCATGACCATCAACATCTTGTCTTCGGTTGGGTTTCCAAAGAAACGGGCACTGGGATAAAGACTTGTGTGTGTGTTTCCTTGGTGATGTTTCAAGGAGGCACTAATAAAGGAGAAGGGATCTGAGATATAAAAGCAAGCACAGGCCCAGATATTGGCCAATTCACCAGTGTAGGCAACTGTACTAGTTCTAGCTGTGGTGTCGTGTAATGTCCCTCAGAAAGCTCTTCAGAGATGGCAGTGGACTTAGTCTATGTGTCACAGATGCTCCTTTCCCCACCTAAGGAGTCTGCTCTGTTTATGCCCATGAGTTTATAGTTTATATTTATTTTTTGCCTCCGTCAAGCTATGATTTAATCTTCACACTTGAATTCTAGAACTGTGAGTTTCCTACAGATAGAATCAGAGTTACAATGTCTACCTTCTTAGCTCTTAATTTTGTAATATTGGCTCCTTGTATCCTCTCACTATCTGGGCCTTATTCTGGAAGATAGCTGCCTCTAGAATTTTCTCTCCTTTTTGTTCACGTTCCTCACATGAAAACCCACAGTTCATAACATTCCCATATTGTGTACCATGCAGGATATCTGAAGAAGATCAAGAAAACAGATCCTTTGCAACCAAATTTCCCCATATTTGAGTTTGCTTAAAGCAAAGCAGTGTACCTGCTTTGAGGATTTGACTTTACAAACAACTTTGCTGGAAATCATGTTTGTTTGTGTATTCATAGCAAGATCTCATGGAGCCCAAAGCTGGTTGAAAACTTGCTATATAATTCAAACTAGCCTTCAATTTCTGATTTTCCTATCTCTTCTTCCCATGTGCATAGGTCTAGAGGCACTCAGGGATCATGCTTGGCCTTAAACTATTTTTTAAGCAAGCAAATTTTCTAATCTTTTCTAGTCTTATTCTTAGTTGCTGAGTCAAAATGTCTATTTTGGGGACTTTTTTTTAAGGCTTGAATTTGATCTAGCAAAGAACATATGGGAACAAGTTAGCATAAATTATTTAATCATCTTTGTGGGTACAGGATATGTGTGTGTGTGACGCACATGCACACACACACACACACACACACACACACAGACACACATGTGCGCTCGCACGCACATACATACATATATGCCCACCCTAAAAGAACATGCTGTCTTCTACTCATTGACTCATTGGGGTACTGCCATTTGGTCAAAAATAGAAAAAAAATAAATAAATTTAGCCAGATGAAAGAAAAAAAGTTTTATATTCTCTCAAACAATGGCAAATAGCATGGGAAGAGCTATCAAATGCACCTGGGTTTCATTCCAGCAGCAGCAGCAGCAGCAGCAACAGCAGCATCAAAGCTTCCAAGGTGTGGTGAGTTGTTACTCACCATCTGCTTTACAAAATGCTAATTCTTCTTGAACAAAAATTACGGTCCAGCAAATGAACTTTTAGAAAAGCAACAAGGCATCGCTCACACAAAGCCATAGAGAAATCCTGAGCTGGAAATTATTAGCACAAGTGATTTTTACAGAAACAGAATGGAATCTTACTAAAGATCACAGAAAATGGTGAATTGGATCACAGGAAGCAAGGTGGCGAGCAGTCAGCTGTAGGAAGAAGGAAGAGCATATCTCCTGAGCACAGTTCAGGGCCTGTTCCCCTTACTGTTGCAGCTTTTTACAGCAATGCTGTCCCCTCATCCCCACTGCCATTTCTATAAAAACCTCTCACGTAGTATTTTAGGATTGCTGAGCCTGGTGCCCAGAGTTTTAAAAGAGATTTGTCTGGGTCTGTTCTTTTCCCCTGTGGTTGCAGCAGGAGTTCAGCATAGAAGACATACACTTGTCCTTTTCAAAACCTTCCTGAACTCTGATATTACTGTTCTATTAATAATATATAATGCATATAAGAAAAGATGAACTGCAACATTTCATAGAGCCTGGAATATATTAATTCTCCCCTGGAAATCAGATTAGGTTTCTGGAAACCTTTTGATTTGGGAAAGTTTTCACTGAGGAACTGGATATCCAGGCAAACAATGGCCCTCAGGTAAGACTCCCACACCCTGACAAATAGGCCTCTCCCCATGAGCATGCCTGCTTCTGTGTCTACTCGACACAGTGTGTGACTCGAAATCAGGCTGCTCACCAAATGACCTTAAAGTTATGTTTTCACACATTTGAAATAAAAGGCCGTGGGTTCAGTGTATTCCTTCTAATTTCTTCACTCTTGTGACTATTCTCAGATGACTTCCGCTGGTTCCATCAGATGGTAACAAGCAGGTGCGTGGAATTCCTGGGATGATGGCACTTCCAATTCTATATCCTTAGGTGCCTTTTGCCCCTCACTTGAGACTGAGTTGTGAGATTGTCTCTTGAGGCTTACAGTACATGTTCACGTTTGAATGGTACATCTCATTCTGCCTGTGTTTAGTATGGGTCAGGAATGGTGACAAACACTTTTAATCTCAGCTCCCTGGAGGCACAGACGGGTGGATCTTTGTGAGCTCTAAGACAGCTTTTCTCTACGTACTGAATTCTAGGGCTGCCTTAGTGTTCTATTGCTGTGAAGAGACATCATGACCAAGGTGACTTTTACAGAGGAAAACATTTAATTGGGCCTGGCTTACAGTTTCAGAGGTTCAGTCCATTGTCATCACAGCAGCATCTGGCAGACATGGTGCTGGAGAAAGAGCTGAGCATTCTCTCTTGATCCTCAGGCAGCAGAAGAGGACTTTGTCTCAAAACAAAAAACAAACGAACAACATCCCTAAATATAACAAAACAAAGCTACCACTCCCGAAGAAAACAAATAAGAAAACATTTGAATGGTAGTACCTTGATGTCTGGAATTAAAAAAAATATATATGTGCTTGTTTGTTGGTCATACTATAAAATATGCAGTTTGATTGTAGAACATTTTGTAAAATTCAGAAAAAAAGGTGAAGAAAATAAGTCGTTTATAAATCTAGTATCCTGAAGTAGCCATTAGTAAGGTTTTGGTATATTTCAGTGTTTTTCAACCATCCTAATGCTATGGCTCTTTAATATAGTTTCTTATGGTTTGGTGACTGCACAGTGATAAAATTATTTTCATTGCTACTATAGTTTTGCTACTGCTATGAATCATAATGTAAGTTACCTGTGTTTTCTGATGCTCTTGAGTGACCCCTGTGAAAATACTGTTCAACCCAAAGGGGTTGTGACCCATTAGTATATTTATTTTTTCCAAATGTAAACTTTAAAAATCTCCAGACAAAATTGTTTTAAATCACAGTGAAATCAATACAAAGTAATTATTTTAAACTGGATAGACTTACATTCTTTTCTAAGAGCCTTTCCTCTCTTAATTCCACACCATGTTGCTTTGGGTATGTCCAGGCTGACTCAGTTAGAGATATCATACAAACATGCATTCTACAGTCTGCTCTGAGAAACCTCTCCAAATTGTACATACAGGTGCTCTAAACTGTAGACATCGGTGGTCAGGGGTAGCATGAGAGTTTCATCTTAAAATCTCGATAGTTTGCATAGAAAAAGAGACCCTTTTCCCCATCGGATAGGACAAAGTGAAGACTCCAAATGCCTTGGTGTAGCTCATGTACCTTCTGCTTAAAAACTCTTCTATGTATAGTATGGGATGCTTTAGCTATTGCTGTGGGAGACACTGGGTAACAACTGCGTTGCTTTTTAGCCTACAGCCTGGAGAGGGGTGAAGGTTCTTCTCCGCAACAAATACTTGAGGATATAAGAAAGTTATGCAACGAGAATGGAGGATTGCATTCCACAGCTGTACCAGACACAAACTATCTAAACATGCACTTTACTATATACATTCACTCTTTTAATTTTATGTATGTGAGTGTTTCCTGCATGTATCAGTCTGCATGTCTGGTTCCTGAGTAGGTGAGAAGAGGGTGTCAGATCCTTTTAGACTGGATCTACAGATGGGTATGAGGGGTCCTGTTAGTGGTGGGGAATTTGCATTCAATGAACACTGAGCAATTTGATTCGAAGTCCTTTTGCATAAAATTGTATTATATCATTTTAACTTCATCCAAACCTAAATGCATTGATTTATACAGCTTATGGACTGGTTTCCTTACATCTTTAGTCCTAAGATACAAAATCAGGTGGATCATTACACTTAGTTCATAGTGCTATTAATACAAATAAGCACACATTAATACTTGGTACACACTAGGTGTTTAATAAATATCGGCAAACAGTCATTTTATTGTCACTTCATTGGATTTATTAAACTTGTATAATCTGCAAGGTAATAATTATAAATTAGTGCTTGCTGTACTAACAATGACACTATATTTAACTTTTATTTATATTAATATATTTTGAAAAGTACTAGGTGTCTGTGGTTCCTCTGCTTGATAGGTGTTCACTGTTTGTTTTCCTTTATGGGATTTTTTTCTTCCCCCACCCCAAGTTATACTTGATATATATTTTTCTTAGTGGGAGGAAGGCATAGTTTTAAGTTCCTTCTGGCAAGCCTTGCAGGGAATGGATGCTGTACTGTGTGACATCATAGAGTTTCCTGTGTAGACAGCTGAACTTGAGCATGGGAGCTGAGGAGCTCCCATACAGATACTCTTTATTCACTGTCATTTGGCCTTCTAAAGCAGTGCGTAGTAAGAGGGAGACTCTGCCGCTTTCCTCACAGCTGCCAGGAGATGAACAAGCCTGCAAGTCAGTGATCCAGACTTCAGTACACCCCATGACCTACTCATTAATAAAAGCAATGGTCACCCAGAGTGACATTGGCACACAGCTGTGGGAGATGTATGACAACAGTTGAAAGTCCTCTGTGAAGACTTTGTGCTTGTAGAAGAAATTCTGCACGGCCTCTTTTTCTAGAGACAACGCTTTCAAGTCCTGGGTAGTGTCTGACATGGCCACTGTGCCTCTTTGACTATAAGTAAACACTTCCTATTGGCTAAACAGTTGTTTCCTTCCTACCCCACAGCTTGGAGATAGTAAAGGCTCACCTCAGTGGTCAGTACTTGAGGGCTGAATTTTTGACATATGATATACCCGAGATCATTGATTTCTCCATCAAAGCAAATGGGTAAACAGTGGGGGTTTATATAACACCCAGAAGGAGAAAGGTTCTGCATGATTAAAAAGAGTAATTGAATTGGAAACCAGACCTAGGTCTGTTGGAAAGCCGTGAAATAAGGATCAGAATGAAGACCGTAGAGCCGAGACATGAGAGTTGTAGGCCTGGCTCTGTTGGTCATTGGTTGTGTGACCTTGGGCCAGTTACTTTGTCTTCTTGTCATTCCTAAGATACGAAGTGAAAATAATTGTACCTTGGCTTATACAGTTGTTATTAGCCTAGGTGAGTTTATGGTACAAGCCTTGTATAGATTGTTTTTAAAAACACCAGCTACTGGGCTGGAGAGGTGGCTCAGTGATTAAGATTACTGGCTGCTCTTTTAGAGGATCTGAGTTTAATGACCAGCACCCACAGTGACACATGACTGTGCATGATTTAAGTCACAGGGGATCCAATGTCCTCTTCTTGCCTCTGACAGCATCAGACACGGACATATATGCAGGCAAAACACCCTTACATATTATGTAGATAAAATTTAAAAAACAGTAGAGATGGTATTATTGATATTGCTACCCATCCATTTTTTTTTTAAAGGTGGCAGAGCTACAGTTTACTATTGGGGCCCTGGGCCTAGAAAATGGAAGAGACTGCAGACAGCCTCCCTGACTGTTCTTGGTTCCCTTCCTTCTATGATGTTTGGATCTCACTGGGTTCAGTGTGGGCCATTATCTGAGAAGAGACAGAATGCACTAAATTTCTGCCTGGGCAATAGGCACACTAAACAGTGTATCTGTCCACAGGAAGTCATAAAAATTCATAGAAAAATCATCTTAAGATTCAATGAAGGAAAAATCACAGCAGTAATATACATTTGCTAACTTTTGTGAGGTTTTTATTTCCCCAAGATAAATATATAATGCTGCGTGTGCTCATCCATCATGATTTTCATTTTATAATATACTTAATAAATTATGTATTTTTGCATAGTGAAGATCATAAAATATAACATGGTGACATTAATGTTTTTTCTTAATCGGTGTTAGGATAAATATTAAAATGAGAATTCTTTTTTCCTATTAGTAAGAGGAGATTTTCTTAAGGATTTTTTTTTAATTGGTTCTGCTTGGGATCCAAATTTCTTTAAATGTCACCATCAAGTTCTAATTGGCAGTGACCCTCTAACATTATAAAAGCTTTCCCTTAGAACTTACAAAGGACACGACTATATTAAACAATGAATTATGGGTACTTGGGAGAGGACTTAGCAGTTAAGAGCACCTGCTGCTCTTGCAGAGGTCCTTGGTTCAATCCCCAGAATGCACATGGTGACTCACAAATATCTGTAGCTCCAGTTCCCAGTTGTTGATCACTCTTTTCTGGCCTCCTCAGGCAGCAGGCATGTAAGTGACACACAGACATACACACAAGCAAAAAACCACATGTACACAAAACAGTAAACACAAAACCCACAAAAATAGACAATAAATTATGACATCTTGGCCCCTTTCACACCATTCTGAAAACCTAGCTCTGGAAGATGCTCAGGTGTGTTTCACTGAAGTGAAGAGCCAGGAACAGGAGCCAACTGAAGGGCTGGCCTGTCTTCAGTAAAGTGAAATATAGGTTCACAGCATTTTTTGCTCAAACAAATTAATTGTGGAGAAAATTTCAATTCAGTGCTCATTGGAAAATAAAAAGGCATGTTGTGTTATCACTGTTTTGGGGTTTTGCTTTGTTTTGTTTTAAGTGTCTCTTCTTATAACTATGGTGGTATATTTTGTTTCTTGCATTATAAAAATGCTGTAAGAAAAGCACAGATAATTTATATATCTCAAAGATATGAAATATAATCTTTATAATCAGAAAAATAATGAGAAAAACCATATCCAACTGTTGCTTATATATATGCTTATAA
This sequence comes from Acomys russatus, assembly GCF_903995435.1. NCBI lineage: Eukaryota > Metazoa > Chordata > Mammalia > Rodentia > Muridae > Acomys > Acomys russatus. The sequence continues at coordinate 69,014,721 of NC_067137.1, forward strand.
AATTCCTTAAAGTCTCAACTCTGTTTTTGGCTAAAGCTCTACCTTGTCATTTTTAGCTGCATACACACACACACACACACACACACACACACACACACACACACGCACAGTGTGTTCTGCTGTAGTCAGCACACATTTATAGTGTTCAATTTTTTACAATGTAGCAAATGTATATGCTCATAAAGTCATCAACAAAATAATCACAGTGTGGATATATACATCACAGCCTTCCCAAATTTGCTCATGCCCTTTAAGACCATTCTTTCTAATTAATAATTTTCAGGATCTACTTATATTTTTGGCTTCTTTGGCCAATTTTGGCTATAATAAACTTCTAGATTTTCTTTATTGACATGTCCTTTATTAGTTTTCTTCTCTTCAAATGCTGGGAATTAAACCCAAGGCTGTGTGTGTGTGCTGGCTATACCAGATCCGACTTTGAAAGTTTTTGAGGAGCACTAATCAGGTATAGTATGTAGACTGTTCTTCAGCTAAGATTTTCCTGATAATTGGGTTGAGGGTATAGCTGTGAGGTAGATTACTGTTGTAAAGTGACACATAAGTCACACTGTTTCAAGGGCACAGACTATTGACATATCTTTCCGTTGTTGCTACTGACCTTGAGCATCTCACCCCTCTGTTTTCCTAAGGTACTGCTTAAAAGGAATGCACCATGTACAATCATATTTGAGGAGTGGAGAATTATAGTCCCCTCCTTTGAGAGCGGAACATCCCATAAATTCTCTAGAATTCTTCTGCAGAGGGTATTTGTGGATTTGCCACAACTTATTTATTCAATGTCTTTACATCATTGCTTCTGTAAAGCCATGAACATGAAATATTACTGCATTTGCTTAGATTTTCATTACTTTCATACTGTTTTACAGTTTTTGCACATAGGTACTATAGTTATTTGGTTAGAATTGTAACTACATACTTCATTTTTGGTGTTGCTATTGTAAATTGTATTGACTTTCAAATTCCACTTATTCATTGAGTTTGTTATACTGCCACATTAGTTCTATAAGATATTTTGTCAAGTCTTTGAAATATTCTATACAGAAAACCATGCCATCTATGAATAGAGACAGTTATTTTTATAATTTGTATATTTTTAAATTTCTTGTTTTAGTGTTCTAGTTAACATTGTGGCACACCATCAAATTAGAATGATAAATAAAGCTCAGATTATATTCAGGCATGGGGAAAGATGACAAATGATTAACTTTGAAATATGTTAAGGTACAGTTTTTTAAGTAAGCGCTCTTTAATAAATTACGGAATTAATAGTTTTAAATCTTTGTCTTGGGGTTTCTCCTCTTTGTCTTCTCCATTTTCCTGGGCTTCCTCCTCCTCATTATATTTGGACATAAGATGCTCAGAATACCATTTGTTGAAAGGATCCCACCTTTTCTATTTTCTCTATACTATGAATCTGCCAGAAATTTGTAGTTTAATGTATTTTTAGCATGCACAGGAGCTGAGATTTTGTTTAATGCTTTTTCAATGTCATCTGGCACCATCACACAATTTTCCTTTTGCAGTTTATTGGTGTGGTGTGTTGAAATGATTGATTGTTAGAGTTTTAAACTAGCCTTGCCTGCTTGGAGGAAAGCCAGTTGGTTATAGCACATAGTTCTTTTCATGAATTGCCAGATTTGATAATACTTTGTTAAAGGTTTTCACATCTATATTTGTGAGAGATATTGGCATGGAGTTGGAATTTTTGAAATATCTTTATCTGCCTTTGCTATTAGGGTCATGCAGGATTCCCCGAGTGAGTTATTATATTTCTGCTTTCATTTTCCCTAGGCCAAAAGTGTCATGGCTGAGCCTTGTGCTGATGCTCTGTCTCTTCTGACTTGTTTTCCATTTTAGATTAATGTTATAATTTCTCTGAAAGCTGTTCATTCTGCTGGTTAGCAGGACCTGGAGTAAAATGTTTCTGATGTGTATGTGTTGATAGGGTCTGAAATTGGGCTGTTTGCTCTAGATGTGTGTACCATAACCTTTTGCCTCCTCTGAGGCCTTTACTATTATCTTCCCTTTGGTACTTCCCAAAGCTCTACTTCCCAGAAGGTCCTCGTGTCTCATAGATTTTCTTATCTATAATTATTTTTCTTTTATTGAAAATAGATTTTTGATACACTGTATCCAGATTACAGTTTCTCTTCCCATTATTCCCTCTATTTCCTACCTATCTCCCTTTCCATCTGGATCCACCCTTTTCTGTCTCGCATTAGAAAACAAACTTGTATCTAAAGGATAGTAATGAGATAAAATAGAATAAAATAAGAAAACACAAAAGTAAATACATCGGAATAGGACAAAGCAAACAGAAGTAAAATACCACAAGAACAGACACAAGAGAGAGATAAAGATGCAGAGATCCACTCATTCCCACACTCAGAAATCTCATTAAAAAAAAAAAACAAACCAACCAACCAACCAATAAAACAAACAAACAAACAAACAAACAAACAAAAACCCAGAAGACATATACATGCAAAGGACCAATATGGTAAAAGAGAAGAATGAAGTACAATTTTAAAAAGTAAGAAAAGGAAAGAAGGAAGGAAGGAAGGAAGGAAGGAAGGAAGGAAGGAAGGAAGGAAGGAAAGAAAGAAGAAAAATCCCTGACATACATTATAAGACAAGGACTTTCCAAAGATGCCATTGAGTTGGATTTTTGTTGGTTAATCGAAGCTGGCTTCTGGGTTATGGATGGGAGCTGTGTTCACGTCTCCTTTCATCCCTGGAACCCCATATAGTTCAGACCCATGCAGGCCTGATGCATGCTTCCTTACTCTGGTCTATGAAAGTCCATATATGCATCAACCTTGTTGATTTAGAAGGCCTGCTTTGCTTGGTGACCTCCAACCACTCTGGCCTTACATCCTTTCTGCCTCCTCTTCTGAAGGGTTCCCTGAGCCATGAAAGGAAGAATTTGGTAGAGACATCAGTCTTTAGGACTAAGAGTTCCATGGTCTATCATTCAATGCATATTGCCTGGATATGGGTCTCTGTATTTGTTTCCATCTGCTGATGACAGCTGAGCAAGGAATTGATTCATGAGTATAGCAGAATGTCATTTGGTGTCACATTCCTTTAGTATAACAGTAGTATTTGTTTTTACCCTAGGTGCCTGGGCTATTTAGTCTTTGCTTCTTGGTCACCCAAGCAGCATCAGGGATGAGTTCCCTCTCATGGAGTGGGCATAAGTCAAATCAGATATTGATTGTTTACTCCCACAAGCCTTGTGCCTCCATTTCACTAGCATAGCTTACAGGCAGGACACAATTGATGATCAAAGTGTCTGTAGCTGAGTTGATATTTGTGTTTCTACTTTGGTAGCATGCAGCACCTTTTAGTACCATTAGCTCATAGAGGTGAAGGCACTAGGTAGGCATCAACTCTACTTCTCTGTGTTCAATGAGTTGTGTAGGTATTGTCTCCAGCAATCAGACCTTGATGTCAGCTTGTGGAGAGCAATCTATAGTATTAGCAACAGTCTTGGTTATTTGGGAGTTCCCATGGGATCCCTTTGGCCAAAAACTCAATAAAATATGATCCATTCTCAGTACTGGAAGTTTCATTTGGTGCCAAGAGACGTCCAGTTGGGGGAATCTATCTCTATTACTTGCAATTTCATTTAGATTGCCTTTGTATTTCTATATATTTTAGAAAGCTTCTACTGTATTAGGGTTCCATACTGCCTCTCAAATGGCCCTTAATTTTAGTTGTTGCTCCCTTTGTTCCCAACCTTGTCCCCTGGCCTCTCCACCTCCCTAATTCTTATTCCTGTACCAGCTCCCACCAGCTCCTTTCATAAGGAGATCTATCTGCCTCCCTTAGTCTTTTACAATATACCCAACATTTGTGGTTCTATGGATTGTAGCTTGCTATCCATGACTTAACAGCTAATATCAACATAAAAGTGAATGCAATCTACTTTTAGTTTTAGTTTTTCCTGAGTCTGGATTGGCTCGTTCAGGATGATGTTTCTCTAGTTCCATTCATTTACCTATGAATTTCAGTTTTTAATGGCTAGGTAGTATTCCATTCTGTAAATGCACCACAGTTTTTTCAATCCACTCATCTGTTGGGGGACATATAGGTTTCCAATTTGGGGCTGTTATGAATAGGGCATCCTTACAAGTCTTTTACTTGCTTGGTTAGAGTTATTCCAAGATTTCACACACACACACACAAACACACACACACACACACACACACACACACACAAACACAATTTGAGGCTATTGTAAAAGGTATTGTTGTCCTAGTTTCTTTCTTAGTCAATGCATATGCACGATGACTCATTTGTGTATAGGAAGGCTATTAATTTTTCCTAGTTAATTTTGTATTTTAACATCTATTCACCAAACACAAGGAAACCAAGTTCATCAAAGATATTACTACAGTTTAAATCACATATTGACACTTACAAACTGAAAGTCTAGCCAGACAAAATTTTGTTATGCAAGTATTTTACTTGCTTGGTTAGAATTACCCCCCAAGATATTCTATATATTTTACACATTTTGAGGATACTATGAAAGGTATTTTTCCCTGATTTCTTTCTCAGTAAATGTGTGTGTGTGTGTGTGTGTGTGTGTGTATGAAGAATATTAATTTTTGTGAGTCAATTTTATATCCAGCCACTTTTCTGAAAGTGTTTATTAGCTATAGGAGTTTCCAGGTCGAATTTTTAGGGTCAATTTTACATTTTGTCATATCATATGCAAATAAAGATACTTTGATTTCTTCCCTTCCCAGTTGTATTTCCTTGATCTCACTGAGTTGTCTTATTGCTCTAGATAAGACTTCAAGTACTATATTGATTAAGAATGGAGAGAGTGGACAACCTTGTCTTGTTCCTGATTTTAGTAGAATTGCTTTGAGTTTCTCTCTGGTTATGCTGATGTTGGCCATGGGCTTCCTGTAAATTGCCATTATTGTGTTGAGGTATGACTGTTGTACCTGTAAACTCTCCAGGACTTTTATCATGAAAGGCCTCTTTTATCCAGAGGCCTTTTTTGCATCTAATGAGAAGATCATGTGGTTTTTTATTTTCATACTGTTTATATGATGAATTACATTTATTGATTTTTATATTCTGAACTATTCCTGAATCTCTGGAATAAAGCCTACATGATTGTGGCAGATGATCTTTTTTATGTGTTCTTATATTTGGTTTGAAAGTACATTTCACTGAAAATTTTCATCTGTAATTATCTTTCTTTGTTTCATCTTTATATGGTTTGGGTATTAGGGTAACTGTGGCCTCTTGAAATTAATTGAGCAATGTTGTTTTTGTTTCTATATTGTGAGATAATTTGAGAAGTATTGGCATTAGCTCTTCTTTGAAAGTAATAGAATTCTTCACTAAAACAATCTAACTCTAGGCTTTTTCTTTATTGGGAGACTTTTAATGACTATTTCTGTTTCATTAGGTGTTATGGATCTATTTAAAATTCTTATCTGATCTTGATTTAACTTTGGTAAGTGGTATGTATCAAGAAAATTATTCATGTATTTTAGATATTTTTAATTTTGTGGAGTACAGATTTTTATAGTACATCCTCATGACTCTCTGGATTTCCTAGGTGTCTGTTGTTATGTTCTTCTTTTAATTTCTTTTGTTGTTATTGTTTGTTCTCATAAATGCTGTTTTAATATAATTGATTTTATTTATTGAGAACTTTAAACACATTTTAAGGATAAATGCATTCAATTAAGTAAAAAGAATAAACAGAACATGTAGTAAAGCATTATTTTAAAATCATTACCTCTGCTTTGTACAAAATCAATGATGATTGTAAATAAGTTTCCTAAAGCAATGAGGTAGCTTAACTGGAAAGAGCTTGCCTCACATGTGTATAGGGCTGAGCTCAGATCCAAACACCGAAATTAAAATCCTGGTGCAAGAACACATAGTTCAGAAGTTTTTAAGCATAGTACAGAAGAAGTAGACAAGCTGATCACTGGCCACAAAGACAAGAGCTGATTACCTCTACATTCTGTGAGAGACTATATCTAAAAGCAATATTTTTCTTTACTTAATGGAGATCTCAAAATGGACTTCTATTAAATTTTTAAAATGTCATATGTGGCAAATCAAATGCTTGTCATAAAACTCTTAGCAGTCTTTTATATTTTGTGATTAATTATTATATATTATGAAGCATATCTAGAAACCAATATAAATAACAATTATCTCACTATGTACAAGTAAACACACATATGCACAAGAAATTAAGGTTTTCTGGTGGTATTTATCCATTCTATGCTTAGTAGAAATAATCCCTAGTAGTCAATGCAAGAAATAAACATTTGTTTTCCTTTTTTTGTTTTTGTTTCTCTTTTTTTAATTAAACATTTTTTATTTCTTACATATACATTTATATTATTACACACATATACAATAAACTACCTATATCAAGAAGAACCATGACACAGTCAGGAATTATATAAATGTTACATTTTTAGTGTTTTGGCTATTTGTATTTGACAGCTTTGAAGAAAACATCTTTCCTATCTTGGTGCATCTAAAATTCTGAATGTAAGTCAATCTCCATCACATCTTGTCATTATCAACTACTTTTCTCTTCTAATTTTGTTAATCTGTATCTTTTCTCTCTCCACCATTTACTTAATTTGGATAGGGTTTTGTCAATATTGATTTTCTAAAAGAAACAAATCTTTGCTTCATTGATTCTTTGTATTTTGTTGTTGTTTCTATTTTATTGGTTTCAGCCTGGAGTTTGATTATTCCTTGCTGTCTACGCCTTTTGGAGTATAAATTCATTTTTTTTTTTTGTTCTAGAGCTTTCAGGTATGCTGTTAAGTTACTAATGTGAGATCATTCCAACTTCTTTTGTGTAGGTGATTAATACCATGAACTTGCCTCTTAGAATTTCCTTCATTGTGTTCCATAGGTTTGTATATGTTGTGTTTTCAATTTTTATTTAATTTTTAAAAATTTTAAGCTTTCTTTCTTACTTTCTATCTTGACCCATTTTTCATTTAGCAATGAGTTGTTCCGCTTCCATGATTTTTAAGGTTTTTTTTGTTTTGGTTATTGTTATACACACACATATATATATATATATATATATATATATATATATATATATATATATATATTAGTGTGTGTGTTTGTATCTGTGTCTGTGTTTGGGTGAAATGTTTTGTAAATATCTGTTATTTCTATTGGTTTATGGTGTCAATTAATTCTAGCATTTCTTTATGAATGATCTATCTATCAGTGAGAATGTGGTATTGAAGTCTCCTACTATCAGTGTATACCACCATCCCTGGTTTCACTTTGTACAATAGATGTCTAGTAATAAGAATACCATGGCATTGGCCTAAAAACAGACACTTTTATCAATGGAATAGGATTGAAGACCCAGATATAAGTCCATATACCTGTGGACACTTGGCTTTTCATAAAGATGGCAGGAATACACAGTGGAAACAGACAGCATCTGTCTGGAAACAGACAGATAAATGGTGCTGGTCAAACTGTATGCCTGCTTATAGAAGAATGCAAATAGAGCTATACTTATTGCCCTGAACAAAACTCAACTCCACATGGATCAACAACCTAAATATAAGGCCAAACACGCTGAATCTGATAGAACAGAATGTGAAGAATTGTTTAGAACTCATTGGCATAGAAAAAGACTTTTTTTTTTTTTTTAACAGAACGCCATTAGCATAGGCATTAACATCAACAATTAATTGATGGGACCTCATGAAACCGAAATACTTCTATATGACAAATGAAACCATCATTCAAACAAAGCAGCAGGCTACAGAATGGAAAAATATTTTTTCCAACACATCTGATATAAGTATAATATCTAAAATATATAAAGGACTCATTAAAAAGGGATTCTGAATCTCACTTTGAAGGGGAAACAAAGTAGACATTGGAGGCAGATGAAGGAAGGAAACTGAATGAGAAAGGGGGTAGGGAAATGAGCAGGGGGGAGCAAGTGTGGGGAGGACTGAGAGAGAGAGAGAGAGAACTAATCTGTCAGGTGGGAGTGAATCTCTAGGATGAGCCAGAAACCTAGGACAAGGGAATCTTTCAGAAATCTATGAGGGTGATCCTAGCAAAAATTCTCAATGGCAATGTACGTGGAACCTGAAATGGCCATCTTCTGTAACCAGACAAAACTTCAGTGGAGAGACAGAGACATCAACCTATCCACTAAACCTTCGACCCAAAATTTGTCCTGCTTACAAGCGATGCTGGGATAAAGATGGAGCAGAAATTGAGTGAATGACCAACCAATGACTGGCCTAACTTGAGACTCATCCCATAATAGAGAGCCAAACTCTGACACTATTATGTTAGTCTGCTATGCTTGCAGACAGGAACCTACCATAACTGCCCTCTGAGCAGATTACCTAGCAGCTGATAAAAACAGTTGGAGATCCACAGGCAAACATTAGACAGAGCTTGGAGAATCTTGTAGAAGAGGGGCAGGAAGGATTGAAGAGGCCAGAGAGGTCCAGGACACCATAAGAAAACTTACAGAGTCAACTAACCTGGGCCAATGGGGGCTCACAGAGGTTGAACCACTAAGCTAGGAGCACACATTGGCTGGAGCTAGGCTCCTTACACATACATAACAGATGTGAAACTTGGTCTTCATGTGGGTCCCCGAACAACTGGAACAGGGGCTGTCTCTGACTTTGTTGCCTGCCCTTGGATCCCTTTCCCTCAACTGGACTGCCTTGTGTAACTTCAGTAGAAGATGTGGGTAGTCCTACTGCAACTTGATATATGTCAAGGTGAGTTGATGTTCATGGGAGGCCTTTCTTCTGAAAAGAAAGAGGAGAAAAGGGGAAAGGGGAGGTGTGAGGGAGGGACTTGGAGAATAGGAAGGAGGGGAAGCTGCAATCAGGGTGTAAAGTAAATAAATTAATTAATGGATAAAAAAGGGTTCTGTTATTTTTCTTTTCCTCAATGGGTTTCATGAGGTCACATTAATTAATTGTTGATGTTAATGCCTATACTAATGGTGTTCTGTTCAAAAAAGTCTTTTTCTATGCCAATGAGTAGTATCCTGTGACAAGACACTACTACAAAAGCAATGGAGAAAGGGCTTATTTGACTTCCAGTTTCAGAGTCATACTGTCCCCCATGGCAGAGAAGACACGGCTGTCGGAAGGGAAAGTATAGTGTCAGGAGTAGGAGGCAGGTTGGTCACACTCAGAAAACAGGAAATGAAAGCAGCCTATAAAAGACTCAAGACGTGTCTCCAGTTACCCACCTGTAACAATGAGTCCCCATTCCCGAAACCTTTGCAATATTCTTGTACAGTGCTACCAGCTGAAGGCCAAGTGTTGAAACAATTTGGCTAATGAGGCATTTTGTATTAAACTGCCACACTCATTTGTGACAATACAGATCAAACTGGAGACCATGATACTCACGTAGACACAGAAAAGTACACAAAGGCAAATACTGTATGATTACACTGACATGTGGAATCTAGAACAGTTGATCTTACAGAAATTAAGAGGGATTGAAAGAGAGTAGAGAGAGTTATGGAGGGTGGGGCGTGAGGAAAGCCTAATCAACAGGTATTAAGTTGTAGTTTAAAAAAAGTAACAGTGCTTAGGGTGGTAAGACATAGCAGTGTGACTATGAGCATTAACTGTGTTAGAAAGTCAGAAGAAATTATTTTGAATATTTTTAATAAATATTCTTGTGAAAAAATTCTTTAGTGATGACTACTAGTGAAGGTAATTTTATTACATAATATATGTATTAAAAAGTCACATGATATTCCATTGTTTTGCACATTTTTATTTTATATATTAGGATAAATTTGATATAGAAAAAATGATACAATTAGAAGAAAAACAGCAGAAGAGAAATGGAAGTGATGTGTAGATTATATGCAACCTTCATGCTGCACAAGTCTCTGGATATCGTCAGAGAAGCAGGGGCTCCTTTCCTGCATCCTAGATGGGACTCTATGGTCCAGCATCGGGAAGAGGAAGCGAGATAGTGTCAGATTGGCTTTGCTGTGGTGACAAGATGAGTGTTCGCTAAAGGCAGTTCTGAGAGCCCCATCAGTGAATCCTGCTGGAACATGGCTGGGAGCAGAGCGCTGGCACTGGGCAGAATGTAAAAAACTGCTGCTGATTGTAACAGGGCCAGAGAGAGTACAGCCACAGCAGGAAACATACCATAGACACCTGGACTCTTGGGTTCTGAGCAGGGGCCAGAGCAGTCATGGTTTAACAGGCTCTGACAAATTAGGGCAGTCCTGAGTCTGAATGACACTGGCTTATGGCCAGATGGACAAGTATCTCTGGCTTGATATTAGTTCCTGCCACCAAACTATGGTAGAGCAAGAGCAGTGCTCCATTTTCCACTATATTCCAGTAAGTCCTCTGTACATCTTTATTTTAGAGAAAATTGTTTCTAACTTTTCCATTAGAAAAATGAGTATTATGATGGATTGCCCTTTCCCATTGAAGTTAATTGGCCATGGGCAATAATAATAAGCACTATGTCTAGTAGAAAGAAAAGCAGAGATAGTCACAAATCGCTGTGGGCAAGCAAAGCCTATGGCTCATTGGAGAATGGGGCCTTCTGATTAGCTGCGCTGCTTGAGGCCATGTCATGGCCAGCACTACTCCCAAATGCAGTCAGCACATTTGTTCTTTCATTCATCACTCCACACTCTTATTCTGGAAGCACTTTTTGGGTGTATGTAGTATTTCACGTATGACATGTGGACAGGACTGAAGGTTTAAAGATAACTAGTCCATCCTTCAGTCAATGTGGACATTTTTGTTTAAAATGAATATGTTGATTATGCACCTTTATCACATATGCATTTTTAAAAGCAAAAATAAAGTTGAAAGAGGCATTTTATCATACTATATACACAACAGACATTTTTGGTGATTTTCAGATCTCGCAAATTATTTTGAGAGGAATCTCTATTTAGACAAAGCTTTGCTTTTCATGATGTTTGACAATAGCGTTGCCCAGATAAAATTAAAAGCCACAGAAGTTAAGAAATGAGATTGTGACAGACTCATAACTTTAGAAGCCAAATGGCACCACTGTGAATTCTCACATTTTTACTTTCAAAAGACCCTGGAGACTGCTTTTATTGCATATTTCATGGAGCCATCTGTCTTTTTTTTTAAAAAACCAGATCTAGTATACATTTAAAACTTTAAATAAAAAATTTCTCTGTGCCAAATGATCCACACTCTGCTTACTGTGGTGGCCAGTGAAAAAACTCAAAGAGTTCACAGCAGAAGGAAGGGTCTGGCACAGGGATGATGGCCAGGACATCTGTGGTCCAGCTGTACCAGGTAGGTATCTTGTGTTAGATGTGTTTTCTTATTGCAACCAAGAATGGCCAAGCTATAAATCATCCTGATTGACACATTATTTTTAGAGATCTTCTTTTGGATTTGCTAAGATATTATTTAAAGTCCTTTTATTTAAAATGAGACTCTACAAAGTGAAATCCTCCCTGTTAAATCCATATTTCTTGCCTGGAAGTGAACGGGGTGAAATGTAGTACATGGGAGAAAGCACTACAGAAACTATGCAGAACAAAGACCCTCCGCTTTAAAGAGGTCTAAATATAATTACTGGTCCAGAAATCTATAGTACAGCTCCAAGGATATTTTGATATAAATTATACAAGATTTAAGTATAAGAAAAACACTCAGTAAAGTCCATTGTTATTGACTTCACTTCTTTCAATCTGATTTATAAAAAGAATCAGTCATAACATAGATAAAATAGATGGAAATGCCTCTGAAGCTGCTTTCAGACTGTTGTGGAAGATGCTGTGACCTCCAGGAGAGCACAGGACATCCCAGCAGGAGCGTAAGAACAGAGGACCTTGTAGCTTTAAAAGCTACCAGCAATAATTTTCTAGGTCTTGGAAACTTAAACTTTTTAAGAAGGTGGCGATATTCAGGATTAAAAGTGAATGTGTGTTTCTTAGGAGGTGATCCAAAGAATCAGGTTTGAGACAGGCAATAATGTTGACATTTCTGGTGAGAAAAATGGAAGCTGTCAGCAGAGAAGCTGGCACCTGGACCTAAGATCAGCTTGGTGATTCTGAAAGGCGCGCACTTGAGAATCAGTGGAAGCATTGGTGTTAAGGATATTGATTTAGAGAACTTTACAGGACTCAGAGGCCTTCACTGAGAAGGAGGACGGTGGGACCCTAGAGCCTACACCACTGAGGGTGATGCCATCTGCTTGTAGCCAGTGGTTCTCCATGCCATGTTGTGATAGTCTGTACTCCCCAGACGCACACGCTAGCATATCTTGATCCACTCTATATAATGATATCTTAGAAAGCACACTAAATTTTGTCCAGCTTTAATAATGGCATTCTTTTCTAATCACTCTACACAAAAATAAATACGCCAAAATTTGGCGTACTTATTTTTTAAAATTATTTTATATGTGTTTTGTTTTCACTTGTATATTTTTGCACCTTAGATACGTCTGGTGCCCTTGGAGATCAGAAGAGAGCTTTAGATGCCCTGTAACTGGAATTACAGACGGTTATGGGTGCTGGGACCCAAACCCGGGTCATCTGCAAGGGCAACAAATGTTTTTAAGCACTGGGCTGTCTCTCCGGGCCCACACTTGATTTTTAAAAATCAAAAGATCTTGGTTTTTGTTGTTAGACTGTGACACCTGGTAACGTCAGAAGCCACACCCACAGAAGCTTACCAACTTGACTACCCAAATGGAAGCCGGATAGGGATGACACCAGTAGAAATGCCAAGCTGCTTGTCGAAGAGCTCGCAAGAACTCAACCCTTCACAAAGAGCTGCAGGCAACTGAGCAATGCTGGGAGCAGGAGAGGCGGGCCTCCCCAGGGAGCACACCAATTAGGTGGCCAGTTCCACATGGCCAGTTCTTAAAACATAGATAAGAATATTATATGGATTCAATAGGTTATATTTGGGAATATCTATGTACATACAAATACATATATTCACATAATAACCACTGAAAAAAAGAGACCGTGAATTTGAAGGAGAGTGGAGCAGGGTATATGGAAAGGTTTTAGGGGAGGAAAGGGAAGGGAGAAATGTTGTAATTAAAATGCAGTATCAAAAAGAAACAAACAAAAAGTAAGCAGAACAATATGTGAATTACCTTAAAATGTTTTTGAGTAGAATCTTCGCTATGTCTATTTTACAGCTAGCACAGTAAATAAATTTTTACCACAATTTAGTATTACATGGATAACTTCTTCTTCATAAATATGATCAATTCCCCAAACAGCTCATTAGTTTCCAAACATTCTTGGTTATTGGGTTATTTATGAACTGCAACCAAAAGCCTACTTTTGAGCCAAATCCTCAAATACACTAGTTTGTATTACAAGCCATCTTCACAATTAACATATTTTCAATAAAATAAAGAGCATGCTTTTGATCAATAATGGGCTGACAGAGACCAAAGTGGAGCTTGTACATGGAAGTTGCAAAAATATATTGACAGAAAAAGTACTAGATCGATGCTGCCTTGTTCTCCTACTACCCTGGATCCCAAAGACAGCAAAGCACCTGTTTGCCCACTGAGGTAAGAGCTGTGTTCATTGCTCATGCCACCCTACCCAACCAAACCAGGTCCTCACCAGAAAAGGGCACTGCTGAGCTACCAGCTGCACACCAGCAAGAAGACTGCCCCACCCTGGCCTCATCTAGTCTCTTCCTGCTCCCTCCCGTCCCTCCCTCCCTATCCAAGCTTCAGAAACAATAGTCTTTAGGACTTAGAACACAGATTAAAGTAATGCCTTGGTAAGTTAAGATTCTATACTAAATTAAATCAAATCAAACACAGAGTTCTTTGATTTTAAAATGAAGAATGAGGCACTGTTTTTTATTCTCTTAACAGGAACACATTTGTTCAGTAACATTCAACAGATTGTTTATATGTGTTCATTGTTAAAAACCACATTATTTACCCACATATCCATATAGTTAAGTTAATCAGATACTAGGAAATCATGAGTTTATACTTCTCTTTGATGTTTCACTTTAAAAATAAATGGACAAATAAAACAGTAAATTATTCTATGAAAGTTTGTGTCTCAGTACTATGACATTTTATGCCTAGCCAAATTGTTTATCACCTGCCATCATATAGTTTTCTTTCAGGTTGTGATATTTAATAAAATATCTCATTTAAGGAAATTTTTGGTATCTAGAAACATTTTTAAAAAGTTAAAAAATCAGGTATAAAATCAGTACGCCAAACACCTTCAATCCTTTGATAGAGTTTTGTTTGTTCAGTGATTTATTGAGTATCTTCATACAGATATGGTACTTTATTTTTGCCACAATATAGGGTTAATTTTGGACATTCAGTCTGCATTTTGATTAAAAAAACATGCAATATATCATAAGCATTTAATTTCAAATTAGGGAGCAGAATTAAATTATGTTTTCAAACTATATTTCTATTTGTTTTGGTCTGGGTCATATGAGGAGCAGAAGCCTAGATCAGATTAAACCTGCAAGATTTTATTAGAAGTGCCTGTGTAAGAGAAAATAGGAAGGGAGCCAGACCTGGCTTGCATAGCAGTCAGATTGCCATTTAACTACAGCCAAGATTGAGGTGGGCTTAGAGTCTCATCTCCTGGGTCTTCAGCTGAGAGCAAGTCTCGAGAGGTGTGGTTTCCGGTGTAGATGTATTTTAGAATGTAACAACTAAAAAGACCTTTGGTCTGGGTATTTTTATTATAGTTGAATGTTCTCTGCAGTAAGGCTGAATGAGAGCTGGACATACCAGAGATTGTTTTCAGCAACCAGCAACTATTGTGCAGCCAGTATTATTGTCTTAATTTTTGAGCAATAAAATTATTGGATTATGGGCAAAGCATATTTCTGCACACATTATGTAATGTCAAATATTTCCAAGTAGTTATGCCAATAAAACAAACACCTATGATTTATTTACTTGAATCTTTCTAGTTGTAGGAAGAGTATAAATCATCCTGTGGCCATCTTTGAGTGTTTCAAGATTTACATTCAGTTTGTATTTGACAACAGTCTATAGAATAATTAGGTAACCCTGTCTTAAACCTTCCTATCCTCAGTTTAATTTATATTCAGGAGTATTATATAGTGTGTGAAGGTAAAATTATTATTAAGTTATTATTAAAAATTCTTCAAATATATTTTTTCATGTTCGTAGCTAGTATAAAATTAGAAATAATAGAGAGCATTTCCATCATAAAGAAACCAACTTCAAGAGTAAGTCTTTTTGTAAAATGAATAAATAAGACTCTATTTGTTAAGGAATGAAACAGTTTGTATGCTAGGTAAAACTTATACAAATATACATTTTGACTTTATTTAGTTGGGAATCCAGACTTTTTAAAATATAAAAAATATACAACTCCTGACTTGGATCCCTGTTGTCTACAGTAAAGATCGTAATGTGGCTATATGCTTTGGACAATCTGTTTGAACTTTTTTTTTCTTAAAGCTCAAGTACAATTTTATTAGAGTTTAAAAGAAAACTCTCCAGGGCAGGCGAATTGTAAATTTCAGCAGCTTCCTTGAGAAGAATGGAAGTGCTAACGAAAACAAAACAGGTCATGCCACTTCAGCTGGCATGGAGGTCAGACGCGCTGAGCAGAAGCACCCATGTGGTGCAAAGGAGCTTCCGAGAAAACATAAGGAAACTTAAAATCTCAGAAAAGGCATACTTAGGGTCCAGCCCATGTCTGGAAGGAGGGTACAAAGAAAAGAAAATGGGATTTTGTACCATTGTGCTCTGCTTTTTTACCAATAGCAATGGCAAGTCTCCACTCAGGCCAGAGATTCTATTCTTGTGAGCAGAAGGATTTTTTTTTTTTTTAACTTAATGGGCCTTTCTCCCTACACTGTGACTCCCGACTCTGAAGAAGTAATCATAAGATAATTTAGGACCTGGTCAATCATCAGAGCCCCTCAAACTCTTCTGGTGACCTCTAGCAAGGATGAGGCTGTCCTGAGCCCTAAGAGTACGTTTGACTTTTAGACAAGAAAACGCCTGATTAATTTTGGGGTGGGGTGAAATGAGGTGAGGGTGAGGCAGGGGGACATCTTTTTACCCTAAACTGCTGAGACAATTTCTATCTTCTGTTATTCCTTTCTCTGAAGAGGTAATCCTTACTGGCATTATAGAATTGGGGTGATGACTAATCTGGCATTTTCAAATGGAGTTGGGGTATCAGGTATGATTTTAGGGTACCTCTCCAGTGATTCTATCTAAAAGATCCCCAAAGGGGTCTTAGTGGTTTTAATTGTGTAACTGTCAATGTAGGGAGATAAGAAAGTCTGAGATTGGTGCCTGGAAAGGCATATGAGGAAGAAGTAAAGGCAAGACACAGTAGCATCTCCAGTCTTAAGGAACCGGGAGATGCCAACAACACAGGTTAATGTTTGAAAGTTCAAATCAAAGTCCAGTAGTAAATTGTGGGCTCACAAGAGTGCCATCCACTGAGCTCTTCTTAGGTTTTCTTTTGGCTTTCAAGCCTGAACTTGGGAGTAACTAATTCAAGATCTCCTTTCAGGCACTTTGATATATTGGGGTGGCTAGAATCGCAGTGTGAAGGACCTCTCAGGCTCTTTATTGAGAAGGAGAGAGAATAAATTTAACCGTAATTTGATTTTTAGGCTGTAGCAATAGTGGTCCTGTCTCTCTTGCCTGCAGGACAGAGCTGCAGTGCTGAAGTGAGATTAGGCCATGATGTCCTGTGTCTGGGTCATATTTTCATTATCAAGAAAAAAACTTATCACTGAGAAATAATTATCTAAACAACATATATAGACTTAAGCTGATATCTAGGAGTGTGATGCCTTGTACTGTTAAGAAACACCAGTCATTTTAGTGTGTGGTTACACTTTCCTTTTCAGGATTTGAGACAAAAATTAATCCTGCCCCCAAGGCTAGCTGAGGATGTGTTCTGCAGAAGTGACTTGGGTCCAGAAAGGACTGTGGTTTCTCTAGTTTTCCTTTAACAGTTGGTTCATGTACATGAGGATAAGCCAAAAGCTTTGCTTGTCAACACAGAGGCAGCCTTTCTGCTGTTCTGACTCTCTTTTTTGTAGACTGGGTAAGGATTAGAGTCCACCCAACGTGCTCTCCAGAGCCTGCCTGCACAAAAGAACAGAAAGCTCCCCACTGTTCACAGGACATTTTAAACAGGTGCCTCACAGTTTCCTGGGGCCTAGTTGGTTGTGGAAGACAAGAGACAACATACTGCCCCATCTAATTTCCTCAGCCACATTAGTGTAGTCTTCCAACTATGGTGACTGAGCACCAGACGGTCAATTGCCACAGTCTACTACTTTTAACTATAGTGTAATATTTAGATAAAGCCTAAATGAAAACCAAACACTTTTAAGTAAACTTTTATTAGTTACATGTTTTTGTTCTTTAAGCTGGTCCTTGTATTTATGAAGAGCAGATCAATAACTCAATTGACTTAAGTAAAAATTTGATTGACTTTGACCATAGACATTTTAAGGCCGTGTATATCATTTCTAAGTCTCATGTTTTTACATACTTCAATAACTAACTAAGACATTCATAGCTTGTATAAGCTTTTCAGCTTTCTTTCTCATCCAGAAATATCTAGGTATCTTCATCGTCACACACAAATCTTTTTTTTTTTTTACTAAAAGCTTTTCAGTTTTACATCATCATATTTTATTTTTTTTTTACCATTTAAAAATTATTATTAATACCATGAGACATAGCTACATTAACAAACAAATTGATCATCTGTTGTGAGAATTTCCTCTTGGGTAGGAGGAGAGACAAAGCAATCTGTATCCTTTGCTCTTTCTTTTTCTGGTACAGATAAAGGGACAGATACTTTTCTAATGAGACAGAACTGTTATGATATCCAAGTTACAGGATATGCATATCACCATGTACATGTCACGATATAGAGTGGCCTTCTTGCATATGCCTGATTTGAAAGACAGCCACATGAAGGCTTAGCTGCGTGGGCCTTTTAGTATCTGATTTTATGTTAGCAGCCACAGTATTGCAGGGGGAGAGGAGCTATCTTCACTGAAATAGAATTTTCTCTAAAATTGATTTTAAGCCAAGGAAACTCGGAGCTGATTTAATTATGCTGCCGTGTTTTGTGAGTTGACCACCTAGAGCTCTGCCTTCCACACATCAGGACGCTCCCTGTTGGATATGAAAGTGGCTTTCCAGCTTGAGTTGTTAGTTGACACCCGCAGTTAAAAGAGGGTCAATTTCTATGTCTCCCACCTTTATGCAGCATAATATTTTATCGTAACATAATGCTCTGCCCTGTATTGATGATAAAATATTGACCCAGGTTGAAAATATACTTTTATATCCATCTATCTCTCTCCTACAGACAGGCAGTTTTACTACCCAATCTGAAGATGTTAACAGTGAATACAGGACAAATGTACAGCAATTTCATAAAGAATAATTGTTAAGTTTATCTAGCACTGAGCTTTATATCTTTGAGAAAAATTTGTATCACTCAGTGTCCTACCTCCAGAGCTCTAGTCTATAACATAGTAAAGAAGGGTAAGTCTGGGGAACTGGTGGGTGTGCACCACGTGCTTAGAATCCTGTGAAGGGACCGGAGCATTGTTCTGTTAAATATGAACCATGTACAACACCATTTAGGCTGATATAGGCCAACCCTGTGAATATTTAACTTTCACTATATTTGCTTTACTGATAGTGGATCGCTTTCATATATGAAATACAACCTATTGCTTATGACTAATTAGACCTCAGTTGGTTTTTTTGTTTATTTGTTTGTTTGTTTTTGTTTTTTAGCATTTACTAGTTTTCAACAACAACACGTATAGTTTACATGGTAAGGAAATGTACATTCTAAATATGAGAATACTCAGATTTAAATTACAGGCTTGGAAAGAATCATGATATGCCACCTAGCTTAGTCATTCAACTACCGCAGATCCTTTTCATGCTGGGTCCTGGTGGATATTCAGTGAAACGTATGAAGCCTTTTATCCTCTTATGTCCTTGGGCTTCACTTCTGGGGGAAGATGAGACGACACAATTAAAACACGAAGGCAGAGCTGGTTGGCAGACACTCAATCCCTTTAAACCTCACAGCAGAAGGAGAGAAATGTGCCCAGTGTGCGCAGACCAGGCAGAGGATAAACAGTTGGAAAGGCGATGGAACAAGTGTAGGAGTAGAGGGAGAGGCTGCATAACCTGTCAACAGCAGGAAGCCATACAACACCTGCTGGTGCGAAGAAGGAATCAACCTGAGGGGTTGTCCTCAGCCTGCTTGCCAGCTGACTCTGGCCAGTCCATACTGGCATGAGGTTAGGCGTCCTGATTGCCTTTTCAGAAATGTGAGGCAGGTGGATGTCAGCTTCTTTGAACTAGTGCCTTGTAAAAGGCCTGTGTGATAAGAACAGAGACTTATCTTCTATGACTCTCCTCAAAGCACCCAGTGTTTGAATCAAACACACTGCTTTCTGTTCCCACTTGCTTGAGTTTATGAGCTAATTTTGAGTACAGGTGGAGATGGATAAACTAGAAAGGAGATCTGCAGCTAATATATGATATGCTATCTTGAAACACTTAAAAGTTAAGGCTTTATTCATGAGGTTGTTAAGAAAACACAGGTAGGATTGCTCTTTTAATCAAAGAAATGACATAATTAGAGCTGGATAAACAGAGATATGGTAAGATATGCTGTTTAATCATGAGCATTTGGGGTCAACCTGTCTCTGCTTGGATTCCTTCCCTAATCTTGTTAGCGCTGACATTCTTAACTTCTATGAGCTTCAGTTGTCTCGTCTATAGAGTGGGGATAAAACTATTACCTAGCTTGTAAATCTGTTGGGAGCATTACATGAGATCATGCCTCATTATGGGCTTGGCTGAGTGCATGACACTGAGATACTGTTTAGAACATATGTACTGATATTTTTATTATGACAGAAGCCAAAAGACAGGAAAAGAGTCCATTTATGCAACATTTTAAGAGAAATATTGATATAATAAGTTAGGCCTATGCTCAAAAGAATTATGAAGTGCGAGCAAAGTTAATACCCTGGTGGGGATGAAACCAACAGGATTTGTTGTAAATATAGGGGGTGAAGATGGAAACATGATTTTTACACACATCCATGGGAACTGCTTGTTCTATTGGCAAGCAGATCTTACTGGCATCTCATTCATAAATGTGTGATGCCTTTCAGCTGAACCATGTTTCATCCCTGTGGGCTTCCTTCCATGTGGGGCACACGGTCAACATCCCTCAGCCATTGTCTGACAAGAGGCTGTGCATCTACTTGTAGATTTCTAGGACCCTCTGGATCCTTTTATTTTGCTGTTCTCCCATGCGTCTCTCATTTAGAGTCCCAATAGGATGCCTTCCCCTCTGTCCCAGTTTCCTGATAAGTGAAGGCTTTCGTGGGACATGCCCCTTGGGCTAGTATGCAGATATAAGTGAGTATATACCATTTGATTCTTTCTGCTTCTGGGTTAACTCACTCATTATGATCATTTCTAGCTCAATCCATTTATCCACAAATTTCGGGAATTCCTTGTTTTTAATAGCTGAGTAGTATTCCATAGTGTATACGTACCACAGTTTCTTTATCCACTCTTCTACTGAGGGACACTTAGGCTGTTTCCATGTTCTGGCTATTATGAATAAGGCTGCTATGAACATGGTTGAGCAAATTTTCTTGTTGTGTGCTGGAGCATCTTCTGGGTATATTCCAAGGAGTGGAATAGCTGGGTCTTGAGGAAGCCCTATTCCCAGTTTTCTGAGATAGCACCAGATAGATTTCCAAAGTGGCTGTACTAGTTTGCAGATTTGGGCCCAGGGGTCCCGCTCAAACTAAGGCACCAGCCAAGGACAATACAGGAGGTAAACTTTAAACCCCTTCCCAGAGCTAGCCAATGGTCAGAATATTCTCCACAGTTGAGTGGAGAGTGTGATACGACTTTCTCACGTACTCTGGTGCCTCACATTTGACCATGTCCCCTGGAGGGGGAGACCTGGTGGCACTCAGAGGAAGGACAGCAGGTAGCCAAGAAGAGACTTGATACCCTATGGGAATATATAGGGGGACGTAATCCCCCTCAAGAACAGTCATAGGGGAGGGGGAAAATGGGGGGGGGGGAATGGGAGGATACAAGGGATGGGATAAACATTGAGATGTAACAAGAATAAATTAATAAAAAAAAAAAGAAAAAAAAAGAAAAAAAAAAAAAAGAAAAAAAGAAAAAAGAGGCTGTGCATCAACACCTCTGCTCCTTTGCACCATTGATTGGATCACTGAGATTTCTACTCTACTTCCACAATCCCCAGGAGTTCAGCTGGCCTCGGTCATATTGTTAAGTGGTTGGGCAAGTAGGCCTTTTGGGCAACCTTTCGTTCCTGGTCTCACTGCTCCAATATTCTTCTACTGTCTTCTGGACCAGCATCTAAAACTGACCATTTCCATTGGAATTCTCATCTTATGTCTTCCTATGAATAGAGAAGAAAAAATGTACAGAAGGAAAAGCTAGAAAATAATTTGTTTTAGATATTTTAAAGGACAGATGTCTTTGAAATATTCATGCTAAGATGACCTAAAATGAGCTGGAACAGAAATAAAATGCCATTAAATAGGAATGTAATAAATAATTGTGCTCTAGTGGTCTAGATTGGCCAGTAAATTATCCAAACGAGATACCTAAATTCTCAGAAAAAGACGTTCCCTCAAAGATAGCTCATAATGCATGATGTTTGAAAACACTAATGAAATGCATTTAAAAGGCACATTTAGAAAACTGTGACCAGAAAAAGAGGCTGATGCCAGTGGAAGCTGGAAGACAGGACGTTTGTTTTGAAAGAAAGCCTGATTTTCTTACTAACATGTAAGTCCTTTTAGGAAGAATGAGTTTCATTTTCATAAAATATATGTTTAATGCATTAATATCTCTTCTTACCTTCTGCTGTGAGGACATGGAAAAAGAGGCTTTTAAATGAAGGAATGAAGAGTACTATAACAATTACTCCACCACATAAAATCTTTTGAGTTCTCTGATTGATTAATTCCATCTTTATGTTTGCTATAAAGCAGATTTATAATGTGAAGATATAGGCCATGCCACATTCCTCTTTTGAAAAGCGCATACAGCTAACACTGGTTAATTTGTGCACAGGGCAAACAGAAAATTCTAGAATAAGATGGAGGTATATAGACAGAAACCCCCACACACATAGCATACCTTTCACCTGTTTCTCTTTGCTAACATTGACTCACTAAAATTCTCTTTTCCTGCCTTATCAGTGTCTCTTGAGTTAGAAGTTGTCATATCAGCTATATCATCATGAATAATTATTTTTAGTGCACCTTCACTTTTTCTTCTCTGTAGTTTGAGACAGCACAGAGAAGTCAAATTTTTTGTGCATCTACATTGTGACATGGTCTCAACCTATGGACAATCAGTATTTTATTAACTGTAGTAGAATTTTTTTTCTTTTCTTCTTTTTTCCTTTTTTCCCCCCCAAAACACCTAAACTTCTTAGAAAATTTATACTGTATTTGGAATTATAATGAGCTATAACTTTAAGGACCCAACGATATTCATGTTCAGTTTATGCAGAGTTAGGCCAAACATTTGCTTTCAGTTTGGCCTCTTTCCTTTTAGAACACTATGCTTAGTCCTGAAAAAGCTGTTCAGACAAACTTGCTTCACACTCTTCTAGAATTACGAAAACATGGCTTGCTGTTAGAAATAAGAGTGGTGTCTTTCTTTCTCTTAGTTTCTTATTTCCTTCCTCCCTTCCTTCTTTCCTTCCTTTTTCATTGTTGTTGTTTTGAGACAGGGTTTTTCTGTGAAGCTCTGGCTACCCTGGAACTCACTTTGTAGACTAGACTGGCCCTAAAGACCACCTGCCTCTGCCTCCCAAGTGCTGGGATTAAAGGAGTGTGCTACCACACCCAGTTGGATTTTCTCATTTCCAGTAACACTAGCCCATTTTTAAAAGTCTAGAAGATTTTTTGTTTTGATATATTTATTTATTAAAGAATGATTCTAAAACAGGACCACTTACCTTACTCCAGTGTTCAGCACCATTGGAGTATACTCAATGCCCAGCTGCATCCAGGAGTCTCTTTTTTTCCATTGTCTTCTGTTGTACTAAGTCAATTATCAAATTGTCTTTTCTCATTTATACAAAGCCATTAAACCCGCTTCGTGCTCTGGGCAGAGATAATAAGGCAACCTCTGACAGTTTTCTCCTTAGCTACATGCTTCATTGGATGCTTCTTGATTGAAAATATTTTCTCATAATCTCATTTGTTTTATGCTCATGATTTTGTCCATGTAACACAGGGATGATAATAACAGATGTGATTGAACCTGGTGGCTTTAGTGGGCAGTATCTCTACCTGCTGCTTAGTTGAAGCACAAGGAAACCTTGCCCTTTACTGTCAGGCCAGGATGTTGGATCCAGGTTGCCCCTCATAGGTCACTGAATGTTTAATTTTCCAGGAGATATTTCTCAGTGTTTGGGTTAGTGTTCCTCTGGAATCTACTATATTACAGGCCAAACACCTGTTTTCGCTGGCCTTTTCTGATGTTTGCGGGGGTGCAAAGTGACTGTGACATTTCTATTTAGGATTTTATATTTCAATTTCCTGACCTTTTAGTCTTTGGATCACTAATTAGTGAGTTCTTACAATGTGCTGGCATGCCAGGAAGCTCTTGCAGCTTTTGAAAAAGAACAACAGAATATCTCGGCTCAACCAATAAGTCTGCTTACTGGATCCAGAAAAATATTGAGCTATAGTTGAACAAAGAGATGCCTAAGATGGAAGGTTTACTTTTGTTTTTATTTCTGTTTTTATGTATGTAAACTGTTGACTCTTTATTTATTTTTAACCTAGTAGCCATTTTACAACCATGGAGTGATAAACACAGACAGGTAGGAGCCTGATCTCATGAGGAAGATTCTGTCTGTTGCGTTCCTCCTTTACTCCTTTTCATACTGCATTTTTCATTAGAAGAGTTTTTAAGAGTATCTCAAATCATTATTTTCCTTAAGATGTTAAATCTGCTAGAAACAAATCTCTCAAAGAAGAAATAACTGAGCGTGTATCGGCCTGCACATATACAGATGTGCCATTGCAAAAGCCTCAGGTTTGGGAAGGACCTCAAAGAATTTTTCCTTCAAACACCTATTTTGAAGACATTAAAATGATGTATATAAGTGAAATGGCTTCTCTTGATGGCTTTGCTTATTAGAACTGACAACGGGACATGGCCTTAGTGCAGAGCTCTTAGTACCATGCTGATGGGTCCTTTCATGACAGTAAGTTTTGAAAGAAAGAAAAGGTTAGTCCAAATGGACAAAAGATGGAGACAATGCTGAGGTTAGTACTGTAATAAGTATTCTGGGAATTGGGGTGGCAGCAAGCATGTTCTTGATTCCACTCGTACATTGTAGGTACCCGATATTGTTTCAAGTACTTTCATCTCAAGTTATGTGGTTGTTTTTTCAATACCAAAGTATTTATTTTTCCTTACCTTTTAATTTTTCCACTAACTTGGATATCCAAAGTACTTATGCAACAAAAAAGATACAAAGATGCTCCACTTCTGCACCTGTGCACATAACTGAGTCCATGGTCCCTGAGCGATCTGGGCAATATGAAGAAGTGATGGGTGAGGAAGAATTAGACTTAACAACAGTAGTCAGTGGATAAAGAAGACTATGAGATTATCCTTAAAACCCAAGCAGGATGTGCTAATAAGAGCTAGCAGGGCAAGGGTAATCAATGAAAGTGAATGGTTGGAAATGTGCAAAGTTTTGCAGTTAAATAGGGGGAGCTGGAATTACTGAGATGGAGTGGACCTTGCTGTGGGTCAGGGTAATGTTTGAAGATGAGCCATTGTGTGTAGGACTGACTCTACAGAAGGTTCCTGAGTGTAGACATGGCTATGAGAGGATAACACTCCAGATGGACTGGAACAATTGGAAACAAAAAAAGAGGATTCTAGAATACCCAAGACAGGAAGCAAATATCCCAGTAGCCCCAAGAAGAGTGGGAATAAATCCGTGAATGAAAAATGTAAGGCTTATACTGAGACTGATTTGGTGAAGGTCACAGGAAACACAGCTTTAAGATCTCAAGCTGTGTGGAGGCCATGTTACTGATGAGTCTTATAAACATGAGATTAAATGCAGCAGCACTTGGTGAGATGCTGAGTATCAAGCATGAAAGGCAGAGGAAAGTAATTTGTAGTCACAGACTCCAAACTACCCTCAGCTTTTTGTCATTATTTCTGGCTGAGTTGGAAATGTGCTTGGAGTGAAGAAGATTATACTTCATTTCTCTGTCCCTAGAACTTATGTAAATATCAGGTGCTTAGGAAGACAACCTGAAGAATGTTATTATTGTGAGAATGCAATATTAGCAGTTACATTAGCTGGTGAGGAAATAAGGTTTAGGAATTCCATATTTAAAGAGATGGCAGGAATCTCACATAGAAGTACCTTAAATTTTGATGGAAAGAGTCTATCTCGAAACATAGTAGACCCAATGAGAAACAAATTATGATTGACCAGATGAAAGTGAGAACTGAAGTTGGGTGAAGTCTGTGAGAATGAGGAATTAAGGAGGAAAGGGTAGAAGATTTGGACATAAGCTGTCAGCACATAACAACAGTGTTGTTTAAAATAAAAATCAATGTATGTAAGTGCATGGCTTACTATCGAGTTTTGCCCAGAAACTTTGAGCAGTTCCCTAATTTATATGATGTGTTTTCTTTCTCTTGTCAAAAAATAGCAATAGTATTTCCATGAGGTGAAGAGAGGAAAGAAAAATGGCAAGAGGCAGAAGTCCCTTGCTGTCCCCCAGTAGACACACTGACCTTGACACTACCACACTCAGGGGAGGAATCTCACTGGAAGAACATGTAGAGCCCAAGAAAATAAGACAAAGTTACAAAATCACCCAAACCCCTCTGAGATGAAGCAATGTGGATTTGAGTACGAGACAGAATTTTTATTACAGTATTTTTATTAATAATATATGAGAACAAGTCCAATAGAGAATACAGGAGAGTAGATTATGAGAAAATGTGATTGGAATGCCTGAAAGATCAAATTATCTTTTCATTACTGCATTTTAAAAAGATGGACATTTCAGAAGCTAAAATATGTTCTGTTTTTCTGGGGACTCATATTGTTAAAAGCCCATTATAGCTTCTTTCTTGATATTAATGTGCTTGATAGAGCTGGTGACTCATGACTGAGTACTTTGCAGAACAAATCAAAAAGCATTTAATGAAGATGAGGGCTGAATTGTGCAAGAGGGTAGAAGAGCGATGGCCCTGGGCTGTAACATCTTTCAAAGCCATGAGCACTTGATTGACCTGGAGCCCAGCCCCAGTCTCTGTGGCTCCAGGGTGAATTGGCCAGAAGTAAGGGTTGATGGGGTGGGGAGGAGTGTGGCTGGATTATGTAGCTCTTGTTAGTAAGGCCTAGTTCAGGAGTTTGGACTTCCCTAAGGAAATAATAAAAACTATTCTCTGTTTATCTGGATGTAGTGTGGTGATTGAATTAGCGCAGATGTGGATGGAAAGCCGACAGCCAACGTAGGGAAGAAAGCCAAGAGTTAGGCCATGGAGAAGAAGAAAACTGCAGATTTGGATTTATTCAGGAAAAAAGACTGGGTGTGAATTACTGGGGAGGTTAGGCAGGGAGATTAGGAATTCAAAGGCGTCCTGAGCTGTGTAGGTAGTTCCAGGACAGCTTCAACTACATGGGTTCATATCTCAAAACAAAACAAAACAAAAACCAGTGTTTTGTTTTCTCTGCTAGTCCAGTGGTGTTGCTGTTCACCAAGGAGCACAGTGGAGGACACTCCAGATCTGCTGTGTGTTCTGAAACATAAAAAAATTAAAGGGCTGTTTAAGCATTTAACATTAAATTTACTGTCTTAACCATTCCCGAGTGTACCCATGAAGCAGCGTTTAGATAAACTCATACCAGGAGTCTTCAGCTTGCAAATCTGAGCTGCTCTCAGCTAATTAAACAACAAAACTCCCCACACTTCCTGTCAATTATCACTCTGCTTTCTGTCTCCTTACATTTTAGGTTTTTTTGTCACTTCACTTAGGTGGGGTCAGGCGTTTGGCTGGCATATGTCAGCGCTGTAAGTGTAGGTCTACGAACACATGCTAAACATAATGCTTTTACTTCTCAGAAATAGAACTGCTATATCACGGGCTGTGTTTGCTGCTTTCAGAGAAATCAGCATGCTATTTTCTATACTAATTTGCATACTAATAATTACATGTTGTTTTCTGACTCTCATTTTTGTTTTGTTTTGTTTTTTTTTCCTTTTGGATAGTAGCTATCTGACGTGGATTATAAGATGGTATATCTCATTGTGATTATGAGATATGTTTTGATAGAGTTTCAGGTCCTGGAAGTGAAATAAACAAGAAATAAGGAGCTTTTTATTTTCAATTAATATACAAGGTATTAGGTTTCATTGTCGCATTTTAAAACGTTGTAGCCAGGGGAAGACGAGTCATTCCTTTTTGAGAGTGTTGCTGCTGGTAGATTCCCAGGCTCCAGTGGGTGGTCCCATACCCATGCTTATATTGGAGGCGCTAACTAGGCGTATTGGGTTAGTAAAAAAAGAAAACAACATGAAAGTGTGTGTAGGATAAGGAGGAAATTGAATGAGGGAGATGGGGACAGATAAAATCACATTTCATTGTATACATGTATAAAATTCTCAAAAGTAATGCGAAAAGGCTTAGAAGAATAAATGTAAGTTCCTTTTATTACATTAATTTATTTAGGAAAAAAAAAGGTACCATCATCAACTGAAACTGAAAATCTTTACAAATAAGGGATGAGTTACCCATAAAACACAAAATCCAAACAACAAACCATAAAAATCTTGCTGCTTAGCAACCTTGAGAGGGGGGCAGGCAAAGAGAAATCAGTAAGCTTTGTGCACCCAGACAAGTCGCTCAGCTTTTCTGAGAACAGCAGGGAATCCTGGAAGCAACTTTGCAGGTGCCACTGCTGTAGGGAGCTCCAGGAAGGCTGGGAAACAGCAGTAAAATAGGGCAGGAATTCTAAGAGCACAGGAAAGAGAAAGACCAGCTGGAAAATGAAGAAATAATGATTCTAGACCCGATAATGGGCAGTCGTGGTGCACACCTTTAATTCCAGCATTCTGGAGGCAGAGGCAGCAGATCTGTGTGAATTGGAGGACAGTCTGGTCTACAGAGTGAGTTCCAGGACAGCCAGGGTGACACAGAGAAATTCTGTCACAAAATTCTTACACATATTTGTATCAAACCAAAGGATACTTAGCCACACATATCCACACAGTTGAATGGTGAAAAGCAGCCGCTGCTACCCACTGTGGACTTAAAGAACAGCAATAACTGTAACAAATGAAGCTGGAATGCAGAGATGCTATGAATCGATCCTGATACCACTGCAGTTCACATCTGTATCCCTATTTGAATGAATTTAAGGATAGACGCTGAGACTGAGCTGGCCTTGGAGCTCTAACTCCTAGCACTGTGCTAACAAAAACATAGCTCTATTCATTAATTAAATGAATCCGTGAGACAAAAATGTTTTTTGTTTGTTTGTTTGTTTTTACAAAACACAAAAACAAAACAAAACAAAAAAACCAAAACACAGAAACTGAAAAGGCAGAGAGACTGTTGCATCTGCTAAACTTCTAGGTAGGAATGCAGATGTGACAACATTTTGATTTTAGTTCAAGGAGACTCATATTTAGACTTCTTGATTATAGGGCTGTAGCTTAAATTCATGTGTATGTTGGATATTGATGTTCAAAATCTATCCTACCTTCATTTAGTGAGCTGGGTATCAAAATATTGACCCAATGTACGTGGTCTACATGCTTACTGTGTATAATGAAAGTTGTTACCAAATCATTCACATCATCTACACAAAACTAGTGATACATGCTCCATTTTATTCTGTTTTATTTTATTAAAAATCAATTGAATGCATGGCCCACTAAATAAATTGACTTTATAACCCATAAGTAAACTGCTATGTGGAATTTGGATAAATGTTCTGTTTCCTGACTGGCAAGCTATTAGCAGAATGCTAAAATTTTCCTTTCCTATACTCGCTTGAGCTCACAGTACATATGTGATTACAGCTGGACAACCAAAATACACTTGTATTAAAAACCATCTTTCACTTTTTTTCTGTAGTTATTTGGGGGAAGTCAGACCTTCAACTCCAGTGGAATTCTTCCATATAATTGATAACTTTATAGCAACTTTATAGCAGGGTTTAGAGCATAGCTAAGACTGGACTTTGGGAGACAGATATCTTGAGAGACATCATAACTGCCTTACTTTAAGGCAAGCAGGTGCCAAGGCAGAGAAGCTCCGAAGGGGCATCTATCATAGTCATTTCTCAAAGCCCAACATTCAGCCCACTTGTCTGAGGAAACCTGGGTCTCCATTTCAAACCTCCTTTGCTATGAAAGTAGTATTTATCTTCTGAAAATGAACCCTAAAGCGATAGTGTTGTGATCCTGAAAAAAAAAATACAGATAAGAAAGCCAAAGAAGGCAAGGGGAAAAGTGGAAGCATGTGAGGCTTAAGACTCAGAAGGGAAAGCAATGCCCACTTTTCATGCTGCACCAGGAGACACTGCCCCTGAGAGGGCTGCTCTTTCCCTAACACTCTAGGTCACTTGGATTTGCTATTATTCAAGTTGACCATCTACATGTTGACTGTATGTTGGCTGGAATAAATACCTTCCATCTTTAGGATAAAGTTCAGAACATTTTTTTCAGCTCCTCGCACAATGCTTTTTACTTTTCTCTTTCCCCTTCCAAAGGGTAGAGGGTAAAAATAAGTGGCTAGAATGTGCTTGAGTTCAGCCTTTTTGTGACACATTGGATCTAATTCACAGCGACTTCCTCATGGAATCATGCAATTTAGTGAGAAAATTGGGATCTGCTTTTCAGCTTTAGTCTCCTATTTAGCTACAAATGATTTCTAGTAATCTCAAAGCTAATGTTTTCATGTATTTAATTGTTGTATGAGCCTTCTATACAGATTTGCTGTGTGGCATTGTATTTATCCTTTATATTCTTTAAAATCCTTGGCTTGAAACCTTATTCAAGGGGGACAAATTCTATGAATAGACAAAATAGCCTTAGTGGCCTAACATTAATGCCTTTAAGTCAATAGCTTTGAAGAATATTTGAGGAATTAATATGTTAGCAGTGTCTAGCATTCAGTAAATGAAACAATAGCTGCTGCTACGCTGACAGAAGTAACTGTCAGAAATTCTTCCCAACTCTCTCATATTCAGTAGCCAAATGGTAAGAGATGGGAACACCTACCATCCCAGAAAAATCCTCAAAGCTGTTTTTGCTCTTTAAAGAAATGTCAAAAAACAGCAAGATTCATCTGTTAACTGCTAATCTCCCAAGTAGTTAAAACAAGAAAATCTGAGAGCCTTAGGGTTTAGCCTGAGGCCACAGACTTGTGTCAGCTGCTTTGATTAATCCAGGTATTTTCCTTCAAACCAAATCATCAGCCTAGAGGCTATTAGAATATTATAGCAACTGAAATGTAGAAGCTGATGTCTAAGAGTTTCTCGAATAGAATACTATTTGGTAAATTCTAACACCCTTTCAGAACACCTGAGTGAAATGACATTCATTAACCCTTCCCTAACACACTAAGAACAATAGTAACAATAATAGCAGAAGCCAATGTTTACTTTGTGTGGCTGCTATACTGAGTGTTTTAAATATGTTGTTATGAAAATTGTGCAACTAATAAAATAAAATAAAATAAAATAAAATAAAATAGCACCACCATTCCAGAACAGAAAAAAAAAAAAAAAAAAAAAAAAGAAAGAAAGAAAATTGTGCAACTACCTTATGAGATAGGTACAATTTTTTATACCTGGTGAAACTAAATACAGAGATATAAGCATTTATTTGACTAGAAGTCTCACGTATGTATAATGGATTTGAGATTAAAGCCATCTTGTTTCAGAGTTCCTAATAATTTCAATATGCGTTGTGTTCTTATGTCTATGTTGCCCAATACACATAAATCAAGTGACCTTGCACTTTGGCATCTTGGCTGATTAAGGGCCCAAGAATAGAAAATGTGTAAAAAATCACTTATAATTACAATTGACAAATGCTAGACTAAAACAAGAAGTTCATGTGTTTGGGTGAATCCTAAATGTCATGAAACCCTATTGCTAAGGTTGCAGTCTGCTGTTACTGGAAAGCCCTGAGCTCAGGGAGGCTTCCTCTTCTCTGCCTCAGGGAGCCCAGATCCCCACATCCTCTACCTGAAGAATGTCACTTAGACCTTAGGGAAATTATAGGTCCAATTCCCTTTCTCCAGAAAAGAGATAAGAATACTTTCACCAATAACCTGGGATTCCTGGAATGCCTCTCTGTGCAAATGCAGCATCTTGGTACCTTAGCCCTTCAGTGACTGACCTTTGCTCACTCCGCATATCTCCACCCCCTCCTCAAAGTTCCATGTCCCCTTATTCACTCTAAATAAAATTGATTTGCCTCCCTGAAGCTGGTCCTGGAAGATTATTTCCATTTGTGCTCACGGGCCACTGAATTCCCAGTTCCTCACTCCTTTTCCCCTGCTCCTGAAATCTGGTGGACAAGGACCCCAGAAACCAGGGAGAGCCACACCTGAAAAAATGTCAAACACATTCAGGCTTTCTTGGTGTCCTTGAAGATAGCTTTTATGTAGTATATGGGTTATTGGGTTTTAAAATTAGTCTTTGATATAATAAAATAATAAGTAATATAAAATTTCCTAATGCATCAGTTGAAATTAAAGTGATAGAATAATGATTACTATTTGGAGAGGAGGTTTTACAATTTCTTTTACAACTCAGATAGTAAAATTATCCTAAGGACAACTTTTTTTTATTAATTAATTAAATCACTTGGTAGCCCGCCCCCTCCCTTTTCTCCTCCTAGTCTCACTCTCAGACCTCTCTATTCAGTCCCCTCTCCCTTCTCCTCAGAGAAGAAGAGGTCCTCCATTGATACCAACCCACCCTGACCTGTCAAATCACAGCAGGACTAAGCTTTCCCACTGAGGCCAATTAAGGCAGTCCATCTAGGGAAAAAGAGACTTAAAGGGTCAGAGACAGCCCCTACTCCAATTGTTAGGGAACCCACCTGATGACCAAGATGCACATCTACTTCAAATGTGGAGGGGCCCTAAGTCCAACCCATGAATGCATTTTGGTTGGTGGTTCAATCTATGTGAGCTCACATGGGACCAGGTTAGTTTACTCTGTAGGTTTTCTTATGGTGTCAACCCCTCAGGCTCCCTCAATTCTTCCTCCCACTCCTTCCACAAAACTCCCCCAGCTCGGCTCATTGCTAAGCTCTGGGTCTCTGCATCTGTTTCCATCAGCTGCTGGATGAAGCTTTTCAGAAGACAATTATGCTAGGTTCCTGTCTGCAAGCATAACAGAATATCATTAATAGTGTCAGGGGCTGGCTCTCTACCATGAGGTGAGTCTCATTGCCTTGCCATTCCATCAAGCTCTGCTCCATCTTAATCCCTGCACGTTTTGTAGGCAGGACAAGTTTTGGGTAGAAGGTTTTAGGTGTGAGTTGGTATCCTCCTCCCTTCACTGGGAGAACCCCTGGCTACAGGAGGTGGTGACTTCTGGCTCCATATCCCCTGCTGTGGAGTCTTAGCTAGAGTCATCCCCATAGACTCCAGGGAGCACTCACTATCGCAGGGATGCCTCCTTCCTACCTATTTCCTTTACCTTTCTTGGTCTTCCCCACCACCCTATCTGACCCCTGCTCTTCCCACACCTGATCCCACCCCCATTTCTTGCCCCACACACCCTATCCCACCCAGTTCCCTCCCTCCATCCCCTTCTAACACGTATTCCATTTCACCCTCTGAGTGAGAGTCCAGCATCTTCCCTTGGGCTCTCATTACTTAGCTTCTTTGGGTCTGTGCAGTGTAATATGGTTTCCTGTATTTTATGACTAATATTCACTTACAAGAGAGTATATACCATGCATGACTTTCTGGGTCTAAGTTACCTCACTCAGCATGATCTTTTCCAGTTCCATTTATTTGCATGCAAATTACCTGATGTCTTTGTTGTTGGTTCTTTTGTTTTGTTTTTTGTTTTTGTTTTTGTTTTTTGTTTTGTTTTTTTTTTTCTTTTGAGACAGGGTTTCTCTGTGTAGCCTCAGCTGTCCTGGACTCGCTTTGTAGACCAGGACCAGGCTGGCCTCAAACTCACATCGATCCACCTGCCTCTGCCTCCCAAGTGATGTCTTTGTTTTTAATAACAGAGTAGTATTCCACAATGTAAAGGTACCACATTTTCTTTATCCATTCTTTGGTTGAGGTACCTCAAGTTTTCTGGCTATTACAAACAAAGCTGCTATTAACATAGTTGAGCAAATGTCCTTGTTGTGTGGCAGAGCATCTTTTGGATATATGCACCGAGTGCTTTAACTGGATTTTGGGGTAGAACTATTCCCAATTTTCTGAAAAAGCACCAGATTAATGTCCAAAGTGGTTGTACAAGTTTGCACTCCCACCAGCAATAAAGGGGTGTTCTTCTTGCTCCACAGGTTTACCAGTATGAGCTATCTCTTGAGTTTTTGATCTTGGCCATTCTGACTGGTATATGATGGAATCTCAGAGTCATTTGGATTTGCCTTTCTCTGATGACAAAGGACTTTGAGCATTTCTTTAAGTGCTTCTCTTTTTAGCTCTGGTACCCTATTTTTAATTGGGTTATTTGGTTTGTTACTTTTCTTGAATTCTTTATATATTTTGGATATTAGCCTTCTGTTGGATGGAGGGTCAGTGAAAATCTTTTTCAACTCATAGGCTGCTATTTTGTCCTATTTACAATGTCCTTTGCCTTGCTGAAGCTTTTTAGTTTCATGAAGTCCTATTATTAATTGTTGATCTTAGTACCTGAGCTGTTGGTGTTTTATTTAGGAAGTTATCTCCTGTGCCCATGAGTTCAAGGCTCTTCCCAGCTTTCCTTTCTATTACATTTAGTGTATTCAGATTTATGTTGAAGTCTTTGATCACTTGAACTTGAGTTTTACCCAGGGTGATAGATATGGATCTATTTGCATTCTTCTACATGTAGATGTCCAGCTGGATCAGCACCATTTGTTGAAGATGTTTCCTTTTTTTCATTATATGGTTTTAGCTTCTTTGTCAAAAATCAATTGTCTGTAGATGTGTGGGCTTATATATGGGTATTCTATTTGATTCCATTGATCTACCTGTCTGTTTTTATGCCACTATAATAAGGTTTTTATTACTTTTTCTCTGTAGTACAACTTGAAATTAGGTATAGTAATACCTCCAGAAGTTCTTTTATTAAACAAGATTGGTTTATCTACCTGGGTTTTGTTTTGTTTTGTTTTTCCGTATGAAATTGAGAATTTATCCTTCAAGGTCTGTAAGGAATTGTGTTGAAATTTTGATGGGAATTACACTGAATCTGTAGATTGCTTTTGGTAAGATAGTCATTTTTACTATGCTAATTTTACCATCCATGAACATGAGAGATCTGTCCATCTTCTGATATCTTCTTCCATTTCTTTCTTCAGAGACTTGAAGTTTTTGTCATACTAGTTCTTCAGTTGCTTGGTTGAAGTTACATCAAGATATTTTATACTATTTGTGATTATTGTGGAGGGTATTGTTTCCATGATTTCTTTTTCAGCCCCTTTATTGTTTGTATAAAGGAGGGATTCTGGTTTTTGTTTTTTGTTTTTGCTTTTAGTTAATTTTGTACCCAGACACTTTGCTGAAGGTGTTTATTATCTGTAGGTGTTGCCTGGTAGAATTTTGGGGGTCACTTATGTATAATACCATATCTTATGCAAATAGCAATACTTTGGCTTCTGCCTTTCCACTTTGTATTCCATTCATCTCCTTTACTTGTCTTATTGCTCTAGCTAGGGCTTCAATAACTATAATGAGGAGATACAGAGAGAGTGGGCAGTCTTGTCTAGTCCCTGGTTTTAGTGAAATTCTTTAAGTTTCTCTTCGTGTAATTTGATGTTGGCTATAGGCTTACTGTGTCTTGTCTTTATTGTGTTTAGGTACATGCCTAGTATCCCCGATCTCTCTGAGGCTTTTAACATGAAGGAGTGTTAGATTTTGTCAAAGACTTTCAGCCTTTAATGAGATGATCATGTGCTTTTTTTTTTCAGTTTGTTTTTCAGTGGATTATGTTGATGGATTTTCATATATTGAACCATCCCTGAAGGATAAATCCTTCTTGATCACGATCCTAAGGGCATCTTTTAAGCTTGGGTAATAAAATCAGGCCAGCTTGGGACTTTTTGGTCTGTAAGTGGTACAAATAATAACACAGAGGCTTTTGAATATTTTATAATTTAGGCATTTTAACTGGACAGATTCCCAGCCAGCTTTCTAGCTTGACCTGACTCATCCTGGTTCTAATTTCAACAGGTGACCAGCCCTACCTCTCTGTTCCTGGCTATCAGTTCACCTCCATGTCCCACTGGCAAATTGCCCTCCTTCCATCCGTCCATCCTTCCCTCTGTTCCTCCTTCCATCCCCCATCTCAACTTCCACCCTCCATTTCCTGCCCAGATATTGGCTATCAACTCTTTCTTACAGCCAATAAGTGAGTGAAGAAAGGTGAATGTTTACAAAATATAAAACCTAAGACCTGTGAAGTGTCATAGAAATAACAATACCAAGATCTAGCTGGTATTTGTTGGTTTAGCAACAATTAAATATACAGAGTCACACCTTCACATGATGTACCCCAACAATAGTGAGACCATGTTTTCCCATTCTTCCAAAGAGTCTGTAGCTATATCCTATTTAATAGTGAAGGAACAAAAGTATAGAGATTTGAAAAGAATAAGTAAATAGGCTTTTTTTCTAAGAAGTATTGTTCTAAGATATAATCTTATATGGACAAAAGTCTGATCAAGCCCAACGAAAACACAAACAAAACTAGGTAAGTTTAGAAAAGTTTCAGGATAAAAGAAAAGTATGGAAAATCTGTTTTACAAAAACAAATCTGAAAATAATATTAGGAAAATGATGTCACTCAGAAACGGCAAACAAGGCTAGGTTGTGCTATGGCAATCCTTCAATCCTAGCATTAGGGAAGCAGAGGTAGGTGGATCTTGGTGACCTCAAGGCCAGAGTGATCTACATAAAGACTTCCAGGACCATGAAGGCTACATAAAGAAACGCTGTCTTTCTTTTTAAAATGCAAACACTAAAAATGCAATCAGGAGTATTCATTGTTCCTATGTTAGAAATCATAGTTGTTATAATTGAAATTCTTTTCAGATTGACCCTTGTATTGATTCTCAACAAACTTCCAAAAGTTTTTTAAAGATCAATGATCTTATTTTGAAATGCAAAGGACTTAAAATAGCAGAGGCACCACCACTGTAAAGGAAGAATAAAGTTTGAAGACTTATATAATACAATAATAAAACTTACCATTTTACATTGTGATAAAGATAGGGACATAGAGCAATGAAACGAAAAATCAAGGTACAAAAGTAAATGTTTGTGGTTTATTTTTTTTTTAATGTTCTAAATAAGAGAGAAAGAGTAATCTTTCAACAGTTGGTCCTGGATCAAATGTATATAAAAATTAGAAGTTCAGAACTCAGTCAGAATCTCATATTTGGGCATAGCTGTCACAAATGAGACTCTCCAGTTACAGAGTGACATACAATTTGAACATTCCCGGGTATATGGTGTAACCCTAATAGAATGGTCTTTCTGAGATTCGTAATTGTACTCATGGATTAATAGGCTATCTATCTATCTATCTATCTATCTATCTCCCCTCCCCACACAGGTGATACAGAAATAGGCAAGATTAGATGAGATTAAAAGCAGATAATGGCAGGCTTATTAGTTGGTACTCCTGAGTGGGGAGGGCTCATCATTCCTGGCTAAGGAAGACACCTGCCCAGGGCTAAAGTCTGGAAGTACTATAGACTGTAGGCAAAGGGTGATGACAATGACAATGCCACTGAGAGGATCACTAAGTTCTAAAACAAGATCGCTAAAGTAGTGCATACATTTTATGTAACACGAATTTTGTGCATATAAAGTACATTTCAGTTAACATTTATTTATTATTATTTTAAAATTATTTTTATGTTTTATTATAACCTCATGATTCTTCCTCTTCCCTTGCCTACCTCCACTCTCCCATTAACCCCATCTTGATCTCTTTCAAACTCATGGCCTCATTTTCTTTTAATTTTTGTTAAAGGAAAAGCTCAGGTGGTCTTAGCCCTGGACCACCAAGGACTGCGGGCACCCAAGGAAAGCAGAGAGCAGAAGTAGAAGAGCACACTAATTCATCACCCAACACCAGATGTCAGCCCTGACAACATGCATTCTGCAGACTAAGCAGGTTATATTTAGAAAAAAAATATAAGCATACACACACACAGTCACACACACACACACAGTCCACATACACAGTCACACACACACACACACACACACACACACACACACACACACACACACTGCATATATGCATGTAATAACAATGAAAACAGAAAATTGAAAGAGAGCAAAGGGAGATATATGGGGGTGTCTGAAGAGAGGAAAGAGAAGAAATGATGAAATTATATTAAAATTCTTAACTATAGAATAAAAAACTTAAAACATGTGATTTTAGGCTCCCAGTAAAACAGAGAGGAAAGCACCTATCTACTTACTGCTCCCGCCAAACATAGCCTTTCCGTTATCTGTGTACCCCATCAGTGTAGCGCGTTTGGCACAATAGATGAGCTTACAATGGCACATCATTATTACTCAGAGAAGACAGTCTAGGCTCTACTATTTGGTTTTATGTTCTTTAGGGTTAGACAAATGCACAATAACATGTAATTGACATTATAGTCCATAGATCAGTTAATTGGCCCCAAATTCAACTGTGCCACATGTGTCCTCTCCTCTCCCCTGACTCCAAAAAACCTCTGCTCTTGGTTATCTTCTGTGTTTTAAACTTTGCAGAATATCTAGTAGTTGAAAATTATCTATGCAGTCTTTCCAGGTCAGCTTCTCTCACTTAGAAATATGCATTTGCATCCTTCTCCATGATTTTCATCACTTGAGTGCCCATTCCTTTTTAATCCTAATATTCCCCTATCAGACTATACCACAGTTTATTTATTTACTTATTGAAGGATATTTAAGTGTTTCCAAGATTTGAAAATAAAGGTGAAATAAACATCCATATGCAACTTTTGTGTGGATATAGTTTTTAACCCTTTGGGTACATATCAAAAATTTGATTGCTGAGTCACCCAGCTACATGTTCATATTTGCAATAAAACACCAAGCTTTCTCCCAAGTCACATGCTTCATTTGCCTTTCCTATCAGAGATTGATGAAAGTTACTGTTGGGCCCGTCTTTGTCATGATATGATACTACCTGTGTTCTGGAGTTTGGCCATTCTAATAAATATAGTGATAGTTTTATTGCCTTTTCACTTGCCTGATGACATATGACTTTCGACATCCTTTTATATGCTTAGTTGTTATCTTCCTATCTTTTATGGTGTGGTGTCTGTTAAAGATCAT
Source organism: Acomys russatus (assembly GCF_903995435.1). Lineage (NCBI taxonomy): Eukaryota > Metazoa > Chordata > Mammalia > Rodentia > Muridae > Acomys > Acomys russatus. The sequence continues at coordinate 69,053,437 of NC_067137.1, forward strand.
GGCCCATATTAAAATTAAAATCAGGTGGGTTTTTTTCTGTATTATCGAACTTGAAGAGATCTTTGTGTATTTTGCATTAAAGTCTTCTCAACAGATGAGTCCTCTGAAAATATTTTTCTTCAGATCTGTAGATTTTCTTTGAATTAAGTACCTTTAAAAAGAATTTTATTTGTTTTGGAGCATGTCAGTGCCTTAAAATATGAACCTATATTATATAGCACCTGTCTTTGTTTATCCAAAATATTACAACAAAATACCACATACAGAATAACTTGTGAACAACAGGCATTTATTGCTCATAGTTCCTGAGTATGAAAGGTCCAAGATCAAGACACCAGATAAGGGCTGTTCTCTGCTTCCAGGATGGGCACTTCTCGCCATGCATTCAAATGACAGAAAAGTCAAGGCAGCTTATTCATGATGTCATGACTGCAGAATCTTCAGAACTTAATTACTGACCCCAAAGCCTTACCTCAATAAGGCTGTTAGCATCTATGGGTCTTAATCAAGTTTGTTTTCTCTGCCAGTTAGAGAATTAATATGCAGGAAAAATCCTGAGCTTGACAGGTAGCAGCAGAGAAATTTTGAACACAGCAGACAGGAACATACAGTATCAGCAGCCAAAGAAGGGCTTTTCATTGGAGTGAGGAAGCACACACTCGCAGAAGGGACAGGGAGGAAGACCCTCCACAAAGCAGAGAGAGAGAGAGACACAGGAATCCAAAAATCCAGTCTCTTCTCAAAGGCTGGAGTTTTCTAAGTCCCTGGAGGTCCTTCCTCCCTAATGTAGGGTTGGTCAGTTTGAACACAGACAAGATGGCTGATTGGCCCATAACCATTGTGTGATTATGTTCTGATTTGGCCTTGTATTTGTGGAGCCATCTAGCAGCAGAAGGCTCTACTGGCTGAAGAAATATCTCACAAGGCCTTTGTTTCTATGTGCCAGATCATGGTTCCTCATGATCACATTGAATAGTTGGCTCTAATGTTTATTTCTAGAGTACACTCTCATTAAGACCAAAGCAACACCATTTTTAGATCACAAATTGATTTCCTAAAGAATCTACTTGGAAAATATTGGCAGACTAAAACACACTGGCTGAGAATTAGGAAGCTCATTTTAGAAGAATATTTGACATTGGCCTCTCATTTTCTGTATGTATTGTATGCATTAGTAGCCCACATGAACTTCTACTGAGTCCTATTACAAAGATCAAGCAAGATCAAGTTTGTTAAAATGTTAAAATCATTAAAAAATTCTAACTGTGTCACTTAAATCCGTGAACAATGTGTCATTTGATTCAAGTAGCTAAAGGTAGCACCTTAAATGTAAATGCTTAGAAATTAGCCTAGTAAGTAGTTTTTCGTTCGTTTAATTTATTCACACAGAGCTTATTTATAATAAACTACATATAATAAGAATGGTTATAAAACAATCAGGAAAGCCATATGTAAAATTTATATTCAACGTGTTTAGCTCATTTGTATTTGGCAACCTTGGAGAAAATACTACCTGTCCTATCTAGGTTAGTCTAAAGTTTTGTACCTAAATCATTCTATGTCATATCTTGTATTTATCAACTTAAAAATGTCTTTCTAGACCTTAAAACATTTTCTTAAATCCTAAACTACCTAGTCTTCAACCCCATCAGAGAATTGAGAAGGAATACAATTATTAAGTGGGAAGTGCATGCAAGCAGCTTCCAAAACTGGTCACTCTCTGTTTATAACATTGGAACATCATCTTCAGCCTTTTGGCCTATTATATCCTGCAGGCATCATTGTGAAGCAGGAAATATGAAGGACTTGTTTACCCTGTCATGGCAGAATTTGGCAGTCAGCTCAGCCTGTGTTCAAGTCTTGTCTATTTTGGACAGCACATTGTTTATACAGAGAGCTAGAACATTTTTTGTTTTTTAAAGGAGTCTTTTACTAGCTAAATTGGAGCAAAAACACAACTCTAAAGTTCTTTATATGTCTGCTATTGTTGTGTGACAACATTTTTTTCTGGGGAAACTCAATACACTTGTTTACTCGCCTAAGATAGGAAGCTCATGTCAAACAAAGTATGGATAGCACCAAAGTCCAGTCTCATGAACCCATGAATATGATTGGGGTTACTTACAGGAATATGGATGAGAGGTTACTTATAGGAACAAACATGTCTCAAAAAGCAGCTACATCACCAAGGTCAACCCCAGCACGGGTGACAGCCCACAAAACCTGGGAACCCAAAGCACACTGCACAGTCTGCCAGCAGCTCAACAGCCTGGAAAATGTCTATTACAGGTGCTCAGCTGGTTTTCTGCTTCTTCCAGAAAGCTGGTCTGGTCTCAGAGCCTTCTTGGTGTGTTGGGTTGACTGAGAGTCTACTTTGCAGCTTGGCTTGTCTGAGAATCTACTTTGCCCCTCAACTCCACTCATCCAAGAGGGACTATAATATTTTATTGTTTACTCTGGGAGGGAGGGACATGGTGAATCTTGCAAGTTTCAGGGACTTCCAGCACAGCAGCTATATTTTTCTTCCTCATGTTGTTGCTGCAATGACTAATATGTGCACTGGCCTTACAACTGTGCAGCAGGTCTGACGCTATTATAGCAGCTAGGTTATCATGAAGCCTGTGATATTAGCAGTGAGGGGGATGAAAAAATAAAATGGCAAAAAATGATTTACTGTCTTGGTTTGGGGTGGAAATATCTCTAATTCAACCATGCACTCTAATCTGCCACCATTTCTACTTACTTCCCTGGAAGTAGTAACATTGGTCAAGACTAACCAGATACTTAGACACCAGGAGAAAGTTGTACCAAGTCTTATTGACTATGATTTCTATGAACATGTATGTGCATTCAAGCTATTCATTCTTTCTCAGTTGAAAAGATCAGTTTGTTTGAAGCTTAAGGAGAGCTATCAAGCTGTAGGCTACAAGATGAAAAGAATATAAATGCTATTTGACAACAGGCTTTGTCAGGTTAAAAATGAAATGTGCACATAGAATGAGTGCTTGCTTCTCCATTCCTTTTTTTTTTTCTTAACAAAGGGAAAAAATAACAGCTAATTAAAGTTGATATAATTTTAGAAATAACTCTGGTTACTTAAATGGATGTACTCTGCGCTCATCAAGAGAGAGCTTTATGGCAATGCTTGCTCTTTTCTCAATAGCAGACCTCTTCATGGTCACTAAAAGTGGAGATAGTCAGACTGTGTTTGTAAGCAAGAAATTTCAGCCTGGGACAATTTGTCTTAGCGAAGCTAACAGCATGCTCATGTGTTAGCACATGTGACCACATCAAGCTTCCTGTCTGTGTATGGATGTACCTCATAAGTCAGAAGAGGAAAACCTGTAAGGTCATGGCTACAGCAGGAGGTGCTGCTAGTCACTCTTCAACTCGTTGGCTTAATTGGTCAAGCATTGCTCCTCAACATGTATCTCCTCAAAGTGGAGGAGGACTTCTCATTCTCTCTTCTTTCCTTCCTTTCTTGTGCTTAGGGAGTTTATCCAGCATGCGTTTTCTTTTAATACAATAGTAGAACTTGACATAAGCATCCTGGAAGAAATCTTTGTATACTCTTTCCATCCAATAAGTTAATAAGCTGTAACTGGTCCTAACCAAGGTACGCCACAGTTTGCTCTCTGGAATATATTGGATTTCTTTTTGGAGATAGGAGTGACTTGCCCCACAGGAGCAAAAAACCTAAGCCAAGGAAGAGTGAAAATAAAAGTAAATCCCTAAACCCTTTGTTTTTACTTAGAAACTGCATAGCTTGATGATTCTGTACTTTTAATGCTTTCAGGAGTTAAAAAGTTCTTAATTTTAATTTTCAAAGATGCTACCTCAACGATTTTACTAAATTACTTTCTTTCTACCATTCCCATAATTTCATCTTTGTATCTTTTAAGTGTAACTTTCTACCATATTATTTTTAGCATTAGGCATTTGAAAATTGGTCATATGTCTAAGAGTTGGAAAAATACATTCTAATTTGTTCATTAATAGGCAAGCTGCCCAGCATGCATTGCTCTTGCCAGGTGCTGAGCTGGCTGCTAGAACTACTGTGTAAACAATGCTCAGAGATCTTTGTTTTTTGACAGCAATTTTTGGCTTCCCTGGAAAAATCTGACCTTGATATTCCAGAGCATATGGCATAGGCTGTGCCAATAAATAAATAAATAAATAAGGAATGCTGTGAAGTTGTAGAACTGTGTCCAAGAACTGTTCTTTTTAGGCTTTCCCCTAACAATGCAGCTACACTAGTTACAAGAATTAGTTAGAATATATCCATCCTAGTGGTATCCTTGGAAGAAGTAGTTCCTGCCTGATCTTTTCTCATATCTCAGCTTTAAATGCAGTCATAGTAATTGAATTACATTCTAATGCTTTGCTAGAGAGTGGTGATAGTGTCCACCCTCTTGTTAAAAACCACCTGTCTAAGCTGTGGGTCTGAAACATAAAAGGAACAAGGCAGAAGCTGAAAGGCTGGCCTCAGCCTTGGTTTCCCATCTCCTCTGCTTTGCTTTGGAAGAATAGTCATTATAATTTTAATTGAAACTATCTATTGACCTCCTGTTGTAAGCGGTACTGAGGTAAGAACAAACTACAATTTCTAGCCTCGTGGAACGTTTGTAGGCTAGGCAGGAGGAAGTGGGAGATAGTTCACAGTGAACAAATGGGTGTGAAAATCAAATGGTTTCAAACTATGGTCTGTGCGAAAGAAAAGGTAAGCAGCAGCCATAGCCACCGACAAAGGAGAGTTGCGGGGGGGGGGGGGGGGGGGGGGGTTCTGCTCCTGATGCTCCTGGTCAGGGTGAGGCTACCTCCTCAGGCTTAGAGAGGAACTCTCTAGAAAAGGTTGCTCTAAAAACTAATACATGGAGCAAAGTTGCACACCTCAGAGGTTCTCCTGGGACCCTGATGCTCTGCTCTCCAGCTCCCAGCCAGGAGCTGGGCTTTCCTGCAAGGGGGTAATGCATTCTGAGTCACTGTTGAGCTGACAAAAAGCTTTCCTTCCATTTCAGTGACTTATGGTGCAGAGACAGTGCCTGCTGTGGAAATTTTCCTGAATGTTCAATTATTGAATGAAAAATTACTCTCAGAACATGTTATGATTGTAGTTTTAAATACTGTTTGCACGTGTTCCATTGTGAACAAGCATTACAGATACTCCTGTACTGATCATGCAATGATGGGATTAACATGACTAGTTGATTTTCTCCCTAGGATTTTTAGCATTACAGTTTTTTAATTCATCAGCATGGTGCTGGGCACATAGATGTATCTAAAAATATTTTCATGTTGTGTTCTATGACGTCTGAAGATCTTGGAGAATGATAGCTCTGGGCCATAGCCCAGGCATCACGACTAGATGAGCTAAGTCATGATGTTACATTTCAAATAAATTGTACATCTATATCTTCTTCTTTCTCTTCCTCCTTCCTGAGGTAGAATCTTACGATATAGCTTTGGCTGGCTTGCAACTCAATCTATAGACCTGGCTGGCCTAGACCTGAAAGATAACGTTCTAACTACTTTCTGAGTGCTGGGATTAAAAGCATGAGCCACCATGCCTGGCCATATAAATTATTTTTAAAATTTCTTTAAATTATTTAAAAATTCCTTCAAACAAGCAGTGCGTGCGTGCGTGTGTGTGTGTGTGTGTGTGTGTGTGTGTGTGTGTGTGTTGCGTATGTACTATTTTCAGAAATACATTACTTGGTAAAATGTTGGACCCTACTGTTAAGGCAGAAGTCTGGTGCTACTGAAAAGCCCCTGAGCTCAGTGCTAAAAGACAGATTCCCTCCCTCAGCTGGGTTGCCTCCTCTTCACCTGATCTGGGGAACTCCAAATCCTCTAAGGAGTGTCACATAGCCCTTAGGGAGATTACAGGCCCAACCCTTTCCCAATAAGAAACCCTTTCAGTGTGCACCTGAGGATTCCTGGAAATACCCTACCCATGTTAATGAAATATCTTGGTACCTTAGTTTTCAGCCAGTGACCTAATTCCATACCTCTAACCATACTTGGAGGCCCCTCCCCCTCCCCCACTGCCCACAGAAATAATTAAGTTCTGCAGTCCCCTTCTAATGATAAGACTGTGCTACTGCATGTAAATGAAGTATTCCAGCATTCCTAGCCTCAGCGAATTAAAGACATTTACCCATGAAGCCCCTCCCACTGCCCAAGGTTTATAATGTTCCTGATTCATGAAATAAACTCTCTCTCACTCCATTCCTCCAGCATGACCCTCTGAGACTCCTCATTTATTCTGAGGAAAGAAGGGCTCCCTTTCTCCCCAGGGAATTCACTGCCGGCCCTCCAGGCTTGACTGCCTACACAGGCTCAAAAGAAGGTAGAGGAACATTTGCAACAGAATTTACTCACTCAGGTGTGGACTCCCATTTGTCAAGGACTGTGCCTCTTCTCACCTCATTCAGGAGACTCATTAACAGGTTGTTTCTCTCCTGATTTATGACAAGCCCAGGCTGGCTCAGCACTAAGTCTTTTCAATAACTAGGGGGAAAGAGATGGAAATGGGAGATACGAGAAAACATCTGGAAAAAAGTAATAAAAACCAAAACAAACCAAAACAAAAAAAACAAAAAGAAAAAAAAAAAACAACAAAACATCCGGATAATTATTTCTCTCCTCCCTTCTGCCCCACCCTCCCCCCTTTTCTCTCTCCTATCTTCTTTACCTTTGCTATCTCCTTTCCTCTTTTTTCCCCCTCAAAAGTATGGCTTACCTGCCTTCTTCTGTTGTCCCTGGGCATGAGGGATGAGCAAAGCTGCCAGTGATATTTTCTGGCCAATTGGACTTAGCAACCTGGTCGAATGTTGTTGCTATACCAACATAGTGCTATTCTCACTGGATCTCCAGAGGAGTCAGCATTGAGTCCCAGCAGCTAAGCTGTTTGACATCAATGCATCAGCCAGAAGCCACAGTCTCATTTTAAACTGGCTCTCAGCAAGCTGGGCCTGAATCCAGGAAAACTTCTAGTTTTCTTTGACATTTTTTTGGAATCTTTAAGCATGCCTAGGGCTGGCTTCTGACATTTTAGAGATCCTATTTATTTTTATTCCTTAAATGAATTATCACATAGTGGGTGTTTTTCCTATGATATCTCAAGTAAAGCCTTCTCCCTGGTTCTTTCCTGATCACACATCCAGTCCAGGAAATCACAAAAATACATTTGCTAATAGATGATCCAACTATGGAGAACACATAACCTGATAGCAATGATTTCAGAGCAGTGTGTCAGGGGCAATGGCCAATGTTCTGCATGTCTGACAGTCTAATGCCAATGCTAACATTTTGAGGGTTCATACTGACAAACAAGGCGAGTGTGTGGGGGAATGCTTCAGAACCACTCTGAGGTGTAAACTCCTATGTTTCCGTAATGTTTACTTTGCCAGATCCACTCTGAAAACGTGTCCTTAGTGGAAGACGCTTTGTAGAAAATCTGGTGAAGCTCTGTCGAATAGCTTCAAAGATACACAGCGAATTCAAATGGACAGTGTGGCACTATGCTTACAACTGAAACCTTCCTCCAGGTTGAAGTTTTTCACCTTGTCTTTCGGTTATAGTGAAAGCATGAAGAAGTCCCAACTGAGCAGAGGCCATTTAAAGAAAGGGAATTGCTTGGGCTGAGACAAAGAGACACTCCCTGTACCTGTCAATGACACTGTGCAAACCCTAGCAGCTCATTGTCTCCCCTGAGGGTCACTTTCTACTATTATGAATTGCAACAGGCAAAGATGGGTCCTTTTCAACATAACTTGAGGGATGTACAAGGCCTTTAATTGAAATTGGATGCTATCAAACATGGAAAGGCATTTCATTAGAATCATTTTGCATTCAGACGGGTCTGCACAAATGTGTAAAAACATAACATTGAATAACAATACTCACTCTGTAACCAGTATTTCAATTTCCTACCATGAAGCAACACATTTACTCTCTTAAGTTGCCTTGGCATGATTATTTTCATTTATGGGTAGAAAAAGTAGAGATGATAGGTATTTCCATTTTACATCTAACCAAGTTCTTGGACCTTGGATGGTCAGATGGTTCATGTTTGCAAATATGTTTTGTTCAAAATGCTTGAGATTTTCTTTGCAAAAGTTCAGTTACTTGTTGACAGTTATGTTCATGTTTCATTTCTTTTGAAAAAAAAAAAAAGAGGAAAAAGATTTAGTCTTTTGTTTCTGAACTGAGACCAGCCCACACTGAGGAACATCTACGTCCTTGGAAGGGCTATAAGCACCACTCAAGTGTTTTGAAGTCCTGATCCTTTTAATTTATATTTATTACTTCTTAACTCCAGCACCATTTGAGTTTGAAACCCCTGTGTACACTGTCATCATCAAAGGTCTTTATATTACTAGGGTCATTGCCCTTTGCTGGGATTTTATTGAGCTTTCACACGATGAGAAGTTGATGAGCTGGGTACCACAGGGCATGAGTACTAAAGACAAATGGCTCAATACTTAAGATTTATTTCCACTGCCATTGCAAGCAGAACTTTTTCTGGAGTTTTTGAGGTAAGATGTTTACTCAATGTACCACCGAGGAACATGGGTGAGTATTGTATGGGCAATGGGCAGACTCCCACATTGCCGGAGTCCTCAGTCAGCTGTGCTCCAGCAAAATTATGATGCTGAATGCATCCTGGTTTTTGGAAAAAAATTCATGCAATAAAATATTGGATGAATTCTGAGGATTTATACTTTAGGATCTCCCATGATATTCTGTGAATATATATATATATATATATATAAATGAGTGAGAGAGTGGTGGAACTTTATTGCTTTTCAAGTGTTTTCATTGTAAAATATCTCTTTAAGGAGCTATTTTGAATGAAGAATATTTTAATGATCTGTGTCATCAAGGACATGGGAATTGTGGAAAGAATGCCACGACCTCTGCTTAAGTGTGTGTGTGTGTGTGTGTGTGTGTGTGTGTGTGTGTGTGTGTGTGTGTGTGTAAGATTCATTCTTAGGAGACAGGATTTACCTGGTCTGGGTAAGCAGGAAGGGATGAAAATGTAGATAAGGCAGGTAAACATGGCATGAAGCACTAGCTGGCTTAGGTGTTGTCAGCATTTGAGCAATTGTGTTAGGATGGGAGTTCAGGAAAAGCCTCATCACTATTCCAAAATCATTCCAGGATCCTTGGCCACCAAGGAAGCAGCATCTGCTGTAAATCTCCATGTCCTCTCACTTCTGAACTCCCTCTGAAAAAGTGTCCCCTGCTCTTCACTCAGGAAAGGTTTAATACAATAATTTTTGAGCTATTTATTCCCAAGAGGTGTCAGGGCTCTGACCTGCCCACTCAGCTTCAGGGGCAGCAAGGCAGACAGGATACCAGCTGCTGAGAAAGTGGAGGCATCTCCAGTTGACAGACTGTGTGGAAGGAATTGCAAATGAGAAATAAGAGGGTGGACTGATTCAGAGGGCAAGGTGGATAGGCAGATGTGGCAACGTGTTTAATGAAGAAGAAACAAGCTAGAAAGGAGGAGTAGGCAGGGTGGGAGAACCAGTCAATAAGGACCGTGAAGTGTAACTGTGAAAGGGATCAAGTCAAAACAGCAGATCTCACTGCATTTCTTTATGGGATAGGCTGTGCTTTAAGCACTATAATATTTTATTTTTATTCTTGTTTTACAGAGGAAAAGGAGAAGCCCATCAAGATTAAGTATAGAGTCAGGATTAAGCCCAAGCAGACTGGTTCTACTGCCCACATTCAAAACACTCAAAGATACCCTGAGCGTTAGTGGATGCTGCTGATGTAGGGGACATTGGATGTGGAGGCATGGTATCTGCCCATAGATCAAGTAGGAGTCTGAAATGTACCATTGCCCACCCTGGACAATGAACAACTTTCCTTCTGCAATGTGTTTTTCTCTATGCCCTTATGTTCTCGCCATTGGGTAGAGCTGTCATCTTTATCTGGCCCTTGCTGCTCTGTTGATTTTTTCCAAGTGCTTAAAAGATCACAGCGTTTTCTCTCTGTCATGGAACCAGTGATTCTTGGCCTCCTGTGCCTATATTGTTGACCATCCTGTTAGTTACTGTCAGTGTTAAGAGGTGTCAGTGACAGAGTCATTGCTATGAACTCACTCAGACTCTTAATGTCCACATTTTTCATATCTTGTCATAGTGGGGTTCTTTGGTCAGAGCTAAAAAGAATTCACTCATCTATTTTTCTGTCCAAGCATTGATCTCATCAGCGTTTCCCCGCCAATCCTGGTTTTCATTTCCACTGGTTCTACTTAGATGATGCTTTCAAAGTAGATAAAGTGGTAGAGGAGAGGGGCTATGCACGATACAGGGAGGAGGAGGCAGTGATTACCTTCTGGCTGTACCACTCACTCTAGGACCAGTCAGGAAGTGACAGTGACCTAGGATGGCCCAGTGCCTCCTGTTCTTCATTTCCCAGCCCCTGCTCTGAAATCCCTTTCCTCCTTCTAATATTTCTTCTTCTAAGTATTCTTAATCAATTCTTACTTGAAGCATCATTGCTCTTAACAAGTTTTAATTTTATTTATAAAAGTAAAATTAAGGCCAAGTGGTCTTAAACTTTCATCCCTCCTGCCTCCATTTACTAAATTACAGGCATGTGAAAATGTACTCTTTACAGTAAATTTTTTAAGTAACAAAACCAAACCAAAACAAAAAGCAACAAAAACGACCGAAACTTTTGGTTTTGGAAACTCACATAAGGTTATATTTTTGAAAGCTGAATTCTTGTGACAAAAATTCACACTACATATTTTTTTTTCATTTTGGGCCTTCTATCTATCTGTCTATCTATCTATCTATCTATCTGTCTATCTATCCATCTATCTATTTATCATCTATCTATCTATTTATCTGTCTATCTATCATTTATCTATCTATCTATCTGTCTATCTATCATCTATCTATTTATCATCTATCTATCTACCTATCTATCTTATTCTTCTCTCATGCATCTAAATTGCAGTGTCCCCTCTCTCCATTCTTCCCAGTTCCCCTACCCTCCTCTCCTCTCCCCCAGATCCACTCCTCCATTTCCCTTCAGAAAACATCAGGTCTTCCAGGAATATCCACAGAACATGCATAACAACATACAATAAGACTGGGCACAAAACCTCATGTCAGGCCCACGTGAGGTAAGCCAGTAGGAGGAAAAAGATCCCAAGAGCAGGCAAAAGAATCACAGACACCTCTATTCTCACTGTTAGGGGTCACACACACACACACACACACACACACACACACACACACACAAAGCTAACAACCATAGCATTTGCAGAGGGCTGCATGCTGCTGCACAGACTCATGCAGACTCCATGATTGCTGCCTCAGTCTCTGTGAGCACCCACAGCCCTGATTAGTTGAGTCTGTAAGCCATGTTCTCCTGGTATCCTTAACCCCTCTGGCTCTTATAGTTCTTCCTTCCACTCTTCCACAGGGTTACAGAAGCTCCAGGGGGAAGGACCCAGTGGAGATCTCCAATTTGGGTTCTCTCGCCACTTAATGTTTGGCTCTGGATCTCTGTATCTGTTCCCGTCAGCTGCTGGAGCAAGCCTTCCTGATGATGATTAGGCTAGGCACAGGTCTATGAGTATAGCTGAATATCATGGGAGTTATTTATTTTTCAACCCTAAGTCTTTTAGCTATCCAGCCTCTAGTTCCTGGTCATCCTGACAGTGTCGGACATGGGCTCCTTCTCATGGTGTGGGCCTCACATTAGATCAGCCATTGGTGGGCCAGGAACACAAGTTCTGTGCCTCCATTTCCTAGCACGTCTTGCAGGCAGGTTATGTTGTAGTTTTGTCATTGTGTTGGTGTCCCAGTCCCCCTGCTGAAAGTTGCAGCCTTCTCTCTCTTGATTCTCTTTGCTGCTTTTTTCCTCCTCACCATCCACTAGCTTTCTGGCCCTTCATTCAAATCTTCACTCAAATTCTGCCCCTTTTGAAGGCCTCTCATTTGCTTCCTATCTTCACATTTTATATGTGTTTGCGCACTCTAAATAAAATAGAAGGTATGGGATTTTTAGAAGCATAGTTAGTCTCAACCACCAGTGTATTTTCTAAAACAGCTTCTTATTAGACTCTGTAATTATTTTTTATTCAAGAAGATGACTGGAAGAGGATATTCGGTTGCTTCCTAGTCTTACCAGATATTTGTTTTAAAAAGTATATCCATGTCTATATTTTCTGGATGTGTATTTTTGATCAATTCAATAAATACATAAAATTTACAGCATTACATAAAGCTTGGGTTGGTCCTGAGCATGGACAGCCCTAGCCTTGGAGCTGCTCTTAGTCTTTCAGAAAAAACAAATGAGTGTAAGTCAGGCTAGACAGCAACATTCTACAGTGCTTTTGAAGAGGGACAAGATACATTAGAAATGACCAGGAGGTCTGGAGCATGGAGATGTCTTTCAAGCTGGAGGAGGAGGTTGATACCTGTGAGCCCGAGAAGGTAAAGGTCATGGCAACTCATTTGAGGCGCCTATAGGTCAACTGCTTGTATTGGATAATACAAACAAATACTCATTGTTATAATAATATATTTTATGATGAGAAATATTTGTTTTTATGAAGTCAAATATTTAATATTAATTATTAGTTTATTTATGTATTTTGGAACAAATTGCTTTGGAGAATAAATCATTTTGGATTCTGAGAATTCAAGTTAGGTTTCATTGTTAACTTGGCACAACCTAGCATTACCTGAAAAGTGAGTCTCAATTGATGGGAAAGGGGTTTCATATGGTCCCGATATTAGAGGATAAAGTCAGTAAAAAGAAAAGAGTAATAGTAGAAATGGATTTAGATAGATGGGATAAAGAAAGGACATGAGGAGTAAGGGAGAAGGACAGAGCTAAGAGTTATCTCTAGATAAACCGGTTCCAATCAAGTTCAAACTGAAAGAGAAAAGAAGGCTACATATGAGGATGAAAGGAGGCAGAAAGCAGAGCAGCAGCAAGTGGAAAGCTTCTTGAATGTAGGGTCTGGACTATGGGTCTTTGGAATGTCATGGTGCTACACAGATCTTCACATGGCTGGTGTAAAACAAGTGTCTAGTTAGTTAGTTGAGTTCATTCCAAGCAGCCTGTATTTACTCCATGGTCAGCCTGGGTCACCAGAGTACTGAGAGAAAGCTAGAATAAGGAAGAGAAGGAGGAGTAAGAACAATAAAGCTGATGAGTACTTGCGTGGTGCATAGAATAGATGATTCTGGTGCATGCTGGAGATGCTTGCTGTGTGCAGAGAAACCCATATGTAGGGTTGAGAGAAGGTGACGCCTTTCGCAAGGTTTGAAAGAAAAAGGAGGGTGATTGCCGGGATCGCAGGTGGTGTGTTTTAGCTTCTGAATTCTTTTCACCTAACCTCTTGGGAATTCAGCTGGAGATACTTAGAAGTAGACCCTGGGTTACACTGACTTCAGAAAAGATTTTGGTGGGTGTCCACTTTGGTTTTTAATCCCTCTTTCTTTCTTTTCCTTATATTTCTCATATCTCGAAACAGCCATGTAATTAGACGTTTTGTCAGCAGTGTTTTTACCAAAAGCTTTGGGAAATGACAAAGATCAGTGAGTTAGAGATGTTGCTCTGCATTTCGCTCCTGCTAGAGGACAAGAATATAAGAGAAATGTGATAAAGCCCAGGCTGGACTTGATTTATGAAGCTTGGTTGCATGGGACAATTGGAGCCCATTCATTTCTGGACCCTGTTAGAGAAAGCAGAGAGGGCGGAATGTGTGGGCCATGCTGGGTACTTGCCGTTATTCACCTAAAGCTATGCTGGAATGCAGAAAGCTTTCAAATGTATTGATTTCAATATTAAGCATTATGGGTAGATGTCCCAAGTAGTGAATACTATTGTTTTCTATAAAAGAAGGGAGAATGGAGAAGATCATTGGATTTTTTTAAAGGCTGTTTTGAATGCATTTCTGTCACCTTCATTCTCCCAAAGCTTAAAAGTCTTAGGACTCATTTTTTAAATATATATGATGGTTTCTGTCCTTCACATACTGCAGAGCTTCATGGTCAAAAGGTGTCTAATCCCTCCTTCATTCCTATTAGAAAATTAACTTCCAGAAAGCTTATGAAGCATATGTGATCGATGATGAGAAAGCCTTGTCAACGCCCCTAGTGAGCTTGTAGATTGGTTAACAACATCCAAGTATAAATACCTGCATGTGAGGGTTTTTTCCTCAGCTTTACTCAGTTAATGATTGTTTCCATCAATTTGTTCCTCCAGCTTCTTTTTGTTGTTCATCTTATAGAGACTTTTTTTTTCCTTTGGGACAGTCCTGTTACGTAGCCCAAACTGGCTCTCAACTTGAGACCCTTCTACCTTAGCCTGCTGAGTACTAGGATTAAAGATGAGCACCTCTTTGCCTGGTAAACATTTATTGCAGCGGCTGATAATTATAATGTGGTTTGGTTCCCTTCTCTAGAATGATGGAGGACAGAAATCATGTCATCATACACATTTTAAAAACATGTCTTAACATGGCAAATAGCCTTGAAAGGTGTACCATCTCACTGTAAAGCAAAGGACAGACTTTCAAGAGCAGAAAAAAAGAAAATATTGTGTGGAGTCTTGCTATTGAAGTCAAAGTCTGGTGTATCCAGATGGCCTCTGAGGGTGGTATATGACAGCTGGACTCCGTTTCTCAGTACGGTTTGCTCTTCTCCTGACCTGGGGAGCCTTAGATCTCCTAAGAGTGTCACATGTCCCTCAGGAAAGATTACAGGCTGGACCCTTTCCTGATAAGAAAACTGTACAGCCAACACCTGGGGATTCCTGGACATACCCACCCCATGTTAATAAGATGTCTTGGTATCTTGGTTTTCAACCAATGACCTTTAAACTGTACCTGGACATTCTTCCCCTCCCACAGGATAATTAAGTGCTGCTTTTCCCTCCTATGAGAGAGCTGTTTTATTACATGCACCCCAGCTCCAGCTGATCAAACACATTTACCCTTGAAACCCCTCCCACTGCCCAACGTTTTATAATTTCTCCGATTCATGAAAATAAAGGCTTGTTCTCTCACTCCACTCCTCCTCCACCAAGACCCTCTGAGCCTCATCATTTATTCCACGGAAGAATCACAGCTGGACACCAGGGGCTTGACTTGCAGTCAGTCAGTGAGGGCCTTTGCAGCTGCCAAAGCCTGCTCTCTGTGTTGACCAGCAAAGCACCTGCCGGCCTGAGTCTCACTGGGCCTGCCTTCTGTCTGGTTCCGGGAATCCACAGGCTTCCTCTGCTGGGCTTGCACACAGCCGCTTAGCAAATGGCTGTAACACTTTTGGCTTCCACTGCCATCTGGTGCTAGCAATCCCATCTTAAATGAGCTAACTGTAACACCCAGTGAAAAACTCATTTCCACCTCTCCCTGCTGAGACCGGGAGCCTCACCTAGCACATAGGTCTCTCCCTGGGCACTTTAAGCTGCTCCTGGGAGGGAAAGGAAACCTTTAGATATTAGGGCTACATCTGTTCCCATCCAGAAGCAAACAGTGCCTGGGCTGGCCTACAGTATGTGGAACCCAGGCTACTGCTGGACACGGACTTGTTTGTAGCAACCCCTTTAAAAGATGAGGCTTCCAAAGTTCCTCACCAACGGTGAGCTTGTAAAACAAATAAACAAGTCCAATCCTTTGATCCCAGGATCTCATGTTGTCTGTCAACATCTCTGATGTGGGCCTGGCTAATCTCTTAACTTGTAAAGAGAGCAACATCTCAGACTTCGCGCGGGTTTTAATGGTTTCTTCAATATTGTTGTACGTTGTAGGGAAAGTACCTTGGTACCTTAGTTATTTTTATAGTGCTGTGATGAGACACCATGTCCAAGGCAACTTAAAAATGAAAGAGCTCATTGGGGACTTAGAAAATCAGAGGATGAGCCAAGATTCATTCTGTCAGGAAGCATGGTGGCAGGCAGGTAGGCAGGCAGGTAGGGCACTGGACCTGTAGCTGAGAGCCTACATCCTTAGCTGCAGAAAGAATAACATGACAGGGAATGACATGTGCTTTCGAAACTTCAACACCCACTCCCAGCAACATCCCTTGCCCAGCAAGTCCACACCTCCTAATCCTTCCCAAACAAATCCATCAACTGAGAACTAAACATCTAAGTATATGAGCTTGTGGGAGTCTTTCTTTTTCAACCCACCATACTTGCATTTTTAGATTTTAATACATCAAATTCAAATTTGATTTTATGTTTATTATCGACATAATAATTTCATAAATATATTTCAGATACCAGTTGTATTATCTTAGTGAATATTTTAATCTGTTGACATCTCAATTTTAGTCATAAAATGTGAAGAATAAAAGTGTTTGTGTTGTAGGTTTGTGGTAGATATGAAGGATGCATTGTCCAGACCCTATTTTTTTAGGAATTATCTGGCTATAAAGTCTGTTGTGAGTAGAGACACTCATAGATGTGCTTTTAGGGTCTGGCTCAGCTTCAAACTCTCATTGCCTGTGATCTCTTCTTTCCTGGACAGTCAACTTCCAAACTGAGCCATGCATGTGAGTGTTATTCAACAGACCAGCCACTTGGGCTCCAGTGGGCAAGTTTATTGGGCAATATTTTCTTCAGAGCCCATTTCTGAAGTTATTGAGGTGTTCAGAGACCTGCATTGCAATTTGATTTCTCCTATAAAGTTGTGCCTCATTTTTTTTTTTTTTTACAGATTTCCTTTTATTATACAAAACTTGACCAATCCCTAATAAACACCCCGTGCCACCTTGTCTCAGCTTCTGCTTCCTGGGAGTCCAATATGTACCAGGATTACTTAGTTAATGAGCAGAGGCACAGCAGTCATTCAAAGAAGCCCTTGCATGTAGGACACAGATTAAACACCGGCTGACTCTTATTATTATTAATATTGATATGATCAACTATATGGAACATGCTAAAAGCATTGTCCCTGTTATTCAGATAACTGTACTTACTATCCTGAGGTGTTCCTGAGAATGAGTGAACAGAGTGAAGGGCTTCCTGAAAACTGAATCATAATATAGTTATGTAAAGAATTAAGAATATCTAACCTGGAAATGCAAGTTTTATGAAGAACTTGGTCTGCTGGTACTCAACTTCTGTTACCTGAAAATGAGAGCAGAAAGATAAGCTACACCTGTCAAAGAGAGGCTGACATGGCCTCAAAACAAACAAACAAACAAAATCTTTTGAACATAACAGCATAAAATGGCTCCGGTTCTTACTAGATAGTCACCTCTCCAAGGCAGTCTCACTGGAAGCCTGCTTGAAGACAAAGAGGATTATAGATCGGGTACCCTCTTTTAGAAATCTACTGGACCAGCTTTCAGGTAAAAACAAGGCAGTTCATATTCCAGAATTGTTGTCATAGAAGATTATAATGACTCACTAGACTCTTCGTGGCAAAAATGCTGATTTCTACTCTGCTAGTTTCAATCATCTATTGTAACATGTGTATTTATGTAGAAAGCAAATATCTACCTAATTCGGTTTTGCATTGGAATGTACAGGGATATGAAACATCAAAAAATAAAAATAGTATGTGGGTTTGAAACAGATGTTAGGGTCCCAGGTATCTGAACTCCAGCACACCATGGAGAGCTCTTTGTTTGGGAAATCTATTAGAGCTGTGCCTTGTAGTAATAGATGCGAACAAGCAGAACTCTACATATGAATATTGTGATTTTTTAATGTCTTCACTTTAAAGTTGCTGGAGTGACTTTAAAATGGCAGCAGGGCAAAGGAGACACAAAGCCTTTGTGCTGATCATGGATGGTACTGTCACTCTTGACTATGCTCTGATAAATTTGAAAGTTAAATTTGATCAAATGTTGTAGAGTTAGTCATAGCTGGTCCAGCCCTGAGCTGAAATTCACTGGAAGGAAAGGTACACTATGAATTCTTAAACTGTAGAGACAGATTAATTTAGCATTACTGTCACCAGGAGGTGGTCTCTCTTCTCTGTCTCTGTCTCTGTCTCTGACTCTGTCTCTCTGTGTCTCTATGTCTCTGTCTCCGTTTCTCTCTCTCTCTCTCTCTCTCTCTCTCTCTCTCTCTCTCTCTCTCTCTCTCTCTCTGTGTGTGTGTGTGTGTGAAAGGAAAAGACAAAAATATAGTACTTCGGGGATATCTTAGTTATACAACTTGTCATCTGTCAAGCCCTAGCAAAGCCCTGGCTACTGTAACCCTGAGGGTGACATGTTGCTGTTGTGCCTTTGATGACAAGCTTCCGTGGCTTGTGGACAGCAGATGGACAGCATGCTTTTATCCCTTGCAGCTTCAGCTAATATGAAGGTCAGCATGGGTTACATATAATAGATGGGGGTTTCTACGTATATATGTGTGAGAGAGGAGGCAAGCCATTGTCAAAGTAGATGTTTCTAGTCTGTACCCAAAACTGATTTGAGTCAACATGGGGGTTTAGCAAAAGCCCTTTTATGATTTTCTGAGCAATCACTAGCCTGTTTCCAGTTGAAGGCAGTGCCAGTGGGACTCCTGAGGTGCAAAAACTGCAGGATATTGTGCTTCAAGCTGTACAAACTGCCCACTCTCTTTTCCTTTGTTATACTAATTTGACAGACAAGCTTCACTGTCCTCCCTAAGCCTGTTTCAAGGCTGTAGTTCAGTCTCCTAGGGAGACTTCTAATCCTGGGGGGGGGGGGGGGCAGGGTGGAGGAGGCCAGTGCTAAGAAAGATCTTTTCCTTTTAAATTCTATTTATTGTCTTACTGTCTGTCTGTCTGTCTGTCTGTCTGTCCGTCTGTGTCTGTCTACTCCCTTTTGGGGAAATCATATAAATTCTCTAGTAGCTCATTGCCAGACTGATTTTGGTGGCAACAACAGCCTCAAATATACTTAAGGATGATAAACTTGAGGCATCCATAGAGGTTTCTGGCTTTGTTTGTTTCCTGAGCCATGAGTAGCCAAGCCTGATCCTGTTCATTAGTGTAAACACTTTTGGCCTTTATAATAACTGTAAAAAGAAAGTAAGACATTTGCAAGTAAAGAAATACTTTCTCTAGCTAGGTAAGAGTGCTCAAAAGTGGATTAATTTGGATGTTATTTGAACATAGCCTTATTTTATAGAGTGAGATATGGCTGGTGCTATTGCTTAGAATAAGCTAGTCATGAAAAAAAGCTCCACCATGCATCCATGACAGCCAGAATTCAGTGAGTCTGATTAGATTTCAGTCAGGCTGAATTTTGAACCCAGATTAATATTAACTGCCAGATCAGTAAGTCTTCATGGGTTTATAGCTCCTTTGTTAGTTTGGGACCCTCATCCTGGTGATAAGTGTTCCCTTCTGAAGACAAGCTATTCAGTCATAAAATCAATAAATCTCAAGCACAAAGATATTTGTTCAAGAAACTAAGCCTGAAAATCTGCTGGGAAACGGGTGAATCAAGGACAAGGGACTTTATTTTTTAAATACTATTAAAATGAGAAGCAAAGGCCCTCCAGATAGTAGGTTATCCCAATAAGCACCTCAGGAATAAAGGAAGCAGGAATGAGCTGTCGGTCTGCATGTCTGATTTCGAGGCCATTTGTGAAAACGCTGGAACCTCTCACAGCCAAATCCTGCTTAGATCTACACCCATATGATTTGCCAGACATTGTATAACCTTAACACAGGAGGTGAGAGAAACTGTGGCCAGTCCTCTGAAAACGCACAAGTAGAGATTCTCAAGTATCAACTTTTGCTATATTGCAAGTGGATAGCAGCTAAAGAGGTGATTCATAAACTTCTCATTGTTTGATTTATTCTGAACACATGCTCAATGGACCACAAAGAGTAGTAGAAACAAGAGAAGAGAAAATCCACTCCAGCCGTGGTGGCATATGCCTAGACGCTGAAGGTACAGTCAAGAGTGGATGTTTAAAGCAGCCTGGGCTGCATACTGAGTAAGAGCCTGCCTCAAAATAAATAAAAGGCCAAACAACAACAACAAAAACCAGAACAGAGATGGCAGGAGTGGGTGGGGGGAACAGCAGAGGCAGGGGTGGGGGGAGAGAGAAAAACCAAAACAGAGACTGGGGGGCAGCAAGAGAGGGAAAAAGAGAGGAAAACCAAAACTGAGACTGAGGGCGGGGGCAGCAAGGGGGCAGAGAGAGAGAACGCAAAAGAGGAGAGAGAGGAGGGGTGTGGGGGTGGAGGTAAGGGGTGGGGAGAGGGAGACAAAGTGGGGGCAGGACAAGGGCAGTGCACAGAAAGACCCAACATTTCTTTCAACTTTCCAACTTCTCATGAGCCATTTGAGTCTGAAGTTTTTCTTTTGCCACTATTAGTATAGAAAAGGGCTACATAGGAATCTGAAAGAGCTGATACAGGAAATATCCACTAGTCTAGGTAGATATGAGGATACCATGATAAAACCTGTTTCTTCTCCGTCAATGAAGCATTTCAAGCACTGGTAGATTTGTTCTACTTTGCTCCAGCAAATGAACACAATGACAGAACTCCATAGTCACTGTGTCTAACAACAATAAACAGGAACAACCTGCATTTCATGCATAGATGGCCAATTATATAGGTCAGGGGGCAGCACGCTGTGGTCTATGGACCCAGCCTGAAGCCTATCTCTCTCCTGTTGTATTGGAATATAGTTGCATTGATCGATTACATATTGTCTATGGCTGAGAAGAATGGTTGTGACAGAGACTACATAATTCACCAAGCTTGAGACATTTATCATATGAGCAGAGGGAAAATATAGCCACCCCTTGACATCAACAGTTGCATCTACATGCAGGGGAGCACTATTGTTATTAAAAGAATATAGAAGATGTGCACATGATAACACATCTAATATCAAGAAAAGCTACTCAAAATGGACAGAATGTAAATATTTGGGGATTCTATCTCCCTAAAGGCAACACACACACACACACACACACACACACACACACACACACACACACACACACCAGACTCTTTTCTAATGAGTATATGTACATAGATTTTCTTTGTAGTAATTGCTTCTGAAAAACTGAGGTGACACTAAAGAGCAGAATGATGCAAGGCAAAGAAAAGAAATACTTATTTCTTCTCTGTCATAGAAAAACGGCCACACAGTAAGTTTAGAATTGAAAGACAATGAAAAATAATATTCAGAGAAGCAAGAGAACTTTAAGAACAACTTTATTTTTGCCAGGTGGTGGTGGCGCACACCTTTAACCCCAGCACTCAGGAGGCAGAGGCAGGTGGATCCCTGTGAGTTCAAGGCCAGCCTGGTCTACAACGCAAGTCCGGGACAGCCAAGGCTACACAGAGAAACCATGTCTTGAAAAACCAAAAAAAAAAAGAAAAAAAAAAAAAAAAAAAGAAAAAAAAAAAAAAAAGAATAACTTTATTTTCAGCTTCAATTAGTGTAATGTTTGATCCATACTAACAGTTATGAGGTTTCATGTTTTAAAACTGCCTGCAACGCAAATATCAGCATTTGCTTTAAATGATTACAATTTCATCAGTGAAAAATTATTATGATATTTACTTCTAATTAAATGTTTATGCTTTTCAGTATATTTATACTCTGGGGAATTTCATTTAATAGTTATTTAAATACAGCTTTATAAATTGTCAGGATGGCCAATGATCTAAGGAGCCAGAACTACAAATATCTTTATTACATTGGGCAAAGTAGAATGGGGAAAAAAAGCTTTGCCAGATAAAGATTGTTATATTACATAAGCACCAGCTCCTCCTCGAGGCTCATGAACCATTGTGTAAAAGAAGGGAGAGAGAGACTGCAAGATGCAGAGGTCAGGGAGGATGGAGAAAACAGTGTCTTTTGGATACAACAGGATCACTGCGCTCGTGAACTCATGGCAGCTGTGTACAGGACCCATACACGATCAAGCCAGTCAACCCTGCAGAATAGAATGGGCACCTCCCAAGCTCCTACCATTAAGGACCTATGGACAGTTGATGGCTCCTAGGGGAGGAAGACTTGGTTTTATTTGAGGGTATGGCTCTTGGTATGTCAACCATATTCCAATGACTGTTCCCTCACCCAGAATGTATGAAGAACATAACCTGCAGTTGATGGACTTTTTTTTTTTTTTTTAAAGAGAATTCATGAAGTTGGGGGAATAAGAAGAGAGGAGTGGAGGTGAATGTAATCAAAATTCATTATATGGAATTTTCAAGTAATCAATAAAAATATTTACTGAAAACAAACATTTTCAGGATTCAAAAATTATCAGTTATTTAAAATATATTAATTTGTCCACAGTTGTAGAAGAATGAAAATTCAGGAATTATTGGGATAACCTTTAGTGGTGAGCTAGCATGGTCTCAAGGTCAAGAACTGCAATGGAAAACCTTGGATGTTTTACACGCCTAGACCACAATGACTATGGAAATGTCACATAACCTGTGGAAAAGTTAGAAAATATGAGACTAGGGTGGGGGTTGCTGGCTTAGCAGTTAAAGCATTTATTTGCAAATGAGAGGATTGAAAAGAGAAAACAGGGAACTTCTAGAGCAAGCTAGCACATGACTCCACCTGTGTATACACACACATGCACACATACACACACACACATGAGTGCACACAACCACATACATGTACACATGGAAAGGAAATTAACACTAGGGTCTCTTTCAGCACAAGGATTCTATTTCTTAAAGCTGCACAGAGGCCGTTTTCTAATTTTCAAAGTGGAATTCCCCTTTCTTGGAGTCAGTAGGTGTTTTTACATTTAGAAAATGAGTAAGGTTATGGAAATTTTGAGAATTTCATATAACTTTGTAAAATAAATGACTACACAGTTGAGATATGTCTAAATGATATAAACTTTTCTAAAAGAATTTTAAAAATGTAGAATCCAGATTTCCTTTGTAAGATGATTTTTCCAGAAGCAATGACACTTTTTTATTTTAGTGATTATATATTTTATACTAGTTTTTAAATTTGTGATGATTGGCTATATTGATAATCCTTCCTTAGACATTAATTAATGGCAATAAAATTATAAATCAACTTAGGCAAAAGTATTAAATATCACCAGTGAAATGTAGACATGGAAAAATGTGATGGTGGTACATGAGTGAATAAAACTCAGGAAACACTACATTCAGGAGAAAGAAATTCGACTAGGGTTTTCGTATTTCACCATATGGTTCTCAACTGGCATTGTTTAACCTACTGTGGCTGTGAACATACTGTGGTGAAGTAAGACATATGGGGGCCTTTAGCAGCAAAGGAGAAGGAAAAAAAAAAAAAAAAAAAAAAAAGAAGGAAGCAGATGCTTGATGTATTTAGGAAAGAAATCCTATTGTAGCTGAAATGCTGGCCAATGTAGTGTCCGTAGCTCTGAGTTACATAGCTTGTAGGTTGGATTGGAGTCATAGAACAAAGTGGCAGCAGACTAAGATGTACACTTCTTTTTCAGTTGGTTTCAGCGTCCCTACAGATACCAAGATGTTTTGATGCTCAAGTTCATCAAACACAACACTGTGATATTTACTTGGGGGCACATCACCTGTATGGCGTAAATACATTTTATATTATCTGTAATATCTAGTACAATGTACTTATATAAACAGTTGTATTATTGTTTAGGAAAAATGTGGGAAAAAAGTCTGTACATGTGTCCAGTACAGACAAAATTACAAATATTCAAAACTAAGTGCCTGAGAGAAAGGACTCAGTTAGTAAAATGACCCAACTTGACACACCAGCATGATGTCCTGAGTCCGTTCTCCAGCCTCCATTTACAAGTTAGAGAGGCAACAAATGCCAGAACTGGGAAACACCTGAGGCTTGCTACCAAGCCAGCCCTTCTAACTGAATCCCTGAGCCCCAGGCTCAGTGAGATACTCTGCCTCAAAATAGCAGGTGTAGAATGATTGACCGCTGGCTTCCACACATACATGGATGCATATACCCTACACAGGTGCACACACCAACCAACATACCCAAAATACTAAAAAATACATTATTTTCAGTTGATTCTGTCCACAGGTGTAAATATGTATATTTCTAAGAAGGATTTGCTGCATTTCTCAGTACTCAGATTAGTGCTTTGGGGAAATGCAAATCCCATGCTGAGCCAATCTAACTGCCTGCTTGCTCTGACTCCCACAGCCCTCACATCTCAGTGGGTTACCTTCACTACACTTGCTTGAGTTAGTGAAGGCATCAAACGAGGAGGAGGGGCATCCTAAACAGGCTGCTTTTGCATTCTCACCCTAATACTACTGGTATTCTACCTGAATATGCATTCATGACCTTGGGTGACAGAGGAGTGCCTTGCTGAGGCAGAGAGATGAGGTAAGAGATTGTCCACAGTGGGTCTGGATTCCTCCGTGGCCCAGGAAGCAAATATATCCTGCCATACTACAGCCCTAAGCAAGTCACTCCTGCTTGCTATGAGGCCTTTTCCTGTTCTACCGTGGAGACTACTCCAAGGAGAGAGGGCCTTTCTTTCGGATGCTTGTGCTCTGTTGCTCTAACTTGGGTACCACTCGAGATGTATGCAGACTCCTTCCTATGTGCATGTCCTCTCTCACTGGCCAGCCTCAAGCTCCCCTGGCGGCAGTCTCTTCAGCTAGAGTGTGCTTGGTGTTTAGCACCTGTCCACGTCGATGCTGAGTCTTCATGTCTTTGCGGTTCGGATGGCCAAGGCGCTGCTTATGCAGCAGTTCAGAGACAAGATGGACTATCACTTTCGATTATTTATTTTTAAAATTTCCTTGAAGCCTGCAGTTTAACCTCAGCAGGAGAATTAGGATTGTTCAGGCACACAGTGATTTTATTCCTCCAGAGCTTTATATAAATTATTACGCTTTTAAGAAAAGAGCAAATAGAATTCTACAAGGTAATCAAAAGCAAATCTGCTAATTTGAGCCTAAAGAACAGTATTATTTTTTATCAGACAGAACATTAAGTTTAGTTCAGTTATTCATCTAAATTAAGGAAACTGAGAAAGAGCAAGACCAGAAAATCACCTTTGCTGATGCGGGAACCAGCCTATATTGGTCTCTTTCTTAATCACGCTTCTCGATGTAAAACCTCGTTACTAGGATACGGCCATGCGGCAGCATCTTTACTAGAAATTGTGAGGGAGAAAAAAGGTCAGAGGCTCATTTCCAATAACGGGTTGACAAGTGACAGGAAGAAAAGGGCAGGAAAGAATTGAGGTGCGTGGTGGTTCCCTTCATCAAGATCTGAGATAATGGGACGTTTGTGAATAGGAAACCTCTAAGAATACATTTTATTAATCTCATGTCTCAAATAGACTAAGAAAAAGGGGGCAGAGAGGCCGAGAGTCTCAGTAGGTTGAGATTGCTTTATTGGAACGATGAGGGGCCCCAATCTTTCCACCGGATGAAGGCTGAACACATAGAGGGGCTGGGGTATGTATATACATACATACATACACATACATACATACATACATACATACATACATACATACATACAATGAAATATATATAATGTATAATATTAGCCACCAGGAAGTTGCAGCTATTTTTTTGTGGTTTCACTGGGAGCAGGGTGGGTTGTTTTCGATACCAGGCCATATTGTTTCTGCCGATGGAGTGGAGCCATCAGGTTGGGGATAAACTATCCTTTATGGCTAGGGGCTATTGCCCAATACAGCCTGACTTAATTCCTTATGATTTGAGATTATTACACAACATATCCTAACTCTGGAAGAGTCAAAAAAAAAAAAAAAGGGGGGGGGGAGGGGTCATAAAGGAGCTGTTTCTCGGAGGGCCTGTTTCTTGTTGGGCGGCAGAGGCTGGCAGTCTCATGGTGGAAGGGCATGTTGAGGCTGTTTCCCAGTGGGAGAGCAGCTGGTAGTTTTGGTCATGAAGAATTCAGTGACTTTGGGTGGTTAAAGCTTGTGGTCTTTGTTAGCAGAATTTGGTAAGACAGCTGAAAAGGCAGGGACCAATGATAAAGTTAGTACACTCACAGTGATTGGGACTGCCAAGGGGGCAATCTGTGCTCATGTATCCTTCCAGAAAGTGTTGCCCATCTTTCCTGTTTGTAATTCTTTCTAATAATTCTTTAACTTTTTTTGTTGTTTTGTTTTTGTTTTGTTTTGTTTTGTTTTTTTGTTTTTTGTTTTTTGTTTTTTTGGTCCTAGATCAGATTGGTTTGAATCAAAACAGTGTTCTTCTCCCTAGGAAGGCACAGGTACCCACCTTTTCAAGTAGTCATCAAGTCTAGTCCCCAGTGGTTTGGGAGGATCACCGCAGCCAGGGGATCTATTTTATTTTGTAGGGTGACTATGCTTTGTTGTGCCAGCTCAGGTCTTGAATTGGCTACATTGTACCTTTCAGAGCCTGATGCTGCTGCACGGCAGCTGTCCTAAGCAGCTTATGTGAAACCTTTTGCTTGGGTATGGGGGAGGGGCAGTTCAATTAAGTAAAAACTTTAAAAGACAGGGTGAAAATGAGAGTATGAGGATAGTAAGGAAGAAAGAAGTGATCCAGCAGAGAAGCCACTGTGGGAGGGAACAAAAGCTCACTCACAGGAGAAGGCTTCAGGTAAAAAAAAGGTTTTTGTGTTTGTGTTGGGGTGGTGGGGGTGTGTGGAAGGGAAGTGTCTGGTCCCTGTATCTTTGGACATCCTTCTCAAGCCAGATAGGATTTGCTTGTGGGGAAGAAGTACTTTTCTCAGAGGAGGGACGGCTACTTCTCCATGAAGCAGCATCCTTCCATCAATGAGGCACAAATCCCATCCTTGGTATGGTCCAATTCACTCTTAGAGTAAGTACTGTAGCACAAAGAATCAAGTTGGTCCCGATGAATGTTAAGCTGATCTGACATTTCTTTAAGGTTTATGAGGACTGGTGAGACAGGGAAGTTAATTACTGTCTAGCTGTTTAAGTTATGAGTCCTAAAAAATAATGCCCAGAGTAACAAACAAGAGAGACAAGTTGGATGGACTTGGATCCTCTCCTTTAGAGGTCATCTGAACTGCTTTTAGGGGTTAAGGGTGTAGATTTCCCTCTGAGCTGACAAAAGGGACAATGTAGAAAGGGCAGCAGCTAGACCGTCTCCTAAGAGGATCTATGCAAGGGGCTACACTTGTAAGGCTTTCTCTCTCAGCCTAAGCCTGGGAACATGACCCAGACAAGCCTGAGAAACTGACCCAGAAAGAATTGAAGGCCAGCTTCAGTTTCTGAGATCAAGGTGGCCAACTGAGATAAACAATTTCAACTAAGGTAAACAATTCTCAGAAAAATACCATCTGGAAACTCTCTGGAAATTCCCCAACACCCCTCCCTACCAAGAATAGCCCCCAAGACCAACGACCCCTGCAATAGCCAATAACATTTAGACAAGCACCCCTAGCGACCACCAGAACCAATCCTAACAGGGCACGTAGCCCCTCCTAACCTTTACGGTTTTAGCCTTTAAAAATAGCTTGTAGCGGTGACTCGGGGTCCCTCCCTCCCTGCTGAGGCCCCCTGATGCACGTCAGCAATAAACTTTGTGCCTTTGCATCAACACTGCGGTCCTCGAGTGGTCTCTCGTGGCGACCCCCTACCCGAGTGGACTCTAGGGTCCAACACACTAAACGCAACAGATGGCAAAGATCTGGAACAAAAGACAGGAGAAAATAGCTGTACAACTGTGTGGGGCACATTAGGAGACAAAGTTAACATATGTTTTGCTTAGTAAGGTTAAAGCAATCATACATCTGGCTGGACCATGTACCCACCATTCCATAGAAGGACAAGGTAATGGCGATTACCTGTTTATTACATCAGACTCCTGAATAAGGAAAAGGCACTGGAAGCTCTGTAAATGAAGCCAGTTAAAGTCAGCATCTAATTGGCAATTTAAAAGAGAAATAAAATCCTATTGAATCATTTTTATAGGATTGTCTAGCAAAGTTTTCAAAGAAACTACTTGTATATTCTGAACAATTGCCCCAAACTATAAGTTTGATGACCGAGTATCTGCCATCCTTTAACCAGGGAAATGGGTAGTTAGGGTACTGACCCTGAAATTAGCTTCTGTTAAAAGGAGAAGTTGAAAGCCAGGGCAAAGGACACGGCTGATTGAACTAGCTCATAGGTCCCATACCAGTTGAATGGTTTACATACAAGGTTCCCCTGCTTACAGTATCCTCATATGTCAGAATGGGAGACACTGAAGGCAAAGTAATTGCGATTTGCCTCTCTGTTGTTTGAGACATTTGGGGTGTTAGTGTAGACTCTTAAGAACCTCCAATGAGCAAGAGAATTCATCCCCCTGTCAGTCATGTGAGACATGAGGAGTAATTCATCTTTCTTGTAGTTAAGGAGGAGGGATTTTTGTTTGGGCTACACTAGGACAGGAACCACTGACTTCTGAGAAGTCTTGCTTTCCCATGTATCTTTATCCTGTTATGAGGCTAACATCAGTCTCTTCTGGTGCAACTGTGTCCCATGCAAGAAAAGGCTGTTACTTGGGCTCAGAGATGTCCTGCCATGCAAGTGTTATAATTTTTAACCCATTTTACTCAAGAATTCAAAATATATCTGATTTTGACTATTACTTTACATTAAATAAAATTTAAGTTTACTTTGAGCTTGTTTTCAGTTACTTACTTTAGCCTTACCTCTTTAATAACATATACAGAAAACTATGTGATTAGAGGTATAAATCAATACTCTCCTCAAGATCACATTTGCAAATTAATTGCATTTATACTTAGCATGACTACAAACATAATTCTAAGTACATTAAGGGATTTAATAATTTATAAAGCAAATGACCATTAACTTGTGTGCCTTAATCATCTTTAACAGTTTATAGTAAGTTAGAAGTTCTCATAAGATTAGGATTTTACAATTTTATCACTCTAAGAATTTTGATTCTTAAAGTTATAATTTTGAATAGAAGCTTTTTTAGTATCAAAATAAACTTAAACTATTGATATTAAGAATAGAGAGATTGGAAATCTAATTTTTCCAATCTTTTTATAGTATACACTTATAAAATATCAGTTTAAAAAATATGATTCAGTTTTTCCCAAACAGCTAAAGCTTAACAAAGTTAACAAAGACATACGTGATTAGACATATACCTTTAAGTTAAATTTTGCTAGCATGAATGGACTTATATAATTTGAGAAATTTATACATGGAATTTCATAGCAAATTAAGACATGTCTTAACGTTTTTTTTAAGTGGGAAGGTTGAAATTTTACAGCCTTTTAATATCAGCTCCCAAAATGGTCTTACAGATCCTGAAAGAAAGAAAGTTTACAATTAGTAATGGCTTTAAAGATGCCCATGGCCTTGAATAAGGGAACATTTTTGTAAACAAGAACGAAGAAGAGGAAAAAGAATTCATACAGCTTTATATCTGTAGTTATAGTTAACCATTTTAAACTTTATATATACATCTCTTGTGAGTAAAAGTTTTAAAATACCATGAGATATAACAGTAACAAAATCATTTGTTGTAAGAAAAGTTTCTAAGGGGAGATGTTAGGCATAATTTAGAGCCTTTACTCTGATACATAACATATTTTTCATTGCTGTATAGGCTGACATATCCTCTGTTGTTTAGTTTCCACCCTTTACACCCAGAAACTCCTGAGGGCTCTTACTTGCATGCAACCAACAGGGGGAGTGACTGCATGCTGAGGGGAAGACCCAAAGACCTTGCACATCTCTTTCTTTCTTTAAAATATATTTTATTGATTTATTCATATTACGTCTCAATTGTTATCCCATCCGTTGCATCTTCCCATTCCCCCCTCCCTCCCATTTTCCCCTTACTCTCCTCCCCTATCACTGTGACTTAGGGGGACCTCCTCCCCATATATATGCTCATACGGTATCAAGTCTCTTCTTGGTACCCTGCTATCCTTCCTCTGAGTGATGCCAGGTCTCCCCCTCCAGGGGACATGGTCAAATACGGGGCACCTGAGTTTGTGTGAAAGTCAGTCCCCACTCTCCACTCAACTGTGGAGAATGTCCTGTACATTGGTTAGATCTGAGTAGGGGTTTGAAGTTTACTGCACATATTGTCCTTGGCTGGTGCCATAGTTTGAGCAGGACCCCGGGCCCAGATCTGCCTGTCATAATGTTGTTCTTGTCATTTTCTAGGACCCTCTGGATCCTTCTATTTCTCCATTCTCTCATGCTTCTCTCATCTAGAGTCCCAATAGGATGTCCTCCTCTTTGTCCCACTTTCCTGGTAAGTGAACACTAGCATAGGACATACTCCTTGGGCTAGTGTCCAGATATAAGTGAGTATATACCATTTGGGTCTTCCTGCTTCTGAGTTAACTCACTCAGTATGATCATTTCTAGTTCAATCCATTTGTCCACAAATTTTGAGAATTCCTTGCTTTTAATAACCGAGTAGTATTCCATAGTGTAAATGTACCACAGTTTCTTTATCCATTCTTCTACTGAGGGACACTTAAGCTGTTTCCAGGTTCTGGCTATTATGAATAAGGCTGCTATGAACATGGTTGAGCATATGTCCTTGTGTGCTGGAGCATCTTCTGGGTATATTCCAAGGAGTGGAATAGCAGGGTCTTGAGGAAGCCTTATTCACAGTTTTCTGAGATAGCGCCAGATAGATTTCCAAAGTGGATGTACTAGTTTGCATTCCCACCAGCAATGGAGTGTTCCTCTTTTTCCACATCCTCGCCAGCATGTGGTGTCACTTGAATTTTTTATCTTAGACATTCTGATGCATGTAAGATGGAATCTCAGAGGAAGTTCCTCTAAAATCGGGAACAAGGCAAGGCTGCCCACTCTCTCCATATCTCTTCAATATAGTACTTGAAGTTCTATCCAGAGCAATAAGACAACAAAAGGAGATCAATTGTATCCAAATGGGAAAGGAGGAAGTCAAATTATCCCTATTTGCAGATGATATGATAGTGTACAAAAGTGACCCCCAAAATTCCACCAGAGAACTCCTGCAGCTAATAAACACCTTCAGCAAAGTGGCTGGATAAAAAATTAACTCAAAAAAGTCAGTAGCCTTCCTATATACAAATGACAATCATGCAGAGGAAGAAATTGGTAAAACTATACTCTTCACATTAGCCACAAGCAATATAAAGTATTTAGGAATTACTCTAACCAAACAAGTAAAGGACTTGTTTGAAAAAAATGTCAAAACTCTGAAGTAAGAGCGTACTATGGTGCCTCACATTTGACCATGTCCCCTGGAGGGGGAGACCTGGTGGCACTCAGAGGAAGGACAGCAGGTAGCCAAGAAGAGACTTGATACCCTATGAGAATATATAGGGGGAGGTAATCCCCCTCAGGAACAGTCATAGGGGAGGGGAATAATGGGAAAATGGGAGGATACAAGGGATGGGATAAACATTGAGATGTAACAAGAATAAATTAATTAAAAAAAAAAAGAGATTGAAGATGACATGAGAAGATGAAATGATCTCCTTTGTTCTTGGATCTGGAGAATTAACATAGTAAAAATGGCCATCTTACCAAAAGCAATTTACAGATTCAATGCAATCCCTATCAAAATACCTACACAATTTTTTAAAGTCACTGAAAGATCAATTCTCAGCTTCATATGGAAAAACAAAAACACTCAGAATAGCAAAAACAATCCTATGCAATATACGATGCTCTGTGGGAATGTCCATACCTGATCTCAAGCTGTACTATAAAGCAACAGTAATAAAAACAGCATGGTACTGGCACAGCAATAAACTGGTTGATCAATGGAATCGAATCAAAGACCCAGAAATGAATCCACACACATATGGTCACTTGATTTTTGACAAAGAAGCCAAATCTATTTAGTGGAAAAAGGATAGCATCTTCAACAAATGGTGTTGGTCTAAGTGGATATCTATGTGTAAAAAATGCAATTAGACCCATATTTTTCACCATGCACAAAACTCAAGTCCAAGTGGATCAAAGACCTCAACATAAAACCTGAGACACTAAGTCAGTTAGAAGAAAAAGTGGGGAAGAGCCTGGAACACATTGGCATAGGAGACAACTTCCTGAACAGAACACCAACAGCCTAGGCCTTAAGGTCAACAATTAATAAATGGGACCTCATGAGGCTGAGAAGCTTCTGTAAGGCAGGAAACACTGTCAACAGAACTATGCAACAGCCTACAGATTGGGAAAAGATCTTCACCAACCCAACATTTGACAAAGGTCTAATATGCAAAATATATAAATAACTCAAGAAATTAAACACCACCAAACCAAATAACCCAATAGAGAAATGGAGTTCAGAACTAAACAGTGAGTTCTCAACAGAAGAATATCGAATGGCTGAGAAACATTTAAAGAAATGCTCAATGTCCTTACTCATCAGGGAAATGTAGGTCTTCTTGTGGTGTTCTTGACACTGCCTACTCCCTCTATCTTTCCTCCCACTCTTCAGAAGATTGGATTTAAGTTCATTTTCTTGTTCTTCAGACATGTTACAATTTCTTGGGCTTACAGTAGTATATATCTGGGTTCTGGTGGTGTCTTATTGCCCTGGCTCTTGTTGTGTGTGTTCTTATGCTGGTCTTTATCCATTTGGCTGTCTCTAGTATTGGTAGATATCAGGTAATGCAGGTTAAGTTGTGGGCCAGAAAATGGAGCACGTGGTCCTTGATGGCCACAGGCTTTTTCTGTTCTGGGTGGCCACAGGCATCCAGGGATGGAGGCTAAGCTGTAGCTGGGAGTGGGGTACACAGAGGACCTTATCATTAAATTTATATTTATACTATCAGAATTTAGCTGAGAAAACCTTCTTGAAACAATGATGCTGGAGTTATTAGCTAGAGACTTTAGACAGAGGGTTCCTTTTATGCTTTTCATGTACAAGTATCTTGTTAGACATTTTTATATTATGAAATAAACAATAGTAGCCACTATTGAAAATAGTTTTCCTCTTTACAGTTCTCAAGCATTATTTTGGGCTGCTCTGTTGATCTTCTTCTCCTTGTCACAGAGACGGGGGTGGGAGTGGGATGAGGTGGTGGTGGGGAAACAGCCTGATGCAAGACAGAGGCTTTAAAGGAAACATCAAGACAAACATGCTTGGGTCAGAAGTAGGCAGGCCAAATCCCATCTCCAGCCAGTGACACATTTCCAATATTACCCACACCTTAAATATACTTGAATCTCTCTAAGACTGCGCTCTATAATATACACACCCATAACTAGTTTGTGTGTGTCTTGCAGATGGAGGAAGACAAAACTGAGCAGCCTAACAAGTAACTGAATATAAGAAATAAAATCCTGTATTCAGCTTGAGCTCTGTGCCTGGTTATAAGTAGGAACTGAGTGTCAGGGATAAGAAGGGTTAAAATTAGCTGGAGAACATGGGGTACATGGAGGAGCCTCAAATCCTTTGCTGTTTCTATTGAATAAGTTATCTAGGTCTATAAGAGTGTCAAAATTAAAAATCCTAGATTGGGACTGGCGGTGGCCATTATTGGAGTGCTGTGGCTAGATCTGAGTGGATAATTGCACGAGTTTAGTGGGATCAAGCTGTCTAGGACTTAGCTTTTGCAGCTCATTTAAAAAAACTGTTTTAAATTTGAAATGACAGGCAGGACTGGTGTCATCTTATTGTACAGCCTGAGGTTTAGGGAAAAAATGAAAACAAACCCCAGTGTTAGCAGGGGAGCATCCTCATACTTGCAAGATTTGGGGGAGTCACAAAATCAGTTAAAGGGGGGGGGTTCAAGAATTTCCAAGACTTTGTGATCTAGAGGAGTGAGTCATTCCTGGAGTTTCTGCTGTCTGGTCAGGGGACAGCTGAGTCAGACCAGGATGGATAGTTACTTTGTCCTGCAGAATTTGGGTGTATAGATGGCAGTGATCAAACAATGAAAGGTCTCTCAGAGATCAGAGAGTCTGGGAAGAGAGGTCTGGGGAAGAGTCATAAAACAATGTGTGGGAGGAGTCAGAGGAGAGCAGAGAGGATGGGGCCAAGCTGGGTTTATACCGAGAACCAATGAAGGCCAGAGAACCATCCATCCTTGGGCCTTGCACCACTGGTAAAGACAGAGGCCACAAAAACCACAGGTTGAACTGGTGGCAGTTTATCTTATATAGCGATCTCAGAGGATGTCTATGCACCCAAGGAAATGACCCCTGGGAAGGCATACAGGGGCTGCTGCCTGGAGGACCCTAAAAGGGTCCTGTGTTTTGACACCAGATGGATGAAAAATGAGGCAGTGGAGCAGACAGACTCAATCTCAACAGGCTGAGCCTGGTTTATTTGAGCAGCAGATGGCCACAGCCTTTCCACAGGATGAACGTTGAACATTTAGATGGGCAGTTTCTGATACAATGCCTATTGATTCTGCAGGCAAAGCTGAACAGTCAGGCTGGGAGAAGCCCTTCTTCATGACTAGGAGCTGCTACCCCATACAGCTTGACTCATTTCCTCATGACCTGAGGCTATTTGTGACCCAACAGAGATGTGGTATGATACTATCATTGGAATTAGAAGGAAGCCAAAAAATGCATTAATATCAGACAAAGAATAAAAATCTCATCATTGGCCACTGATAGAATCTAGTTGAGTAGTACAATTCCACAGGCAAAAGTCATACTTCCAACTTGAAAGTGCATAGACGGAGGGCTTAAGCACTGCAGAAATATTCACAAGGTCCATGTGGCTGACCTTGAACAGGTACTCACAGAGGGTCATTATCCTTCTCTACTATGAGGCCTTGTCTCTGCTTACACTATACTATACTGTACTATACTATACTATACTATACTCAGAATAACGTAAATATTTAAATTTTACTCTAAGGAAAAATTCTTTGAATTTCACCCCTTTTACCATTGCGTTTGAACAAAATGGTGATGGCCATTATTTGAGTACTATGGCCGGTTTTGAGTGGATAATTGCCTGAGTTTGGTTGGCACTAATATATTTTACTAGAAATACACTAGAGGTATCAGTTGTCAGAGATATTCTAATACGTTAATAAAACTTCACAAAAGACAAAGGGAAAACTCTATGGCAAAAGTAAACAATGTTATGTGACATCCCAGGGGCTCTGTGTCATCACCTCTCCTCTGTACTCTTTCCTGCCTTCAGCACGACTCCCTTGCCCAATAGCAAGAACATTTGGATGTGATATGAGCTACGTGTCAGCAGAGGATGTAAGTGGTGTGATTCCTCCCAATCTTTCCTGGCACATGGCCCTCTACAATGGGGACACCATGTTCCAGACAAGAACAATCCTTTCCCCACTATGAGTGGTGATGCACTGAACTGGCCCAAGGAGCCTGTGCAGCCTAAAAACAGTTCATACATGGTCACTAGGGTGACTAGCATGCCTGCAGATAACCCTTCATTTCTCATATAAAGGAAGAGATGCTGGGAGCCAGTAGGTTTGTTCGTATAACAGCAGAATTGGGGAGACAATAAGCACATTATTTGTTCTTACTGGAGTCTTGACCTAGTATCTTGCTGGGTCTGTCATCTCAGACAAGTTCAGTGCTAGTCTGTATAAAAGCTGTGGGGATTTGTTAAATCAGCTCAATAGATGTTTGCCTGTTAGTGCTAGACAGATTTACTATGCAGTTTTTGATTTCGATAGGACAAAGCCAGGTTGCTGGTCAGATGCTGAGGTGTCAAGGCTACCACCAGAGCTAGCATGATCTATATAGAGCACTCCAACATCCTCTAATGTCCACATTCGGAAGGCACATTTTCTTAAAACAAGTCTCTCTAGCAGTTCTAGTGAGTGCCTGTGAGTCAGGAGTATGCTATATTGCTATGGAGCTCTTCCAGTGTACAGTTTAATAAGTGAGCAGTAAAACTGTGTAGCTCAATCTCTGAAAGTGGGTTGTGGCCAGTAGGTTAAATCTTATTACAGTAAAATAATAAAAACACATCTGTTTTCTTGTGGTGCTGAGGATCAAACATAATGTCTTGCATATATACTACCAAAGTGTACTATCACCAGCGCTAAAAAGGTTTTAGTAATAAACTATTTTCTAATGCAATGCTTATAACCCAAAAGGCTTCTAAACTCTAGCAAGGACAATTTATGCTGAGAAACATTACAGTGAACTCTAAGGTGTCTCTGTATTGTTGAAAGGAATTACTTATTACTTTTTTCCTCTTGGGGTGGGGTGGGAGTCAAGGTGCTGAGCAGTGACCAAAGGCGGAGGCTTTTAATGAGCCAACAAAACTCATTTCAAAGGCTAGCTAACCCATGTGCTGTTAGGTCAGGACTGATTGTGGCAATGTGAAAATAAAAGAGAGAGGAGACTGACCTCTGCAGAGTAGAATGTCCTTTAATTAGAAGAATGAAGGGCAGAAGTCTCTGGGAGTGCGGACTGTGCACAAGGTGCAGCAGTGTTTCATAGTGCAGAGAAGGGAACTTTTGAGGTTGAAAAGTCTGTCTGCAAATTTGTTCCCTTGCACTCCCTAAGTTGTAAAGACTAGTGGAGATTCATAGATCTTATTAGAAGCTTCCCGGGTCCTAAATTCCTACAGAAGATGTGCTTGTTTCTCAGCTCATCTGAGGCTTTTGTGTTATTAGCCCTTTATTCCAGACCCCTAGAGGATCAAAGAGCAAAGGAGGAGCTGTGTCATCTGGCTACTTCCTCCTGAGCAGGGACAGGGCTGTCCCCAGGATTTAAATGGTGGGACAGAGGTCAGATTTACTTCAAGTAGCAAGAAGAGAGTTTGACTTGATTGGCTGTAGTGTATCTTTCCCCTGAAGCATCCTTTGAAAACAGTTTATTAGGCAGGGCCTATAGTGAGTAAAATGAGACCCAAGGTTAAGGGATACAGTAGGGGGCCTAGGCAAGGTAGGCAAGGTAGTTGTTGTACTGTGGGCCAGTCTCTTTTCTTTTCCAAATACTTGTGTGATTTCCATGCCAACTTTGGAGTTTTTCTGCAGAAACTCAGAAGATTACTGATTGGTTGAGTTTGAAGTAGCATTCCCTCTGGAGAAAGTGACATGATGCTCCTTTTTGGGCACAAGGAGATCCTTGGCTCACCTATTTTGGAGATGTACCCCTGCAAGGGTAAAGTAGAAGTTTCTGGTTTCTTTGAAGACTCAGTTGTGCCATGTGATGTTTTTCTGGAAGAGATCCTGAGAGGGCATGTAATGTTTGGAAGGGTATAAATATAACTCCACGGACAGTGGGAGAAGGCTTTTGCATTGCTACCTTGCCAGGCAATGCTTCACTGGTCTTTGCTTGACTGATAGAAATGTTTCAGAGAACTTCTTAGTACTCTGTCTGATTCTATCCACTTCCACTGTCTAGTGCCAATTCAGCAGAATTTTGCCATTTCTTCTGAATGGTGCTACCACTATGAATTCCTGTGAATGTTTGGTGTTGCCTATTAGATAGGGCTTCTAGTATCTTGACAACACAGAGTGGGACTGGCTCAAGGAAGTACATCTAAACAGGTCCACAACCCCTTTTTCCTATTAACATTCATTCTCCCCCTCCTCCAGTTGGTGAGTAAAAGTGAGGTTGAAGTGTGTAAGAACCTTAAATATAGTAGATATAGAAAAATCAAAGCCTACATAGGGGAATCTATTTGGCTTTGGAGATTATTGATGGTGGCTGCTAGCTTGACTACAGAGACAGAAAGTACCTTGCCACTGAAAATAATAATTGGAGGTAGATACTACCACTGTATCTGTCCCAAGGTATATGAGATGCTTAACCTGGCCAGGATGGGCAGCAGTTGGAGAATGCTCTTCGATCATGAAAGAGTCGATTGAACAGAGGTTGTTGGGGGAATTCAAACTGTCTGGTGACTCATGAGAATCTTTATGTGAGGGTACTAAAGGACTAGGGTACAGATCCCTGACCAGTTGACTAGGAGACATATGTATGTAGTTGAGTCACAAAGAAAAAAGACTCTTGCATAAGAAACAAACACCTGGAGTCTTTGGAAGAGATATTGGCATCACGTTGATAATGTAAAAGAGAATTAGAATCCATTTGGGTCACTTCTATAAGAATGTCTTGCACCATCCGAAGACCTACTCAGATTTCCTTATGAGGTCCCAAAGAAACTTGGGACAAATGGCTAACTGTGCTGCCTATGAACATACCAAAGCAATCATGTGCTGGCTACCAGATTCACTCAGTACCTGTGGTTCTTCTCTGCTCTTCTCACCTCTGTCCCCTACCCTAAGCCTCTCCAGCCCTAGGGCTTTGCTTCCCTGGTTCTTCTCTTTTTCTTGGGTCTTGGCTCTTTTTAGTCTATTTGCCCCTTCTCTCTTCTCTCTCTCTCTTTTCTTTGTCTCTTCTTTTCTCTTTCTCTACTTTCTCACCCTCATACATACAATAAAATCCTTCTTGGAGCAGACATGTTTTGATTTCATTCAGCTGTGAATAATTTCCCAAGCATGTGATTCTGGTGACAGAGTATTTGGCAGCCTCCTTAATCAGGGCACATGGGTGCTTAGGGTGCAGAAGGGAGCATTACAGCTGTGAGAACCATTTTTTCCAGAAAAAGACAGCATCCCATAGTTGGAAATCCCATAGATTTGCTCTTAGTTTTTAAGAACATAGGCCTGTAGTGAATCATTAGTGAGAAATACTTGTCCAAATAACATTTCATATAGTTAAATATAATGTTAAGTATAATGTCTGGGGACTGAGTCTCCTGAACTATTAAAGGAACATACTGATCATTTTAATCTTGATTATACTTTTCTCCTAGGTACTTAAGTCCACATAGGTACAACAAATTAATTTTTGGTTCTGCGCTGTCAAGGCCAATTGTGAATGTAGTCCTCAAAG
Source organism: Acomys russatus (assembly GCF_903995435.1). NCBI lineage: Eukaryota > Metazoa > Chordata > Mammalia > Rodentia > Muridae > Acomys > Acomys russatus. The sequence continues at coordinate 69,092,155 of NC_067137.1, forward strand.
GACACTTGTGAAGAATTTCAGGCTCCTCCAGACTCTAATTATTTGTTTGCTTGTTTTTGTTAACAGTTGTTTAACCTGTTAGGATAAGGTGAAGGCCTTCTTGGCCTGGCTGGGCACCCCTGGAAGCACTCAAGATCTCCTACCTGTGTTGGTCTTTCTCTTTGTAAACTACACTCTCACTCTTGAGATTTCATGGAGTGGGGTCTCTATAGCCTCACTGAACAAGAGAACATGTGACTTCCTAGTTACAGAACATTGAGAGATGGCCAACAGTCTTATGGGACCCTATTGACCTTGGAGGGAAATATGGAAAATATTCAGCTTTTTTAGTTGCAGTGAACACATTAAATACAAAGATCAGTTCCACCAGTCTGGTACTTTACAGAATTCTATTTCAATAACTAGATATTTCTAAATAAATTTTAGATGTATATTTTAGCCAGTTGCCGAGAAGGGGAGAGGGGACCAGAGAAACGGTGAGCAGAGACAGCAGCGCGAAGTCATGAGTAGGGTCGGAACGACTGAGCCGGTAGAACGGAGAAAAACGGCGACGCGGCGGGAGGCGGGAAACAGCCAGCCATCTAATTCGGCACACACACACACACACACACACACACACACACACACACACACACTCACATATACTTCAATACACACACTCACAGTACACATCAACACACACTCACGCACATACACATCAACACATACTCAGACACACACATAAACATCAATACATATATACACTTACACATGTATACACATCAACACACACTCACACACTCACACACACACATACACACATACACACTCTCATATAGGCACACACTCCTATACACACACACTGCCCCCTTCTTTACTATGACAAACTTTTATCTTTAAGTCCTTTTGACATTTTGAATTTTTTCTTAATATCATGAGCCATAATAGCATTAGCAAATGAATTTACTATCTGTTGTGAGCAATTTTTCCTTGAGGCACGGGGGGGGGGGGGATGGTGGAAACTAAGCAATGTCTATCACTCTCAAGTAGAAAGTAGCCAGAAACAAGTGACTAGGAGGCTGGAATAGGCATCCTCAGCTTCAGCCACAGGCAGAAACCCCAAAGACTCCCCAGAGTCTGCATGGAAGTTGTCGATCTCAGGTTTCTGTAGACTGCACCTAGACCTTACCTTGGTGTATGAATACTGGATGTATGGCATTATGGTATGGTGAATGACAAAAAGCCATATCTGCAGAGACAATAGAAGGTAGATAAGAAAAAGGATCTAAACTGAGTTTATGTGGCATAGCAATAAAACCCCAGAACAATACTTGCTCTGCTCACATAGACAACAGCCACAGAAACCCTAAGAATTCAGGCTGGGACTGGTGGCTATTTAAACCTTTAGTGTGTGCAGAAAGTGATGTTACTCTTGGTAGGATTGGTATCAGAAAAAGTGAGGGAGATCAGCAAGGAGGGAGAGGAAAGATCACTCCAAGGTGAGGCCTAAGATGCACAACTCCACACTTCTCCTGGGTTTCAGCAATCCTGGGATTGATCATGAAGTCATGAAAATCAGAGACTGACTTCTACAGAAGCACGTGGCCCTTAAATAAGAACAGTGGAAGGCCAGAATCTCCAAGGAAATGGAGACAATGTTCTGAGGGACAGGAGTCTTGAGGTGTTTGGGTTGAAGGTTCCATCTGCAGATCTGTTCTGCTGAAGTTTTAAAAAGCTCCACAGTTATGTGGAGAGAGGGAACTGACTGACATGAACTCTGGTGCCCCATATTTGACCACTTCCTCTTGGTGGGGAGGCCTGGTGGCACTCAGGGAAAGAATAAGCAGGCTACCGAGATGAGACTTGATAGCCTATGTCCATATAGTGGGCAGGAGGTCCCCCTCGGTCATAGACATAGGGGAGGGGAATAGGGTGAAAGAGGGAGGGAGGGAGGAATGGGAGGATAAAAGTGATGGGATAACAAATGAGATGTAACCTGAATAAATTAATAATAAAAAAGAAAGTCAGGCTCAAAATAAAAAAGTTGTAAAGACAGACCAGAGGTTGCTGTGCGAATCTTCTTTTTATTAGGAACTTCCCAGCTCCTAATTCCTACAGAAGATGTTATTGCCATGTCACCTTTCCTGTCCAGAGTCTCTCATCTCACCTAAGACTTTTGGGTTATTAGCTGGTTTTGTACTTTGTTTTTCGGGCTTAGGTATCAGGGCCAGGGCTGATGTGTACAAAGGATTTATCCACCAGTGAGTCAACTCCCAGCTTCCATGTGATTCACTTAAAAGTAAGTTGTGTTTCACTTACCCTTTTTTTTTCACTTACCGTTTATTACACTAGCATTGTAATAAGAATTATAAGAGGACATATATATTTTAATGTATATACACATATACATATATACATTCTCTCTCTCTCTCTCTCTCTCTCTCTCTCTATATATATATATATATATATATATATATATATATATATATATATATATATATAAAGTTTGCTTGTTTTGTTTTTAGAGACAAGGTTTATTTGCTTTAGCCCTGGCTGTCCTGGAACTCACTCTGTAGATCATGTTGGTTTCAAACTCATGGAGATCCACCTGCCTCTGCCTCCCAAGTGCTAGGATTAAAGATGTGCACCACCACCATTTAATAAGAGGATATATTTTTAAAGCGCTTAGTCAATTGTTGGCATATTTCAACACTAAGCACTTCAAAATACTCTTATTACTATACTATTGTTAATACAAGTAATTGGGAATAAATAATATTAACCTAGATGTAAAAATAAATATATAAACATAAGCACGATTAAACAACCTTAAAGTTTTAAGCTTTGATATTTGAAAATGTTAAAAATGTGAGTGAAATTTAATCAGTAGCTGGAATCTGAACATGACATCATGGGGGAAAAAAAGGAAACTACGCTTTGAAAAACAGAAAGCACATGTTTTCATATATATTCAGCAAGTGATATCAAGTAACATTTTAAAATGTCATTGCACTTTTGCCATCATTGTGCTATTTTATTTTGTAGGGCAACTAGTCTCTTCAAGGTACTTTTCAGGCTGTTTTCTATAATATATACAGTTTCTCTCCACTGAAGCCGATGACATTTCCATAAACACTGGGTACTAAAAATTTACACATTAAGTACACTAAAAGTTTTACTTTTGTGTGTTTACACATCTCATTTTATTTCTTTGAGATCAAGTTTGGTTCATACAATATATTATTTCTCTAAAAACATTTTTGTTGTGAAATTTCAAGCATATAACAATAAATATGTACCATTGGTAAGGATATTTGTTTATTCACACATACAGTTTCATATGTAATGCTCTCCTCTTCACTTCTCTTCTCTCCTTCTCCTTCTCCTCCTTCTCCTTCTCCTTCTCCTTCTCCTTCTCCTTCTCCTTCTCCTTCTCCTTCTCCTTCTCCTTCTCCTTCTCCTTCTCCTTCTTCTTCTTCTTCTTCTTCTTCTTCTTCTTCTTCTCTCTCTGTCTTTTTTTAAATAAACTTCACCCTGTATCTCAGGATTTCATGTAACCCAGTCATGCCATGAACTCCTGGCAATCCACCTGTCTCACTTTTCAGAGTGTTAGGGTTATAAGTGTGAGCCAATTCAAACGTGTTTTGTGTACAGTTCTTCATTGTATCCTTCTGTTTTATCTGAATGTATTTGCCATTATCAAATTTGGTGATTTTGCATCTTTTAAATGATGTGCAAGTATTCCTATCTCCCTGACTCCCCTACTTGTAACCTTATACACCCATTATTGACCTTTCTACTTCCAGGTCACATGTATTCTGTTATCCTACACAGGATAACATCCTTCTATAAACTATAGGTTATCAAACCGAAGTGAAGTGTGGGATACCTCCCCTTGAGTTATTGGTCATGGAGATCTCGAAAACTGCCCAAACAGTACTCAAAGATTGCCCAAATAGTAGAAGTTGTTGACATTGCATTTGGTTTCCCATTAGAACTTAATATTAAGTTTCTATTGCTGAAGATATCATATACTTTGGTCATAAGACATGAAAAAAAAATCAAGCCACTATTATAAATTTTCTCCTTGCTGGCTAGCTTTCAAAATAACAAGTTCTATGTTGCTGGAGGGAAAAATAAATGAATAGATCCATACCCACCTGTGAGCTCTGTGAGTGGAACAATAACTGGCTTGGCAAAATATGTTCCCTCGTGCTACAGTGATATGAGTGTTATGAAGCTAACCATCTTCTTTATGGTTGGATTTAAGGATGACTCCAGAGGATGGAACTCATGCCTGGTACTATGGACTTCATCATCCATGGCTGGGGATGACATAAATAACTAGGGGAGAATCTTCTACAATTATTTTTTAAGTGGACATAATATTTTTTTTGTTTTTTATTTATTTATTTTATTAATTTATTCTTGTTACATCTCAATGTTTATCCCATCCCTTGTATCCTCCCATTCCTCCCTCCCTCCCCTCCCATTTCCCATTATTCCCCTCCCCTATGACTGTTCCTGAGGGGGATTACCTCCCCCTGTATATGCTCATAGGGTATTAAGTCTCTTCTTGGTAACCTGCTGTAAATGGACATAATATTAAACTATATTCTGAATACCTATCAGTTGTTGTAGCTCTCAATGCTCATTTTAAAAACTTATAGATCAAGGTAGACAGAATTTCTGCATGGGTTGAGGAAGTACTCCCAAGGTCTCTCTAGTCTATAGAGAAGCTATTGGCTGTTGATGGTTGATGGGATGAATGTGGTCAGGCTTCTTTAAGTGTGTGGCACCTGGTCAGTTTTCCATAACTCTATATCCATGTGTACATAGGCAAGAGTAGTTGGACTTAGTGGTCCATTAAAAATAAGAAGAACCTACAGTTACTAGGAACACAAGCCTTTGAGAAAGAATTCTAAATTGTGTAATGCTACTAAAAATTGCAGCTCAGTTATTGCTTCAGTCTCATTTGTCCTAATAGAATGTAATTGTTCTATTAATTATATCTGTGTTTTACAAGTGGCACCCTGTCTTAGAAAAGTAGCTACTAGTTAGAATATTATCATTAGGGATTGATCATGACAATTTGATAATATTCAAGATTAATTCCAATAATTTTAAGTAACTTTCAAAAGGTGGCATATTAACTATAAAATAAAATAACTAAGTATTTTCAGAGTTACTCTTGCCAGTAGTTTAGCTTGTTTTTATTGATTTTTGAGGCATATAAATTTCTCATACTGAAAAAGTATGTGAAAAGTGGAAAAAGTAGGTTATAATAGATTTAGCCTTGACACATGTGATAGGTTTTTCTTCATCTCTAAATAACATAGAAATAATTTTAAAGATGATCAAGTTTTTTATATTTTGTTCATTTATTTTATTTTTCAGATTCTTGATCAGCATGTTGAAATACTAATTGGTGTGACAGACTATGAAGTAAATTGAAAAGAAAAACAAGGTTAAAAAGGGGAATATCATATGACTTTGTGGTAATAATAAAAAATGAAGAGATAAAAAATATTATTAAGAAGAGGACATGAAGTGTGGGGGCATGGGTTAGAGTTCTGGGAGGAGCAGGAGGGGGAAGTAAAGAATAAAAATACATTGTATGCGTGTATAAAATTCTCAACAAATAAACTACAAATAATGTTTCTAAAATATCAGGGGTGAATGACTCCTTTTACTCCTCACATGGTTCCCTTTTCTATTTAGTAACAGTACCCACGATCACTGCCATATAAATACACATATAGGAAAAGTAAGAAGTAAGTTTACCCACTTACTTCCAGAAAGCATGCTAGTTTCATTTTCCTGAGCCTGGGTTACCTCTCCCTTATATTATTTTCCAGTTCATTCCATGCTCCTGCAAACTTTAAGATTTCATTTTTCTTTGTGGCTGAATAATTGCATTGTGTTCCCTGACCACAGTTTCACTACGGACATCATCTGTTGATGAACATCTAGGCTAGCTGTAATTCCAAAATACTGAGGATAGAGAAATAAATACAGTGTACAAGTCTCTCTGGTTGGACAGTCCTTCTTGTAATTTTACATATCATCTTCTAGTAGAACTCTGGATCCCTTACAAATGTTCGCCAGTGTTAGCTAACTGTAAATCCTGGAGGCAGTTGTATTGTTTTAAAATTACATGTAGTATCTATAGGCCCAGCTACCAATCAATCAAGACACAGACACTTGTTATATTTTTAAACAGCCTTAGTTAAGCTGGGGCAGGGCAGATATCAATCCTCTAAACTACTTTCCATAGTAGGACCTCAGACATGGGATCCCTGTCTCAATCCCATGCCATCTGCTTCTTATAACTTCTATCAAGCTACCTCCCATCTATAATCCCATATACTTGCTCATGTTCTTCATCTGGGCCAAATCTCCATCCACATTGCTCATGTACTTCTCCTCCATCTAATCCATGGTGGCCTTCCTCTCTTCACTTCAGGTCTCTCTCTTTTTTCCTTGTGGTGGTCCTTTCTTCTTCCCTTTTCCAGGATCCTGCTCTCTCCTAGTCCCACCTATCTCCTGCCCTGCCCAGGTGGATGGCTTTTTATTAAGCAAAAGGTGGATCAGACAGCAAGCAGTAATGAGCATCAAAATACATCAGACCATCAGACCAGAGTGACAGTTATGCTCGCTTGACATCATCTTCCAAAGCTAGCATCGTGACTTTGGTTTATAAGCACACTTTAAAGTGTGAATGACCTACTTTTCTCCACAATGTTAAAGATATGGACCCCTAACATGATATACCAAGCCCTGTAAAGTACACCTCCACTTATCTCTCCAGTTTAGTCTCCTCTGTGCTTTAGCCAAACTGATCCCCAACCCTTGCATCATGCACAGGCCTACATGTAAGCCTCTGCACATGGGTTGCATTTAGATGACCTCCTTCTTCAGGCTTCCTTTCTATTGTCTCTTTTCCAAGGACCTCCCCCCCACGAAGTTATGTCAGAATTCTGTCTTGTAGGCATTGGGTGGGGAGTACCTAGATTTTCTACTTGTAGTGTTTATCATAGTGACAATACTATAGCTATTCATATAATTTTGTCGTTGATGTCATTCTTTCTTATTAAAACTTGAACTTCCTAAAAAATGGGATTATTTGTTGCTTTTGAAATTATGTTTTGAACATTTAACAGAATGTTGGGAACATGCTGAGTGAATATTTATTGGCTGATTGGCTAATTGAATGAAGTGTTACTACATCCCCTGAAAAATCAAATCAAACACATTGTCCTTTTATCCAGTATCCCACAGTCAGCAAGGACACAGGAACAGAAGCATAAATTATGCTTTATCTCTAGACAAGGAGTCTGGGAAGACCTCGCTGGGGTCAAGGCAACATCCGAACTTCCAGGAACCAATGACATCCCAAGTCAATTCTTTGCAGTTCTTAGGGACCTGCTATCACTGGCCTCCTGGTCCTTGAATGCTCTGTCTTCTTCAAATACATGCCAGGGCACTTGCCAGAGTTCTATATCCAACTGTAGACTGCTCTAAACACAGCCAAGTTCCTTTTTACTGTAAATTTGCCTCTAGGAATAATCAAGTTGTTGAACCATGAGGAATGATATACACTTTATATTAAGATACCGAGTGACACTTTTACATTAAAGAACAAGCAGTCTTTCATTTGGTTTTTGACCTGCTGTGCTGGGAGGCATGGATTACAGGCAATCTTTTAATACCACATGTCAAATCTGACAGTAAGGTCAGCATCTTTACATAAACACAGTGATTAATTATTATTCAGACTCCTTTTTTTAAAAAGCTTCTTTTATGGTGAACAACACTAGATATTGTCATGATTTATTAATTTTCATACTATGGTAATAGATTAAGACATAAAGGATATTTTTAAAGGTTTTTTAACTACGCTAATGAATCAGATTTCTCTAACTCCACCCCTTTCTCTTTTAATGATCCAAAGGATTGTGTTTGAAGCAAAGCCGTGACTCCATAGTACCATGCTGAGCTATGTATATTTTAAATGTCCTGCTAGTTCAGCTTTGGCAAGGGCAGCAAGAAGGAGCAGATGTCAGAAGTTGACAGAAAATACTTTATAGCATCGTTTCTCATCTTATATGGGACCAAGACATCTTTCATGGCACTGTCCCGTGTTTCTGTATAGCACCATTTTCATACATGTGATATACAAAAGAACCATAAGTAATTGTCTTTCCCAGATTCAGTATGTATTGAGTCTGGCTCTTCTGTTTAGCTTTTAGAGCCCAAGAGTGAAAGGACAAATGCTGTCTTTTAACCAGGGCTTCCACCGATAAAAACAAACCAAATAATATGATCCTGTGTGCTTATTTAGTCCTTGGCTTAATTAGGGAAGGAAATTTCAGAAAGTAGTCATCTTTAGCCCTGGGTTTTCCAAGTCAATGAAGACTCATTTCTGTTTCTAGAGGGCTGTTGGATATCGTTCTTGCTTAATGCAATGTTGCTCTGGGTTGACAATGCACTGCCCATGGGACAGAAGGAAGGTACCAGCCAATACCAGAGTGTACAAGAGAGAAGACACAACAACAACAACATCAAAAATCTGAGTTAGACATACAGCTTCTATCATGAAGGCTGTTATCTTTGCAGAACGTGTGATAAAATCCAGGCAATAAGACTTAGGCTGTTGTGTATTTCACATTAACTTCCTAGCACAGTGTTGGTGTGGGTGTGGGTGTGGGTGGGTCAGGGGTGGCCACAGGGGAAGCATTTGGGTCTCATCTCATTTACTTTGAGTTTTCTTTTTTATTGTACTGTGGTGAAACTTCTTTAGATTTTTTTTTTTAAGTTTAGTTAATTTCAGCCACAGCACCACAAATTGTACAGTAGTCTTTAGTCACTATGTTGTACAACCATCATCAATATATAATCCCATGATACTCTCACTACATTCCAAGGAAACCTCAAACACATTAAAATCTTGTCCATTCTCTTCAGCCCATGGCTTCAGATAGGACAAACCTACTTTCCGCTTAAAAAAAAACACTCAGAACTAGTTTTAATCTATATTTTCAGTTGCCGCCGACAAGTTGTAATTATATATGCTTAAGATATATGATGTGTGATGATTTAATATATGTGTATGTTGTAAGTAAATTAACACAGCCATCCTATCATATAAATATTTTGTTTATGTGTGCCCTCCGTCCCCTTGCCCCTCGTCACATGGGGCAGACAGGAGAGGTGGCCCTGGGGTCATGGAGTAGGTGTGCTGGCCCTGTCCTTCTTTGGCTGTAGCACTCAGGAGAGCAAGTGGGCAGTATAATAGGCCCTGGTGGAGGAGGCACTGGTGAGCCAGCACTGAGGGTCAGAGCATGGAGGAGCTAGCCCTACCCCTTACTTGTCTGCCATGAACTTGTATGGGTGTGGGGGTGATGCCTCCCTTCTGCCACCTGCCCTTGAGGGCATGAGAGCAGGAGAGCTATTCCTGCCCCATCACTTATCACTGGATGTAGCCCTTGGAACTCTCCTGGCCAACACACTGGAGCTGGCCCTAATGGTGAAGGCACAGATGAGCCACCCTTGAGGGTGTAAGAGCAGAAAAGCTGGCCCAGACTCTCACAGGTTGTAGCACTTGGGAGAGTGGACCCCACACCTTGACTGGGCAACACAGTGGAGATGGTTCTGGAGGTGTGGGTGTGGGTGAGCTGGCGCTAAGAGGTATAAGAGCAGGAGAGATGGAGGGCTGACCAGCTCAGCTGCCAGCCAGGTCCAGATACATAATTCTGAGTTGGCCCACCCCAAAATCTATATCATCTTGTAAGGGTTGGGACTCATGAAGGGGCCAGTCCTTCATGAGATGTTTTCTATGCTTTGATTTTGTTTTTTTGTTGTTGTTGTTGTTGTTCTTGTCTGTGTGTGCATGCATGTTTTATTTTGGGGGGAGGTTGCAAGGGCAAAGGGCAGATATGAAGGGATGGAGAAATGAGCAGAACTCGCAAGAATCAATAAAAAGTTTTAAAAAAGAAACTCACAAGCTTAGATGCAGGGACAGTTGACGGTCGAACTCTGCCAAGATGGGGTAAGCCAGTCCTCAATAGTTCCTGCCTGGTGAATATGTCTGGCAGAGATATTGGGCTAGAAGGCAGAAGATGATGTTCCAACATTAAAGATTGTGTTGGGTGACTGTTCAGGCAGTAAACTGTCTCAGTCATTTCTTCATTTTGGAAGGTGCTAACCTGCACGACTGGTTCACTCAGGCATTTAAGTTTTATTCCTTCTCACGTCTCTGATGGTGTTGAAGACCAAATAGTTTAGTCTTACAATCAAGTTTAGTTGGTAAGGGGATATGTTCTTTTTAGATCAAGATAGATAATTTAAGTTAATAGAGATGAGATATGATAAATACTGATTTTTATTCAGAAATTTAGACCCAACAAGATAGGAAAGATGCTTACTTCATGTTTGACAAATACAAATAGCCAAATCCCTATGAACGTAACATTTGTGTAACTCATGATGGTCTCTTGTTTCTTCCTGCTTTGTATAGTTTAGTTCATTCATGTGTAATACTATAAATGTATATGTTAAAAAGGAAACATAGAACCTCTATCCAGACCTAGCCAATGGACAGGACACTCTCCACAGTTGAGTGGAAAGTGGGGTCTGACTTTCACACGTACTCTGGTGCCCCATATTTGACCACATTCCCTGGATGGAGAGGCCTGGTAGCACTCAAAGGAAGGATAGCAGGCTACCAAGAAGAGACTTGATACCCTATGAGCGTATACAGGGGGAGGATGTCCCCCTCAGTCACAGTCATAGGGGAGGGGAATAAGGGGGAAATGGGAGGGAGGGAAGAATGGGAGAATAGAAGGGATGGGATAACAATTGGGATGTAATAGGAATAAATTAATAAAATACTTTTTTAAAAAAAGAGATGTCTCAGGAGTTAAAATCACTTTCTGTCCTTGCAGAGGACCCAGGTTCAGTTCCCAGCACCCACATGGTGGATCACAATCATCTGTAGATCCAATTCCAGGCCATCCAATACCTTTTTCTGGCCTCAGAATGTACCAGTAATGCATGCATATACATAAGATAAAAGTGCCTGAATGTAAACATTCAATTTAAAAAAAAGGAAACATAATAAAATAATAATTAAATTAAATTAAAAAGGGGCAAAGGGCAAAAGGCAAAAAAGAAAAGAAACTCAGAACTAGTTTTTAATCTATATTTTCAGCTACAATTGACAAAATTTTTTCTTTTTTTATTGAAAAATAAAATCATTCATATTACATCTCAATTGCTATCCCATTCCATGCATCCTCCCATCCCTCCCTCCTTCCTGCTTTCACCCCATTCCCCTTCCCTATGACTGTGACTGAGGGGGACCTCCTCCCCCTGAATATGATGCTAGGGTATCAAGTCTCTTCTTGGTAGTCTGCTATCCTTCCTCTCAGTGCCATCGGGCCTCCCCATCAAGGGGACATGGCCAAATATGGGGCACCAGAGTTCGCGTGAGAGTCAGTTCCCACTCTCCACTTAACTGTGGAGAATGTCCTGTTCCTTGGCTAGATCTGGGTGGGGGTTTGATGCTGACTGCATGTATTGTCCTTGATTGGTGCCATAGTTCGAGCAGAACCCCTGGCCCCAGATCCGCCCATCATACAATTGACAAATTTTAATTATGTATGTTTAAGATACATGACGTGCAATGATTTAGTATATGTGTATATTGTAACTACTACAATCAAGTAAATTAACATATCCATCACTTCACATATTTTTTTAATGTGTGGTGATAATATTTAAGGTGCATTAACTTGACAAATTAAACATAATACTGTGATATTAATTACAATTCCTATATGTCAGATCTATAGCACTTCTATCTTTTTAAATGTATAATTTATTTGTATTTTATGTCTTTGAGTCTTTTCCTGTATGTATGTGTGTGTGTGTGTGTGTGTGTGTGTGTGTGTGTGTGTGTGTGTGTGTGTGTATGATGTTTGTGCAAGTGTCTTGGAGGCCAGGGAAGGGCAGCAGAGTGTCTTGAACTGGAGTTAGGCTGTGAGCTACCATGTGGGAACTGGGAATTGAACCTGGGTCCTATGGAAGAGCAGCCAGTGTTCGTAACTAGTGAGCTACGACTTCAACCTTCAACTTACGCACCATATTGTGAAGCTTAAAACTTCTTATTAACGCTCCACTTCTCTCACCTTAACTCCTGGCAACCACTATTTCACTCCCTCCTTCACTGACACAATATTTGGATTTCAGTTAGTGAGGTGAGGTCATACAATATTTGCCTTTGTGTGCCTGGCTTACTTTATTAGTATAATGTTCTCCACATCATCCACATAGCAAATGGCAAATAATTTTGAAAGAGAAGAAATAGAGCTGATAAATAATTAAAATCAATTTGGACTAGATTTTGTGCATAGTGACATTTTAATTAGATTGCTACAGCTACTAGCAACCACCATCTCTCAATCTTACAGTACTTTTAGTTTTAGTTTTTCTCAGGGGCTGATTTCCACAGTGGCGGAACTAATTTCCATTCTCAGCTACAGTGTCCGCGGTGTCCTTTCCTTGTCATTTTCATGGACATTTGTTGTCTATTTTCTTCATCAGAGCCGTTCCCACTGAGGTGAAATAGAATCTCCATGTGGCTTTGTTTTGCATTTTCTGGATGGCTAAGGATGTTGAACACTTGCCATGAGTTTATTGAGCAAATGTTCTCATTCTGAAGACTGTCTGTTCAATTCATTTACCCATGTGTTGGTTAAATTGTTTGTTCTTTTGGTGCCTTTTCTCTTCTCAGTTCTTTCTGTATTCCAGATATTAATGCCTTGTTGTATGAGTAGCTGCCAACAATTTTCTCCTCCTTTATAGGCTGTCCTTTCACTATGAAAATTGTTTTCTTTGCTGTGTGCAAGTGTTTTGATTTGATACAATTCCATTTGTAGGTTCTTGGATATATTTTCTAAACTACTTAAGTCCTGACTATTAACTATTCCTATACTTTAAAGTGTTTGCTCTGTTTTTCTGTAGTTTCAAATTTCAAATTGCAATCTTACCTTAAGGTCCAACCAATTTTGGACAGGTTGTTTGTTTAGCACCCATGCAGGATGAGAGACAGGAGTCTTTCACAACTGTTGTTGTTTCCCCAGTGTCATTTTTTAAAGACTGTCTTTTCTCCAGATGCCATGAAAGTAACTAAGGTAGCCACTTTGACAATATTGACAATATTACCTCTGTTGATCTACATACATGGAGACACTTCTAATGCCCTTTTCAGATTTTCTTCTTGACTTTTTAATAGGTTTTGTTATAAAGGATTTCTGCTATTTCAGTTAAGTTTATTCTTTAGTATTTAATTTATTTATGTTTTAGAGCTACTATGGATGTGTTGTTCTTGAGGGTTTTTTTCTCCTCAAAATGTCCATTACTGGTTAATAGAAAATTGTTGGGTTTTTTTTACATGTTGATTTTGTATGATGCTATTTTGTTGAAAGTGTTTATGGACTATAATATGAGTTTTCTGCTGGAGTCATCATTATGTGGATAATTTGAATTTTTTTCGTTCCTATTTCTTTCTTTCTTCTGACTTGCTATTGTTGCCTAAGGATTTAAGAAGTACAGTGAATAAAAGTGGGGAAAGTAGCACACAGTTTTCAGTTTCAGCTTCCAATGCTTTTAGTGTTTATCTAGCCGTATAATGTTGACAACAGATTTGTTGTATATGACTTTCCACCTATCTTTACTTTCTTCAAAGGATGTTTAATTTTGTCAATATGTTTGCTGTACTATGGAGGCGATCATCCCCTAACCCCCCCCCCTTTATATCCTTGGAGTGACTTGACTATATGTAGCCATTTAAAAGTATTGTCAAATTTAATCTGTATTTTATTCAAAATTATTGTGTCTATATTCATTAAGGAAATTAATCTATAGTTTTCTTTTATTGTTCTCACCATATCCATCATTGGTCCTAGGATAATTATGGCTTCATATAATGAATGTATAATATTTCTTTCTTTCTTACTTATTATATGTATTAATTTGAGAAATACTGTCCTGGTCTGCGGGACATATCACACCAGGGTTCACCTGAAAGAGGGGGTGCGAATTGGAAAAGACAGAGACACATGGGGTATGAGACCAAACCAGATTCTGATCAAGGCCCACTTTATTAAAGAGTGAATACAGTTTATATAGCAAGGACACCACAGCTCCATTACAATCTCACTTCCCATAGGCCCCCAGACAAGAATACAATCCTCTGAGTAGTTCCCTGTAAGAACTTCCTTCATCCTCTGAGTAGTTCCCTGTAAGAACTTCTTTATTTCTTTGGGTAGTTCCCTGTAAGAACTTCTTTATTTCTTTTCAAAGGTAAACAATCCAGATAGTCTGTACACAAGATTTCCTTTAGCAAAGGTCAACAACTCGAAGGTCATAGCGTGCAGGCTGAGCACAGGATTTCTACCATAGCTGAATTTAGCATGGCTCCCCACAGAATACCAGTTCTTTAAAGATAGAGTACAATTCAACGGGGAGTAGTGATTTCATCCCATCATGAGTTTGGGTTTTTCTTTATGTATGTTTGTGCTTGTTCTGGGGAGACTGGTACTGATTCAGTGTCCTGGCTATAATTTGTTTAGATTGAATATAGACTCATGCTTCCACTTTAGCAGGCCCTATAGTTCTAATGCCTCTGAATATTATATCCTATACCCACCACTTCTAGAACATCCATTTTTTAAATATAAGTTTTCTGAATGTTCCTATTGATCTCCTAGATTTAAATTTCTCCTCTCTCTCTCCCTCCCCCACACCCCTTTCTCTCTCTCTCTCTCTCTCTCTGTTCCATTCATCCCAGGTTTAATATAAATTTTTGATCCTCTTGTCTTTATATTCCAAGTGCTAAAATTACAGAATGCACCACAATGATTGACTTTTTAATCTTTAATATTATTAATTTGTATATTCTGTCTTTTGAATAGTTTGATTGGAATTTGTTAAGTCTTGCCAAAGACTTTTATTTGTTTCCTGATACTTTTTTATTTTGTATCTTGATACTTTTCTTTAAGTGTTCATCCACTGCTAAAGTTTCCTGGTGGACATTTTAGGGCCCCTTTTTGTATAAAATTACATCATCTATAAATAAAGATACTTTGATTTCTTCCTTTCCTATTTGCATCTTTCTGATTTTCACCAGTTGTCCTATTGCTATAGCTAAGATTCCAAGTACTACATTGAGCAGATATAAAGAGAGTGGACATCCATGTTCTGTTCCTTATTTTAGTAGAAATGCTTTGAGTTTATCCATGTTTTGGCTGATGTTGTTTGTGGTCTTGCTGTAATTGACTTTACTATGTTGAGATATGTCCCTTTTATTCCTTGTTTCTTTGGGACTCTTATCATGAAAGGGTGTTGGGTTTTGTCAAAGATCCTTTTTTTTGCATCTAATGAGATGATCATGTGGTTTTGGGTTTTCAGTATATTTATATAGCTGATTACACATATTTATTTATGTATGTTGAACTATCCCTGTATTTCTGGGTTAAAGACAACTTTATCATAGAGGATTCTCTTTTTGGTGTGTTCTTGTATTTGGTTTGCAACTATTCTATTGAGAATTTTTGCATCTATGTGCATAAAGGATATTGGTGTAAACTTATGGTTTAGTGTATCTTTGTGTGGTTTCAATATCAGGGTAGTGGTGGCTTCACAAAAAGAAATAGGAAATTTTCTTTCAGTCTCTATCTGGTAGAATAATTTGAGGAGTAATGGAGTCAGTTCTTTGAATGTCTGGTAGAATTTTATGTTCAATTCATCTTTCCCTAGGCTGTTGTTTGTTTGTTTGTTTCTTGGTTGTGAGTCTTTTAAGTATTACTTATATTTGATTAGAGATTATGAACCTGTTTAAATTGCTTATTTGATCCTGATTTAAGTTCGGTGGGAATCATGTATCAAGAAATTCATCCATTTCTTTTAGGTTTTCAAATTTGATGGAATACAGATTTTTTTAAAGTATGCCTTCATTAGTCTCTGAATTTCCTTGGTGTTGGTTGCAATGTTTCCTTCTCATCTCTATTTCTATTACTTTGGATCCTCCCCGACTCTTCTCTGTAATTTAGTTAACTGGGCTAAGGTTCTGTTTGTCAATCCTGTTAAAACAAACAACTCTTCATTTCATTCTTTATATTTTTTGTTTGTTTCTATTTCATCCCTGAATTTGATTATTTTTTGAAATATATTCTTTTTGGATATTATTATTTCTTCTTGTATTTTCTAGAGATTTCATGTGTGCTGTTAAGTTAATGACATGGTATCTCTCCAAGTTTGTGATATAGTAAGTTAGTGCTATGAATTTGCCTCTTAGAACTCCCTTCATTGTGTTCCATTGGCTATGTTGCATTTTATTTAATTTAGTTTTAAATTTCCTTCTGATTTCCGGCCTGATTCATCTTTCATTTAGTGAGTGGTTCAATTACCATAAGTTTGTATACTTTCTGTTGTTATAGATGTCAGATAAAATCTGGTGATCAGATAAAATGCAGAGTGTCATTCACATTTTGTATCTCTGTTGGGACTTGCTTTG
Source organism: Acomys russatus (assembly GCF_903995435.1). Taxonomy (NCBI): domain Eukaryota; kingdom Metazoa; phylum Chordata; class Mammalia; order Rodentia; family Muridae; genus Acomys; species Acomys russatus. The sequence continues at coordinate 69,108,713 of NC_067137.1, forward strand.
TTTCCCAGTGTGTGGCCAATTTTGGAGAACATTCCATCAGCTGCTGAGAAGAAAGTGTGTTCTTTAGTGTTTGTGTGTAATATTTTGTAGATGTTTGCTAGGTTCCTTTGATTTATGATGTTATTATATCCAGCATTTCTCTGTTTTTTAATTTATTTTTTGGCCTGGATTATCAGTCTACTGGTGGGCATGGGCTATTGAAGTCATCCATTATTTTAACTGTAGTAGTGTTTCTTCTATGAACTTGGGTGCCCTTGTGTTTAGTGCATAAGTGTTTAGAATTGTGATGTCCTCTTGGTAAAATTTTCCTTGGATGAGTATACAATGCCCTTCTTTATCTCTTCTGATTAGTTTTGGTTTGAAGTCTATTTTGTCAGATATTAAAATGGCTATACTAGTTTGCTTCTTAGGTCTATCATTCTTTAGCAGAGGTGAAATCTATTCTTGATTGACACAGAGGACTCAGGTGGACTCTGTTTTCTAAAACAATCTGCTAATTTTATCTTTTTCTTTTTATACTGAATTGAGACCATTAATACTTGGAGTTATTATTGAGCAGTGTTTATTGATTGCTGTTACTATTATTTTTTAGGGGGGCTCTTTTGGCTTTTGGAGGCAGGGTTTCTCTGTGTAGCATTTCCTGTTATTTTGTTGTTATGGTATGCATTTTTTCCTCAGCTCTTCAGCTTTACTGTTGTGGAATGATGTACTCCTTTTGTTTTCTTTAGTGTGGTTAATATCCGACTGAAGTTTTCCTTCTAGCACCTTCTGTAGAGGTGAATTATTAGATACTACTTAAATTTACTTTTATCCTGAAATATTATTATTTCTCTATTGATTTCGATTGATAGTTTTGCTAGGTATAATAGTCCTGGCTTGCATCTTTGGTACCTCATAGTCTGTAGAACATATTTCTAAGTCTTTTTAGATTTTAGAATCTTCATTGAAAAACAGATACTATTCGATATGTCTGCATTTATACGTGAATTTGTCTTCCTGTGAAGACTTTTAATATCAAATCTTTGTTCTGTTTATTTAGCATTTTGATTATTATGTGTCATAGTAATTTTTTTCTAGTCTTATCTAATTGGTGTTCTGTATGCGCCTTGTACCTTCCCCAATTTTTCTTTAGATTAGGGAAATTTTCTTTTATTATTTTCTTTAAAATATTTTCTGTACTTTTGACCTGTATTTCTTTTCCTTTCTCTACCCCTGTTAATTGAAGCTTTGTTTATTCCATAGTGTCCCAGATTTCCTTGATGTTTTGAACCCAGGTATTTTTGCATTTGCACATTTTTCCAGAATTAACATTTTGTTTGACAGAATTATTAATTACCTTGTCTTCAAGACCTGAAATTCTTATGTACACATGTAGTAGTATGTTGGTGATACTTACCTTTAGGTTCTTGTTTGTAATCCTTTTTTTTTATTTCCAGTTTTAACTGAAGTTGGATTTTTTTTTAGTCATTTCTATTTTTATATTTTCACCTGTTTATTATTTTATTCAATTCTTTATTTGCATTTTGTTAAGGTATTTATTTAAATCTTACTTAAAGTCCTTGAACATATTCATAATTGCTGTTTGTAACACCTTGTTTTGTATGTTAGCTAAATTGGTGGGAGTTCCACTGTTTGATGGCTGTTGCAAACTCTAGATCCCAGGCAAGTGTGGTAGTTATGGGATTTCTGGTACAGATACTTCTGTGGATGAGTGGGTTACAAAAAATAATGCAGATGGGCTAGCAGGAAGGGCTGATTGAGAGGTTGCAAGAAGGGGTGAGCTTTATCTGCTGGAGATACAAGCAATCTGCAGAGACACGGAATCTCCACTGAGTGCAGGCAAGGTGGGAGCAAGTTTCCTGAAGGCAAGCTGCTTTAGGAATAAGAGTAAGTCTGGTGATAATGGAATGGAGGACTAGAAAGGTAGTGAAAATTGCTTATCTTAGTTAAGGTCCAGTGTGGCTACTGGGGGTCCCTGTTAGAAAATGTTTCTGCCAATCTGAAGCTGACACAAAAATTGATGGGCTAGAGGTGAAAGCAGAGAGGGACAGTGGGAAGATAGCTATGCTGGGTTCATACCAGCAGGAGGAGTCCTCCAAAAATTCTTTGTTTCACCAATCTACTTTCTTTTCTTGTTCTTTTTGTCTCCATTTCACTGATTTCTACCTATTCTGTACTTTTGATTCCATATTTTATATTGGGGTTTGACCTGTTATATTTTTTCTGAGGGTTTCAGATATACCATTATGTAAGTACTCAAAGCTATAGAACTTTCTCTTACAATAGCCTTCCTGGTATTCCAAAGGCTTTAGTGAATCCTGTCTACAGTGTCTTTCTTTGTTTCTTTTTTTTTTTTTTTTTTTTTTTTTTTGGTTTTTCAAGACAGGGTTTCTCTATGTTATCTTGGCCATCCTAGGCTTACTTTGTATACCAGGCTGGCCTCAAACTCACAGCGATTTGCCTGCCTCTGCCTCCCGAGTGCTGGGATTAAAGGTGTGTGCCATCATGCCCAGCTCCACTTTCTTTTACTCTAGAATTTGTAAATACTTCCTTCCATTCTGATTTTGTGTCTTTGTTTTTACTGATCTTTACTTTTTTGATAAGGTAAAAGATATTTATGTATTTATTTTTTTATTTGCTAAAACTTGCTGTATAGTCTGAAATATGGTCTATTTTGGAAGAAGTTCTATCCTTCTGAGAAGGATGTTGTGATGGATTTAATGAGAATGGCCTCCATAGACTCCTATGCTTGAATGCTTGGTCCATGGTTTCTACAACTGTTTGGACAGGATTAGGAAGTGTGGCCTTGTTGAGGGAGGTGTGTCTTTGGGGGTGGATTTTCGGGTTTTAAAAGCCCATGTCAGGCTCAGTCTCACTTTGCCTGCTGACTGCAGATCAGGATGTAAGCTCTCAGCTACTACCCCATTGATTGACCTGCCTGTGTCTGCCACACTCCCTGCCATGTTGGTGGTCATGGACTAAACCTCTGAAACTGCAAACAAGTACCTAGTTAAATGCTTTCTTTTACAAGTTGCCTTGGTCATGGAGTTTTATCACGACAATAGAACAGTAACTAATATATGTATGTATGTGTATATATATATATAAACAGATATTGAATGAAATGAATCTCTACATGTGTTTCCTAAGTTGATTTGATCTGTGGTGCAATTTAACTTTAAAATCCCCCCCCCCTCTCTCTCTGTGTGTGTGTGTGTGTGTGTGTGTGTGTGTGTGTGTGTTTAAACTCTGGATGATCTGTCTTTTGGTGAAAGTGGTGTATTAAATCATACTTTACTATTTTAGTATTTGGACCCATTTTCCTTTTGTATATTGTAGTATTTATTTTGTGAAACTGGGTCTATTAATATTCAGTGCATATACATTTATAATTATATCTTCTTGATGACTTGTTCTCTTATTGTATGTAATGACCTTTTAAAGAATTTCCTCTAATTTTGACTTAAGGTCTGCTTTGTCATATATAAATGTGCTTATTCCTGCTTGCTTTAAAATTCTAGTTTGTTGCTGTATTATTGTCCATTATTTTTCCTTCAGTTTGTGCTATCTTTGCTGGTGACATGGATATTTTCTGCATAAACAAAACAGTAAAATTTTTTTGTCAAATTTATATAGTCATTTTGTTGCTTCTAATCTAGGTATTTTGATAAAGAAGATATTTTTATATCTTAAAAAAACCTTACTGATAAAAGCAACACATTTTGGATATAGGTTACAAAGAAATCTAGTATAAACTAATACTTTCTCCCTGTTGATTGGTGCTCAAAATGCTTATTATGTTGGGAAAGAACAGGTATCAATAATCCAACCCAGATGCTATACTGGTGACCTACCAAGAAAGACATACCCACTGGTGCAATAGTGGCATGACTGTTCCAGGAGTAACCTAACAAACACTATTGTGGGAGGAGCCTTAGAAGATATTTATTTTTATTTTTGTGTATGTGTTTATGCCCATATGAGTTTATTTGCACCACATCTATGAAGATGTCAGCAGAGACCAGAAGAAGGCACCACCTACAATTACACTTGGTTGTGAGTTCCAGGAGCTAAATTTGAGTCTTTTTCAAGAGCCGTACGTTTTCTTCACTGCTGAGCCATCTTTCCAGTGCCATAAATGGAGCTTTATTCATTTTTATTTATTAATTTTTGATTTTTCAAGACAGGATTTCTCTGTGTAGCCTTGTACGTTGTGGACTCACTTTGAAGACCAGGCTAGCCTCAAATTCACAGTGATCTGCCCTGCCTCTGCCTCCTGAGTGCTAGGATTAAAGGCATGAGCCAAAATGATCTAATTCTCTGTCAACAGCAATTGTTTCCAGATGGAGAAGTATGAATTCTTTCAAATTCTTCCTGTTGTCTTTATTTTCTAATTTCTTTATTTGTAATATAAAAACAAATACACATGTTTATATGAATGTGTACATATATACACACATATGTTTTTGGGTGTGGGTATTTTATTACACAGACCTGTGATTTCAAAGGAACATTGTAATTTTATGACCTAAATTTCTATATGAGAAGTATAGCTCATTAGGTAGGATGGATAAAGAGGTGGTCAAGTAGAGCAGAGGGAAATTTTATCTCTTAACAGTAACTGTTGCCTGGAGGTAGATTTTACCCCTCAGCCCCTCAGTCAACTCTGGTTACATGTGACTTGATGGTGAGTAATTCTCTCTCATAAACCTTTGTACTTATAAATTCAGGAGAGGAGAAATTTGTCACTTGGCATTTTAATGACTTTCTGGAGCCATGTACTTCATGGCTGGAGACCAGTGTCTAGGCCTTCCACAGTGTCCATCATGGATGTCCATGGCAGTGTGACCATTGCTGGCTGCCTAGTGAAGACTCCTCTCCATTTCAACCAGTCCTTTCCAATAGATCTCAATAAATGCTTAGGTTTTGCGTAGCCACGCTTTAACTACCATGGGAGCATAGAGGACAAAATCATCATTCTGGGGAAGACTAGATAATGACGGAAATAGTTAGTGTGCTGTTGGACATTGCTGCATTTCACAAATTTCTATCCCTTAAGTTCATGTGAAGTGATAGATTATTTTTTTATTGTATGTAGTCATTGTTCTGTTGGATTCTGACACAACTGAAATTATGTTAACTAGCTCATAGGACAATCACACCTTAAAGCGAGTTTTTTCCCCTTTCTGTAGGACAAAATTCAGAAGCATGATCACCCTGCCACTGCAATAAGCACACTGCTGGTGCTACCCCACAGTGCATACTGCTGCACCTAAAGGAGGGCACACAATCCGTACACTGAGTGCAAGTGATTTAAAATAGCAGATTATTGTTTTGCTTAGATTTTAATAAGACTTTGAAATCAATTAAAATATCTGCCTTTATAGAAGTAGTCAAGATCATTTTAAAAGTTATACTTTAGAGTGTGCATGTGTTCATGCATGCATGTGGTGGTGGTGATGATGATGATGATGATGTGTATGTGTGTGTGTGTGTGTGTGTGTGTGTGAGAGAGGAGAGAGAGAGAGAGAGAGAGAGAGAGAGAGAGAGAGAGAGAGCAGGAGAGGGGGGAGAATAGTATTATAGCATTTTGGGGATGTGTGTCTGTTAAACAACTTGTCATCTGTCAAGCTCCAGCAAAGCCCTGGCTCCTGCAACCCTGAGGGAGAAATGTTGCTGTTGTCCCTTTGATCACAGGCTTCCCTGTCTGGTGGACAGCAGCTGGGCAGCATGCTTTATCCCTTGTAGTTCCAGTTAATATCGCGTGTATGCCACAGTGTATGTGTGAAGATCAAAGGGCAGTTGAGGGGGTCTGTTCTATACATCCACCATGGGGACTGAACTCAGGTTTTCAGTCTCAGTAGCACATTCCTTTACCCACTAAACAACCCCATGCTGGCCTTTAAATTGCGTGTGTGTGTGTGTGTGTGTGTGTGTGTGTGTGTGTGTGTGTGTCTGTGTGTAATGGATTTCTATACAACAACTAAAAACAATGAAGTAGAACTATGTGGTGTTACCTTAAAAATAACTTTAATATGTCTTTCCCCTAGGAAAACCAAACAATATATAATTTCACAATTTTGTGTATAAATGTGTGAACACAAACACACACATTCATTTATATGCTTATATGAAGGGAACAAATGTAAGAAATGATGTTACTTTTGGGAATAGGATCAAGATTGGGAATGCAAAAGAGTATTTTAAGATTTTTATTATGATACTTAAATAATATATGAAGTTTTACTGAATGAATTTACTCATGTACTACCTACATAATTAAAAAAACAGAATTCAAGGTCATGTTAAAATATTTATCATTGCTTTGAGCCCTGTGATGATCACTTCTCACCTAACGCATTAAAGAAAAATATTGACATACAATTTACTTTCTTATATTAAAGCTTTGGACTGACTATTATTTGCATCTTCTCTTTCCCTCCTCCCTTCCTAGTCCATTTTCTTCTTCCTCACACCACTTTCCTTTTCCCTCCAGGCCCACATTTCTGCCTGGTGGAGCTTTTCCAGCAAGTACAATCTAGGAATCTTGTATGTTCTTTGCCTTTAGACTCCTACTTCTCCTGTAGTCTACGCTCTTGACTCAGCCAGGGGTGGGTAGCACTTGTTCCTGGGACTCTTGTATAAGTATTCTGCTTGGAAAGAACATTTTGGCATCACACTGGAGACAGAGTAGTTCAATGGCCAGGCTTGGCTTATGGTAGTACAGAAACCATGCTTCTGAGCAGCCCCCAAACTTCTTTGTGTTTTAACCCACTCTTCACAGGCAATTCAGAAAGATCCCATTTCCTCCTAAAGTATTCCCCCTTTCTTAGGATAGTTGAGTTTACTAGTGCTGCTTGCAGCCAAAACAAAAAACAAAACAAAACAAAAACAAAAACAAAACAAAAACAAAAAACTGATTAATAACAATTCTGAGTTAAACAGTAGTCACTAGGGACACCCTAGGGGAACAACTATGGACGAGTATCCACAACTACATTTAAAGTGTGGCTTTTGCAACAGTGGTTCAGTCATGCTCTCTTCTGTTTAATCACAGCGTGATGCTAAATTGCTCATCTGCTTGCCTCTGGCTGCTTTCACTCCTGATTGCACAGAGATGGAACAGAGCTCCTGCAGACATAATGAACCAAGTTATTTTTTAACTGGAGTTTGAGTCTTTTAAAACTTCTATTTGTAGTTTGATTTATGGTGGTGAATTGTGTCTCTACAGAATGATTGCCACTGAATTCCATCCATAACAGGAACTCAGTGATTGTGGAGCTAAGTGCAGTTAAAATGTTTTACCCAAGACCACAGCTGTTTGAAGGAAGCACTGGGCTTTCAAATCAAGACCTATGGCTCCTTGGTCCAAAAATGCTATAATTGCAGAAAAGAATGAAGTTGAAAGGCCACTTTGCCTTGAAAATGATAATAAAAAAGAATTCCCTTTACAATGTGACTAAATAATAGCCAACAAAGATGTGTCTTACTTACTACCTACACTGCCGCTGAATTTTATAAAGTTTTGTTTTTTTCTTAATTAGTGAAATAAGTGCATATATTTATGACATATACATGTGCACTTTGTAATGGTCAAATCAAGGTAATTAACATGTCTAATATTTTCTAGTGAGAACTTTAGAAATTTCTTCTGTGGCTCTTCTGAAATAGGTAATTTGTTATTTTTAAAGACAATAGCCATCCATATGATTTAGCACTAGAATTTATACCTCCTGTCTGACTATAAATTTATATCTGTTTACCATCATCATCAGTCTTCAATGCACTTATTTCCTCATGTTAGGATGTGGTAATTACCATGCTATTATCTACTTTGTTGTTTTTTTTTTTTTTTGCATTTTTTTAATTAATTTATCTTGTTACATCTCAATGTTTATCCCATCCCTTGTATCCTCCCATTCCTCCCCCCCCCCATTTTCCCATTATTCCCCTCCCCTATGACTGTTCCTGAGGGGGATTACGTCCCCCTATATATTCTCATAGGGTATCAAGTCTCTTCTTGGCTACTTGCTGTCCTTCCTCTGAGTGCCACCAGGTCTCCAAGAGTTCAACTTCTATAAATTCATTAGATATGTGTGGTCATGTGGTTTCTGATGCTCTATGCCACACTTATTTCACTTAAAATGATGCTCCCCAGGTTCATCCATGTGTTGCAAATCATGAGATTCCATTTTGTGTATATGCCATATTTTACAAATTCATCTATCTATTGATGGAAATTCAGTTGTTTCATATCTTGGCTTTTGTGTGTGGCCATGTAGATATATCAGCTCAGAGATTTCAATACATGTTGTGGTAGCAGTTTTGGACCATATGTTAATAAAATTTTAGTTTGGGGGTAAAACTTTATGCAGTTTTCCAAACTGGATGTAGCAATACACAGAACTATGAACTAACAGTATGTAAGAGTTCTATTTATCCCACACCCTCACACAACCCATCTTTTAACATTTTTATAATAGCCATTACAATGGATGTTGTAGTTAGATTGTACTTCTTTGGTTAGTGATGTGAAGTGCTTTATCCATTTATCTGCTGGGTGCTTACATGTTTCCATTTGCATGTTTTACTGGTGGCACTCAGAGGAAGGACAGCAAGTAGCCAAGAAGAGACTTGATACCCTATGAGAATATATAGGGGGACATAATCCCCCTCAGGAGCAGTCATAGGGGAGGGGAATAATGGGAAAATGGGGGGGGGGAGGAATGGGAGGATACAAGGGATGGGATAAACATTGAGATGTAACAAGAATAAAATAATAAAAAAAAAAAATAATAATAATAATAATAAAATAAATAAATAAAATGAAAAAAAAAAAAAAAAAAATAGTTGTTCTCTTATTATTGAGCAGCATGAATTCCTGTATATTTTGATATAAGTCCCTGACCAACTGAGAAGCTTGTAACCATCATGTCCCAACTCATGGGTTGTCTCTACTAATTATTATTATTATTATTATTATTATTATTATTATTATTATTATTATTATTATTATTTTGCTTCTCCAAAGGCTTTCAGTTAGATTAAATATACTCAACTAGTTCTTTCTTTCATGTTCTGTGATTTTGAATTAGCATTCAAGAAATCTCTTTCTAAACCAGTGTCAGGGAATTTTGCCACCAATGTTTAGTTTTAGTCATCTTGTAGTTTCATATTTATGTCTAATGTTTTGATCAATTCTGAATTGATTTCTGTTATAAAGACTGAGCTAAAAAGCCACTTCCCCACTTCTGTCTCTAGATACCCAGAATTCTTAGCATCATTATTGAAGAGACTTTCTCCATCGTGGGTTTTTGTTTTTGTTTTTGTTTTTGTTTTTGTTTTTGTATGCTTGTCAAAAATCAACTGACTAGACATGTGCAATTTTAGTTCTTGTTTCTCTTTTAGATTTGCTAAGGCATCTTTCTTCTTGCTTTAGCCATGTTCTAGGATGTTTGGATAACTATACATTTGTAATCTATTTTGAATACAGTGCTATGATGCCTACAGCTTTTAAAAATTGTATTAATTTATTCATATTACATCTCAATGGTTATCCCATCCCTTGTATTCTCCCATTCCTCCCTCCCTCCCATTTCCCCTTACTCCCCTCCCCTATGACTGTGACTGAGGGGGACCTCCTCCCCCTGTATATGCTCATAGGGTATCAAGTCAATTCTACAGCTTTAAATTTTGTTTTAGTTTTTTAATATCATCTGTGATTCCACACAAATTATATTTTTTGTAATTTTACAAAAATGCGTTTTTGTAAAAATTGCATCAAATGTATATAGTTTGTTTCCCAAGGTATATTTTAATAGTGTTGTTTTTTTATAATCCATAAACACAGGTGTTTTTCCATTTATTTGTGTCATCTTCAATTTCTGCCCTCAATGTTTTCAGGGTTTTACAATATAGATCTTTGACTTTCCTAGTTAAATTTCTAACTATTTTTTATCAGTATTATAAATGGAATCATTTTTAATTTCCCTTTCAGTTTGTTATCAGTTTTAGAATGCTATTTACTGAGGAGCAAACGTACCACATTTATTTACTATTACAATTTCAGTGAAATATTTTCTTTGTATAAGATCATATAACCAGAAAACAACTTTATTTTCTCTCTTATTACTAGGATTCTTTTTGTTTCTCTGTCTTATGTAATTGCTCTGGCTGGGCCTTCCAGTTCTAAGTCAAATAGATATGGCAAGAGCAGACATTTTGTCTTATTTCTTATCTAATATGAAAAGTCTTCACCATCTTACCACTGAGTTTAACATAACTGCAGGCTTCTTCAGGGCGCCCCATGTACTGATTAGTTATATTTTTTCTATACATAGGTTTTTTTTCCCAGAGCTTTTAAACATGTGTGTGATCTATGCATGCACGTGCACAAATCAGCGATCCGGTATGGATCCAGTTCGGATGCTTTCCTCTATCACTTTCCACCAAAAGTTTTGAACAAGAGTATCACTGAACCTGAAGGTGACCAATTTGGCTAGGCTAGATGATCATGGTGCCAACACCAGGGCTCTTCTGTATTGCCCTCCCCAGCACTGGGAATATAGGAATGAGCAACATGCCCAGCCTTCTTATGTGGTCCTGAGCACCTGGTCTCATGTCCTTGTGCTTGTAGGGCTGATATGTTACCTACTGAACAGCTGGCCTCAATGATGTTTTTTAATCAAGGAAATGTGTGTTTTATCAAGTACTTTTCTTCATTTATTGAAATGACTATATATTTTGTCTTTCATTCTATCATATAGCAAATCACATTGATTGATTTATGGTTTCATCTTTCCATCATGGATTTCAGACACCTAACTCATGTCATCAAGTTTTCATGGCAAAGTAATTTTATCTGCTGAGCCATTTTAATGGTCTTAAGCTTGTTGAAATTGTATTCACTTTCTTTTATATTTACTTGTCTGAGAAAAAGAATAGAAATGTATTATCTAGGACTTTTTTTAAAGTAAGAAATCTGTGTAAGTTTTGAGTATATTTCCCTGCATAGGATCAATACCCTATTTGCAACAGTGCAGAATTTTGACACAATAGTTAATGAGTCATTCAACTACCTGACAGAGTTTAAGAATCTCAGAATTTGCCCGCTACTTCCAAGGCTGCAGAAATCACCAATTGGGCACCATAGTCAGAAATAATACCAATTCAGAATGTTGGAAGATGCTTGTGTGCGTGAATCTGGGGATCACAGGTGGGAATTATCAGTAGAGGTGCATATAGTAAAAAATCATGCTTACAACACTCACTGGAGTTTAGTTGGAGCTGGCATCTCTTAATGATTAACCATTTTATCTTTTGCACACAGGATTTAATAACTCAATTGGATGGCAGTGATAATTTATAGCACTGATCCCCCCAGGTCAGCTCAGTGCTTTCTTCTCCAGCTTAAGATTTGTGAGTCAGGTGAAAATAACTAGTGGAGCAATTTCTGGAGAGTGTTGTCTTAGAAAGTCCCATCTATTAGAAAATCAAGGAGTCCTTGAGACTGTATTTTAAAACTTCTTCTCAATGGCAGAAGGAACTAGGTGAAGTAAAACGTTTTCAGATACTGCTATTGAATTTGGGGCTCATAGCTTGTGCCCCAAGTCAGGCTCATCCACTCATCCTCACCAAGCCAATTAAAGGAGCCAAACTAATGGTGGGAAAACAGAAGAAGATTGACTCAATGTGGCCACAGTAGAAGGGGTATGAAGAAATCCAGGGAATCTCCCAAGTCTTTTGGCAGGATTCTTGAAGTAAGATGAAAGGTTGAACAGAGAGCCAAGGATACACACATCTATGCAGTCCTGGTGCAGCTGTGGTCCCATGCATCACTGAGCAGTTATGCTAAGGGCTTCAGTAAGGTGGTTTAACAAGTTCCTAGAACTGTTCAAAATCTCCAAGAGAAGTGCTATCTACCACGGGCTGGTGCACTTTCTTTTTTCTCTTCTAGCCTCAGATTCCTAAGGGAGAATCCCATGTCTTTGGGATCTATTGCTTCAACAGTTTGGTAGAGTCAGAGATGAAAATGTCTCTCTTTAGAGTAACTTTATTTGTCAGGCCAGTTACACCACAGAAGTTTCTCTGAGATAGAGCGTTATAAAATATATTCATTCTAAAGTCCCATTCAAACTACATAATAAGTACATAATGTATTAGGTGACTTTCAAAGGGCAAATTGAATTTAGTAGCATGTGGATTTTATCATGTCAGTGTGGGGTCTTGCCTTAGGTTAGATAACTTGCTACATACAAAAATTTTAATTATCAAAACTAGAAAGGCAGTACATATGTGAGTACGTAATTCCTAAATAAGTAGATATCTGAAACAAATGCATGAAAATAATTTCAAACACTGAACAGCACACAGACAGAGCTGTAATTGACAAGAGGAGGGAAGTGAACGAAATGAAGCCAGGCTTTCTTTCTGGGGGTTTGTGGACCATATGCAGAAGAGGCTTTTGGTGAGTTAAGAAGAAAAGGTTGAGGAAGATTGTGATGCTCATATCTGAATGGTTAAATTAAAAAAAAGTTTATGAGTTTGTATAATGATTCTTATGTTTTTGTTGATAAATATTAAACTATAAAAGAAGAAGAAAAAGGAAGCTGAGAAGAACATTAGGATGAGGAGAAGAAGGAAAAAGAGAAGAACTAGAAAGTGGAAGAAGAGGAAATTTTTAGCTGAAAATTCCTTAGCTCGCCCAGCCTGAGAGATGCCCACGTTCCAACCAATCACAGCAGAGTCGTCCCCGAATGGTAGGTATTCAAAGGAGACTCAAGAGCAATCATATTGTAGCACTAGGTCTCACAAATTTCAGAATGACCAAGGTGATTTGCAAGTAAACCAACTACCTGATAGAAAAATGGTGAGTGATTTTAAAGGAAGAAAAGAAACAGTCAGGCAATCAGTAATATTAAATTCAAAGTGTCTTGTATGTGATTTTTAAAATTATACATATAAAGAAGCAAGAAAACATGAACATTACCAGGGGAAAAACCAGTTGCTGCAAACAGACAGAATTATTAGAGATATAAAATTAGAAGTCTAAGATCTTCAAAGAGACTCAAGTGTCTGAAAGAAAGCAAGAGCACAATGATGTATCGGGTTGAATAAAAGTGCCAAGTGGAAAGAATGGAATTGAAAAAATAAAGACAGAAGAAAAAAGATACTCCAGATGGTGTTAAAGTAGGCAAAGATGACAGGAAAACTAACTGATGATGACAAAACAACATATTGTCCACAGTATTAGATATTTGAATCAGCAAACATAACATTTTAAAATATGATGCAAAATTTTAGTGGACAAACTCAGCTCACTTAACTCTGAGGTTAACTCAAAGAAAACCAAATTAAGGCACACCAGAGTCCAATTGCTGGGAGACTGGGATGAAAAGATTGCAACAAAACAAATGAAGAAAGCACAAAATAAGTATAGAGGAACAATGCACTGTCACAGATTTCCCATCAGAGAAGCAATGTAACCCACAAAATACTAAAGTGGCATCTTTACATTTTATAAGTGAATTTTTCTTAATCTAATATGATATGTCTTATGGACAGAGCTTTTCTGGGTAAAAGAAGAGCAGCCGCATGCTCCAGCAAACAGAAGTTACCAACAGACTTTACATAAAAAGCAAAAGCAAAGCAATTTCTCAGAAAGTGTATTTCAGAAGGTGATCATAGTGATGGACACTAGGATACAATGCACTGCCGAAATACAGATAAAGATGAAATCTACTAATCGGTAGGTAGATTACCTAGATGCTATCGTGGGATTGAGGCCTGGAAAGAGTGAGGCAGAAAAGTGGTGTTTGAGAGTAGGACTATTGAAGAACCCACAGTTGCTGATAATAAACAAATTCATGGTCTAGCACCATAGAAGTGGCATTTCTGTTAAAAAACGGTACTTGAAGAAATGACACACAACAGAGAAAGAGAGATTCACAGAGATGCGGTTTTTGTTTTGAAAGAAAGTAGGCAGCCCCCGCACCCCCCCCCCCCCCCCCCGCCACCTGCCTTTTACAATTGTATGACCTGTGATATTTCACGCAGTTTCTTTGTTCTGGCTATGTTTTCCTGTGTCACTTCTGTTCTGTTTCAGATTCAAGGTCAGTGGTTGGCCATTTTCCAATTTTGACTTCTGTGTGACTATTATCCAAGGAGTGGTGGTTTGACTAGTATAAAAACATAACTCCTTATCATTAATTTAATTCAGTACTATTAAAATAAAGATATTTTCAGGAATAGAGAAGGCAGATACGGCAGCAGCCTTTAACAGATTTTTTTGGGGGGAGCAATTGTGGTTTCAATTATTCCTAAAGGTTGCCACCCAAGTAAACCTGTGATTGACCATTCAAACGTAGCATCACCAGGGACACGCCTGTCATTTTGTTAAAATGGTGCAGAGTGACTTCTCTTCCAGCACAGGTCACTGTGACCTGTCAGAGAAATTGAAGAGTTGCTAACATTGGCCCAAACAAGGGAATTCTGGCACCATGTGTATTTCTATTGTGCTGCTGACATTTTTGCCTTTCACAGCAATTATCCTCCCATCTCATCAGGATCTCTGTATATATACCTTTCCTAGGCAGGTAACAACCCCCTGCAGCAGGATTCAATGGCAGTGTGACATGAAAGAGCAGAATGAGCCTAGTTAGAGCTTTAAGAGTGGATTTCAATGTATCCAGGTCAATCCACTTCTCAAAGCTTGTGACACCAATGCCTTTAAAAGGAGTTTTGTTTCAATTCCACAAAGATGGTACAAGTTGGAGAAAATGTCAGAGGTGCTCCTTTCCAGTGGCCTGTAGGTAGGTTCCCCCTTTCAAATGTGGACAGTATACAGTGTACCCTTCCCTTACATCACTACTTATATTTAATGTCATCAGCATTCCTTCTATTACCCCTGCAGCTTACTGCATTCTCTCTTGTGAACGTTTTACCACATAGTTAGCTATTTTTAGATCTGTCCTGTATTGATTTTCATCTAATTATCTGATTTCAGACTTGCTACCTATAATATTAGTTTTGTATTCTAATTTGACGCTGGTCCCCCTAAGACCCAGCAGTAACTAATGCTAGCTGGGCACACATATGGTTGTAATTTGAAATGTATGTAATTCATTGATGTGAAATCAATGACGGTGATCTGGCACCAGAGCTAGCAGATAGCTATGAAATGGTAAGATCTCTGAAGGAAAATGTGGTGATGCCATGTCTTGTGCACTTGCTTGACCTGTAGGCCTCCACTGGTCCTTGATGTGTTGTTAGTTTTAAACAAATATTCAGCTGTCAGCCACCACAGGCAGCATTTGGATATTCAGGATATACGAAATAATTATGGATGTCAAGGAATTTTTGCCTACAGGAGAAACAGCAGATAAAGAGGGGATTCTTAGAGTGTGGTGTGTATTAAGAACGTGGTGCTATGGCAACCCACAAGAGATATAGAGGCCTGGTTTGGAGGTCAGGAGATTATTCTATAGGAAATAACAATTTGAGCTGGCTGATACCTGAAGGATGAGTAGGGGTTAGAAGAATAACTTTAACAAGGAAAGAGAATGTAAAAAAAAATTATTTTTAAGCATTATTTTTCTTTCTTTAAGAAAATTAAAAATAGCCTTTTCAGGACTGGAACTTGGACTAAGATAAGAATGTGACATTCTGGAGGCAGCAGTGGTTTTTGTTGTGCTAATTTTTTATTTTATTATGAACACACATATATATATAATAAATTCAAGTATCTTTAGATAGACAGCATTGTGATTGTGTTATACAAAAGAACATTCTAGACACAATGTGAACACACTGGAGGAGAGTATGAAAGGACACAGACATCACAGTTAGGAGCCTGAAAGCTACATTATGTTTATGCCTAACATTTTCATATCTCTGAAATGTGAATTCATTTAATCATTAGTGACATTCATGGGCCACCTGAAAGCTTTTATTTTAATCCAGTTCTTTAAAACCTGCTAGCGGAGTTCATAAAGAATGGCAACTTGAATTCAATGGGGAAAAAAGAGGCAAGAATTATTAAAGGCATGACCAAATGTGTGTAATGAGGAGCTGAGACGTGGGTCAGCAATGCTTTTGGAAGTCAAATCATAAGGTCTAATAACATTGCATTTGGGAAAACAAAATTAACAAAACAATGATGAATTCAAAAGTGTGGCCGTGGGAAGAAGAAGGTCCATGTTAGGAGCAAGAAAGCGCATAGAATTCAGCTGGTAACATACAAAGGTTCTCACGACCATCTAAGCTGCAATGGTTTTTTGTTTGTTTGTTTGTTTTTGAGACCGAGTCTTGTAATATAGGCCTGACTGATATTGAACTCAGTATATAACTCAGACTGCAGTTAAGCCTGGGCCTTGAGATCTGCCTGCTGAGTCCTGGGATGTAGGCACACATCACCACAGCCAGTATAACATGAGTGATTATATCACAGCTTTGTTTATAAATAAACTTCTGAGTGAGGAAATGTAGGCTCTTCTGGGATGTTTATCTCCTATTAGACTCATAAGGTCACACCTGGCTGCCAGGCTTACAGCTTCTATTTAAAGGCCATTGTATCTTTTGGTGTTATTCTTCCCATGTTAAAGTGTGACTCTAATATTGATTCCTCCATCTTCCTCATGGCCAAAAGGCCAATTTTCTCTTTCCTGTGTCCAATATATGTTTCAGATATTCTTATGGAAACATCAAGTATTCACTCCTCCCAAATGGGTTCTAGAACCTAAAATATTTAAGAGAAAAATTTCAGTCTTATTTTTCATCACATCAAAGACAAAGACTGATGTCTTATTGTCTTATTGCTGTGACTAAATAGTCCACAGAAAGCAACTTATGGAGAAAGAATATATTTTGGGTGCACAGTTTAGAGATATAGTCAAGCATACTGGGGAATGCATGGTGGTGAGAGGTAAGGAAGCTGTGACAGCAGGAGCTGAGACAATTGGTCACATGGTATCTACTTTTAGGAAGTAGAGAAATAAGGAAAATTTGCTCTTTGAAAATTTTCTCCTTTTGTCCTCCATTCAGTTTGGAACCCCAGAACATAGAATAGGAAAGCACATTCATGCTGGGTCTTGTCTCCTTAGATCCTTCTAGAGCCACTTTCAGAAATGTGCCTGGTGGTGCATCTCTTAAGTAAGTCTAAATCCCATTAAGCCAGTAGTGGCAGCTAACTGTTGTAACTAATACATGTAATTATCTGTAGGAGCATTGGAGAGATGAGAAAAGAGTAGAAACAATGATGATGAGCCCATCACTACTCTTTCTTATACATTCTTCTGGACCACAGACAGCAATAGGGCCTTGCTAATTATCTACCCAAGTCCTTAGGAGTTGGTTCAAGACTATTATGCCAATATTATACCCCCACTGACCTTAAATTTTAGAAGAGGAAAAGTGCAAAGGCAGACAAGTATCTGGAAGTATGAGAACTCAGAACTCGGCCTCTTGACTACTCATTACCTCCTCTTCTCACTAGACTGAGGAGGATATTGAGATGGAAAAATATTAAGATGTTTTAGCTGATGTTTAGCAGGGGTTCCCCAAGATAGGTCTAAAATCCAGAGGTCTCTTGGCAGACAAAGTGCCAACACCTCTTACATTAGTAATGACTGAGAACTTCTTTACTGTTGTCACTATTTAATTGAGGCCAATAAAACAGATTTCACGAGCTTCCTGGGTGGACCATTGGTTCACTCCGAGAAGCCAACTTATGTTTTGTGGTTTGGTTCTTTGGCTTTCACTTAGCATGTGGTTTACCTGTTCATTTTCTGGCTCTGGAAAACCTCCATCTGAAATAAGTTAAGGGTTAGTTGTTACCTTCGGCATTGTGTGTAGAATGGTTTGGCTTCCATGAACTGTGGCTCTGAGGAATCAAGTGTTTACATCTAGAGTTTGCAGCTGAGAGCATATTGTGCCCCTTATGACAGGCAGCCCTGTGAACGGAGATCATAGAGTTCAACAACAGAATATGTTAGAAAGGGAAACGCTTCTGGTGTGCTGAAACATGCCCTTCAGCAAATCTGTTAAGTTCATTTTAACCTAGACCTTTTCCTCTTGAATGTAATAAAGCTTTTGAAATGACTGTACTCAGTGAGAGGGTCTCTCCTGTCACTTACAGTAGTGAAAAATGCACAGGGTAAGCGAATCACTTTAGCTTCCAATAAAAATGTTAATATTTTCCTTCGATGTGAACAAAGGACAATGCCTTTCAATAATGAGATGATCAAATCCATGGGGACTAAGAGAGGGGGAGGGAGTGTGAGCTAGAGAACAAGAGGGAGAGAGAGAAAGAGGGAGAGCAAGCAAGACAGAGAGAGAGAGGAGAGAGAGAGAGAGAGAGAGAGAGAGAGAGAGAGAGAGAGAGAGAGAGAGAGAGAGAGATGGACCACACCCCTGGCAACAACTCAAGCAATGCAAAAATGGGATTAAGACGATAGTAATTCACACAGTTCTCATTTGACAATAACAAACTCCTGTGCTATAATGCTAGAATTTCTCCATGGGAGTGAGAAATAGCTACATGTGTTTTTCTACTCTGATTCAGATCTCTCTCTCTCTCTCTCTCTCTCTCTCTCTCTCTCTCTCTCTTGTTCTTTCTTTCTATACTTTTTTAAAAAACTCTTTGGTCCCTCTTTCAATGATGATGATGAATGAAACTTAAGAAAACCATTTCCCCACCATGAGGGTATGTGAAGTGCAGATAGCTTTATGGAAAACACCTCAGCTAGAACACAAAAGGGGCTACTCACACCCATCAGCATTATGTTATTTTGTATTTCAAGATTCAAAATGTCCTCCACCGAACAGCTGGCTTATACCCTGTGAATAAGATAGCATGGACACTTTTCTGTATGAGATTCTGACTAAGCTGAGTTTTCAACATGGTGTTAATAGTGATATCATTTACGTAGTCCAAATAGCAGTGCTGAAAACCATTGCAGGCAACATCTCTCTAAGTTGCACAACTCCGTAGGTTGTGTAGTTACCTCATTTTACAGATGCACCAGTCGAGGCTCGGAGGGGTTAATTAACTTGCTCTGATAAGGAATAGTTGAGGTTTTGTAAATTGGCGGTGTGGGGAGGAGTTTCTGGAGTAACTTTCATGCCCTCCACTGTCGGGCAGGAATAGGTAGTCTAGAGCTTAAATGCAATGTAAGGGTTACTATTCTGCAAGTGTCTTAGCTATCTGCATCTTTGAGCTGCACTCCACTGCTAACCACGTTTCTGTGGGAAAGATCTGAGAGCGCAGATGTTCTGGGGTCTTTAATTATCTTATACCTCTTAGATTTTGTTTAGTTTTCTGAACTAAACAACTGTGTGTATATCTTTTTGGGGGGTGTATGTTCATGTGTGTAGGTACTCAATGTGTTCAGGGCATGTGTGTGCGTATTAGAGTGTAAACCTCGGATGTTAGTCCTCAGGGGCCTTCTACTGTTTGAGTGACAAAGGGTCGCTCACAGAGCCAGACCTTCACCAGAGGCCATCAGAGGCTCTCTGCTGGGTGAGCTTCCAGGGATCACCTCCTCTGCTCTCACGGTCACTAGAATTATCATGTATCCAGTGTGACAGGACTCTAACATGGGCTTTGTGCATCTCAACAAAGGTCCTCACCTTTGCATGGTAAACGCTGTATCTATGGAATCCTCTCCTCTCATAGCAGACCTCCTTCTAAAGCCAATTGTAAACGTGTTTTGTTCACTAAAACCTCTGCAATCTCCCTTCTTGTCTCTATTTGAAATGTCATGTCTATGTCAGGGTCTATGCAGTATTTAAATCATATTCACGAATTAATACAAATTATTTACCACCCTCTAAAATGTTATTGAAGAATATCTAGTAGTAAGTGAATTTAATTATCCCCCCCCCCTCCATATTCTAAGCAAAACTCTGAGTTAGAAGCGTTCTGGGGAGCTAATCACACACTACAGGGGTCAGTCAAACTTAATTCTAATTGGAACAAATCAACTCAGTGAGAAAATAAAGGGTATCTCTAGAAGTAACTGCAAAGGAAATGAGGGCATGAAAAGGAGCCTCGGTCCCCTGTAAACATTTATACCCCTGACATCATCTCCTTGACTTGTTATGCACAGGTGGCTGCCTTATTTTTAACTGTCAGGCTTCAGGAAACATCATTAAAAACAACTTCAGCAGCATGAAGTTCCCTGGAGGATTACATCCAAATGTTAGCTTTGTATTTTTGTGGATACCAGAAAATTTTCTGGAAATGTGGGCTTTTGGGTCCATGCGCTTTAAGGATGGCCCCACAGATGGTTATCTAATTGAACTTAAGGGCTTCTCAACAGGAATGAAATCATGCCAGTACTGAAGACCTGGCTGGCTTTCCAGGGTCAAAAAGGTTATGGATTAGGGGGCAAAATCTACTACCACTTTGTTAGAGCAGCAAAATTCCTTCCTATACTCTCAATGTTATCTTTATACCTGCACATAAGTGTAGCCGCAAGCCCCAACCAAAGAAGCCTCTCTTTACAGCAAATGGCGACCACCACAAAAATGACAACATGACACAACACAGAGATGAATGGATCCGGGGGGGGGGGGGTCACAGCTCTGTGGATACGTCCATATTATATTACAGCTCTTGGATATGTAGCCCAGGGAACACTACAGAAGAGGAGGTGGAGAAATTGTTGGAGCCAACATTCCAGGAAGTACACCATGAAACTGTCCCTTCTAGAAATGGTTGCATAAATAAGCCCAGAACAATGGCAGTGTCAACACACACAGACTACTAACAGCTTCTGGGAGCAGGAAGGTTATCTTATCCCCGGGAATATATCTCTCTTTGGTTCTTCAGTATAGAGCAGTCAGGCCTGAAACCGTACACACACCAACAACAAAAGTGGACTCAGCAGGTTTTTGTGCATACAAATGCAAATATATAGATATATGCTTCTAACAAGAATAAAGAAAAAGAGGCTCACACCTTGAGAATGAGGGGCATAGGAAGGGTTAATTAAAATGTCTAGCTGGCTGCATGATTAGATTTATTGAATAGTCTCTTCATCCCCCAACTTTTGCAAACACTAGGTTCCTGTATCTATTTGTGTGTATCCTAGACTCTGAGAGCCCTATAGTCTGGACGTCAACACCCACCTCTGTTCTGCAATCTCCCGCGTGTCTGTTTTGCTACAGAGAATTCTCGACAATATATTCTCATGCATTTTCAGTTAAATGTAAAAAAAAAAATAAATTGCTTTCTTTAACGTGTTATTTTTAATAATATCACATTAAGTGTTTTGGATTAATACATAGGTTACCAATATATTAGAACTGGACAACCTTAACTAAGGATAAAGCATGCGTTTCTAGCACTTCATATTTTTCCCGTGATTAAGAGTAATGTCTGAACTTGTGTTTCCAGCACTTCTTATGACTAGTTATGTGCATATTCACAGAACTTAGTGATGAGAAACAATTATAGGAATATTTTTAACAAATTATAGGAAAACAATTAAAATGTTAGAATATTGATTTTCAAATAATTAGCTTTATTATTTGGTGGATCCTCACCTCCCCGTCCCCTACTGCCTCTTTATGTGTTATTGATTGGTTCCCCAGCCTGGCCTTGTGTCCAATTGTACAACCACATAATCGTATCAGCTCTAAATAATTTTCCAATTTCTTCTCTCTAAACATATACATTTTTAATAGATAATAAATAGATTGGTACTTCTATAACATTGATGAGAGAAATCTGCTTTTTTTTAGGATGTAAATAAGTGTAATGTAAATAAGTCTTTAACAAGTGTAAAATTATGGCTGCCCAATAATTATATTAAACCTCTTCATGATTTAGTAGTACCAGAATTTAAGGCGATAATATACATTACATATATTTTCTTAATAAAATAGTGTTAACATAAATAAAAACTTAAAGTGTGTTTTGTAAATTGATGGGTTAGGTATTGATCTTTGACCAAAAAGAGATTTTTCTGTAGACTTGCAGCAAGTACCATACACCAAATGCACATCAGATGAACCTGTCTTCCCGACAGCCAAAAACTTTGGAGCTTATTAAGTACTGTTTTTTTAGCTACAGACTTGGTAAGAATCCCTGTTGTTGTGGCACATTGTATTCATTGCTTTTCTATTGTGGGTTTCCATAGATACTGCTTCCATTCCTTAGCAAATACTACTGTTCTATCTTCCAGAGCGCACTTCCTAGGCTTTTTTTTTCCCCTGAAAGTCTACGTTAATTTTTTTTCATTATAATTATGATGTAATTGCATTTTGTATCTGTAATTAACATTTTTTTCATTTTCATATTAATACACTGCCTACCACTACTCATTTTAAACTGGTTTTCCCCCTTGTTTATTGTTTTATTGAACCAAAAACAATTCTCCATTTTGTTAAGATGTAAGGATGCCTATTGTGATTGAAAAGTCCTTTTATTCATTACACATTTATGTATCTTGAACACTTTCTTTTAGGGTGTGATCTACTGTTCTCTTATCTTTTTAAAATGCCTTTGATGCTTGATTGCTATTTAATAATATTTTGAGGCAATACATATAATGTCGAATATTAGAACATAAAAAGTAAGCAAAACCAAAATTGAAATATTTCAGTCTGACCTTCAAAAAATATAACTAAAAGGGTAAGTGCATACCCTTTAGATATTTCTATGGAATAACAATACACATAAATAAATGTAAGATGTTTCTTGTCATCTGAAACATGAAGGTCTATCAATATCCTAGGTCAGCCTTTGCTATCTCTTATTTGGTAGCTTATTGTTTGGCCTGGGTGGCAATGTGTTCTCAAATTTGAAGGCTAAGAACTTCACTAAATGTATTATAACTCATTTTGTGAAAATAATTTTTACACCAGTATATATATATATATATATATATATATATATATATATATATATATATGTGTGTGTGTGTGTGTGTGTGTGTGTGTGTGTGTGCCCTACTGATTTGATACTTGGGGATTTTCTTCATTTAGGTCTTTTGATGATATAGCAGAAAAGCACCAATTCCTAGGATTTGGATGTATCTGGAAACAGTCATAAGGTGACTTGGCCTTGGAAAAGAATAGCTCAAGAACTTTTTTTTTTTTTTTACTGCTGGTGACATCATTATTCAGAACATATGCTAAGACCATTACTTAGACCTCTATATTCCTAGAACTCTTTCTTATGGACAGAATTACAAATATTTCCCCTATTAAGAAACTCTGTCGATTTTCATTTGATTTGGCTCATTTATTTTAACGGAGATTATTTTATTCTCACCTCACAAATTCTACCATAAAATTTGATTGCTACTATTAATTTGTAGTTTTGTTTTAGTTCATACTTCTCCCCCTTCTGTCTCTGCTGTTTTCCTATTTTCTTTTCTCCCCTCCCCTTTCACTTTCCACCTCCCTCTCCAGGCATGCATACACACACACAGAACAACAAAACAAAGCAAACCAAACCTGCGTACACATGCATATATATTCACACTCACATAAGTCATCAACTTTTCTTGCTTATGCTATGAGCAAGGAGACATTTTGAGAAATAAATTTATGTAAGAGCTGTGTGTTAACTGCTCAAATTGATTGAAAGCATTTTTTTTTCCTTGAAAGGTTCGAGCTTCTCAGACTTTTACTTACATTGCCTCAGACTCCAGAAATACATTCAAGTAAAATTTAACTATATAGCCAAAAATTGTGTTTGTGAGGTCAGTGGAAATTTGGGACTGTTGAAATTTCCCAGGGGAAGAAAATGAAAGGTCAAATACAATCCATCATACGTAACAATATTCCCAAATATGTTTCAGTTTCATTTTTCTCTGTCCTCATAAAGATCCAAGTTGGTAATGGCACACTCCTGACAACATGGGGATTAATAGAAGAGAGTGAAGGAAAAGGATTCAAAGAAGGAAAACTGGTTTCATAACCCAACTGCCCTTAGAAAATGAGGCTAATGAAATTCATTTCCTCTAATGGCTTCCATTGCAGGATACTATGCAGCTTTCCCTGAAAATGTGATAAATTTCTGCTTTACAAATCATCTTGATTTCCTCTTGTTGTCACTCTGTCTAATTCTGCTGAGTGACTGGCAGAACATTGCATCCTGGGACAGAGAATTATTGCCACTAGTCTCACCAGATATCAGGTTTTCTGATTATATGACTTTAAATCATTTCTTCCACTAAGAACCGGTGACTTAATTTTCTTGCAGTGTAATTGATAAAGAAAAAAAAAAAACTGCCAAGAACGGATGTGCTGCTCTGTGATCTAGTACCCTTGGCTTAGACACGCTGAGTGGAAAATCTACTCAGAGATAGTAATCAATAATTACAGATTCGTTAGTGGATGACATATGGCCGAACAGCAGAAGAAAGTAATGTGTAGGATAATCAAGAGGGTTTGGGAAATTTATGAGGAGAAATTTATTCTCTGGTTATTTTATCAAAAGAATACTGTGTCAACTTACAGACTTCAGCTACAGAGGGTGAGCAACTGTGTGCCTCTAGATCAGTGGTTCTAAACCAGTGGGTCATGACCCTTTTGGTGTTGAAGGACCCTTTTACAGGGGTCACATATGAACTATCCTGCATATCAGATATTTACATTATGATTTATAACAGTGGCAAAATCATAGTTATTGTTATGCCAAGATTTCAGATTGCGAGACCTCCAAAAAAGACCACCAGGACTCGATACTGATGCAACAAACACAGGGTTCTGTATTACGCGCTCAGAGCTTTGGATCCCAGTCCTTCCTGATGGAGCAGGATAGGAGAGTGATACCGGAGTTTCAAGGGTAATGGGTTTATAAGGAAAAACTGTAATTAGGGGTGTAGGTCACAGGGAAGTAAGTAGAAAACCATAAGGGGGGGTTGTGAGTCTCAGGAATGCAGTCCTTCAGGCAGGTTGGGTAGAGGCCGGATCTCCAGGGAAGGTTGTGAGTCTTAGGAATGCAGACCTTCCAGCCGGTTGGGTCCATGAGGCTGAATCTCCAGGGAAGTTGTTTTATCTCTGAGTATCTTTGGGCATTTATTGTGTCTAATTGTTCTGGTGCAGTTTCTGGAGAGTGTTGGCAGGTGTCATTCCCAGAACTCAGGAAGAAGAGCACCTATAGGACAAGTTCTCATACAGACTATCATTAATTGCAGAATATAAGTTATATATAGGATATGGCATTCATTTTGCCCCTACATTATGAAGTAGTAACAAAAATAATTGTATGATTTAGGGGTCACCACAACATGACAAACCAAATTAAAGTGCTGCAGCACTGGGAAGGTTGAGAACCACTGCTCTTGATGGAGAGAGACTTTGGACAAAGGGTCATATTATTCCCATGCACACATACACTGATTCACACATACACAGTCACTCACAGTGTTGGTGCATCCTGGCTAAAATTCAAGATTTTCTTTTGCATTTCACTGTTGGGGAACGGGTCAATTCCCATTTTAGCACACAGTTGTCTGACTGCAAGCTTAAAAGATTAGCTCTCAGGGAATACCTTAAAAGTTTAGAGAGCTAGTTGGGTTTATTCTGGATAAGCCTCTGGAAGATTGGATACTTATCTCAGCCACTCAGTCCCATCCAGCACTAAATACGGTTAGAAATACAACGAGATTATGACTTCCCTAGAGAAGGTGAGAGTTAAGCCTCTCTTCTGTGAGTGAAATAAGTTTATTGGACTTTAAAAAATTAAGACAATTCACAGCATAGCTTTTGCTAATCTGGCTGTGTCCTGAAAGTGACAGATACAAGCCAGTGTAGCACACGTGTTTATTTATCTATTAATTTATTTCATTTTTCTCATGGTTTCTATGGAACAGCAGGACTGATAAGGATTTGCATGTATTGTTTTTAAATTCACAACAAATTGGTATGGGATTTGACTGGTTTTACAGGGGAGCAAATGAATACCATGAACACGATCATTTGGAAATACATGGTTTTACTCTATCGGTTAATGTGACATCATAGATACATTCAGTAGAGGGCAAGTCTTTTTTGTTTTTGTTTTTGTTTTTGGATATTGAGATAAGTAATTTAAGTGGCTTTTCTTAAAATGGAGATAATGCAATTATTTTGTTATAAACAGAAACAACTCAGGGCGGCCTGGGACCTTTCTTGGCTATGTACACCACCTTATCTTGCTGGGAGGAGTGTCTTCTACAAAAGTCACCCAAAAGGAATGGCTAATGAGAGGTAAGTTTAAAGGCCCAGGATTTTATGAACCACTAACCGTGATTTAGAGCTGCCCCATGAGGCTCATACATTTTAAAATCATACAAACCTTAATACTGTCCAATAAGGTAGTAGTAAAAGCCTGGTGGTGGTACACACACCTTTAATCCCAGCACTTAGGAGGCAGAGGCAGGCACAATTATATTATTTTGACCCATCCTTTCCCCCCTCCAACCTTTTACCTTGCTTTCTCTCAATTTTATGGCTTTTATTTTTGTGGTGCGTGTGTGTGTATGTGTGTGTGTGTGTGTGTGTGTGTGTGTGTGTGTGTGTGTGTGTGTGTGTATTCCTAAATATATAAATATAGCCCACTAAGTCTACATAATGATACTTGTCTGTATAGGAGTTCAGGGCTGACTACTAGTATTGGATAACCATCTGGGATGCTCTTCCTGGGGATGGCTATTTGCCCTACTCTCAGCATTCCTTAGATTCTTTTAGTTTAGGCTTAGGACCCCTTGAGACTTCCTATTATACATTAGCATATCTGTTGATGTACTTGTTCAGACCTTGTTTAGGCAATTATGCTGGTGAGGCATCATGGGTGTGGCTTCTCTGTTATTTCTAGGAGACACAATCTCATGCTAAACTTCCTGCTCCTCTTTTCCCAGCAACATTCACTGATTATCTTGTTTTATTTTCTATCTTTGTCAAATATTAGATGGCTCTAGGTGCACATACTCATGTTTGGGTCTTCAGTGTTGTTATATTGATCTACTGGTCTGCTTATGTGACAGTGCTTTATTGTTTTAATTACTATGGCTATGTGATCTATCTCAATATCAGAAGGGTTATCTCTCTAGTATCCTTCTTTTTACCTGGGACTTTTTGGCTATACAGGCTCTTTTGTGGCTTCATATTAATTTCTGGACAGTGTTCCTCTATTTCTGAGAAGAATGAGATGGGGATTTTTATTGGAATTGCATTGAATCTGCATATGTCTTTTGGCCTAATGGTCACTGCACAGTATTAGTTCTACCAACCCATGAACATAGGATATCTTTTAGAGTTTTCCCTCCACTTCTTCCTTCAGAGATATAAAGTTTTCAATGTCAGGGACTTTTAACTTCCTTGTTTAGATTTATTACTAGATATTTTATTTTGTTTGAGATTATGTGAACAGGAGTCTGTACATGAACACTATTTATTTATGTTTATTGTTAGTGTATAGAAAAGCTACTGAGTTGTGCAAGTTAATTTTTCATCCTGCCACACTGAGGAATTTGTTGATCATTCCTCAAAGGTTTTTTTTGGTAGCGTTTTTTTTTTTTTTTTTTTTTTTTTTTTTTTTTATAATCTCCAATGATGGTATCCTGTTGTATACAGATAGGAATGCTTTGTGCCTCTTTGTGTTTCTATCTCTTTAATTTCCTCCATTATCTATTGTTCCAGCTGGTACTTGGAGCACAGGGAAAGAGTAGGTATAGTGACCATCTCTGTCTCATTCCTGACGCTAGTGGAGTTGCTTTAAGCTTTTCTCCATTTAGGATGATATGGACTGTGCATTTGTCATGTGTAGCTTTTGTCATGTTGAGCTATGTTCCTTCTAGTACTATATCCTCTAGGATTTTTATGATGAAGTCATATGGGATTTTGTCAAAGGCTTTTCTGCATCTATTTTGATCATGTGAGTTTTGTTTTTAAGTTCATGTATGTGGTTTATTACATTCATTGACTTGCATGTGTTGACCCATATCTGCATCTCCGGAATAAAGCCAGTTTGCTTACGGTAGATCTATCTGACGCATGTCTGTATTCAATTTGTAAGTATTTTACTGAGGAGTTTTAAATCTGTGTTTATCAGAGATATTGACCTATAGTTTTTTGTTTATTTGCTTGTTTTGTTGTTGTTCTTGTGTTTCATTGTCCAATAGTTTTTGATGTGTTGTGTTTTATTTCTATTCAGCTCTAGAATTTTAAGATTTTTTTCTCTTTATCCCCTTGACATAAATTTTTATTTAGCAGTATGTTGTTTAATTTCTATGACCTATGTACTTTATTTATTTCTATTGTTATTGATATCCAGCCTTATTCTTTTGTGGTTAGAATTCAGGATATTATATTAAAATTTCTGTATTTGTCAAGACTTACCTTAGATCCTAATTAATTGTCAAGCTACAGATAAATTCAACTTCTAGGTGTCGAGTTTATTCGGTTTTCATGGGGTCCTAAAGTGGTACAGTGGGTATTGTGATTATAAGCCAGCGGTGAGAAGTCTGCCTTTGAGGGTATCTATCTGGGTTCTGGGTTAGTCTCCATATGGTCCCAGGACAGAAGTGGAGTCCCATATCAGACTCCATACTGTCCTGGATCAGTTCTGTGGATGGGTTGGTTGATAGGTAAGCTGGTGGGGTGATTGGTAAGATTTGCGCAAAGTGAAGCTCATGACAACATTGGTGCCAAGATTCTTATTGGAAGGTGCTCATGCAAGTTCCTCTTCCTGGTGCATACTCAAGATTTGGATTCCTAGAAAGAAGCATGTACTTATCATTAGTCCTATTTGTTGTTTGTTTGTTTGTTCGTTTTAACACATTAGTAGAGTGAATCATTCTCAGGCGACGGCAGCAACCCACCTGAATCAAAGCCAAGTCCAGCCTCACACTCAGGCTCTTCTGAGCCAGGATCCTCACTTCTGTTAATCAAACTCCTTCCTACACTGACACACAACAGGCATACTCACATTTAATTAAATGCATAGAGGCGGCCACATGGCCAGAGAAGATACCAATTGTGTAAGAAGGCATATTCCTCCTGCTCGGTAATGGTTTGTAGGTTTAGACTGTAATACCTTCCAGTACCAATTGTTACCTATCAATTCTTTAAACAAAACATAAAAATGAGAAGAAATCTGTGCCTTCTATACTTGTACACATATATTCGTCACGTATCTTCATAGTCTAGACTGACATTTTTACTATTTGCTTATGTGTGTATGTGTGTGTATGTGTGTCTGTGTGTGTGTCTGTGTGTATGAGTGTGGACATGTGTGTACCATGGCAAATATACAGAGGTAAGAGAGCAACTTTCCTGAGTCAGTTTTTGCCTTTTATTTTCTTGAGGTGGAGTCTCTCTTGCTTCTGCTGCAGTGCTGCACACTCCAGGAAAGCTGTAGCTCACATTATCTAAACTGACCTGTGTATTTACACATAGTCACGAAGTAGAGGATGGATATTAGAGACACTAAATGCTGATTTAAAAATATCGTTTTCCTATGTTATATATTTTTCTTGCTGCTTGTTTTTTCAGATCAAGTTGGCCTCTGATTCCTTCTTGGAGGAGGAATTTTATTTTGCTTTTGACTTTCCCTAAAGCAGTGTTGTGTTTCTTGAAATCTGCTCCAGGCTGTGATTAGACCCCCAGAGAGCTTTCACAGTCTTTGCTGTGTTTTCTTATCGCTTCACCTTCTAAACTTTCAACTGTATTTCCAGTTCTGCCTGTGTAAGCCTCTTGTCCATGTGCACAGTGACTCACACCCACTGCTTTCCTTGACTCTCTTAGACATTTTGGATGCCTCTTTTGACAATCTTTTCTTGGCTCTTTGACTTCTTTTTTCATTAGCTCAAACCATAGAGAATGCTGGTTTTTGTGTTTTTGATTTTGTTTGTTTGTTTGTTTGTTTTCTTTGGTTAAAGGCTAAATCAGATAAAATGGGAAAGGTAGATAATGTTTTGGCATAAATATTTACTTTGATTGTTTAAAATATTTCCTAGCTATTATTGTTTTTTTTTTTTATTAATTTGCGGTTCTTTCTACATAACAAAAAAGCCCTCAAATTTATCTAACTAAAAGTAGAAATTAAAAATTTGAAGAAAAAAGATAGCTCTTTTTAACCTTTACTGTTTCCATCAAATGATGTAATTGCAATATCTCTCCCTTCTTCTCTTTCAAATCCTCCCACATACCCCCCTTGCTCTCTTTTAAACAACGACCTCATTTTTTATTAATTGCTACTACATGCATATATGTATATGTTTATACATATACATTCGTAAATATAATCTGCTCAGACTATATGTTACTTGCATGAGTACTGAGAGGGAGATCAGTCTTCAGGGAGGAGAACACCAATTGGTTACCCAATGCCAAAAGGAACTGCATTTGGAATATAAGTGTAAAAGATATCCATCTTTGTTTTTTTTCCAAAATTAAAATTATTATTTTATTCATATTACATCTCGATTGTTAGCCCTTCCCCTGTTTCCTCCCATTCTTCCTTCCCTTCCACTTCTCCACTTCTCCCCTCCCCTATGTCTGTGACTAGGGGAGACCTCCTCCCCCTATATATGCTCTTAGAATATCAAGTCTCTTCTTGGTAACTTGCTATCCTTCCTCTGAGTGCCGCCAGGTCTCCCCATCCGGGGGACGTGGTCAGAAAAGGGGCACCAGAGTTCGTGTGAGAGTCAGATCTCACTCTCCACTCAACGGTGGAGAATATCATGTTCGTCGGCTAGGTCTTGGTAGGGGTTCGAAGCTTACTGCCTATATTCTCCTTGGCTGGTGCCTTAGTTTGAGGAGGAACCCAGGATCCAGATCTGCCTGTCATAAAGTTCTTCTTGTAGGTTTCCAGGACCCTGTGGGTCCTACTATTTCCCCATTCTTCCATGCTACTCTCGCCTAAAGTCTCAATAGGATGTCCTCTCCTCTGACCCACATTCTTGGTAAGTAAAGATTTTCATGGTACGTATCCCTTGGACTAGTGTTTTGATATAAGTGAGTATATACCGTTTGTCTCTTTTTGCTTCTAGGTGAACTCACTCATTATGATAATTTCTCGATCAATCCATTTGTCCACAAATTTCAGGAATTCCTCATTTTTAATAGCTGTGTAGTATTCCATAGTGTAAATGTACCACAGTTTCTTAGTCCATTCTTCTACTGAGGGACACTTAGGTTGTTTCCATGTTCTGGCTATTATGTATAAAGCAGTTATGAACATGGTTGAGCATATGTCCCTGTTGTGTGGTAGGGCATTTTCTGGGTATATTCCAAGGAGTGGGATGGCTGGGTCTTGAGGAAGCCTTATTCCCATTTTTCTGCGAAAGCTCCAGACAGCTTTCCAAAGTGGTTGTACTAGTTTGCATTCCCACCAGCAATGAAAGAGTGTTCCGCTCTCTCCACATCCTCTCCAACATGTGGTGTCATTTGAGTTTTTGATCTTAGCCATTCTGCTGGGTGTAAGATGGAAACTCAGTGTCGTTTTGATTTGCATTTCTCTGATGACTAACGAGGACGAACATTTCTTTGTTTCTCGGCCATTTGATATTCCTCTGCTGAGAATTCTCTGTTAAGTTCCAAGCCCCATTTCGCAATTGGGTTGTTTGGTTTTGTGGTGTTTAATTTCTTGAGTTCTTTATATATTTTGGATATTAAACCTTTGTCAGATGAGGGGTTGGTGAAGATCTTTACCCATTCTGTAGACTGTCACTTTGTTCTCTTGACAGTGTCTCCTGCCTTACAGAAGCTTCTCAGCCTCATGAGGTCCCATTTATTAATTGTTGACATTAAGGCCTGGGCTGTTGGTGTACTGTTCAGGAAGTTGTTTCCTGTGCCTATGTGTCCCAGGCTCTTCCCCACTTTTTCCTCTAACTGAATTAATGCCTCTGGTTTTAAGTTGAGGTCTTTAATCCACTTGGACTTGAGTTTTGTGCATGGTGACAAATAAGGGTCTAATTGCATTTTTCTACATGTAGACATCCAGTTAGACCAGCACCATTTGTTGAAGATGCTATCATTTTTCCATTGAATAGATTTGGCTTCTTTGTAAAAAATCAAGTGACCAAATGTGTATGGATTCATCTCTGGGTCTTCAATTCGATTCCATTGATCCACCAGCTTATTGCTTTGCCAGTACCATGCTGCTTTAATTACTGTTGCTCTGTAGTACAGCTTGAGATCAGGTATGGAGATTCCTCTGGAGGATCTTTTGTTGTATAGGATTGTTTTTGCTATTCTGGGTTTTTTATTTCTCCATATGAATTTGAGAATTTATCTTTCAATATCTTCAAAATATTTTGTAGGTATTTTGATAGGGATTGCCTTGAATCTGTAAATTGCTTTTGGTAAGATGGCCATTTTTACTATGTTGATTCTCCCGATCCACGAACAAGGTAAATCCCTCCATCTTCTGATGTCATCTTCAATCTCTTTCTTCAGAGGTTTGAAGTTTTTTTCGAATAAGTCCTTCACTTGCTTGGTTAGAGTTACTCCTAGATATTTTATATTGTTTGTGGCTATCGTGAAGGGAGTAGTTTTCCTAATTTCTTCCTCTGCCTGTTTGTCATTTGTATACAGGAAAGCTACTGACTTTTTTGAGTTTATTTTGTATCCTGCCAATTTGCTGAAGGTGTTTATCAGTTGTAGGAGTTCTCTGGTGGAATTTTGAGGGTCACTTATATACACTACCATATCATCTGCAAATAGGGATAATTTGACTTCTTCCTTTCCCATTTGGAGCCCCTTGATCTCCTTTTGCTGTCTTATTGCTCTGGCTAGAACTTCAGGAACTATATTGAAGAGATATGGGGACTGGGGCAGCCTTGTCTGGTTCCCGATTTTAGAGGAATTTCCTTGAGTATCTCTCCATTTAATTTCATGTTGGCTGTTGGTTTGCTGTGTAGCCTTTATTATGTTTATATAAGTGCCTTGTATTCCCGGTCTCTCCAGAACTTTAAACATAAATGGGTGTTGGATTTTGTCAAATGCTTTTTCTGCATCTAAAGAGATGATCATGTGGTTTTTCTCTTTCAGTTTGTTTATATGATGGATTACATTGATGGATTTCAGTATGTTAAACCATCCCTGCATGCCTGGAATGAAGCCTACCTGGTCATGGTGAATGATGTCATTGATATGCTGTTGTATTCGCTTTGCGAGAATTTTGTTGAGTATTTTACATCAATGTTCATAAGAGAAATTGGTCTGAAATTCTCTTTTTTTGTTGAATCTTTGTGAGGTTTAGGTATCAATGTGACTGTGGCCTCATAGAGGGAATTTGGTAATATTACGTCCATTTCTATCTTTCGGGATAGCTTGAATAGTATCAGTATTAGCTCCTCTTTGAAGGACTGGTAGAATTCTGCACTGAAACCATCTGGCCCTGGGCTTTTTTTTGGTTGGGAGACTATCAATGGTTGCTTCTATTTCTATAGGCGAAATAGGGCTATTTAATTTGTTTATCTGGTCTTGGTTCAATTTCGGCAAATGGAATCGGTAGAGAAATTTGTCCATTTTCCTTGAATTTTCGAATTTTGTGGCATAAATGCTTTTAAAGTAGGTTCTTACAATTCTTTGTATTTCTTCGGTGTCTGTTGTTATGTCTCCCTTTTCATTTCTGATTTTGTTAATTTGGATAGTGTTTCTCTGTCTTTTAGTTAGATTGGCTAACGGTTTGTCTATCTTGTTAATTTTCTCAAAGAACCAGCTCTTGCTTTTGTTGATTCTTTGGATTGTTCTCTTTGTTTCTAATTTATTGACTTCACCCCAAGTTTGATTATTTCTAGGCGTCTACTCCTCTTGGGTGTTTCTGCTTCTTTTTTTTCTAGAGCTTCCAGATGTGTTGTTAAGTTGTTTATGTGGGATGATTCCATTTTCTTTTTAAAGGCACTTAATGCTATGAATTTTCCTCTTAGCACTGCTTTCAATGTGTCCCACAAATTTGGGTATGTTGTTCCATCATTTTCATTGAATTTCAGGAAGTCTTTTATTTCTTCCGTGACCCATGTGTCATTAAGTAGAAAGTTGTTTAGTTTCCACGTGTTAGTATGCTTTTTGTTTTTTCTGTTGTTGTTGAAGTCCAGCCTTAGACCATGGTGATCTGATAAGATACAAGGTATTATTTCAATCTTCTTGTATCTGTGGAGGTTTGCGTCATGACCAACTACGTGATCAATTTTAGAGAATGTTCCATGGGGTACTGACAAAAAAGTATACTACTTAGCGTTTGCGTGGAAAGTTCTGTAGATATCTGTTAGATGCATTTGCTTCATGACATTGGTTAATGAGGTTATTTCCCGGCTTAGTTTTTGAATCAAAGACCTATCCTTGAGTGAAAGTGGGGTGTTGAAATCTCCCACTATTAATGTGTGGGTATTGATGAGTGGGGCAAGCTTTGTTAATAGGTCTTTTACAAATGTGGGAGCCCTTGTATTCGGAGCATATATGTTCAAAATCGTGATGTCTTCTTGGCTGACTTTACCTTTGACGAGTACGAAGTGTCCATCCTCATCTCTTTTGATTAATTTTGGTTGAAAGTCTATTTTATTAAATATTAGAATGGCTGCCCTAGCTTGTTTCTTGTGACTATTTGCTTGGAATATTTTTCCCCAACCTTTTACTCTGAGGCAATGTCTGTCCTTGTGGTTGAGGTGTGTTTCTTAAATGCAGAAGAATGTTGGGTCATGTTTCTGCATCCACTCTGTTAGTCTGTGTCTTTTTATTGGAGAATTGAGACCATTGACGTTGAGAGATATTAATGACCAGTGATTGGTAAGTCCCTTCATTTTTGGTATTTGTAACAGTCAAGATTTTGTGAGGTTGTGATTTTGCAATGGTATAGTTACCTATTTCCTATGTAGTTATGGTTGTAGTTTGACCAGTTGGGGTGGAGTTTTCCTTCTAGTAACTTCTGTAAAGCTGGATTTGTGGCTAGGTACTGTTTGAATTTGTTTTTGTCATGGAATATCTTGTCTTCTCCATCAATGGTTATTGATAATTTTGCTGGATATAGTAGTCTTGCCTGGTATCTGTGTTCTCTTAGGGTTTGCAGCACCTCTGTCCAGGCCTTTCTGGCTTTCATGGTCTCTGCTGAGAAGTCAGGAGTAATTCTGATAAATTTGCCTTCATATGTTACTCAGCCTTTTTCTCTTTCCGCTTTCAATATTTTTTCCTTGTTCTGTATATTTTGTGTTGTTATTATGTGGCGGGAAGATTTTCTTTTTAGGTCTATTCTATTTGGTGATCTGTAGGCCTCTTGTATGCTCGTATGCATCTCCTTCTTCAAATTGGGGAAATTTTCATCCATTGTTTGATTAAAGATATGTTTTGGGCTGTGGAGTCGGCTATCATCTCTTTCCTCTATTCCAATTATTCTCAAGTTTCGTCTTTTCATGTTGTCTTTTAATCCTTGTATGGTCTGTGTCAGGAATTTTCCAGATCTAGCATTTCCCTGACTGGTTGTTTCCAGTTCTGCGATGTATCTTCAAGTCCCTATATTCATTCTTCCATTTCTTGCAATCTGTTAGATAAGGCCACCTCTGAGATGCTTGCTTTCATCTTTGAAGCCTCTTGATCACGTTTTTCTTCTGTGTTCCTGCATCATAGCTTCCATTTTTATCTTCATGTCTTGGACTGTTTTAATGACTTCCATCATCTGGTTATTTATATTTTTCTGAAATTCTTCAAGTGCCTCTTTATATGACTCTTTTAACTCTTCAGCCCTCTTGTTTGCCTCCTCCTGCATTTGTTTAAAGATTTTATTTGTTTCTTCCATTATCATCTTCTTTACTAAGGACTTGAGGTCATCTTCTTGCCTATCCATTGCTGTTAGGTTCTCTAGGTTGTTTTCATTGAGAATGTTGGGATCCGGAGATGCCAAACTGTTTTGGTTTTTGATAGCATTCTTTCGCTGTCCTCTTGTCATTTTGATGGCTCTGATGTTGGAAGGTATTTTGTAGTGACCTTCGCTGGTTGAGAGTGGTTAATTGATGACTGATTATAGGTCAGGTGCTCTTGCCTGTGGGGATCAGGGCGTATTTCTGTGGAACAGGTAGGTGATCCGGTTTCACTCCTGGTGATTTTCCTCTGCACCGTAGGCTCCAAGCTGAGCCAGCCAAAGTAGATATCTCTTTGGACTTTACTGCTGTAATTCAGATCAACAGTCTTGGGACCTAGAATAAGGTCCACACACAAACATTCTGGCTGAGTAGGTTGATCCCAGCTGCCTGTCCTTCCTGTGGCTTTGTAGTCAAGACCCCAGGTAGATCAGATCTTCTGGGGGTGTAGCTGTCTTTTAGCTCTGCCTCTATACCCTGTAGCCCAACCTTTCCCAGTACTATATGCCTGGAGGGACCAAGGTCACTCTTGGTCAGCAATTAGACACTGCAAGCAAGACCCTCTTTTCGTCTCCCGATAAAGTGAGAGTGCCTGCCTTGCTCAGGCCAGGATCTCCAGCTGGGCTCTCTCGTTGGGGGAGCAGGGAGCGCAGGGCCAGTGCCTTGCAGCTGGGCTGTTAGTAAGACTAGGGTTGCAGAGCTCTAGTGATTGCCCGCGGAACCAGATCTTCCCGCCGGGCTATGATGGTCCACTCACACTCTATGTCAGCAATTAGACACTGCAAACACGACCCCTCCATGACTCGTCTTCCGATAATGTGAGAGTGCCTGCCTTGCTCGGGCCAGGATCCCTAGCTGGGCTCTCTCGTTCGGGGACCGGGGAGCACAGGACCAGTGCCTTGTGGCTGGGTAGGAACAATAGGGTTGCAGAGCTCTGGCGGAAGCCTGCGAAACCAGGTCTTCCCACAGGGCTAAGTTCAGCTATTGCTCTAGGCAAGACCCATGTCTCCTGATAGGTCTGTGGAAGCAGTTCAAGCTGATTTCTCACTGCCACTGTTTGCAGGCTCAGTCTGCTGTGATTGGTGTTAGGTTGGGCCCCAGATGGCCAGCGAGCTGCAGTGCCACTTTAGCTGTTGGGTCCCACTGCCTGTGTTTCCACTCGGCCTAGGCAGGTGACCTCCGCAGTTTGGGGTGGTGTGGAAGGAGGAATCCTAGGGCAGATTCACCCTCTTCACTGAGACTCCTCTGGCTGGGACTCTGGAAAATCCCCTCCCCAAACAGCGAGTCTGTGCTTTATATACAGGCTGCATTTGCATGTGGCTTCCCTTTCAGAGTTTGGGGAGTGCGTTTAGCACCTCCGGGATGTTTCTTGACCCAGGGGGGTAGGCCCCCTGTTTGGTCTGTGGCCTTAGGGGCCCCAATCACCTACAGTTCTCAAAGTCTAGCAATCTATTGCTCCACTTAGGTCTCTGGTCTCCTCGGAGTAGATCAGGTACGTGGCTTAATAGTTGGCACCATCTTGGAATTCCCAAGATCTCCATCTTTGAACAGAGGGTTTTCATATGCATCTATTCTTTATTGCTAGATGGAAGAATGCTTTATTGCTATTTATAAAAGTTAGCATCAAAATAATATAATATTGTTCCTCCCAGAGTGTGATTTGGAAAATTAATTACATTTAAATGGCTGCAGAATTTCAATAATCTCCCCAAAAGACAAGTCAGGATCACCATCTAAATGATTTGGTGGAGTAAGGGGTACTTAAGAACGTTTGAGATCTGCTCTACACCTATTTAAAATTCTGAGTTTGTCCTAGCTCCCTTCCTCTCCTTTTTTTCTGCAATCTCTGCAGATGACCACAGCTCATGGTTCACAGAAAAATAAAAACTAAGCAGCGAGCTCTCTTCCCCTCTCCTGTCATGGCCACACATTGTATACACTGCTTTAACACTTCCAAACTCCCCAATGTCTGTTTCTTCAGTGCCAGTGGATGGAGGACTATTCTGTGATCTCTCAGAAGCTGATTGACAGGCTTCCTTCCCTACCTCTTCCTTACTACTGCTCTCTCTCTCTCTCTCTCTCTCTCTCTCTCTCTCCCTCTCTCTCCTTCATACACTTCTTGTTGCTTCCCTCTCTTCCTTTCCCTTTGTCTCTTTCAGTCTTTAGATCTATTTTCAGTTTTCATTCTTTTTTAAATTTTTTTTATTAATTTATTCTTGTTACATCTCAATGGTTATCCCATCCCTTGTATCCTCCCATTCTTCCCTCCCTCCCATGTTCCCATTATTCTCCTCCCCTATGACTGTTCCTGAGGGGAATTACCTCCCCCTGTATATGCTCATAGGGTATCAAGTCTCTTCTTGGTAACCTGCTATCCTTCCTCTGAGTGCCACCAGGTCTCCCCTTCCAGGAGACATAGTCAAATGTGAGGCACCAGAGTACGTGAGAAAGTCATATCCCACTCTCCACTCAACTGTGGAGAATGTTCTGACCATTGGTTAGATCTGGGTAGGAGTTTAAAGTTTACCACCTGTATTGTTCTTGTAGAAGAATGGATAAAGGAACTGTGGTACATATACACTATGGAATACTATTCAGCTATTAAAAACAAGGAATTCCTGAAATTTGTGGATAAATGGATTGAGTTAGAAATGATCATAATGAGTGAGCTAACCCAGGAGCAGAAAGAATCAAATGGTATATACTCACTTATATCTGCATATTAGCCCAAGGGGAATGTCCCATGAAAACCTTCACTTACCAGGAAACTGGGACAGAGGGGAGGACATCCTATTGGGACTCTAAATGAGAGAAGCATGGGAGAATAGCAAAATAGAAGGATCCAGAGGGTCCTAGAAACCTACAAGTAGAACATTATGATAGGCAGATTTAGGCCAAGTGGTCCCACTCAAACTAAGGCACCAGTATTCATTCTTTATTTTTAATTAGTTTTTTTCAGTTAGCATACAAAATAATAAGCATCACAATCACATAAAGTATTGTAATGCTTTGTTCTCATTACTTCCCCTCCCTTATTACCTTTCTTGGTGCTCCCTGATGCCTCTTGCTGATCTCATTCCTCTCTTCCGCTGTTTTTATGTTTCTTGTGTGTGTGTGTGTGTGTGTGTGTGTGTGTGTGTGTGTGTGTGTGTGTGTGTGTGTGTCTTCATTTTAAACAATGGCAACACCATCCAGACACAGCCAGCTTCTGCTTTCCTCCCTTGTAACGAAAAGGCTGTTATATAATATACAAACCTTTGCACCCATGGCATCTGATTTCAACCTCAATGCACTTACTAGGAAAGCTCCATTATTATTCTCATTCTTCATTTCATACAATGTTTATCATATGTCTTTTGAGTTGCGTTTCTGTTGTTTTGTAGGTAAACACTGCAGCAAGTGCTTAAAAGGCAAAAAGGTGCCTCTATATGACATTGCCAATGAGGCAATCAGATAGCATGCACTGGGAACATTGATGTTCCGACACTGAGCTGAATGCTCATGTGGCTTACCCCATTTCATCCTCCTGACAGCCTCATGACACAGGACAATTATTCCCATCCAAAACACTGGACTTGCGAACAGCAATCACTGAGTTACTTTCTTGGGCACAGACAAGAAGCAGGAGGCATTTAGATAGCTTTCTTGTGAGGATTCCAGCATTATCTATCTTTGGAAACAGTGCCATATGTATCCAGATTATGAGAGTGTCTGTTTTCTGCAAAGCTCCTGAAGCTGCCGAGATACCTCATCTGCCTTGTTGTCATCTTTAGATCCTCTTGTCATAATGGGTTTTCATGTAGGCTTCTCCTGAGGGTCATGCCTGGCCTGCATCCTGAGCTATGCCTCAGGGTGAGTATGGGCATCTGTGCTTTTGATAATCACCCCTGTTGTTTGATGCCAAGAGGCTTGCATTTAACTTTTCTGCTGAGTGCCCTGCTTTTGTTCTGCTGTGTTCTCCTCGAGTGGAGGAGATATCACACTCTAAATAATGAAAGAGTTGATAATTCAGCTTGTCTATGGACAATGGAACTGGGAATAGTTCTTTTTTTTTTTTTTATTAATTTATTCTTGTTACATCTCAATGTTTATCCCATCCCTTGTATCCTCCCATTCCTCCCCCCCCCCATTTTCCCATTATTCCCCTCCCCTATGACTGTTCCTGAGGGGGATTACGTCCCCCTATATATTCTCATAGGGTATCAAGTCTCTTCTTGGCTACTTGCTGTCCTTCCTCTGAGTGCCACCAGGTCTCCCCCTCCAGGGGACATGGTCAAATGTGAGGCACCAGAGTACGTGAGAAAGTCATATCACACTCTCCACTCAACTGTGAAGAATATTCTGACCATTGGCTAGATCTGGGAAGGGGTTTAAAGTTTACCTCCTGTATTGTCCTTGGCTGGTGCCTTAGTTTGAGAGGGAAGGCATCCTATTGGGACTCTAAATGAGAGACGCATGGGAGAACAGCAAAATAAAAGGATCCAGATGGTCCTAGAAATCTACAAGTAGAACAATATGATAGGCAGATTTGGGCCCAGGGGTCCCGCTCAAACTAAGGCACCAGCCATGGGAATAGTTCTTAAGGCTCTGTTTGATTCTTTCATGAAAGACAAGTACAAGTACTCACTCTGGACTGAGAGAATCCTTGTGCAATTGTGAGCTGATGTTAAGAGCTACATCAATTTCTCCGGATATTAGGGAAAATGAGTCATCTTTCCTAAAACTATTTTGGTCAAAAGTACACTGGAATCTTTGAAACATTTGATGAACAAATGCTGCCTTTTAGTTTCTCTCATAATAATTGCCGTTGTGTGCAATGGATTATAGTGAGTAAGGAGTTTTATGGAAAAATATTGAATTTACATGGTAGTATTAACATATTACTTATCACTTTAATTCAGTATGGTTTGTTTAGAAGTATTTGAAATCACTATGGAATATAAACTATGGCAGGGGGACAACTGGTTTTGAGTAATGTCTCTGACATCAATTTAAGTCTTCTGTTCTAAGAAATAAAATGCCAAACAAATTTTGAAAGAAAGAAAATGTTGCTTTTCCAAAAGCATCTCTCATTTTGATAATGATGGTAATGATGACAACAACAACAACAACAACAATAATAATAATAATAATAATAATAATAATAATAATAATAATAATGCATTTCCTCTGGAATATCATTCATTTTCTCTGGCCAGGTAGGAAAGCTGTCATTAGGAATCACTGAATATCAGGCTTCATACTCAGGAGAAATGTAGTGTTTCTAGGACTTATGACAATAATGAGAGTCTTCTGGTAACAACCCATTTCTCTGGTAAGCAGATGCAATGCTAACCTTTTATTAAACAATCCTTTGCTTTTTATCAAAGACTGAAAAAACAGAAACATATAATTATCATAGAAACAAGAGATGTGAAAGACTGACTGTTCAAAATCCTCTAATATCATATATAAAAGAATTAGGTCTTCAAGAAAGGACTGAGACAAACACTGGCCATTTAGAGGCTATACAATTTTATCAAAGGGCATCAGAATATAAATATCAATGGAATTTTTAAAGAGCTGCTTCCCTTTTGTCAGATAAAATTTCTCACCTGAAAAATAGCCCTACGTATAGATCTAGCCTTAGGCAAGATTGATTCTTACCTTTGAAAATAGGTCTGAAATACAAGTCTTTCAAAATTAAAGATTGTGAGACTCAGATAAAATTGAATTCCAATGCCAGCTTCCCTAATAAAAAGATGTGTGAACTTGGGCCAATTATCTCATCTTTCCAGACCTCCATTTCTTTGTTTGGTTAGGTAACCAGAAAAGACTTCAACTCAATCATTTAATGGCATTAGGTTTTTCAATAGTAAAAACAAATGAATTAGAATTGCAATAAAGGAGGCCACATTTCCACAAGGAAAGGAACCTCCATCACAGATGTGTTCTAACCACTGCACAATGCCATGCAAAACTCATGTGGTCTGAGCAAGGCTTCAGACCTTTCATTTCCTCATTTGTAAATGAGAAATGA
This sequence comes from Acomys russatus, assembly GCF_903995435.1. NCBI lineage: Eukaryota > Metazoa > Chordata > Mammalia > Rodentia > Muridae > Acomys > Acomys russatus. The sequence goes on from NC_067137.1 coordinate 69,150,524, forward strand.
CACAATCATATGGCAGCACTTGTGGCAGTTACAAAAGAAATAGAATATGTATCACTTTACTTGAGCTATCATACCTAAATACCACATATAGAATAAGGAAAATTTGGCTAGTTCTGTAGTTCTGTGTCTCAGACAAAGATCTGTCATAGTCCATTTCTGGTGAGGCCTCTCTTCCTGGCTTGCACATAGACTTCTCTCTGTGTTTTCACAATAAAACATGGAGAGAGAGCATGTCTATCTTCTTCTATTAGATTTCAATAACCTTATTGAAAATATAGCCCCTATTGTTAAACATAATAGTAATTACATATATTACCTCTGCTAACTCGACTAACATTGACATGATAAACATAGGTGGGAACACAAGTATTATCCATAAACATGATGTATAAAAGTTAAGGATAAGGTATACTGGGGCTCTTTGCTTTCTTGTTTTTGTTCTTTTTTATGAAGCCCACCATCCATCCTTATTAGATTAGGTTCTACTCTTATGACCTCACTAACCTTCATGATGTCCTCACAAGGCTTTCTGTACATAGTCACATTCAGCTTAGGGTTTCAACATATGAAGTTTTGGGAGACACAGTCCAGTCCACAATACCACATATGACAAATTTTCATTAACATCTAATTTTCTATTAATATGTAGATAACAACAGCAAAAGCACACCAGACTATAAAGTAGATGTAGTCAATGTTAGTGGAACTACACAAAACTATAGTGCATGTGGACTGCTTAGCCGTAGCCAGCAACATGTGTTCTCATACCACTTCGAGGCAACATTTGCTCTTAAAATTGTATACTCCTGGGATTGGAGAGTTATCTCAGTGGTTAAGAATCCTGGTTGCTCTTGCAGAGGGTAAGTATTGGATTCCCAACACAAATGTGTAGCAGTAATCACCTGTAACTTCAGATCCTGGGGTCAGATGAGTTCTTTTAGACTTCATGGGGACCTGCACTCACTCACGTGTACACAGTCCTACCCCATACATATAAATAACAATATGTCTTTTAAAAGGAAAACAAAATTTGTATCACTGAAACACTTTAAACTTGTACAATTTTCAGGAGGACAACAAAAAAGTAGTTTAATGATTATATACCAAATATTTTATATTGGATATAAATTTATCTACAAAATATTATATACTCAATTAAAATGTCAAGAATCAATACACACTGACAGAGAAAGGTGTTCTAGACTAGCTGAAAGACAAAGTACAAGTTACAAAATAGTTTCTATCATATGATTACACTGTTTTGCAAATACTAAGCTTTGGAGAAATTATTCATTAACTTGTCTGTGAACTCCTTCTCTGAAAAGTGGAATATAAGAGGATTTAACTTATGTTACACCTTTATCTAATTTTAACTTTATTTAAAATGTGTAGTGGTTTTAAGAAAGCAAATGATTAAGAGCCTGCAAACTATTATGAAGTGAAGATTTGCTTATTCTTGAGTTTACATTAGAAATACTTAAAAACTATTAGTAGAGGAAGACATGTATATGTTCTAAACACTTGTAAACATATAAAAAGCAGAAGTCCATGGATTATGCTGATTCTCTCTAAGGACTTTTGGGACTTTTCCCTCCACCCTTTCAATGATTTCTAGATTTTCCTAAATACTGGGAAATAACATGTTGTTGCTTCTTGAGTCTTTCATTTTAGATAGTCTCCCCTCATTTCACTTGAGATGCATACAATATTCACCCCTTCTTTGCTTCCCCATTCACCAACAAATAATCTGTATTACTTACTTTTATGTTGTGATAAGAAACCATGACTAAGATTCCCCAACTCTCTGTCCATAGGCTAACTTGGTGATTTTCTCTGACTTCCATTCCAGACTCTCTCCCTTACCCATCAGGTGCAGTGTCTTGGCATAGTCTGGCCATACCTGCTTGTACTACGGACTACCTCTAGGTCTCTTGCAAAGCCAATGCCACATCTACTCCCACAGGTCCCTTCTGCACTGCAGCCATCCCCTCTACCCAGGAATATTTCCCATTTCCCACAGATTCACTGAAATCCCAATAAAAAGTCCTACTTCAACTTTCCAGAAATAGAAAAAAATTACCCTAAAATTCATATGGAACCACAAAAGAGCCCACCAAATCCAAGTAATTCTGAAAAAAATTTGAAGACTTACCATTCCATTCCATATGTATGATGTACTATATACATATATATATGCATACATATATATATACATGCATATATATTTCCATATCGTAATATATCTTAAGATATATTAGACAGTAATAAAAACATTATAGTACTGGCACAATAATTGCCTGAACTATAGAGGCAGGAATAGTAGAATATAAATGACAAAAGAATTATACTAATAAGTATTTGTCTTTAAGAAACCTATCATATGTAATTCTGTATGTAAATATATTTTTATGTGGCTTAAATGAAATTTTCTCTTCTGGGATGACAATGTTCCTTCCAAGAGCCAAAGGTCACCTAATAAAAATACTAATACCAGAAATAAGGATACTTCTTTTGAGTCATTCTTGAGGACTGTCTAAGATATTTCTATGATATAGTCTATTGCTATTGCCTTTGATTGCCCCTCCCCAAGAGAGGAAACTCAGTTCCATATTGCTGAAGACACCATGAACTTTAGAAATAGTGCCCAGAGGTCACTGAGATAGAAGTAACCTGAGTGTATCCTTCTTTAAGACCAGCAGTCATGGTCCCAGAATGGAAGCAACCAGCAGCTCTACACACCTATAATGCCTATGAACCGCAGCAATGATTAATGTGGCCTGATCACCTTAAGGGTGGAGTAGTGGTATGCAGTTCTTGGTGGTAACCAACAGTTCTATAATTGGACTTAAGATTTGCTCAACAAGAGGGGAGTCATGTCTGATTCCGGGAATCTAGTCAAATGTGCAGGGCTAATAAAGTCATTTATCTTGATGGAGAACCTACAACCACCAGTTTATTAAACTAGCATAATCCCTAACTCCATTCTAAATATTTGTTTTTATACTCATAGATAAGGATAGAGCTCACTCTTCATAAAAAATCTTCTCTTTGCAGGAGAAGGAGACCATTAAAGAAAAGTATAGCCAATAAAAGTGCAGAATTATGGAGCCCAGTGTCAATGGACACATTGATAGTACTCCTGAACCTAAGGCTTAGGAAACATTGCAGAAGAGGAAGGAGAAAGGTTGTAAGAACCAGAGTCTTGGGGAGTTTTCTGTGACATTGTGTCTCCTAGAACTCTCAGAAGCTACACCCATAAACTCACATCAACATGACTGCCTAGACATGAGCTGACATAAGTAACAAGGACAACAATATCAAAACGGACAGGGGAAAGCCTGTGAGGCCTCAAAAACAACAGGCAACCAAGGAATGCAGAGCATGGCGGAAATAGTCTTCTCTAGGGAGAAGCACACCAACTGGCTACCCCATTCCAAAGGTCATTTTCAAAACATATATACAAATAACATACAGACTGAGCAGGTTATATTTAGGAACATATATGTATATATATAAATGAATGTAACAACAATCTATGTGAAAAGAGGGCACAAATGTGAAAAGCAGCAAGCGATGTATACAGAAGGGAGTAGAGGGAGGAAAGGTAAGGGGGAAATGGTGTAATTATATGATAATCTCAAAAATGATAGACTCCGTAGTGGTGGGGAAGGCATGGCAGCGGGGACAGGAATGAGAGGTCACATTTCGTCTGCACACAGAAAGGAGGTAGAGACAAGGAAGCCTGTTCCCAGTGATGGACTTCTTCCAGCCATGCTCTGCCTTCCAAGACTTCATGGCCTTCCTAAACAGTGCCAATGGCTGGCGACCAGGTATTCAAATATACGAGCCTATGGGAGACATTCTCACACAAATCACTATGTATCCCTAATTCTATAACTTCATGTATGTCAGCACGTTGATTTAATTAACGGTTATACTTGGTGTTTCCATTGGCAATACTATGAAAACGTTATTCATAACTGAGCTAAACAGAATATTATATGCCCTACTTCATATAATTTTAAATGTCCGTAGTTACAAACTTTCTTATGTCCCACTTGCTTTGTTTTCTACATATATTTATATAGTCCTTTACTTCTCAAACCTTTTCTTCAAGGCTGTGAGATTAATTTTAATATGGTCAAACACATGAACCCATTTGGTTAATGTCATTTCTCTTGGATCAATGTTCAGAAAAATAGTAAGTAATAAAGTGTAGAAGGAACGTCTGAAATATCAACAAATTCTCTCTTGCCCATTCCTTTAATTTTTGTTTCATCTTTTTGGGTGAGCACCTAGATCCTTGTGTTCTAATTTCTTCAGGGGATTAAAAAAAAACACACATGAGAGAAGAAATCGAACAAAGAGGAAGGGAAGGAATCTTTTTTCTAATTTTGAGTTTCAGAGCTTATTCACTGAGGGAAATGAAGAAACTTGTGATAAATTAAAATGCTTTAAATAAAACCCTTAGAAAATAGACCAATGTCCTCTAATCTACCCTTCCTGCTATATTACATGTCAAGGGGTAAATTAATAAAAAGACAAGTGTATGAGATGAATGGGGCTGAGGCTGTAGCAAGGTCAGCATTGACTGATGACCAATTGTCTGTTCCTGTGAGCACTTGAGACCCTCACACCTCAGGAACATGCTAGCAATAGTCCCTTCACATCTTGCTAAATATACAACCCTCAAACGCAGCTGTGCACCATCAGTAGAACACTCCAGATAAGAGATGCATTCGTGTCAACATGTCCCCATCTATGACACAGGACTCGAGGACCCCAGAGCAGGTTGGAATACTAAACTATCAGCACTCACTTGCATTGGATAAACCCATCTTGACCTCTATGACACAGATCAATATGGGATCAATTAACTCAAGAATAAGGGTGATGAAGGATTCACCATATGGTCCAGAAGAGGGAACAAAAAGCTTAAATTCAAGAAGTCAGTGTACTTAATTTGTCATTTGTACAACAAGGCATCAATAATTTTTTACTCTTCTATACTCCTAGTGGCTGCTTGGTCATGATGATGATGATGATGTGTGTGTGTGTATAATTGATGATATATATACATATATATCACACACACACACACACACACACATATATATAATCAAGAGAGAGTTAATAAGAAGACAAGAGTATGAGATGAATGGGACTGAGGTTGTAGCAAGGTCAGCATTGACTAATGTCCAATTGCTTGTTCCTAGAAACACTTCAGAACCTCACACCTCAGGAACACAATAGTAATTGTCACACAATAGTAAATATCATTTTACATGAAGATTAAATATTTGACCTATTTGTTTGATTCTCAATTCAACATACATAAATATAGTATACATACTAAATCTAAACAAAAGATCAAAAGCTGTATTTTTCACAAGCAAGCCTATTATTAGACTTGTTGAATGAAGGCAATTATAGCTCTCACCTCTCCTAGTAACTACTCCTGAGAAAGGTCACTGAAATGCTATATATTCATTCTAGATACTACTCTGCTATCCAATTTTCATTTCATGTTCAGTGACGATGTGCTATCTATCACCCATAAACACTGATTAAGTCCCTGTGATGCCACAGAATACTTGTCACCCACCAAGCAAGCCAAGAGATTTTGCTTTACCATCTGAGAGCATTCAATCTGACAATGACTGAGTGTTGATGTTAGGACCAAAGATTTTCCATGAATCTAAAGTTGAATAATATCTGGATGACTCATGAAAAAGTAGGCGATAAATTTTTAGGTGTAACAATTCCCACTGTGACTTCTTTCCTTGACAGTGAACAAGAAAAAAAGAGAAGGGAGAAAGCTCCTAAGAATTCCAATTAGTGAATGCTGATGGGATGAGGAGAATAGGAAACCATCATTGGAAATTTATAATTGTTGCGGACAAGATCTACAAATTGGTGATAAAATTAGAGGGTAGACATTTGTGGTAAAATCTAATTGTATAATTTCAAATAGAAAACTAGGGTGGTTGGGGATGTGCAGGTCTTTTGTGCAAATTGAAATAATTTCAAATTAAAAAAAATCTAATTATGAAAAAATTTTCAAGTTAGATTTCCTTATCTGAAATTACTTTCTTTGGTTTTCTAGATTCTATTTTCAAATGCATGTTCTATCCATACTAATATCCATGTTAACCATCAATAGTATCTAACTGTACACATATGCATTCATGTTTGCCCACCAGTCCTTCCCAATTGTCTTATAGAGCTAGGGGTTGACTGTGTCATTCAAGAACTTTATTCAGATTACCTACTATATAAACAGAAGTGTTATTGCAATCCATGGCCCATAGTCATCCCTAATGAGGTAAGGATGCTGGAGATATAACAAGTATGTCCATGGAGAAATAAAATAGCACTATGTAGAATCATGTGATGTCACACTTTATTGTTAGTATATTAGCTACAAGAAACAATACGGAAAACTTAAGCATAAGTAACTAAAAGTGCTTAAGTAAAATACACAGCTTGAGTGGCTAATGGAGCAGGGAGACACTACATCAAGGGAACTACAGAGACTCAAGTATACATGAAATGCAGAATGGAGATGGATAAGAAGAATGAATATTTGCATAAAATTACAGATAGCAGGGTTAAGGATCACAAGTTTAGTTCAAGTAGAAACATGGCACAATTTAAAGTCTTTATGAGGGTAAATTATTTTTCTGGTACCAATATAGAAACATATGAATAGTCTTGAGCCAACACTGGACCCATTTTTAACAATCTGACAATGAACTTCGAGATACCTTTTTTAAATGCACATTGGTGTGTCGTTTCATTCTTGGTCTAATCTAACTTACTCAGACCTAACTACCCAGGAGCTTTCCTTTTTCTCACAGGATAAAGGCCACAATGCTTCACAAGGCTTATGCTCCCCAGATGAGACCAGCCTCTTCCACGGCCCTCTGCCATTCCATCGAGACTCTCTGTTTCCTTCTGTATCCTCTTCTCTTGCAGAGATTTGCTATGCATTTTCCTCTGATAGAAAACATCTCTCCATAATTGTTTGCTAGTTAATTCAGTGTTATCTTCGGCTCTCTATAGTGTCCTCTGATCAGCACTTCCCGTGAAGAAGCCTTTCTCACTTTCCACATTATTTATTGAGCTAGGGTCTCTCCCTGATTCCAGAACTCATCAGTTCTGCTTATTTAAGCACCTTAGCTTGCCCTGGGGATTCCCTGGCTCTGCCTTCCCCAGTGCCAAGATTACCATCTAGACTCAGGCTGGCAATGAAAGTCAGCTCCTTAGCGCTGCTCACCTCTGAATGGATTTACTCATTGCCCAAACTAGTAAAACTTTCCATATTTGCTTAGTTATATGGGAGGCTGTTTGAGTTAATTATGCAGGTATAGGATTATGCCTGATTACACTGTAGATTTCTGGGAACAGAGACTATATTTGAATTTCCCACCATATATTCCATCTCTAGCATGAACCTGTATAGTTTTTTTTTTTTTTTTTTTTTTTTACACTATGGAATACTACTCAGCTATAAAAAACAAGGAAATCCTGAAATTTGTGGACAAATGGATGGAACTAGAAATGCTCATACTGAGTGAGTTAACCCAGACACAGAAAGACTCACATAGTGTATACTCACTTATAATTGAACCTGTACAGTTTTATTGTCAGAATTAGTTAAGCAAATAAATAATAAATTAAATACCAAAACCACAATAATTTTCTTTCATTTCCTAAACTATCCAATCTCAGTAACATAATCTTTGGATTAGGAGAAAAATGCCCTTTGTTCGCATGGCCCTGATATATAACTTTTACATGTTGACTCTAACTTTATTATTTAGTTTTTAAATAAAAACATTTACTATTTTACAGATGAATGAATACATTTCAGCCTTCTGAATTTTGTTACAAACCAGCATGGTGCCTAGACCAGAGTTGATGGACTCTAATTAGGATGTGAGGTGATAAGACTGGGTGGGCTCTGAGCCAGGCACACTCCTTTAGTCACAGCATTCAGGGAAGCAGAGACAGAGGCAGAGGCAGGTGGATTTTTGAGTTTCAGGCCAGGCTGGTCTACAAAGTGAGTCCATGACATCCAAGGCTACACAGAGGAACCCTATCTCTAGAAACCAAAAGGAAATAAATAAACAAACAAAAAGCAAAACAAAGGAAAAAAAGGGTGTGCTGCATTCTGAAAAATAAGAAAGTGATTGCAATTAACAGAATTAGCAGAGTTTAAATGGAACATGCTGATTAACATATTAATATGCATATACAGGGCACTTTACTTAGTATTGTATAGTATTCAAAGCAGAACGTAGGGTTGTTTTCTTCATTGACTTGTACTCTACTTGAGTATCTAAGTGTACCCATGTTTGTGATATGGTAGAAAGGAGTGTTCTAAGGAATCTGGCAAGGCTATGGAGAAAGTAACATTTGAGCCAAGAAAGAAAGATGTACTTTTGACTGCTGGATTTAGGCAAGACAAAAATTCCAAGAAGAAAAAAATAAGTAAAATTAGAAAGTACAAAAAGGAAAGAGAGCATTGTGGTAAAGAGGAAATAGTCCCCAGCCAACTAGAGCAAAGCATGGGTTAGTTGTGTGTTCGTGTGTTAGGGCATAATTTAGGAAAGTTGGGTTGCACTAATAACATGCTTTCCTGTTTGTGTTTATCTGGCAAATATGTAGTAGATACAAAGGCAGCACTCAAATCAAGGCTGTGGGTTCTAGTGGAATATGAGGAGAGACGGGGAGGGCAATCAGAAAACACTGCAAGACCTCAAGAAATCAAGGAAGACGTAGCTGGGTTATTGGCAGTGAAGCAAGGAGTGGAGGGATGAGGAAAGCATCTAGAAAGCAGAAAACACAGTTTAACAAATGCTTTTTATGGCAACTGAAGAAGAAAATCCTGAGAAGTCTTGATACTGTAATAATGGCAGAGTAATCAGCCATCGACTGATAATACCTGACTAAGAAACTAATGTTTTGGGTTTTTTTTTAGAGACTAATGTTTAAACTGGCACTGTATACACAAATTCAGGTGCAATGAGTCACTCATGACATAGCATATGGAAAAGTTCCTCAGCAGGGAAAAAGTTGGCTGTTTTTTAAGGATTAAAACAACAACAACAACAGCAACAGCAGCAGCAGCAGCAACAACAAAACTTTGAATTAGCAATAGATGGGAGAGGATTTAGATGAGATTAGAAAAATGCATGGGAACCAGATTACAGACTTTCAAAGCATAGAATAATTTGGGTGTCAACTTTAGGAGAAATGACATGATTGTATAAGCAGGAATAGTGATATACTGTTTACATTCAAGAAGTATGAAACATAAATTTAAAAATGAAAAATATTTTGTAAGTTACTAAATCTGGGTTTAAATTAAAGTCTTTGTGACTATAACGTCAAAGCTTTTAGTATGTAGCCCCGTGACGTTGTCCCTCCTCCTGCGCCTCTGCAGCCAGGAGTCATTTGTTGTCTTACCAGACATCAGTGGAGAGAAGTCTCCATCAGTGGTCCATGTCCTCTCTTGTCCTTCTCTCCATTAGTGGTCCATGTCCTCTCTTGTCCTTCTCTCCATCAGTGGTCCATGTCCTTTCTTGTCCTTCTCTCTGTGATTCCCACTTCTCCTTTTGTTAGACTATATCATTGTCACAGAGTCCAAAATTCTCAGAAAATGTTATGGGCATTAATGTCATTTTTTTCTTTCCTCTTTCTTCTCTTCTTTCTTGTACATAACTTTCCATCCCTGCTACATTGGCTCATAGTAGTCGATAGTTTTCACTGTACATGAGGTTTCTAGTAAAAGGATATTTGTGCATAATGCAAGTACAATATAGATCCCCACTCCCAGAGATTTTTGATTTCATTTTATCTGAGTTAGGATGTGAATGAGCACACAAGTTGTTCCTGAAGCAGGTGATACAATGAGTACACTTTAACAAATCTATTCTGTTAAGATTTTCAGCATTTGAAACCATCTATTGTAGCAATCCTACAGTTTAATAGCCTGTATATTTTTGAGAGACTTTTCTTCTCAATGCAATATAACATGACACACAGATAATCAATTTGGTGTCTTTCTTCAGGAAAGAGACAAAAAATTTATATAAACAATTTCCTTAGTAGTCACTTCCAATGTGAGGTAAACATTTCATCCAGATTAATAGCAGAAGTATTTTTCCAACTAGGTAGAATATAATATTGCCTTTCCAATATTAATACAGGGTTACATATAAGACTCAAATAATTATTACCCAATAACTCTCTTGGAGATGGTTTTATAATACAGAAAACACTTATAAAGAAGTAAATAATAAATGAAAGTTAATCAAACTTCTTTGCTACTAAACTTATACAGAATAATTACTAGTCTATGCAAGTGGTTATCCAAAGGGCAGTTTCAATAGTCAGTAAGATAAGTTATGGTTATAAATCATTGTAAAAATGAACACCCTAATTATATTTTGGGATCATATTCTGAAGAACATTTTTCAATGTAGAAGCTATCATCCACCTAGCTTCTTGTAGCTGTGTCTTCTGTAAAGATGATTCATGTCATGAATGCCTTTCTTGCTATATAAATGCACTTTTAAGACTGATATCATGCGTAGTCAGGCCATTTAAAACATATTGGATTTTAATTTTTTACACTTTTCTTAGTTTGCATTTTTTTTGTCCTGCAAAATTAAAGCTTCTTACATCCACTGAATGAACTATATAAAGAATTAAGACATATATTTCTATGTTCAGAACCAACTCTGAAATTGAGTCAGCTCTAGGTAGCCTCTTTAGAGATGGAGTTTTATCCTCAACTCTTGAAAATCTCAGCTACAGTAAGTGCGGAATGACCTAAAGATACCCTAGGAATGCCTTCTAGAGGCAGAGTTTTATTAATCAACTTGGTTGAGTGGTTTAGGAATTATTCTCTTATTTCATGAAGAAAACATCTAGTAAGTGTGACAGTACAAGAAAAAATTTAAGTGGAGAAAAAAATCTGAACTTAGATCTTAACATGTAAGGAGTGAGGCATAAAATGTACGGAAACCCAAGTACATCAGATAAATAAATTCAATGTAGAGAAATTGAGAAGAGTAAGGCATTGGGGGTGATAAAGATCTCAGGGATGACATCTCCAAAGACAACAGCATGCACAAATACATGTGCATGAAGATATGATTCTGCGCAATATGAGAAATGCTAAGTATTAAAATGCCAAAAATAATTTTGTGTTCTATTGAAAAGTACGGCATAACCTCCCATCCCTTCATTCTAATCTGGATGTTGTGTCTTCTTTCTCTAGTCTGTGCAGAAGTGATATTCTTGAGTAAGAACAAGTCAGAGAAAGCCATGTAGCTTCTGCCCACATTCCTTGAAACCTGCTAGTTGCCATGTAAGAAACATGTCTTCTCCAGAACCATGTTACTATGGAATTCAAAAAAATCATTAAGAGAGCTCTATGTGTTGAGAAATACACTGTTTATAAAGAGCCATCTCTTCCATTCATTCTATTCTAGCTGACAAACCTACGTGAGGAAGACATCTTAAATCATCTTTCCATATCAGATGCCACTGGAGGAAGAAAAGCAGCAAATCAGGCCCTGGTAGAGTTGGTCCAGACACATCTGGCCATTCACATGATCTAACATGAGTGAGAGAGTCACTGGGAGCATTGATGACTTCTCTTTACATGCTCTTGAGCCACAAAGTCATAAGCATAATCTATTTGCTATTGAGTTATTCGTTATTTGCAAATGGACAATTGAAAGAAGTAATATATCTGCCTGATATATATCCTAAACAGTCTATTTTAGCTACTAAGTCTCATCTGGACTTCTGAGGAAACTAAGGTGTAGCCAGGAAAATCCAACTAATAGTCTAAGCAAGGGGTAACAGTGACTGGATTAAAACAGTGACACATGAATAAGGAAGAAATAGAATTTGAGATATGTTTTAAAGAGAAGTTGACAATATTTGCTCAAAATAATAGATAATACCCTTAGTTCAATTTTAATTGTGAAAATATGTTATATCATGCACTACAGTTATCCAGGATCTTGTAAACAACCTACATAAATGAAAGCATATTGGATCAGTATTTGATCTTGAATCTGAATTTCTGCTTGGTAAGTTATTATGAAGTTAGAAAAGATGTACATAAATTTTTACTGACTGATATAGCTTGCTTAGAAATTTTAATGTACCTTACATCTTTTTACAAACTTATTTGTTGATATTTAACTTTTCAACAAATATTTATGAAGAATCATTTGTGCATATACTGCTTTATTATGCAAGTTTGAGAAAAAGCAGATGTAGTCTCTTTTGGTGGAATGTAGACTTTTATGTTTTGATAGTAGACAGGTCAAGAGAATTACACAACTGACTATAACAAATATAATCATAACCACCTTTGACTCAGTAAAGTTGAAAGAGATCATCCTTAAGAAACTGAAGAATGAGTGGTGGACTGAGACAAGCTAGTGACTATTGTGAATCAAAATGCACCCACTAGATAGATGTTTAAGTTGATAATGATAAAATGTGATGGAGATTGATTAACATTCAGAATTGTACACACCAAGATAGGAAAAATGTTTTCATCAAGGCTGTCAAATACAAATGCTCAAACACTAAAAATGTAACATTTATATAATTCCTGGTTGTATCGCGGGTCTTCTTGCTATAGCTAGTTTATTGTATATATGTGTAATAATATAAATGTATATGTAAAAAATAAAAAAAACTTTAATAAAAAACAACAAAATGCACATGTACACTAGGTAGATAGAAAATCAAGTATAAATTCTCTGTAGGGTCATGAGCAAGACATACTAGTGCAACTCAAGGTCGACCTCTCCCATCAGGCAAGCTGTGTTCTTTCCAAAGTGAAGCAAGAATAATCTTGAGGTCTAAATTATATATCTGTCTCCTATTTCTAAAATATCACAGGGTGGCCACTCTTTTGAAAGCACAACACAGATGGTGATTCCATCACTGTTTTTAGATAGATTAGAGTAGGCTTAGGTTTGAGAAGTAGAAAAAAAAAACCCTAGATTTTTAACTAATTTCGGTTCACTGCGCTTTTAAGGTGTGTGTGTGTGTGTGTGTGTGTGTGTGTGTGTGTGTGTGTGTGTGTGTGTGTGTGTGTGTGTGTATCAAGAAATTAGTTGCATACATTGGGAACCACATCTCCTTAGGAATAAATAGGATTTATCTTTAGTAGATATATCAAAGTTGTGGCATGTATGACAGCACCCAAAGAGAGATTATTAAAGATGAATACCAGGGCATGTAAATTCATTTATAGGAGAAACTGAGAAGGATTATCTAGAGAAGTAAAAGAAAATCCTGGAAAATATGCTGTCACAGATACCAAAAGAAATGAGGCAAGTAAAATGGTCCAAGAGGAATTATGAACCATTACGTGTCAACTGGCAACAGCATTGCTTCTGATAACTGCTCTTGGGTGAGTTCTGGAATTTACTGTGATAAATACTGATTCTTTAAAAAAAGAAAGATCTCAAATTGATATTTAGCATTAGATCTCAAGGGAAAAAAAGAAAAAAATCACACCAGGTTATTATATTCATATATGGCTGTCTTGTCCAATCATCACCAGAGAGGCTTCCTCCAACAACAGATGGGAGCAAGTGCCACAGCCAGACATTATGTGGAGAGAGTCTAAACTGGGGGTCTTCATCTCATCCGATCTCTTGAAGATCAGAGAACCCCATGGAAGAGGGGAAGGAAAGTTGGAGGAGTGTGAGGTGATAAAGAATTCCAGGAGAACATGGTCCACTGAATCAGCTAAGCAAAGCATATATGGGCCCACAGAGACCGAAGTGGCAAGCATGGGACATTCATGGGTCTGCACCAGGTCCTCTACATATATGTTATGGCTGTCAGTTTCATGTTTTTGTGGGACTCCTAACAGTGGGACTGGGTGTTTCTCTGACTCCTTTTCCCTGCTCTTGTGACTCTTTTCCTTCTATTGGGTTGCCTTGTCCAGCCTTGATTTGAGTGTTTCCCCTTGTCTTATTGTATCATGTTTTGTTGTGTTTGGTTATTGTCTCTTGAAGGCCTTCTTCTTTCTGAAGGAAACAGAGGGGGAGAGAATCAAGGGAGAGGGGAGGCAGATGTGACAGTTGAGAGGAGTGGAAACTGTGGTCAGAATGGATTATATGAAGGAAGAATCTATTAAAAGACAAACAAGCAAACAAACCAAACAGTAGGAAGGATGTATCAAAATTTCTAGAAGTCCTCCTTAACTCCAAGGCATTTCATTCAATATGAAGAAAAATAGACTGGTCAATGCCTGGCAACACTCAGCCTACCTCAAAGAGGATGATGAGCATAAAAGAACCTCCTTAAGGAGATGACTTCAAATGGGGCAAATAAGCCACTGGGCAAAAGTGACCTCGTTTCTAACACAGACAGAATTCTGCCTAAAAAAGGGCAAGCTTGGGTGCAGGCAGAGTCGACAGGCAAACTCTGCCAAGACAGGCTAAGCATGTCCTCAATAGTTCTTACCTCACAAATATGTCTGTCAGATATACTGGGCCAGAAGGCTGAAGATGATGCTCCAACACTATAGAGAGTTTTGGGTGACTATTCAGGTAGAAAACTTTCTCTGTCATCTTCTCATTTGGAAAACTACTAACCCACACTCCCGTTATACACAAGTAATCAATTTTATTCTTTCTCAAGTCTTAGATGGAGTTGAAGACCAGGTAGCTTAGTTTTGCAAGTAAGCTTAGTTGTTTAGAGGTTAAGATGTTTTTAGGTCTAGAGAGATGTTTTAAGTTCATAATGATGAGATATGATAGATATAAATTTTAATTCCGAATTTCAGATGAGCCAAGATAAGAAAGATGTTTTCTTCAAGGCTGCCAAATACAAATAACCAAAACACTAAGAATGTAACATTTATATAATTCCTGATTGTGTCATAGTTCTTCTTGCTGTAGATAGTTTATAGTATATATGTGTAATAATACAAATATATATGTAAAAATAAAAATATTTTTAAAAAGAGAAAGAAAAAAGAAAAAGATATAGCATTTATAAAATCGTATTAAAAATAAAATGCGGAAAATTTTAGTCTTAAGAAAAATCATATCAGCATCAGAAGAAATAGAACCTAGAAAACCAAAGTAAAATTATTAACACTAGTGAGCTCATTTTTATTTTTAATTGAAAACAATCATAAAATATAACTATTTCCCCTTCAGTAAACTCTCCAGATCCTTCCCAGTTCCATATTCATCCAACTTTATGCTCCCAACAAAACAAAATAATCAACATACACACACTCAAAATGGAAATAATCAAAACACCAATAAAACAAAACAAAACAAAATGCCAAAACAAAACAACATGAGACAAGAAGTCAACAAAAATATCATTGAGTTCATGTGATGTTATCTAGCCATGTCTAGGCATAGGACCTGCTCTGAGGTATGGTTAATATATCCAGTCAGATTCCACTATAGCAAACTTATTTTCCCTTCTCCAATGGGTATCAGCTGCAGATAGTTTCTTGGTTAGGAGTTGGGGCTCATCTTCATTTCCCTACGCAGAGCTGAGACCCCACCTGGCTTGAACCTGTTCAGGCCCTGTGCATGATATCACAGTCTCTGTGAGTTCATATATGCATCAATTTTCTTCTGTCTTGAAGACAATGTTTCCTTGGAGTTTTCCATTACGTCTGGCTTTTTATAACCTTTCACTCCCTCTTCCAAATAGATCCCTGAGTTTTCAGGGGAGGGCTTTGATGAATAAATTCCGTTTAAGACTTGTAGGAGAATGTTAATTCAGAACATGGATGTTCTGACAAGAGATCACATCCAAAGATATTCTAGGTCTGTGTGATCTGGCTGGAGTACAAACATGCTTCTAGTCCAGGAGACAGAGGCAAACAGATCTGAGTTCAATGCCAGGCTGGTATAGATCAAGTATCAGGAAAAGAAAAGCTTAGATCCAGGCTGGGTAATGTCTTTAATGTCTTTAATGTCAAACTAAGGTAAACTTAGTTTATAGAAAGAAGCACCCATATTTGAAAGTGATGTCTAATTGAGTGGCAAAAAATGTGATGAATTAGAAAATATTTGACAGAATTGGATACACCCAACTCTCACAAGAAGAGGGTGGAAAAGGACGCTACTTAAGAGGCAGTTTTTCAGAGAGAGGAGGCAGTTTTACCAGGACAGTGATAGAGAGATGTGTTGCAGAGAAAGAACTCAGGTAAAGATGGAACAGGCCAGAAAGTGAGAAGCCAGAAGATTAGAGCAGATTGCTGAGTTAGAGACCAAGCAGAACAATTCTGGAACAAGAGAAGCCAGGTTAAATAAATCAGCTGTGAGAAGAAGTTGAGCCAGAACAGCAGAGTTGAATCAGCCTGCCCAGAGCTCAGAAAGAACAAGAAAGGGTGAGCTCATTAAGCAGTAAGTCTCAGAGGCTGAAAACATTCTAGGCCTAGGTTGTAGAGGTTAGAAGCTTCCAGGACTAGACCTAGGTTAGCAGGAAGAGGCAGTAAGAGGCAGTAAGAGGGCAGGAAGAGGCTCCCAGGAGAATAAAAGCTACTTTTACAAGGACTCAGTGCTCTATAGTCTTTTCGAAAATATGAGAATTGACAATGTTTAGCTAGACTCCAAAAGAGAGAAGACAGAAAGGAAGTTGGAAAGGGGTACAACATCCAATACACCAAGATGAAAATGTTTTTCTCTATGTTCCTGGCCTATCTAGATCTAAGTTCTTGGCCACCTGACCAGTGTTAGATATGGGTTCCATTTCATGGGGTGGGCCTTAAATCAAACCAGATACTGGTTGGTTACTCTCACAAACTTTGTGCCATTTTCACACTAGTTCACCTTGCATGCAGGTCACTATTGTAGATCAGAAGGTTTATAGCTGTTTCCCTTTCTCTTCTGGTAGCATGCAATGTGCATTCCAGTACCAAATATTACTGGTCTGCTACACTTAAGTGGTTCTCAGCCTGTGGGTCGTGACCCTCATAGGGGTCACGTATGAAACATCCTGCACATCAGATATTTATATGATTCATAACGGTAGCTAAATTACAGTTATGAAATAGCAACAAAAATTTTCTTATGGTGTGTGGTCACCACAACATAAAGAGCTATGTTAAAGGGTTGAGGCATTAGGAAGGTTTAGAACCACTGTGCTAAAGGAAAGTAGCAACAAAATGACTCTCAACAACATTCTGCTATACTCAAAGATCAGTGTCTTGCTCAACCATCATCAGAGAAGACCTATGAATCCTCAGCACTAAATGGGATCTTTCTTTTCCTCACAACTGAGGGAACCTGTGGAAGAGGAAACATAGAGACTGTAAGAGCCAGAGGTTACATACCCCAAGGAAACAAGGTCTTCTGAACACAATAGGGCTGATAAACTAATGAACTCACAGAGACTGTAATAGCATACACAGGCCAACAGAGGCCTAGGCATGATGGGGTCTTAGTGAGGAGAGTGGAACGGAACACAGCACCCATCTCTAACCCAGAAGCCATCTCCATTTAATAACCACTCACAAATGAAAAGTTATTTTTTTCTAATGGAATCTCATTGAATATACAAACCACTCACAAGGCCAGCTCCATGCCTAGCAGTAAATGACTGACACAAAGCAAACTCAATAGTAATTTGGAGAAATTTTTTGGTCTCATAATGTTTGGGTAGCTTTTGTTTGTTTGCTTGATTGCTTGTTTTACATTCTAAAATGTTTGCTTATATAGTATGTTTTCTGATTTTGTGTTTTGGAGATTTCTGTGTGTGCCAATGTATTTGTCTCTACAATATGTGTTTCTTGTTCTTTTTCTTTTGCTCTTTGTTTTTCTGTTCTTTTTTTTTTTTTTAATTTTTTATTCTTCTGTTTAGGTTTCTTTGTTTTATTTTTACTTGTTTTATTTTATTATTATTTTTTTAGATCATGTTATTTACCCAGAAGGTTGAGATCAGACGTGGTTAATAGTCTGGTGGTTTTCTTGATATCAGTGTGTACTACACGACATTGGATCTTCTCCAAGACTCCTCTTTTTTTTTTTTTTTTCGTTTTTTTTTTTGTTTTTCGAGACAGGGTTTCTTTGTGTAGCCTTGGCTATCCTGGACTCACTTTGTAGACCAGGCTGGCCTCGAACTCACAGCGATCCGCCTGCCTCTGCCTCCCGAGTGCTGGGATTAAAGGCGTGCGCCACCATGCCCAGCTTCCAAGACTCCTCTTTTGAGTTTGTTTTTCTCAATCAATCTATAAAGTTCATCTTTATGGAGGGTGTCATATGTACTTTCCAAAGCACATATGGTCTTTATTTACTTACTTTGTTCCTCAAGGAGATTTATGTGTGCTTTATTGTGCACACAGGATTGAATAAATTATCACCAGGAAAGCTTTTACCCAAGTGTGGTGTTTTCTAAGGAGAGCAAGAGCAAGAAAGAGTGTGGATTTGGGTGGGTGGGTAAGTGAGAAGGATTTGGGAGGAGTTGGGGGAGGTGGAACATAATCACAATATGTTTTATGAAAAACTATTTTTAATTAAAAAGACTATGAAAAATACAAATATTTAAAAGAGGTGAAAAACACCAATGAATTGATTAAGATTTGGATATATGCCTAGACATACATAACCTAGTAAGAATGTTTCTGGAAGGAAGAGGGAATCTTAACAGATAGTAAGTAATATGTGAAAAGAGTTCGTCAGTAATCAAAATTCCTTATTTTCACTTTGTTTTGGTGCTGGTACAAAATATGAGCCAAGTCATTTATCAACAAGTATTTACACCTCATAGTTCTGGAGGCTGAAAATTTAAGATCATGTCATAGTAAGTTTTGGAATCTGGTGAGCATTAATATTTGTGCATAGATGTCAATCTTTCCCCTTTGTGTTTGCATTGTACAAAGAGTTATCTAGCTCTCTGTGGTCTCTTTTATGAGGAGATAATTTTCTTTGAGAATTCTCTGACCTTTAAATTAATAATTTTATATGTGAATAACCTATTCCCATTATCTTAGGAATTCTGATTTTAATGTATTAATTTTGGGGTCAGACCATAGTATTTACTATTTAAATTTTGTACATGTAAATTGACTCATGGGTAAATTCTACCAATTGAAGAAAAATTTTGATGTCAGTTTTTCTTAAACTCATTTTTATAAAACATAGAAAAAATTCAAATGCATTTTACAATGCCATCAATGTACTCATACAAAAACCCAACTATTAATGCTATTAAAGAAGAAAATATCACACTAGTATACCTGAGAAACAATATATGTAGTAACTTTTATAAAAATACCAGAAAACTGATTCAAGAATACATGAAAATGTCCCTCACCATCACAAAGATTTATTCTCTGGGATATAGTTATAGTTCAATGCAAAAAAATCAGTTAATATGACTTAACCACATTAAAAGATGAAGGATAAATTTATGAACATTTCAGCTGAAGCAGAAAAAGAATTTTACAATGTTCAATATTTTTTCATACCTAAAATTAGATATAGGAGGAAAAAATTCTCTTATTATTAGGGCAATTGTATATAGTTATCACCCTCAATTGTTAGGAGAGGAAAGTTTTTCATTATAATCAGGGATGTGGAAAGGGTACTCACTCTTAATGCAGAACGAGTAGTCTTAACTTAGTACAGAAATACCTAACCACAAGAATTATAAAAGAGAAGAATTTAAAAGGCACTCAACTTCGACAGAAAGTTCTGTTCTCCTGGCACAGAACAGGCTCTGATATGGAGAAAATGCCAAAGGCGCCACCAAAAATCTTAGAATGGATTAACAAATTCAATAATGTTGTAGGATAATAGTCAATATGCAGAAATGGTTGAGAAGAGAAACAGATGTTTGAGACAGGAACTCCAGTCTTAAAGGCTGGTCTATGACTTAGGTAGGATGTAGTAAGGAATGTGGTCGTGGTGGTGGGAGGTGCAAAACAGAACATGCTTTACCATCATGCCTTTGTACCTATGACCAGGAGACTACCTGGTATACAGTAGACACTTAATAAATATTTGATAAACACAAGCCTTAACTGATGAATGATTAAACAATCATAGACTGAGACTCACAAATGTCTATTTAGTTCCAGTGCTGAGTTGGAATGATCTGCACTGAAGGCAAGAGACATGAAGGGTATAAACAGGAACAGCCGAGCTTGTCATTCATTGGAAAAGGTTCTTCTTACATGATTCTATTCTTGCAATATTTTTGTCCTTTTATGTTCTTTTCTGTCATTTGTATCCTTACAGTGTTAAATGTTGGATCCTTTAGAAGGAGGTTAGACAGGAAGATGGGATCCCCAGGAGGCAGAGGGAATTTGTCTCTATGGGTATCCAAGGACACAGCTAAAAGTTGCCTTGTCTGAGGAAGAGGGTCTTCCTCAAACATCGATTCTGCTGGGGGCCTTCTTATTTAACTTCTCAGCCTCTGGCAGGGTCATCCTGGCAACGACATGTACTTCTTCCTGTGTGCTCGATTCAGTTTTTTGTTTGGAGCCTCCAGATTTGTAATGTTTTACCTCCTGTGCTTTATCTTCAAAGTCTCTCATCTGTTGCTCAGAAATTCACCATTTTCTCAGAGCAGACCCAAAAGTCCTGAAGCCCATAGTATGTGGCTTAAGTTTCTTTCTTTCTTTTTTTAATATGTTACTGTTTTATTTATTTTTTAAAATATATTTTATTAATTTATTCATATTACATCTCAATGGTTATCTCATCCCTTGTATCCTCCCATTCCTCCCACCCTCCCATTTTCCCCTTACTCCCCTCCCCTATGACTGTGCCTGAGGGGGATTACCTCCCCCTGTATATGCTCATAGGGTATCAATAACAATATCTCTTCTTGATAGCCTGCTATCCTTCCTCTGAGTGCCACCAGGTCTTCCCATCCAGGGGACATGGTCAAATATGGGGCACCAGAGTTCATGTGAAAGTCAGACCCCACTCTCCACTCAACTGTGGAGAATGCCCTGTCCATTGGCTAGATCTGGGTAGGGGTTTAAAGTTTACTGCATGTCTTGTCCAGCTATAAGTGAGTATATATCATTTGACTCTTTCTGCTTCTGGGTTAACTCACTCAGTATGATCATTTTCTAAATTGTTGGTTATACATCCTGCCATTCATTTTGACATCTTTTTTTTTGACACATATGGAAGATTTGTCAACCTTATTCTCATAATTTCTTACCTTTCTGAAACTTAACTTCTACTCAAGCTACACTTGTGATTTCTTCTCCACAAATGCTCTGCATAAATACACTTGTAGGTTTAGTGATTGAGTTAATTACTTTAACTAACAATATGGGATAATTATCTTAGCAGTTGAGGAAGCCTGGTTAAATAAGCCTAACCAAGTTCTTGACAGGATTCATCTTCTTACTGAGCCAGCCTAGGCCTAAGTTACTGTTTCTCAGAAATAGAGACTTTGGTTACAGTGAAAACAAAACAAAACAAAACAAAACCAAAACCACAGCGAATGGGCAACCAATCAGAACTGGCCAAGACATCTGGTGAGGAGAGATAAGGTTATTCAAGTGCTGGTATAAGAGGGCCCCGAACTCATGACTAACTCCTGACTTGGTCCAAACCAATCTCCAATGCACCCGTACCTTATAGTGCTTCTAGTTTACACCAATGGAAATAAAGATGACCTAACTGCTTCTAGTTTACACCAATGGAAATAAAGATGACCTAACTGTATCTGGAATTCCCCTAACTGGCATTTAAAAGAGGCTTCGAGCTCACCTCACGGACATCATTCTGCCTGCACAGTGATCCCTCCATGCCGGACTTCTGCAGAAATAAACGCTCTGTACTGAGTGCATATTATTTGAGTCGGGGGTGTTTCCTTCAGCAAGTTTTGAACCCTGACACAGTGAGACAGCACAAGCTCCCTCAGAGAAGGTGTTGAAAAGGATTTACAAAGTTGAAGTAGATGATTAACTTCATCTAAGAGGAAGGCCCTTCATCCAAGCTAGATCTGTAGGCTGGTGTGACAACAGCCATTGATTTTTATAAAATAGCTAGAATGGGAAACTCCAGGAACAAAAGCATCTTCTTCCATAAGAAAACTTTGAAGAAATGGAGACAGGGAAGCGATAGGCACCAGCAGGCGAAGACAGGGGGCGCTTACTTATGTCGTAGCTTAAACATGTCTGTGTTCAGACATGCTCATGTTTGTGCTCTCTTCTCACCTTGATCCATCAATGGCCTTGTATGCTGTTAATGCCTGTGGTGGTTTGAATGAGAATGGCTGCAAGAGGCTCATAGATTTGGATGTTTGGTCACCAGGGAGTAGCGTTATTTGAAAGGATTAGTAGGCATGGCCTTGTTGAGGGAAGTATGCCACTGGGGATGGGCTCTGAGGTCTCCAAAAAAAAAAAAAAAAAAAAAAGAAAAAGAAAAAGAAAAAGAAAAAATAAAAAACTATCCCAAACCTACCTGTCTTTTTCTTCCTGCTTTCTGCAGTTCCAGATGTAGAACGCTGAGCTACTTCTTCAACACTATACCTTCCTACATGTCACCATGCTCCCCCACCCATGACAACAATGGGCTAACTCTCTGAAACTGTAAACAATCCTAATTAAATGCTTTTCTTTTATAAGAATTGTCCTAGTCATGGTGTCTCCTCACAGTAATAGAACACTGACTAAGCCAATTTTCCCAAGTCATTGTTCAAAAATAGCAAGATCTCACTGTGAAATGCCAAGGCAGCTAGCAACAAAATCAACCTTTAACTGACCCCACCAGGCTTCCTTATGTGTATTAGAAGTTTCTATTTTCTATACCAAACATCAATTTGTACATTCATTGTACTCTAATTCTTTCTCAGAAATACTTTAGTAATTGTTATTGCTTCCTTGTATCATGGCATTTAGTTAAACTTAATTTTCTTGTTATTGAACTCTGTTGTGCCTGGTCTACTTAAAAAGACACTAAGCACCTTTAGGGTAGGTATAAATACATAGGGTTTTTGATCTAGATGTTGGTGCTTAAAATCTTCTTGATTCACTTTATGTACAACAGGCTTAATATTAATATTTGAAATGAATGAACAAGATAAAGAATGGATAATATGAGTAGAGATAAAAGCTCATTTCAGTTTTCCTTTCTAGAGAATTGAAGAGAATAAAATCAATTCTTCTTTAAACCAAATAAAATATTGTTTTCCTTTCATATGCCAACTCAAAACATTGAGCTGTAAGTAAAGTTGATGGAGTTGATGTAAATATTTGAGAGATGAAAAAGCTTGTTGGATATCTAAGACACTAGTAATTCAAGCTTCCAGCTAGATGTGGTGTCCTAGTCAATAAAAAATTGAAGTTGTTTTCCTTTCAAATTTTATGGGCTATTTTACTTCCCAAATGAAACTTATTTATCATTTACATATTATTGTTGAGTACACAACTAAGTCTTCAAACTTCTCTCTTCTCAATTGATAAAGTATTTACTATTTATTACATTTTGCAAATTTCAATTTTATTGACTCATAGATGAATAAATTCAACATTTCATTTTGATCCACACTAACCTATTTGTATTACTAACAAACACTGAGCACTGAATGCCAGAAGCTGAGCATTTAGAACAGGGAAAATATGTCAACATTTTAGAGAATTAAGATTTGAGAATACCTACAAAAATTAAAAGTATAAAGGACAATATCAACAGGCATGCTTTTATCTATCAATGAATCTATAACTATTCTATCTATTGATTCATCTACCAGTTTGCCTGTCTACTTACACAAACACACACACACACACACACACACACACACACACACACACACACACACACACACACTTCCTTTACCATTTATGCGTGAAGAGATTATGAGTGATGGCAAGACTGAAATCCCAAGACAGAGCTGTATATCCTTTGAACTGAAGTTCAGGGCTGTGCATTCTTGCATCCAGTTGCTAAAAACTCAATTAGTCTGAAAACAAGATTAACTCTTCTTTAGGAAGCATTTGTATTTGCTTTTAAAATCTGTAAGTGATTAGATGACAGATACTCAAAGTACAGAATATAATATTTTTCACTTAAAAGTGATTTTACAACTGAGAATCATATAGGGTAAACATCTTTAGTGTGACATCTAGACTGTTTGATCAAGAAGATTATCACAGTGTGGGAAGCCATGCCAAATTCTGCCAAGTCAGAAATCCCGTGCTTAGGCTGCATGCTGTGCACCTTTCAGCTGCTGATCTCTGCCGGAGGTGATCTTTGTGTTCCAGGCCATCCTTGGACTATTTACCTTTGAAAGAAATAGGGAAATCCCTACTGAGAAACACTGGAGGGTTAAGGACGATCTTACAGAGAGCTATTTAGGCTATTGTGTTCTTCTTGCCTTGGGGATTAGGGAGAGAGGGATCAGATTAGATGCTGTTGACCTTATATATAAAGTCTTACTCATCCACATTAAAGAGGAAGCTTGATTAGAAATTTCCTGACATGATTCGTGATTCGTTATTTCTTGCATCTCTGTATCCTACTTTCAATTCCCACGCCCTCTTTCAGGTGAACCCTGATTCAGTTTTTCCTGTGGACCAGGACCGGACATCATAGTCTAGCTAAACTGATGCAAAAATGGACCATTGTTTTCTTGCTTTTCTTTTTTTTTTTTATTTTTTTATTTTTTATTAATTTATTCTTGTTACAAGGAAAATAAAATCTATAACACCTCAAAAAAATGGACCATTGTAATGTATTGTCAACTATATATTTATTATTCAATCTTCCATCGAAACTTTTTCCAACATTAGCATACTATAAAATGTAATTACTTACATCAACATTTGGGTGATGTATTAGAGCTGACACTATAATACTGTTGTGTAGATAAGAACAAACCTTTGGGCTTTGAATGATTGACCTAAAATTACTAGAAATTGTAATTCAGTTTATTAACAATGAACACAACATAAAGATAAAGAAGAAACCAACTTTTCCTTCACAATCCAGGGTATCAAGGTGAGCATAAACATAACACAGGTCATCCATAGGGCTTTTATAATAATCACGGATTATAACAGCTTTTTTTCACACTAATGTCTTCTTCATCTTGCGTTGTGTGAGTGTAAGGCCCCATTTCCAGTCCATTTATCCTTGCTTCATTTTTTGCTTTATTTTTGCTTTAAATAAATATTTATTTATTATTTGTTTTTTACTTTTACATATACATTTATATTATTATACATATATATACATATATACATACATATATATATATAAAATAAACTACATACAGCCAGAAGAACACAAAACAATCAGGAATTATATAGCTGTTGTATTAACAGTGTATTGGCTACCTTGGAGAAAACATCTTTCCTATCTTGGTGAGTCTACCACTCTGAATGTCAATCAATATCTATCATACCTCATCTCTATCAACCTAAAAACTTCTATCTAGACCTAAAACCATCTTAATCCCTAAGCAACTAAGCTTAGTTGTAAAACTAAACTATCTGGTCTCCAATCCAATCAGAGACCTGAGAGGGAATAAAATTAATTATCTGAGTAAGCAGAAAATGCAAGTTAGTAGCTTCAAAATTAGAAAATAACAGAGTTTGCTGCCTGAGCACTCACCCAAGATGTTCTATAACATTGGAGCCTCATCTTCAGCCTTCTAGCCCAGTATACCTGACAGACATATTTGTGAACCAGGAACTATGGAGGGCTGGCTTACCCTATCTTGGCAAAATTTGGCCGTTGATTCTGCATGCATCCAAGCTTGCCCATTTTTAAGCAGACTTGCGTTTCTCTTTTTTCCTTTGTTTTTCTTTCTTAGGTATGAAGATAGGGGTTGAGAAGAAAGAAGGTGGATTATAGAAATATATAGGGATTACAGGACAAAAAGTAGATTATTGAACCTACTCCTTAATTTAAGGCCTTAACTGTTACAAGAAATAAGCTCAATTTTCATACATTGGTATAGAATTCAAATTCAAGATTATTCTTCACACACATTAAATCTATTTTTACTCTAATAGGAGGTAGTGTACCCATACAAATCAATTATAATGCAAGGTTTACTTCCAATGCTTTAAGAGTGCTATTGCACCCTGTTTAGGATAATTAAGTAATACAAGTTAATTGTTAGTTGATCAACTCATGACCCATGGTTCTTATCTGTAGCTTTGCTGCCTTTAATGTACTACCCTTACAAACCCGGTTATTAAAAAGAACCACAGAGAAAGAAACCGCACTGTAAAAACTGAGTGGCTTTAATTTTCAGCCTATACCTTCATGTATTCAGCACTATCTTTAAGATCCACACCTGATGCCTGATGCTATCATAGGCCCCTCCCTCAGTTTTGAATGTGTCATTCATTTAGTGCTTCCTCTGAGCTTGAATTTTGTATTGGCTACTTAATAGCTCAGTGACTTTCTGAGATTCAAGTTTTATCTTGTATTAAACTATAGGCAAAATGATTTGTATGTGTTATGCTCTATAAACATCTCCGTATCTGTTTGGCCCCTGCTTGGTGTTTAATAAATTCTAAATACTGCTACCCACTTAGTTTGCTCTGAATCTCCTTGTGTGACCCATAATCTGCCCACATTCTCTCTTTCCTGATCAAATTGAAAACCGCCATTCTCTACAAGGTAATAGAGGGTGACAGGAAGGTGTCAGAACATCTTTTCACTCTATTGTGAAAACCTCCAAGCTAACCCTGAAGGATAATGACAGCTTCTGAATGGAGCCTTCATCAACTTCTATCACTGGAGGTGCACCAGCAGGTGGCTCTAGGGAGGTAGAAAGGACCGGCCTGAAATTTAAAAAAAAAAAAAAAAAAATGAGGAATGTGAAAATGAACTCTGAGTCAGAAAATGAAACTGAGTCAGAGTGGAATCCAGCTTGCTTGTGGGTAATTGATTGTCCTTTTAAAACTGCTAGAGATGTCTGGAGGTTAATATTTAGTACACTATTCTTATAGGTAAAACTTAAAATGAAGATTAGTCTGTTTTTTTTTCTCCACTAGCTTTTCAGGATTTTTTTTTTTGAAATACCACATTGTTTAGAGTACAAGACATTTGCCATCATGAAACTGGAGTACTGGTGTTCTAGTCATCTCATTTGCTAGGAGCTGTCAAAGCCACAGCACCAACAAGTAGCATTAGTTATTCAAAAGCCATGTGAGTGCTTATTGCAAAATAAAGCAACAAACTGGCTGGTGTACTTAAGTATGCCTACAAGCCTTCATATCGTAAGTTTACAAATGCTCCTTATAGTATAACATTTCAGATGATTTTTCTTTTGAAACAGAATTAACTGGGAATGGTGGTGCAGGTCTATGTTTATACAAAACATAGCTTTTGCTCAATGGAAAAAATAGTTTATTTCCAAACCTAGTATGAGTAATTATGTCCTAAGAACACAGTCATAGGTGGCCCAAAGTGACATGTGGCACAGTAGAGGAGGTTATATGAACTTTTGCAATCACAAATCAATTCACTTACTAAATCTATTGGTAGGGACCTCAGGTTTATAACAGAAGATTATAGCGAAGTGGATAAATTTCTGCTAAGAGCTTTAAACGCTATCTGATGACATTCTTTGGTTTTTGGATGGTGAACATCAATGTTTCTAAAATGTAACCTAATAATCACAAAAATGTGAAGTCAGATACAGAAGTTGGTAACAAACGGTTATTAAGGGAATTGAAGACAACCCAGAATAATCTTCACTCTCAGTCTGTTGCCTTCCATCTTTCCAATGCCAGGAAGTTTTTCTTGCTTAGTCAGTCTGCAGAATCTTCAGCATAATTGTAAAATTTTCAGTAAACTTTATAATAGAGACCTATTAGTGACAACTCCTGTCACAAGTGAATAAATATGTTCCTACTCCCACATTCTGTTAGTGTTATTCCCCTTCCCCAACTGTTCTTTGCTGTTCTTCCTGTTGATCAGGCATTACATTTTGGGTACACAAAAACCAAATGTTTTATGTCCAATGGTGCCTAGAATTCTCATCCTTAGGATCTATTTAAGATAAGACTGAGAAAGCAGGAAAGACATTTTCAGGAGAAAAACATAGCTATTAAAGCCATTAATGGAAAAACTCCTTTTGTCAATTTTTATGAATTTAACTTCAATAATATTGCCACTAAAATTAATTGTCTTTATACAGTCTGGATAAAAGGAACCAACCTGAAATTACTGGATCATACTAATGCCTGTAGACTCCACAATCAGAGTCTGAATTGTTCCACTTTTCTGCCCTCTGCATCTGAAAGAGCATTTACAGGTGAAATATATGAGACTTTATACCTACAGTCAGAATAATCAAGAACAGTAGCATTTAGAATCCTTCTCAGAACTACTGTCTTTTCTTATTTACTAAATATTATTAACAACCTGGGGTGAGACAAGAATGCCAAACTTGTAAGAAAGTGGAGTCGTACAGACTTGGGGAATATAACCAAATACAGTTCTTCACAACCAGGAAGGCAAATGAGGCCTCAACAGTGATTATTTCCAGATGTAGCCCATGTGCTTTCCACCAGCAATGTGTGAATATTGTTTAGCATGTTTCCAACACCAAATGTCTATATTATGATGTATGCTGAATACTCAGTTAACTGGGGAACATGGACACAGTCTCTTGGGTTATAAGTTTCTTTTATTTTTATGACCAAGGTTTTATATCAATTTTTTACTGACAAATAACCCCTCAACCTTTTTACTAAGAAGGGTTGGCCATTTTCCTTCATCTACTTCAGATATGATATATATTAACACTGCTGATGATCCTTGCTGTATGCAGTCTCATTCCTTCTTTTGCATTTTCGATAACCATGTCTAGTTTTCTATTATTTTGCCAATTCTTGTACTACACAGGTTCCTTTTGAAAGAGTTCCCCACCTGTTTTCCTCTCTCTGAATGAACATTCCCTTTATGCCACCATTTTTTTTTTTTATAATGTGAACCGTCTCCCCAGGAATGTCTTTCTTCATAAAGCTCAGGTGTTAGAATTCCTAGCCAGTATCAATATCTCCAATAAGGTCTCTGTAGCACTAGCCTTTTGTCAATTTTCATGAATTTAAATTCAATAATATTGCCACTAAAATTAATTGTCTTTATACAGTCTGGATAAAAGGAACCAACCTCAAATTACTGGCTATCCTACATGAACATCAATAGGATAGAAGTGGTTTCTTAGGAAACAGACACTGATTATACTATAGAATTCCCAAAATCTTCCAGGCCTAGTGTTACCATGAACATCATCTGGATTTGACTCTATTAAGTCCCTCCTATAAAGTGAAGCTCATGTGAATGAGAGGGATGGTTCTATTCCATATTTCAGGATATCTATCCACATTTACAGGTCAAAAGGTCATTAGTTTAGGTTAGTCTGTGGCTGGAAACCAGCAGTGCATTAGATTGACCATTACATTTAGGAATTTGTTTTCTCTTCTTGTTTCCAGTACCAATAGCCACATAGTAGGCCAAATGGTTGAACCAACTGGGCCTTCTTCTCACACCTTTATTAGGAAGTTGTTGTTTTAATGTAAGTGTTTTGGGTCATAGAGGTACTGCAGAAAGTATTTCCTTTTTGGAAGAGCTAAATTAAACTTCTCCAAAGTTGAGTTAGTGCTTACATAGAGCCTTCACCCTTATGTTCTAACATCTTAGAAGGCACTCTGTGCACTTCAAAAGGAGAAACATAAACACCAACCAGCCACAAAACTTTTGGTATAGGATATGTTAGTGGTACAAAGTTTTGGGAGTAACCAACCAATATTAGATTTTACCAAGTATCATGTCTACAAGATGGAACCCATATCAAATACTGCTTGGGTGACCAAGAACCAGATAGTTCAGGGACCTAGGGTGAATCAAATACTACTGGTGAGAGAGAGAGAGAGAGAGAGAGAGAGAGAGAGAGGAGAGAGAGAGAGAGAGAGAGAGAGAGAGAGAGAGAGAGAGAGAGAGAGAGAGAGAGAGAGAGAGAGAGAGAGAGAGAGAGAGAGAGAGAGAGAGAGAGAGAGAAATCACTCTTAATCTAATGAGATTCTGCTATATTCATAGGTCACTGCCTTGCTCAGCCATCATCAGAGAAGCTTCCTTCTGCAGCAGATGGAAACACATACAGAGACCCACAGCCATTTATTAAGAAAATAGTGAGAAACCTTGGAACACTCAGACCTACATTGGATGTCTCCATCTTTCCTCTGAGGGCTCAGGAGAACCTGTGGGAAGAGGAGGTGGAAAGAGCATAAGAGCCAGAGGGAGTGAGGGGCATCAAGAAAAGAAGACCCTCTAAATCAACGTGAGCAAAGCTGCTATCAATTCACAGAGACTGACCAGCATGCACAGGGCCTACATGGTTCTGCACCAGGTCCTTGGAGTATATATTATGGCTTCCGGTTTAGTGTTTTTATGAAACTCCTGAGTGTATGAACAAGTGGGCCTCTGATTCTTGTGCCTTCTCTTGGGCTCTTTCCCTTCTCTTGGTTTGTCTTTTCTAACTCTGATATGATAGTTTTTGTTTTATCTTATTATATTTTATTTCATTATACTCTCTGAGAAATCTGTTCTTTTCTAATGAAAGAGAGAAAGGAATCTGGATAGGAGGGGAAGTAGAGAGGAGCTTCGAGGAATAGAGAGAGGGGAAATTGTAATTAGGATATATGTTTGTAAAAAAAAAAAAAAAAGAACCCATTTTCAATGAAATGGGGAAAGTCAAATTACTCTAAATTATCAAAGAATTTTTTGAAAAGCACAGTGAATTTTTTTAAAAATTCTTTAAAACCTGAACTCCTGGTTCAAGTAAATAGAAGGCATGGATGCACACACAGTTATAGTGAAAACATGACTGATGAGAAGTCAGTGTCAGCTTCCTCAGTTATCATTTCACAAAAATCATCCAGATCAAACTTTTTCCTTTTTACAATAAACATTCATCTCTATCAACGGGACATAAAATGAGTTTATTTTTGACACATTCATACATGTATATAATACATTCTTGATACATTAATTCTTCTACCTTGTCTCAGTCTCTTCTTACCAATCTCTTAACCCTTTCTTCCAATATGTCCCACCTTAATTTTACATCTTTTTTATTTATTTTGTTATTACAAATAAAATAAGTAACAACAGATGCTGGTGAAGATGGGAGAAGAAAAAAAATATCCATGTTCACCACTAGTGGAAATGTAGACGTCCTAGAAATTAGTATGGGGATTTCTGGAAAAACAAAAACAAACAAACAAACAAACCAAAACCAAAAACAAAATAAAACTACCAAAAGACGCAGCTGTACAACTCTTGGAAATAAAACTCACAATCCAGATTTGCATAGGACAGAGACATCGCTATTCTGTTTCTTGTGCTACAATTCATGATAACCAAAATATGGAATCAGCCAAGTGTTGTGGTCTCATGGGCATATCTATCTGGACACTTGATGCTCAGATGAAAGCACTGTTTGGGAAAGTTTTGAAGCCTTAAGGAGTTGTGAGCCTTGCTGGGTAAGGGAGATAGTTAAGGCTTTATAGCCTAGCTTCTCTTCCTGTTTTCTTTGTCTCTTGAATGGAGATTGAATATGACCATCCAGGCTCCTGCCCTTTCCTCCACATTTTCACTGTCATCATTCCTGCAGTGATGGGCTGGAGTCCCCCACGACTATAATTCAAAATCAACCTGTTCTCCTTCCCTTAAGTTGCTTCCATCAGCGTATTTTATTGCATCAGTTAAAGAGTAACTGTGATGCCTGATGTCTGTCAACAGATGAATGAATAAAGGCAATGTAATGAGTATCTATATCACACACACACACACACACACACACACACATACACACACAAAGAAGTTTTAATCAGCAATGAAGAAGGAAATGGCATCATTTGCAAGAAAATAAATAGAATTGAACATAACCCTATTAAACAAAAAAAGCCAGACACAGAAAGGCAAGCATGACATATTTTCTCTTAAAAGTGGAACCTAAAATGTATATAATACACATATGCACAGACATACGTGTTTGTACATACACACATACACATTACAAAATGAGAAGAATAAGGCAACTACTAAGGTCAAAGTATGTGATATAACTGGACAAAATACATTATGAAGTCTACTACTTTGGATGATGAATATACACTTATTAAAATTAAAATAGAGAATATATATGCAAATCCCAATTTCTTAGATATTTTTAAAATATGTGAATCTAAAAGCATTTAAGAAATGCTATAAAAGAGTTTGACATGGCAGATGGATTGAGTTGAGTTACTTCGGTTCTCAGTTGTCAGCCTAGTCAAAGATGTGCTTCACCCAGGTTTTGATTGATTTTTGGCCTGTAAATGTGTCCCCATAATGAGTTAGTATACATTTGAAGTGAAAAATATGAACTCAGGGGTTAACTTCCTGACATTTGTTTAATGGAGGAGGTAACTAGAAGTGTCTGGTGGGATCCTTTGTTTCTTTTGGGACTGAATGAATTCTTTGATGTGATGTCTTTTCTAAAAGGAAGTCACTGACTTTCAGCTCACTCATTGTGGATAGACAGGACAGAAATTCAGAAATTGTATCATTTCCAAAAGTTCTTTTAACAGAGATGGCTCATAGCCCTTCATTCAGTCTTGCGGGACACTCAGTCATAACATAATGAGGAGATATTCATGATTTTCAGAAGGAATATACCTTAGATTTAGAAGAAATAATGGGAGTGCCATTGGCTAAGGGAGGCTAGAAACTTCTGTACATCTTGATATAGATTTTTTTGATAGCACTATGTATTTGTTCAACCGATCTGGAGAACCGAGGACCGTAGACACAGCAAGCACATTGTATAGCAGACCAACTCTTATTAATAGATTTAAACACTTGTCCAGTAAAATTACTTCCTGGATCACTATGCAATTCAACAGGAAACCTCTAAGTAGGAATAATTTGTTCCAGCAGATTTTTTTGTACTACTAATACTGAAGTTTTTCAAATAAGTAAGACTTCAACCCAAAGGGAAAACATAAAAGCTCACACTAAGACACATTTATATCTCTGAATCAGAGGCATTCATGTAAAATAGAAGTGCAAAGTATTAAAAGCTTCACTCAGTAGAAGGAAATAATATATAGTCAGGATTACAAATGAAACTGAAGGAATCACTATACGGCCTAGATATTTAACCTCTCAATGACAGAGTTGCATTTTTAGATCTATTATGACCATTTTTTGGCTTGCTATGAGAATGGTGTCTCTGTGGCATCATCATATAAAGGAGAACATAAGAGTGGGACATCTGCATATTTACTTGGAGATTCATGAAGGGAATTTAAAGCATGTAGGTTGGGTTTTAAGATTTGAGAAAATATGTGGGACTTTTAGTATATCCCTGTGGCATCACAGTGCAAGCATACTGCTGCTGCTCACATGAAAACCAAATAAATATCGACTCTCTGATTCTACTGGGATGCTAAAAGAGGTACTTCAGAATCTTTTATTGAAGAACAGACTGTATTAAGGGTATAGTAAATTATATAGAAATGTATGGAATTCTGCTGGGTAGCAAGGAATATGCTATCTTATGGCTCAGAGGCCATGCTCATATCCTCATCTTTGTCCATTTGACTTCTTTATGCTATATTAGGCATTGCATGGGCTAGTGAAAAGGGCTACAGAAGTCATTTTCTAGGTATTTTGTATGACGGATTTGATTTCTTTTTTAATTTTTTTATTTTATGTGTTTGAGACCACACACAGAGAGGTCAAAAGACGATTTGTGGGAGTCAGGTCTTTATTTCTACTGTATGGCTTCTGGGGATTAAACTCTGGTTGCCAGCACTGGCAGCAGGCACCATTTTTTTTTTTCTCATCAAACCATCTCACTAGGCTGAGCAGTTTGAGTTCTATCAAGGTGTCTTGCATCAAAGGCTTGTTCTCTCACCTTCCATCACAAACAGAGGGGCTAGTTTCATTTGCCTTTCATTCATTTAGAATTTACCTATATTTCTACTCCTTGTAAGCATAGTGAAGATGGTGACAATCTCTCCTATGTTTTTAAATTTATTATAATTTATTCAGATTACATCCTGATTGTTATAACCTCTCTGGTATCTTCCTGTTCCCATTCTTCCTCCCTCTTCCACTCTCTTCCCCTCCCCTAGACCTCTGACAGAAGGGGACCTCCTCCCCCACCATATGATCACAACTTATCAAGTCTCATCTAGATAGCCTGCTTATCCATCCTGTCAGTACCCCCCAGGCCCCTCACCAAAGGGAAGTGATTAAATCAGGGGCATTAGAGTTCATGTCAGGGGCAGTCCCAGATAGATACGCATGGTATATACTCACTTATAAGTGGATATTAGCCCAACGTAGATGCGCTGGAAGAGACTCCACTCAGCAGGGTCAGGACAGTTGCTGGGACTCACTGCTGGACTCTGGGTGGAGCACTGAGAGTGGTATGAAAGAAGGGGGCAATGGAAGGACCCAGAGGGCTCAGGAGCCCCACAAGGAAACCAAGAGGGCCAGTGGATCTGGACTCAGGGGACCCTACATAAACTGTTGCACAACCAAGGACAA
This sequence comes from Acomys russatus, assembly GCF_903995435.1. Taxonomy (NCBI): domain Eukaryota; kingdom Metazoa; phylum Chordata; class Mammalia; order Rodentia; family Muridae; genus Acomys; species Acomys russatus. The sequence continues at coordinate 69,185,086 of NC_067137.1, forward strand.
TGCATACAATAAACCTAGGCCTCCTATTCAGACCTAGCCAATAGACAGCTCACTCTCTCCTATGTTTGTGATAATCCTTCTTTAAGTGCTAAAGAGATGACATTCTGCTCCACAATGTTACAAACCCTAAAACAAGCAGGGCTACTGTGAACCATTAGAAAGGTAAATTTTTTTTTTTTTTTTTTAGAATTTAATGGTGTTTGTATTAACAAGTTATACATAGATTAGAAATTTCTGACATTTGAATTTTATCTTTATTTTAAAAGTATTTAAATGTGGTATGGTTGAAAATAGAGCATATAGTTCATGTATCTATCAAGTCCTTAGCTTCCTCTTGGTTATCAATTATCTGTATTTTCTTTAAATATTTGTAAGTAGATAAAGCAGAACTTTGAGGATTTCTTCAGGACAGAATTTTCTGAAAAGCCTTTTTTCTTTTTTGTGAACTTATTCTAATCACTTGAAAATAGTTAAACTTTTTCTACAGTAGTGACAAATGACCTCATTTCCTGGAAGGTGGAAGACTTTGTTCAGCATTTAGATGTTTTATTGTTACAAACTTTTTAAATTCATAATTTGGGTAGCAATATCATTTTCTTTTTTAGATTTATTTACTTTATGTATGAGTGTTCTGTCTGCATGTACACCTATATGTCAGAGAAGAGCATCAGATCATATTATAGATGGTTGTGAGCCACCATGTAGTTGCAAGGAATTGAACTCAGGACCTCTACAAGAGCAGCCAGTGCTCTTAACCTCTGAGCCATCTCTCAAGCTCCATGATATCTTTTTCTTAATGATTCTTAAAAATTGGTCCTCCAAGGTTATGGGGACCCGTTGCAAATGAAGCCCACGTTGTTTTACTTCATTTTACCAAAAACCAGTCAGTTTCTCTTCTGAAACATACATGAATGTGGAATTTAATGAGACATCACTTCTGTAATCTACAATGTTCTCACAGGGAACTCTTCAGTGTTGCTTAAATATTTATTTTTCAAATCTGATGTAGAAGTTGGGGTTAGCTTCTTTTGGTCTTCTATTACACTGCTGTATTTTAGCCCAACCAGTAAGTCACAGAGATGTTCTTGGAATTACAGAAGAGGCAGTTTATTAATTCTCATCAGACAGTCTTGGCATTGGTATCTATTTTGTTAGTCCTCAAAAGATGTTTTATCAGCCTGCCAAATGGAACAATCTCTTTGCCTTTTTCCCTGAAGCCAATAATTAATTAATTGACATAAGCTAGAAAAAATGTAGTTTGTAAGTCAATATGGTTATGGAAAACTCCTTAACAAGTTCCAGAGGATCGCAATGTGGATTGGGAAGCCCTAAAACAAAACTGTTTAGCTCAGTTTCCAGGGAGTGCATAGACAGTGTCAGAATGCCTGATCCTTCAGCCTATTTTAAGAGTTGCTATGACAATCTTTTCTTTTAATGTAGACTTTCACTCCTTCTGGATATCCTTACCAAAGAATTATAAAGACAGGTAGCAAAGGAGGAAGCTCACCTTGGTCCTCCAGGAGGAAGGAAGGGTAGAGACATACAGCTGAGAGCAAGGAGTTGAACAGAGTTAGATTCCTTAGAACTCATCCTTGGTCCTGATGCTGCCTGTAAAAATTTATTATTAATTTCTTGTCCTCTGGAATAATTTTCTATATCTCTGACACAGTTTTCAAAATTGTCTTACTAACCTATAAATTGACAATTTTTAAATATCTCTTTTTACGTGATCTAAGTTGCAGTTAAGGCAAACTCCATATTCATCTTTTGTTTTATTGCCTAGTATTTATTTTAGGATATATCAAACTTTCCTTATTTATCTAAATATTTATAGGTTGAATTAGCATAATTATCAAACATAAAACCAAGTGGGGTACCAAATGTTTCATTTTTCCCTTCGAAACAGATATTTTTCTCTTTAAATTCTGTTTCCAATGCTAATAGAGGTGGTTTTTTTCCCCTAAAAACTGTAACCTTCTATGTTAACTAGCAAATTTGTATTGGGATCAGGATTATGGTTTGCTTGTGGGAACAACTCCCTGAAGTCTCACTCTGAAGTTGGTTCCTTCCATTACTGCTTCTAACCTGCACATTTTTAGGATTGCAAGAGAGTTTAAGGAACTGGGTAACCACCCCTCTGTGTGGGTTCAGCTAAACCAATAATCTTTCTTCAGGCCCAAGAATCACATATGCTGTTAGGTCACTTCACTTTAAGGTCACTGCATACCCTGTTGAGTTGAGGGGAGCAGGTGCTTCTTATCTTTGATAATATTTTCGTTGATTATTAATTTCTAAACCAAATGGGGTGAGGTTTTAATGTACAGAAGAAGGAGACAGAAAAACAAAAATTCAGATTAGATATCAGAGGGGTGACAAAAGAAAGTGGCTGAATGTGAGCAAAGCAAGGGTTGTGGCACATGCTCTCCTAATGCTCATCTACAGTAGAGGAGAGCCATGCAACAGCTACCTCAGACTCAACCTTTAGTGGGCTTTCAACCAAACAAGGGGCAGTCAGCTCTAGAAGGGATTCACCAGGATCCAGGCAAAGAGGCACACAGATGGTGACTGAATGTGCTGGTGTCTGATGCCAATAACAATATGGATCCAGTAAAAGTGGATCACCCTGTGAGTCTCACATTAAGTCACCAATACTGCCCCTTTAATAAATACACAGCTCTTGCTCCAAATAAATAAATAAATAAATAAATAAATAAATAAATAAATAAAACACAGATTCAAAATGGAAGAGGTCTCATGAACTTTCATACTTACAGAACTACAGCCAAAGGAATAAGTCAGTGCATTTACCAAATATGAGATCAATTACATGGTGACACATACGAGGGAATCTCTGCTATACGTCTCAGGTGCTATCTGACGATACTTCTAGCTTTTGAGTTGGTGAAGACTTCTGGCCTGCCTGTTAATACATTCCAAAAGTTCTACCTAGTGGTATCAAAGACATTGAGTCAAATTCCAAGGTTAGGGACAAATGCTGTTGAAGGGACTGAAGTTAATGCTGGCCCTCAGTCTGCAGTACATAATCTTCCAATCGCTGCATTCCATTCAGTTCATCATTCTGTAGGGTCTTCAACGTAAATGTACATTTCCAGAGATCTTCAGTTCACAAGTGAAGAAATATCATGTACTTGAGGCCTTCCTGGTCTACATATTGTATCTTAAAAAAACAAAACAAAACAAAAACCTAAGTATAGACCTGAGTGGAAATAATAAAATCCATACCTGTGATAGCCAGGTATCTATAACAAATATTATCTTTCTTATAGCACAGTCTTTTTTTTTTAATTTATTGTAGCACATTCCTTTTTCATAAGAGATTAATTTCTTTTCTGCTTATTTCACTAAACTATAATCCCTCTGATGGTAGACTCTATTCATTCATGTTATTTTGATGCTTGGCATAAGGTGAACACTCATTATACATTTGATGGATTGAACTTTTAAAAAATGCTAAAAACCAAAACAAAACAAAAACCACTCTACTGTCTGACTTTAGCACTTTCTCTGTCCAAGGCACTATTACAACATCTGTTTTCCTAAGGTTTTTGAAATAGACTCTCTCCCAGTGCTTCTTGGAGGAGTCAGTTTGGAGAATCTGAGTGCTTTCATTTTCTAGGGGTTTGGCTGTTTTCCACTGGGCACAATTCTGAAGGCGTACTCATTGATTTTTGAGTAGAGTAAAGTTTAATGTCTCCAAATCATAAAGCCAGCTATAGTATCCAGATTGTGTCCAAAACACATGTCAGCTGGAGGAGAGTCTCATGATAACTGGGTTTCTAGGCAAACTTTTATAGACCAAATGTCCACTCTGCAAAAGAATAAAGCCAACCAATTTGATATTCCAGGGAGGAAACAAGGAAGATATCAGTAAATTATGCACTAGTTTTATACTTCGATTTTTACAAGAAGTGATTGATATATGAAGTTCAGAGCTATACTGTGCCCTAATATATGAAATCACATTTCTCAAATGATAATAGAGTAAATTATACTACAGAGAACTCCAAAATAATTTTAGTCATCTTTTCTGTTCTTTAAAAAAAAAAGTAACAAGCAAGTCAGTTAAATGACAGATTGCTAGGATTTTAAAAGGACATATGCTTTAGTTTTATATGGCTTTTGAAATCTCAGGCATCAAAAAGGATTTCCAAATACCATGAACTATAAAAAAGTAATTGAGTTTTCTGAATTACTAGTGTCAAGCTGCAAGTGAAGTTAACATGTGCATGAAATGTGGTCACTGTACAGCAAATATTCATCTTCAGCAACATTTTCAGTTGTGTCATCCAAAGGTCGTCTTTTGTGTTCTCAGCACAAAGACATGAGAATAATTATAAGGATCTCCCAGAATTAGTTTTTTTATCATACAGATTTTAATAATATCATATACACATATATAAAAAGAGACATATACCTTAAGCTACTGGTATATCAGTTCTCAGGGGAAAACAAAACAAAACACAAAGCTATATAAGGTTTTTTTTTTTTTTTGGAATTTGAAGGTAACAGGTGGAAATGAGTACAGCTAATGAAGCACAATGGTCAGACCAACAGTGAATAAGGAAACGGGCTACAGACATGGCTCATCTTAGGACCTTGGTGTTGAAACCTGTGGTTGTTTAAACAAATCTCGCGGAGCATGCTTACCTGATTTTCCTCCCTCCAAGTTTAGTCTATCAGCTCTCGAAGGGCAGTTGTTTGCACATGAGGTTGTCCTCTGAACTCTATACATGTGCACATAAATGTCCATGCACTGCACACAAGAGAACATGCATGCAACATACATATAACAACAAAACTATCAAACTCCAGGAAGTGTCGTCCTGACACTGAGTTCACAACACTTTCTTCCTCATACCATCCAAATTATAAGCAATAAAATGAAAATTTAATTGGATTTAATAAATTTAAAACTTGTTTATTAGAAGTCATACTTAGCAGTGAGAGAAAATATTTTCAAATCATGTATCTGAAGAGGGTTTAATATTTATAATATTTGAAAAATACAACAGAGCAACAGTGCAGCAGCACAATTAATAATGACGTCAGTTCAAATGCTTCCATAGGAAATACACAGAATACCACACCAGTAAGCATCTGTAAAGATGTTCAACTTCTCTAACCAGTAAGAAAATGCAAATTAAAACTATTTGAGATATTATGTTCTACTCATTAGGAGGGAAGTTATTAAAACATACTCACTGAAAATATAGCAAATAATGGTGGCAATCTGAGGAAACTGGAATTCTGGTGCAGTTTGCCACAGCTTTCCTGAACCATGTAAGGGAAGTTCCTCTAAACATTTACAAGCTCTGCTATCCCACTTGTGTCTCTCACATACCCAAATAACCAAAGCAATAATTTTGACCAGATGTTTGTATCCTCATGTTAATAATAATAATAATAATAATAATAATAATAATAATAATAATAATAATAATTACATTATCTAATACATATAAAATATTTAATATTAGGAAACTCATAGGTAACAGAGATGTTGTGGATGCATAAAAATGGGACAATTTCAACCCCCTCCCCACAAAGGAACGCAGTTCTCACAAATACTATCCAAAGCCAGAAAGAAGATCAGAAATTTTGGTTCAATTTACATGAAGTAGGTAGAGTAGTCAAATCATGGAGAAGAATGTAAAATGGTGGCACTGATAAAAAACTATTGCTCCATGAGATGGGAATGTCAGTTTGGGAAGATGGGAAATAGAACTGCGAACAGGTGGCATGATGATTGTGCAGAAGGCGGATGTGCTTAGTGGCAAGTAAGTATGCAATTAAAATGGCTAAAAGGATGATTAAAAAAAATGTTTTGTAGATTGCACCTCAACAAACAACCAAATGCATAATAAAGGAAATACAGAAATGTGAACTGCTGAATAAAATGTTTCCACAATAGGAGATCAAGCGGGAAATCATTTTTATCCCCCACTTTTACCACAGGAGAAATGATGACTGATGATTTCACAGGCTTGGTTAGAGATACCAGAATGGTCTGCATTCTGTGTGTACTCACGCTGGAGGGGGGTGTGCACATGGTGATTCTCTGTTTTAACTGCATGGAATTTTCCTCCAGGGAAGGCTTTCGAACCTAAGGCTGCTTATCTTCAGTCTTCTAGCACATTCAAGAAAACAAGCAAAGCCTCCACTTCATGAGGAAGAAGAAAGGACAGATTTCTTATTCTAGAAAGTTTGTTTTGAGGAAAGAAGTCTGGTTCCTATTTAAGGTTAAAGTGTGTATACAAGTCAGAACACAGCTGGCGATCTCAGCACCGCCAAGTGCCTGCCACTGTCTGGTAGGTTTCCATAGCCAGGTTTACTAACCCGTGAACTCGAGGCGACTTTCTTAAGCAGAATGGAGTGTTTGAGTAGTGTGTGCTGCCATATTATGTCTTAATAAAGCTTTCTGATGGTTCTACTTCTGCAAAGGTGTAAATGCAGCTATAGAAAGGTCAGGCTATTAGCACAAATAGCTTCCCTTAGCTGCTCAGCATTGAACTAGAAGGCAAAACCGGCTTTGCCTGAAAAGCAGGCAGAGACAGCTGTTTGCCAGGGTTTGGCTTCCTTTTCCTGAGAATTCAGTTCTTAAGGGCAGTCCTAAAATCAGCGCCCCTTTGTAAAGGCACTGTTGCTAATCTGGGGAGAATCGATCATTGCAAAGGCAGGCAGTCTTTTTCCCCTAGCACTGGTTTTTATTTTAATTAAATGTAAAATTTTATGTGTGTGCGATGTTTTTGCTCGTTATGCCAAGATTCCTTAATTAAATTATATGACGAGTAGGAAAGAGACCAAAACATCTCTCCCTTCAAAGTGTGTGTGTGTGTGTGTGTGCGTGTGTGTTTATTCTTTGTGTTGATCATGGTATATTATGGGAGAGGGTAGAATTACATAGATCCTTTAGTAGTTTTGTTGGTTTGCTAGTTTTGAGGAGGAAATTCTTTTGTGAATATGCCCTAAAAACAAAATTTGAGGGGCACAGAGTTACTATTTTAAGACCATTCTTTTCTTTAAAAGGAAGAAAAGGAAAAAGAAACCAGAACATGGAAACAGCCTAAGTGTCCATCAGTAGAAGAGTGGATAAAGAAACTGTGGTACATATACACTATGGAATACTACTCAGCTATTAAAAACAAGGAATTCCCGAAATTTGTGGACAAATGGATTGAACTAGAAATGATCATAATGAGTGAGTTAACCCAGAAGCAGAAAGAGTCAAATGGTATATACTAAATAAAACTTTCTAAAGACATGGCAAAGCCATCTTGACCTTTGAGCCAGATCCTGACCTTTTTCTTAGTGAGAGGAAGAAACATCTGCCTATTTTCCTGCTGTGATAGCAGAGTAGTTCAGTGTGCCTCTTGATAAATGAAACCTTCTTCATGTGGCTTCCTAATGGAGACAGATACTAAGTGCCTCCAAGAGAAGCAAAGGGCAGGGTGGGGCATCGTACTTATAAGTATGTCCCTGACATGTTGAAAACTTCTGGAAACCCTTAACTACCAATTTTCTTGAGACAAAATAGGATCTTTGTGGTTACTGAGAAGCAGACAAGATTGCGTAGAAGGTTGATATCTGCCCAGTTCAAGTGCTTTAAGGGTTATTATAAATATAACAAGTTTCTATGTCTTTTCTTTGGAAAATAGCTGGTTTATAAATGACTGCTGCCATAATAATAATCTCTTGTGTTAATTAATATATTCAGAATAATTACTTTTTTTTTACCCTCTACCCTTAAGAAAAGAAGAAAAACAAATTTATTTCCCATTTTCCATACAAAGCCCAGGGCTGATTCCTAGGGTACACACACACACACACACACACACACACACAAGAAAGTCAGAAAAATATTTGTTTTATCTCTCTGACTATTAAGAACTCATTAGATCAAACCAATTACATCCCATGGTGTATGCTTCTCTGGTCATGGAATATTTTCCAAACACTAAATTTGAGTTCTTTTCTTTTGTAGAGATTTTTTTAAAAAGTACACAGGTGTCTTAGTCATTGTTCTATTGCTGTGAAGACACGTCATGACCAGGGAATTCTTGTAAAAACACATTCCACTGGAGGCTTGCTTACAGTCTGAGAGGTTTAGCCCATTATCATTACGGCGGGCAGCACGGCAGCACACGGGCAGGCTCTGTAGCAGTAGCTGAGAACTATATCCCGATCCATAGGCAGAGAGAGATAACTGGGATTGGCATGGGCCTTTGAAACTTCTAAGTCCACCTTGTGATACACTTCATCCAACAAGGCCACACCTTCAATCCTTTTAATCCTTTCAAATAGTACCATTCCCTGGTGACTAAGCATTCCTGCACATGGGCCGATGGAAACCATTCTTTCTGTTTTGTTGGTTTTTTTTTAGGAAAAGGTCTCTCTGTGTAGCCTGGGCTGTCCTGGACTCACTCTGTAGATCAGGCTGGCCTGGAACTCACAGCGTTCCTCCATGCTGGGATTAAAGGCGTGTGCCACCACACCCAGCTTGGGGACCATTCTTATCAAACCTCCACAAAGGACTAACTTTAGCAGTCACAGCTGTCTTGAGACAGCAACCTTTCACCATGGCGGTAAATTATCTGGAGCCTCTGGAAACTGCCTCCTTGTTAATCCTTCCTTTCTTGTTTTAGCTAGCCTTTGGATTCTGTCTTCAGTTAATCCATGTCTGACTGCAGCAGCATCTCATGCCTTGATAACCCCACACAACTGAGCTGATTAGAACTGTCCATCTTGGGAATACACTGCTTGTGAACATCCTTTGGCTCAACAGTGGCTTTGTTGCCATTATAGATGAGCACACATTCTGATTCTGTTATGCTGGGAGATTCTGGGTTACCACTTTTATTAAAGCCTTCTTTTTCATATTTGAATTATTCTTCGGTTTAGAAAAAAATTCACATGTTTGATCAAGAAGATGGAAAGCATGACTCCTGCCATCACACGTTTATATATTGTAAATCAAGTAGGCCAGGAAGTGGAAGCAGGTGATCCAGGCCTCTGCTGATATGGCCAGCCTATCAGATTAAACCTATGTTGTGTTAACATGGGATTTAACTGCTTTTCTACAAGACACTAAGCATCTAAATTCATAATGTTATAAAAACTCAGCATCTCACTGTTATACATATATGAAGGATAACCTTTTTGTTGGTCTGTTTCCTTAATGATTTTGTTCCTGTATTCATTTATTCATTCTTTATTTCATGTCTCTGTTTTGGAGACTTCACCAGTGTGTGTATGTGTACATTTGACTCTGATTTCCTAGATTATTGACTGGCGGTTGTTAATTCCAATTGAAATGTACTACGAGGGTAATATAGCATTAGAAATTCTCAAAGAATACAATAAAATAATTTTAATTTTTATCTATCATTAATCTCAAGCCCACATATGTAGAGTTATTTCACTGTGTCTATGGTAGGCACATAACTATTCATTGATTAGACTGGGAATAAAAAGCTTAAGGAAAGCCTCATAGATGACAGTGATGTTTCCAAATTGAAAAAAATAGAAGCTAAGTAGCATTTGGAAATAAAGACTAAGTGATCCATACTAAGCCAGGCATGGTGGCACATGCCTGTAATCTCAGTACTCGGGAAGCAGAGGAAGGCAAATCACTGTGAGTTTGAGACCAGCCTGGTCTACAAAATGAGTTCAGTTCAGCCAGTGCTACATAGAGAAACCCTGTTTCAAAAAAACAAACAACAACAACAAAATAATACTAACATTAGAACATCAGCTGATAACTCACAAGTTCATACATGTATATACTGACTTTTACCCATATTCACTCTACTATGTTCTTCCATTTTCCCTCTCTCTGAAATCCTTCTTCCTAAAAATTTCTCTCCTCTCCATCCTATTCCTTTGATTTCTCTCCTATGCCTGCCTCCACACCTGTTTCTCCATCGACCCTCAGTGAGGGATAGGGCCTCAGGAGACTCATGCAGGATGGCTTAGCGACATGACCAATCTTATGCAGGTCTTGTGCAAGTAGCCACAGGTCCCCTGATTTCAAGAGTGCAAAGACAATGTCCTGTTGCAAAATCTTGTCCAACCTGTCACTCTTAAGTTATTTCTGCCACCACTTCCTGGTGTCCTCCTGGTCTTCATTATTTTTTATTAATTTACAAAAGACATATGTCTTATTATGTCATTTTTCAAAAAAATGTTCTAGTTATTTCTCTTCTTTATCTTCCCTCCCTGATCCCCTCTATCATCCTATAACGCAGCTTGCTTTCTTTGTTAATACCTCTTGTTTCCCTGTCATTGTTCCTTTTCTAGTTTCACCATCTACACCCATTCTAGTAAGTCTTTATTTAAATACAGATAGACATTAAAAGTTAGACGTGTGTGAAAAATATGTGATTTTTGTCTCTCTGAGACTGGGTTGCTTCACTTAATGTAATACTTTCTGGCTTCACTAATTTTTCTATAAACTGCATATTGTCCTTTCTCTTATTAGTTGAGTAAAATTCCATTGTGTGTGTATGTCATGGCAGATTTACAAACTTGGCAATTGTGTCTTGAGGCAGCTCAGCAGAGCCAAACCATGGTAAGGCTCAGGTCTTCCCTGTCTAGACCAGGGTTTTAAAATCACGCTCTGTGTCTTGGGTCATGTAGCAGGACATGTACATTAGAGGAACAAAGCTGTAATTAAGAAGTTTTCATCCTTGGTGTAAGCTTGTTAGGAAATATTATACATTTTCCTCAAAACCTACTTGAATTGGTGAAACAAAAATGGCAATATCAGAATAAAGGGTGGAATAAACTCTTGCTCTGAGAAGCAAACTCCAGAGCTCTCCTTCTGTTCTCCTGGGGCAGAGCCGCTCTTCCCTCCTCTGGAGTTTACCTTCACTGCCTAAAATTGGGGTGGCTTTAGAAAGAGAACTTGGAAATACTGCCACCCAAGGTTGGATTGTTGTTTCTTTGGACGTCTTCCTTTAATACATAAATGGCTCACTGAAAATCAACTGAATCCTCGTCCTTTGTTGGTACAGAAAAAAAAAAATAAGCTCTGGTTCTTAGGTTGTGCTGAATAAATTAGGATTTGAACAAATAAGACTTAAAAAAATCTTACATGAGCTGATTGTACAAAGAGAGGAGAAAGAATGAGAAAACTAAACAATCTGAATTCTATTAGTGGAGGAACATTTGTGTGAATTATACCTCTCCAACCATAGAAAAATATGCAGATACTGAAATATATAGACTAGATCCATATTGATTAAACTCTGATAAATGCCACTAACTTGCTTCTTGGTTCAAAATCAAATAGTAAGGGGATAGAGAGACAGATTAGTTGTTAAGAATACTTGCTGTTCTTTCAGAGGACTGGGGTTTAGTTCCCAGCATCCGCAGAGTGGCTTACAACTTCCTGCCTTTCCAGTTCCAAGAGATAGTCTTCTGGCCTTCTCACTAGGCATGCACATGGTGTGCACACATATTTACAGGCAATTACTCATACACATAAACTGGAAATATATTTACAATATTTTAAATAAAATAAATTCATATAAATTAGTTCCACTAGTTACTGCTCACACTTCTGTTCTATGGATCCCATCACTTCCCTTGTTCTATATTTCCATTGGTCCTATAATCTCTAGTAGAATATTTATTTTACTTAGTTTTAAAAAAACATGATACATAACACCTTATGAAGTACACATTCATGAGGCTCACAAATGTGAATATTTGTTTATAGTTATATCGTTATGAGCAAAACAAGCTATCTATCTCAGAATGTGAGCTCCAGGAAGGTGGTGTTTCACCTTTGCTTACTGTCAGGTCTGGAAGAAGACCTGGTAAAGGGTGTATATTCTAAAATAACTTGTTGAGTTAGTACAGGACCTACGCATGCTGTTGATCTTCGAAGTGGCTGGAGATGGAGACTAACACTGAGTACGGTGTACTTCATACATTTAGTTCTGTTTGTATTGTGTGAGATGTGCCTTTACTTTTTCTCTGTCTGTCTATCTATCTGTCTATCTATCTATTTGTCTATCTATCTATCTATCTATCTATCTATCTATCTATCTTTCTATCATCTATCTATCTATCTATTTGGTTTTTCAGGACAGGGTTTCTCTGTGTAGCCTTGGCTGTCCTGGACTTACTTTATAGACCAGGCTGGCCTCAAACTCAAAGCGATCTGCCTGCCTCTGCCTCTTAAGTTCTGGGATTAAAGGCATGTGCCACCACCCCTGGCATCTCTCCATTTACTCTTTAAATACAAGGAACAATATAAACTTATTTATGAGGCGATGCAGCTGGTATACTCTTTGATTCTATCTGATGCTCAATAAATGATTGTAACTTTTCTAAAATCCTCCTTGCCTCCCAACTTTTCAATAGGTATGCCCTGTAGTATTACTCAAGAAAACATTTTCTTGTATCTTTTAAAAATTTAGTAATAATTTATAATGTGCTTTCAACTTTCTGAAGGGTGTTTGTGCTTAGCGGTTTGACACATTTACTTCCTCTTGTAAAGAGTGTAGAAAACAAAGACAAAACAGGTTTCTGGAGAAAGCTGAAAAGAAATGTGTTTTGCAGGGTAGCAAGATGTTGCAAAAGGAAAATTAAGAAATGAGGGTGAGGAGGGAGAGGAAGATAAAGGAAACAGAAGTAAAGGTGGCACAGGCCACGAAGAAACAGAAGTAAAGGTGGCACAGGCCACGAAGAAACAGAAGTAAAGGTGGCACAGGCCACGAAGAAACATCAGAAAATGGAAAGAAGTCAGATATGGACAGGCCCAAGTGGACAGAAGAGGCTAGATCCTAAACCAGTGGGAAAGACATGGTCAGAAACTCAAGATGGCTTATTACCAGGATTAGGGAAGTTAAAGATAATAAAGTGGGGCAAAATTCAAGCTCCTGATATCTTCTTACGGCCCTTGCTTGTCCCAGAATGGTACTCTGCTCTCAGTATACAAACGAAGAAATCGAGGCCTCCAACTCTCAACCTTCTAGATCTTACATACACATTTCAATATTTCACAAATAAGCATTCAGAGATACACACTTTAAATACCAGATAGTGTCTTAATTTTCTTTATGTTGCTATGATCACACACTCTGACCAAAAGCAACGTGGGGAGGAAAAAGTTCATTTCAGCTTGTAGTTCATTATTGAGGGAAATTAGGGCAGAACTCAATAAGAAACTGAAGCAAAAACCATGAAGGAACACTGCCTAAGAGCTTGCCCTCTGTTTTGAGCCCTGTTAGTTTTCTTATACAGATCGAGCACTTGCCTAGGGATAGTGCTGCCCACAGTGGGCCAGACCCTCCTAAATCAATCATCAGTTGACACAGGTCCTTACAGACAGGGCCACATGACAGTCTTAAGGAGGCAATTCTTCCATTGCGCTTCTCTCTTCCAAGGTGACTATAGGTTGAGTCAAGTTGGCAGTAAAATTAGCTTAACGAATGTGAGTACATTTAGGGAAGTATAACTGTTACCTTTTTTCCAAAGAACCAAAGACAGCAAGTGTATTAGGTAAGACACAGTTCGAAGTGCATGGGCTGCTGAAGAACTAGAAATTCCATGGGGAGAGTATTTGAACAATTCTGAGTCTTTCATTGCAAGGCTGGTGCTATGTGAATTAATATTTCATTTTGTTTTGTTTTCTGATAAAAGAACTAAACATGGTTTCAGAGCTATAAGGTGCTATTAGTCTGAATTAAATGATCCCATGGAATTTTCATAAAGTAAATCAGAAGCAAAGATTTTATACTTGAATCTTGCGTCAACCAGTGTGGAACCAGTCTTATCATGGCACAGAAAGAGGTCCACAGGTCTCCATCCCCTTTCATATTTGAGAGAATTGGCAACTGCCTCCCACGAACACCTGTCATTTCTTACCAACACAAAGGGTTGGAGATTTTGTGTTTTATTTCAACTTTATTGTGCTTCTTTGTAAACCACACAAATGTCAAACTGGAGAGATCAGGTAGCTTAGCAATTAAGTTCTTTAAAGCTTTACCACCAGGCTGTGCAGGAAATGAATGTCAAGATCTGCTGTCTGGGTAATAAATTTGATTAGGAGAAAATGTTTATGGGTGAGAATATTGGGAGAGGAAGTGGCAATCTACTGTGGCCAGTGAAGCAAAGCTGAACGTGTGTGCTTAATTACAAAGCAGGAGGCCCTTATCCGCTGGCAGCGATCCCAACCCCCACGTGCCTTTGTTTGTTCTATAACGAATTATTACAGCAGACGGAGGGACGGTGTGCTCAGAAAAAAACAGGGTGCGCTGGGAGACTGTCTTCTGCTGAGGTTCTGGGGTGCGATAGCTTCGCCTTCATCTTTGCAGGCTGACCTGCTTGAAGCAGTTCGTATTCAATGGTTGACATCTTCAGGCTTCTGTCTGCATTTCTGAGAGCAGCTCCTGAAACCATCACAGGGACAACAAGCAGGCAGTGCATTTGGTGGGTGATCATGGTTCAGAGACCTCCTGGTCCCTCTGTGGAACAGTCTGTAGACTTCTCAGCCCTCTGGGATGCTTTCTCCCTCACCTGGGCCATATCTGACTGGGATGTGATGGCACTTCCATCAATCCTTTGGTTCTTTTTTGTTGTTGTTCCTTTTATTCAACAATCTCTCCCAATAAGATTGTTGCACCTTTACAAATTGGGATCAACTTCTTAGCAAACCTAAGGTAACATATCCTATTTTCCTCATTTACAAAATAGAAAATATTCCTTCATGCCTTCATTGCAGATGTGCCATAAAAGATTACATGAGGAGATATAGGAGAAAGGTTGATAGTGATGCCTGGCAAATGGCAAGTAATTCTATCAACAGCAGCTGTTGGCCAGGTTTGCTCTATTGTACCCCATGCAGGCTGAACTACAGCCTTGATATTAACAGGAACTGCTGTTCCAAGCAGACACAAGAGTTGACATGTGCGTTGAAGGCTCACTCAATTGCCTATTGCATGGGCTGTGGGTTACCCAAAGCACATTATAAATCAAATGTCTGAGAAGCTCAAGAGTTTTTCAGGATGATACAGAAATAGTCAAGAGTGGTTAAAATCAGAGGTTTCTTTCTTTTTCTCTTTCTTTCTTTTTCTCTTTCTTTCTTTCTTTCTTTTATGAAGCATGGAAGAGAATTAATTCTCTGACCTTTTGAACTTTTAGATTCTAGTAATCACATCTACTCTCCCCGTAATTCTTTCATTGAGTACTGTGTTCACCATTAAAAGAATCAGAGCAAGTGGAGAGCTTGGAGGAGGGGCTTCCCTGTGCATAGGCAGAGCCCCTGGCTGAGTGGCCCACCTCTGAAGTGTTTGTTCTAACAAGAAATAAGGAACTTCCTCACACACAGCCTAACACAAGTGGTAACAATCTTTTTTTGTTTTGTTTTTAAAATTTTATTAGATTTGTTCCAGACATTTGGGAGCCATATAAATTCCTATTTAATTAAGGAAATATGATATAACACAAGGATCTAAGCTAGCTGTAAAGAACAATTATGCAATGGACACATATCAAAGATTATATGTTTACAGACAAGCAAGCATTTTCATAAGGTTAACTGGCAAGAACTGAAATCAGATGACGTTGAGCTGATGCTGATGTTGGGTGTAGCAGGAACATGTCAGTCATCTCTCTTGGCAACTCTGAAGGAAGGGTTCGTACATAAAATTCCAGCTAAGTTCTGAATAGTTACACTTGTAAGATTCAGCATAGACGATATAGTCTGGACCCCAGACTATCTCTGTCTCTGTCTCTGAGTGAAGGTGAAAAATCACACCTTAAATCCTTCAGATTATGTTTGCTCATCTTGTACCAGGTGGTTCTGTTTGTTGCTTAGTGGTTTCTCTTTCTGCATTTAGTCCTTACATTTTAGAATCTTATGTTAGTCTTCAAGTATGCTTAGGCCTGTCAGCCTAAAGTAAAAGGTTTCTTCATTGAAATCAAATTCCACATGTCTTCTTCCTCAAACCACTTAGCTTTTTTTTTTTTTTTTTTTTTTTTTTTTTTTTTTACAGCAAATCTGCTTTGTACAAGCAGTTTTCAGCAGAAACAAGTTTCATTCTGTTGTTCCATTGAGCTTTTCAAATCTTCTTGCCTTTTGACCTTGGGCCAGTCACACTCTCTTTTTCTGCATGTGTCAGCTCAGCAAGACTTTAATATAAATGCTTTGGCTCCTGGGTGGAGATCAGCCTTTTGCATAACTCTCCTAGAACCATCTGGTAGGGTGGCTTAGCACTCAGTCTGAACGTGTCAAATTGCTAAACCCTGTTGTGCATCTATTAAGAAAAGACTCACAGATGCTAGTTTTTAATATTCATTTTTATTGTAATTTGGTAGTCCCAAATAGAAGAGAAACACATTTTCTCTTGAAGGCAAGAGCTCAGGGCTATTGGCATATGATGCAGAGGACTTAAAGGAGTCCTGGAGGAGAATTTGGTCCAGGCTCATCTCTTTGCAAAGAAAGCAGCTAAAATACAGGAAAGACAGCCATGTGGTACTCAAAGCTGGCTGATACCTTGGTGTGCATGCAACTTCAAGGTACACGTTCCTTTCAGAAAGTATGTGTAATGCAGTTTGTTCTTTCACGTCATATAATCAGAGACTTTTAGAATTGCCAGGAAGCTAAAGTCTTTTGACCAACCCATTTTTGATGTCAGTGATTTGCCTAGGATCTGATATGTACATGTAAAGGTGTTCTTGAAATATACCATAAGCCCATAAATGTGAAGCAAAGACTAAATTCTAGGGATTAATGATTCTTGATCAACAATGTCTTTAATACTGAGTTTGGTAATACTATTTTGTCAATTTATATTCAATCAATACCTAAGTCTTCATTTTATGCATAACATTTAATTTTGTGTGCCAAGAATAATTGTATTATTTTCTTCTCTGTCTTTCTCATAATAAAAACATAGTAAGTTTACAAGCTAGAAAGGATCCAAATCCTATCATGAGGATGACTGTAGTATCGCAAAAGGTCACTGGGAAAATGGTGTCCCTTGTCACATTGTATCCTAGGAATCTTTTTGTCTTCTTTTGAGTGATGATGTTCTTTGCTGTACAGAAATCTTTAGTTTTTGGGACCTCATTCACTGTTAGTCTCAATGCCTGTACTATGGGGTGGTCCTATTCAGAAAGTCTTTTCATGGGCCATTAAGTTCAAGCGTATTATATATTTTCTCTTCTATCAGACTCAGGGTATCAAGCCTTATGTTTTGGCCTTTGATCCATTTAGAGTTGAGTTTTGTGTTGGGTGAGAGATAAGGATCAATTTTCATTCTTTTACCTGTAGCAATACAGTTTGACCAATACCATTTGCTGAAGATGCTGTCTTTTTTACAATGTGTATTTTTGGCTTCTTTGTTAAAAATCAACTGGCTGTAGGAGTGTGGGTATATAAATGGTTCCTCGATTCCATTACATTGATCAATGAGCCTATTTTATTGTAAATATCATGTTGTTTATACTATGATAGCTCTGTACTATAACTTGAAATCTGAAATGGTGATACTCCAGATTTTTGTTATTGATTACTGTTTGGCTATTCTAGGTCTTTTGTATTTCCAGATCAAATTTAAGATTTTTTTTCAATTTCTATGAAAAGCTGCCTTAGCGTTTTGATGAGGATTCCATTGAACCTGTAGATTATTTTTGGTAGGATGCTTATTTTCATAATGTTAGTCTTACCAACTTATGAACACAGGAGTTATTCTCATATCCTGATCATAGTCAAAATTTTCTTCAATATTTTGAAGTTTTGATTATAGAAGTCTTCTAAAATTTTGAAGCAGTTTTGAATGATATTGCTTCCTTGATTTTTTTCTTACTATGTTTGCCATTTGTATATAAAAAGTTATTAATTTTGTGTTTTGTTTTTGATTCTTGGTACTTTGCTGAATGTATTTTTCAGCTGTAGAAATTTTCTAGTGGAGTCTATAGTGTCTTTTACGTATAGAATCAGACAATTTGCAAATAAGGATACTTAGCATTTTTTCTTTTTGTTTCCCCTTACCTATTTTACATGTCTTTACTGCTCTAGCTAGGACTTGAAGTTCCATGTTGAACAGACTAGAAAAAGTGGACGTCCTTGTCTTGTTCCCAATTTTAATGGAGTGCTTTAGAATGTTTAGAATTATGGTGGCTGTATGATTTTTTTCTTTTCTTTTTATTTATTTATTTATTGATTTCTATTTTACTAATTTATTCATATTAAAACTCAGTTGTTATCCCCTCACTTGTGTCCTCCCGTTCCTCCCTCCCTCCTGCTTTCACGCTATTACCCTCCCCCTAGGTCTATGACCGAGGGGGACCTCCTCCCCCACCTGTATGATTCTTGTATGTCACTTTTATTATATGGAGATATGTATCTTGTATCCTTATTCTTTCCAGGACATTTTATCATAAATGGATGTTGGCTTTTGTCACAGGCCCACCTAATGAGATGGTCATGTGTTTTCTGTCCCTGAACTTATTGGTATTTATTGATTTACTATGCTAGGTCACTCCTGGTGCAAGGAAGAAGAATGGGGATGTGCAGAGAGGGTGAGGAAAGAGCATTCAGAGAACATCCCAAACCATCCTTTCCTGTTCCCACACAGAGGTGTTCCTTAATGAATTAGTTTGGTTCTATGTGGCTTGGAAAATTTATTACGTAAGTGTTGTATTTTATGGTGTAGGACAACAGGCCTTTGAAACCTCATCCTTAAAAGATAACAGGGAAGTTAAACATTTGTAGTCAATGCATTAGAGTTTAAACAGTTGCCTTGAAGGCAAAGCCAACCCCAAATTTGTGGTATCATCTTCAGGTCTCTCGCCATTCTTTGCAGTCCTGTGAGCCAAAGGTCATGTGGAAATTTACAACTGAGGATAATTTTCTTTCTTATATATTGTATCCTGGAAAACAAATGAAAAAGTGACTTAAATTTTGAACTCTGCTTTTAAAGTCAAATATCAAAAAGAAAACAATATTGTTAATATTTTGAACATTCTTTCAGTGAATATCTAATATTTCATAAAGCTCTGAGAGAAATATCAGATTTTGTAATCATATGTTCTATCATTCAAGTGATTAAGATTAACACTTAGAAAATCAATTCTGCCTTTGAAATTTCCCCTATACTACTTGATGTGATGGGCTAGATTTGCAGAATTAGCATAACTTTACTATTTGTATTGTGATTTATTTGACCATGGTTTTGAAACTAGAAAATGTAACAAATTATTTTTGTTATTTTACAAAGATTTAATGATAATTGTATGTGTGAATATGTTCAGTGTTTTAGCTAACCTTTTTCCACTCCGCTATGTAGAGGTACTGAGTTAGTTACACTGTTTATTTTACCTTGGGAAATAGGTGTTATTTTATAGGTAAAGAATATGAGGGTATTGAGAGGTAAATAATAGAGCAGAGTTTTAAGCTCACATCATAATCAACCTGAATGCTGTATTCTTCTCTTTGTAAGGAAGGTGTAACTTGCCATACATCCAGACATGGGATTCTCAAGAAAATTCCGACGTTCTAAATGCTTTTTTAAAAAATATATAATTCCTGTCCCCAAATGAACACCCACACTTCATTGCTATTTTTGACTTGACCATAGCAACTGTAAAAGGGAAAAATGGAAATTTAGTTCTTTCCCAGATCCAGTTGTTTGGCTATTTTATTTCTCAGAATCAGAAGAAATCTATTCTGAAAGAATTAATGTACCAAAATGTCTTAGGGTTTTGATTGCTGCACAAAACACCAGACCAAAAAGCAAATTGGGAAGGAGAGTTTATTCGGCTTACACTTCCATATTACTGTTTATCACCAAAGGAAGCCATGACAGGAACTTAAGCAGAACAGAAACCTGGCAGGAGGAGATGACCCAAAGGTCATAGAGGGGTGCTGCTTACTGACTGGCTTGCCCTGACTTGTTCAGCCTGCTTTCTTATAGAACTCAGGACCACCAGGCCAAGGATAGCACCACTGAGAATAGGTTGGCCCCTTCGTTTTTGAACACTATTTGAGAAAATTTCTTACAGCTGGATCTCATGGAGGCCTTTTCTCAACTGAGGCTCCTTCCTCATGATGACTCTAGCTGTGTCAATTTGACAGAGAACAGCCAGTACCCAACTATTTAAACATCCAATACAAATCGTTCTCAACTTTTCTTTTAAAAAGTGCTGAAGCAGAAATACTTCTAATTTTATTTTACAAGACAATCATTACCTTCATATCCAAAGTATATGAAATTAAGAGAGGGAAAAACATGAGGGAAAATAGTCTTGAAAAATTTAACATTTCCTCATGATTTAAAAATGCTTTCATGTCAGAGTCAGTTCCCACTCTCCACACAACTGCGGAGAATGTGCTGTCTGTTGGCTAGATCTGAAGAGGGGGTCTAGGTTTACTGCATGCATTGCCCTGTGTCAACTTGACAGAAGCTAGAGCCATTTGGGAAGAGGAATCCTCAATTAAAAAATTTCCCGCTCCAGCCTGGCCTGTGGGCAAGCCTGTGGGTGGTGCCATCCATGGGCCGGGGAGTCCTTGGTGTTATAAGACAGAAGGCTAAGCAAACCACGAGGAGCAAGCCAGAAAACTGCACTCCCCATAGCTGCTGCATCAGCTCCTGTCTCCAGGGTACTTGCTTGAGTTCTGACCCTGATTTTTCTTCATCAGGGAGTATGCTCAGGACCTAGAGGCTGAGGTAATTTTTATATGAGTGGTCCAGTTGTCTTTTTTAATCATACTAAATGACCTAATGTAAATAAAATGACATAAAATGTCTATTACTCTCACTAGGGAGTTTGTGAAATGTGATCCTGTGTTACTGTGTGATGCCAGGATGCCTTCTCATGTAACTTCTACGAACATCCAACTGCGGCTGCTTACAGCTGAACAGGAGCCAGGCAGTGTGAGCCACGCCATGTCATAGCCAAGAGACACTAGACTTTGTTTAACCTACTTCTTTCTTTATAGATGAAGAAGCTTTGATCTCACCTACAAAGGTCAAGTAATATCCTCAAAATCACAAGCTTAATTGCTCATCAGTTCAGTACTACCATGTATTTGATTACATAAAGAAACAATGTGTTATTTTATGTCTTTCTTTTAATCAAGTTTATGATCATAAAACAATAATAATAATAAGCAATAAAATTATGCAGCCTGAGATTTCCTTTTGGAATAATTGAATGTAATATATTTTCTTCATTCTTGGGGAGTGTTGGTAGGACATTTTCTTTCTTTTTTTCTTAAATATTTTTTTAGTTTTTACATATACATTTATATCATTGCACACAATGAACTACCTACAGCAAGAAGAAGAACCATGAAACAATTAGGATTTTATAAATATTACATTTTTACTGTTTTGGCTGTTTGTATTTGGCAGCCTTGAAGAGAACATCTTTCCTATCTTGGTACATCTAAAATTCTGAATGTAAATTAATATCTATCATATCTCATCATTATCAACTTAAAACATCTATCTAGACCTAAAAACATCTTAACTCCCAAACAACTAAGCTTAATTGTAAAACTAAATTATCTGGTCTTCAACTCCATCAGAGACTTGAGAAGGAATAAAATTAATTAATTGGGTATACAGGGGGTGCAGGTTAGCAGCTTCCCAGGTGAGAAAAATGACAGGGACAGTTTGCTACCTATTCACTCAAAACTTTCTATAACATGGGAGCATCATCTTCAGTCTTCTGGCCCAGTATATCTGACAGACATATTTGTGAGGCAGGTACTATTGAGGACTTGCTTGCCCTGTCTTGGTAGAGTTTGACTATTGACTCTGCTTGCATCCAAGCTTGCCATTTTTAAGGCAGAATTCAAATATTAATTTCTTGGGAATATGTAAACAAATAAAATAATTATGTGTGGCTTTCAGATTTTTTTAACTTATTTGTTTAGAGCGCAAGATACTGTGAAGGCAAGTGGTGTGCTTACCAGCATCTCTATGGGACTGATACTAGGTCAAACTCATTTAATATTACATTAATTTTGAGGAGAGAAGTGGTTTATAGCTTACAGTTTATGATAGAAGGTTAAATTTTGTGTCCCAAATGCCAGGATAGGAAAACAAGCTAAAACTCTCTCATAATAACCACTCCCCAACATTACTTCTTCAGAGAGTTTAAATTGTTCCTTTGTCACACTCAATTTCCTTCCATAATGATCACTTTTATTTCCATCTTTACTCTCCATTTTTAAAATTAAGATGCTAAGTTCCAATGCAGGTTTGTTTTAAAAACGCCATATTAAGTACTAGGAGCTATCTTCTAACCAATTTGTAAAATGGTCTTAAATGGAAATTGTTTTAATGTTCATAGCCACATTTAATTTTAAGAGGCAGAAAATTGTAGTTACTGTGAGAGCCTTTGTTTAGTTTTGGTTAGTTCTAAAACTGGATAGAATAGGAAATGAAAAGTCAAATCCTAAAGCTGTAAACTGTACTTATTTTGTACTGAAATAGAAAAACACAATAGCTTAGCTTCTAATAACCTGGAATAAACAAGTTTAAAACCATAGCCACAACACTATGACAACCTTGTTAAAAAATAAAAGATACAGGCTTTATTTGTGTTTGTCTTCCCACATTTGACTGCGTCTCTGTTCTGGGGCTCTTGGACCACTTCTGAGAGCTGAAGAGGAAAGCTTTAGGAACAGACCTTTTTCCTAGATTCCAGGTGTTAGAGTTTACCAAGTGTGCAAAGTTGTATTCTGAGTTAAATTTTTTGTTCTGTTATCGAGGAGAATATCCTTGATAACCAAGGGAGTCACAGTCTTTAGTGAAACTATTCTTTACAGCTGAGTCTATGTTTTGTTTTTTTTTTTTTTTTTTTTTTTTTTTTTTTTATTAATTAATTTATTCTTGTTACATCTCAATGTTTATCCCATCCCTTGTATCCTCCATTCCTCCCCCCCCCCCCATTTTCCCATTGTCCCCTCCCCTATGACTGTTCCTGAGGGGGATTACGTCCCCCTATATATTCTCATAGGGTATCAAGTCTCTTCTTGGCTACTTGCTGTCCTTCCTCTGAGTGCCACCAGGTCTCCCCCTCCAGGGGACATGGTCAAATGTGAGGCACCAGAGTATGTGAGAAAGTCATATCACACTCTCCACTCAACTGTGGAGAATATTCTGACCATTGGCTAGATCTGGGAAGGGGTTTAAAGTTTACCTCCTGTATTGTCCTTGGCTGGTGCCTTAGTTTGAGCGGGACCCCTGGGCCCAAATCTGCCTATCATATTGTTCTACTTGTAGATTTCTAGGACCCTCTGTATCCTTTTATTTTGCTGTTCTCCCATGCGTCTCTCATTTAGAGTCCCAATAGGATGCCTTCCCCTCTGTCCCAGTTTCCTGGTAAGTGAAGGCTTTCGTGGGACATGCCCCTTGGGCTAGTATGCAGATATAAGTGAGTATATACCATTTGATTCTTTCTGCTTCTGGGTTAACTCACTCATTATGATCATTTCTAGCTCAATCCATTTATCCACAAATTTCGGGAATTCCTTGTTTTTAATAGCTGAGTAGTATTCCATAGTGTATATGTACCACAGTTTCTTTATCCACTCTTCTACTGAGGGACACTTAGGCTGTTTCCATGTTCTGGCTATTATGAATAAGGCTGTTTTGGATTCCATGAACTGAAGATCCAAAGCCAGGACTGTGAAAGCACAGAAGTGCCCCAAATACCCATTGTTATGAGGAAGGAGGAACCTTCTCCTCAGTTATGTGCTGCTTTGAAGACTAGAATTGACTGGCTTAATGAAAGTCTAAAGGTATGTTTTGCCATGATTTAACATAAAATAGATGTCCCATTTTGTGATAGAATAGTCATAAAAATTAATTTTCATGTATATGTCTTCTACATTGATAATACGAGAGTCATGTATTTATTTAAATCCATTAGACTCTGTTACTTTTATTAGTTTTTTTTGAACATCAGAATACAAAATTGTCTTAATGTATTGTAGGATATGGTTTTCTAAATTTGTACTACATTAATAAATTCAAGTTTAAAGCATATAACGCCCTTTAGTGATTGAACAACGTACAGTCTCTCCATCCCTTAGATTAGTCCTAAATATTTCAAAATATTAGAATGAGATAAAGACTAAAATAGAGAATCAGAAACTTGAGTTAAGCCTTTCCCAGTGACAAACATTCATGAACAAACACTCATGTTAGGCCACCAAAACAACGTCTCCATTATATCTGGACTTTAAGTAATATGATAAAACTAGAATTGCCAACAAATACTATTTCAAAGCTTCAATTTGAAAGTACTTACCATACTATGTTAAAAATCATGATGCACAAATATATTACTTAATTTTAGGTAATTATATATGGCTGAATACTTGTGTAGTTCATGAAATATTTTATGCAAGTGCACACTTCATAATCCAGTATCATTTTTTAATTATAAAGTTTCTTAACCAGGTGTAGCGACACATACCTATGACTGATGTTCAAAGGCACAAGTATATAGATAAACAAATTGTCTCAAACAAATAAACTATAAAGATTCTATTTTTGGTCTATCTTTATACTGATTTGTTATTTTCTGATTTTTACTGATTTTGACCCTCACAAGATATTGAGTAGTATCAGGTTATAGAACTGAATTAAAAATAAAGACCACTGGGAAAAACAGAGACAATATGGTAAAGACCAAGTAGAAAGGCCTCAACTCTCCACAAGGACCTACAAGCAACTAAGACATACTGAGAGGAGTAGAAATAGTCTTCTTCAAGGAAGAACATAACAATTAGCTGTCTAATACAAAACAGTCAGCCCTGAAAACATGTATACAAGTAATATTATACAGACTGGGCCGGTTGTACTTATATATTTAGGAATATGCAACATTTAACAAAAATAGAGGATATGAATTTGAAAGACAACAAAAAGTATTTGGAGGGAGAAAAGTGAAGGAGAAATAATGTAGTTATAATCTAAAGAAAGAAAGAAAGAAAGAAAGAAAGAAAGAAAGAAAGAAAAAAGAAAGAAAGAAAGAAAGAAAGAAAGAAGTAGATTTAAAAAAAATCTTTCAAGATGAAAACATGGAGTTAATCCCAGCAATGTGGGGGGCAGAGGCAGGCGGGTCTCTGTGTGTTTGAGGTCAACCTGGTCTACAAAGTGAGCTTAAGACAGCCAAGGCTACACAGATTAATGATGTCTTGAAAAAACAAAATCAAAAATTATTTAAAGAAATACAACAAGATGAATAGATAATTGAATATTCAACAGAAGAGTGGTACACAGTTCTTTTTATAAAATTCCACAAATATCACTATACTATATTGTGTGTGTACAATTTGGACTAAAAGCAGAAAGAGGACCAATATTAACAATCAAAGAGACTTAGGGGAAGAAAAGTAAAACAGTGTCCCCTAAATTCATGAGAGAACAAGAATTTCAAGGATAGGAACTCTGTGGGGGCCTCGGTGTTGGGTGTGTAGGTCATCTCTTTCGTTGCTGTGACCAAAGACCTCACAGAAACTACCCAAGGAGGAGACGCTGGTTTTGACGCTTGGTTTGAGGCAACTTCAGTCTATTATTATGGGAAAGGCAAGGCTGCAAGAAGAGTTGTTCACATCTTAGCTGGCCAGGAAGCAGAGAGCAAGACAGGAAGCCCATGCTCCCAGTGGCTTACTTCCTCCCCCTGGATTCCACCACCTAAATATTCCAGACCCTCCCCAAACAGTGGCATCAAACTAAGTGCATGCCCATGAGCTTGTCGGGATGCCTTTCTCATTCTACCCAAACACTAGGTAATCTGTGCTTTCCAGATGCAACGGCCACTTGTTGATATTGTACTGCAATTATTATATCCCATAAATTTGCATAGCTAATTAATGATGTAGGGGTTTTTCAAACAAGTGTGTCTGAGTCTAAATTCAGTGTACTATAAACGTGTGTTTGCATGCATTTCATATCCTATGCATATAATTTAATATTTTAATTAAACTAAAAAATTGTAAAGATGTCAATATTAGCAACAAATAAATTACTATGAAAACTCATTGCTAAAAAGAGCAATAGTATTATCTAGTGTAAAATTTAATGAAAATTATGTCAAGCGCTAATATTATCCCAAATTGTTCAGCTATTTGCATGATGTATCTAGTTAATGCTAAGTAAAACATGTCTGAATGTCTAATACAAAATAAATAATACTGGTGAAGAAATAAAAATGAAACAGCTTTTACTAGGTGTGAATTTCTTAATGCTAAATATATTCAGGGAAATTTACATTCTGGTTCTAGGAAGTAGCTGAGAACACCTTTGAACCATCCATTTATTAGCATTATAACATTATTGAGTTATGTCCTTTGCCAGGCAGTTTTTTATTATGTTAATATCATTATTTTTATCATGAATGCAATTATTTAAAGCTAGTTTTTGCTTATGACTAATTTCTTGCTCTGCTGACTCATATGTCTCACTATTAAAAAAGGAAACCTGTAATATTATATCTTCAAAGATAGCTAATGTAGAGATTTAAATTGCTAACTCAGAGTTGTATTCTTGTTTATTCGGATCTGTGAAATTAGATATTGTAGCCACAGTGTATTGGCTTCTTGGTCATTGTTTAAAAGGGAAAACAGGATCTCCAGATGGTGCCAAGAGCCACTGTATTCTGTTTCAGTTTTACTGATTTGAAGCTGTGTTTCTCTTGTTAAATTATCAACATCATGACTTTGAGTCATACAGATTGACCTTAAAATCAGTCCTACACTTTGTAACTCTATCATAACTGGGCCTCATAGGCTGGTTCTTTCTTGCCCAAAGAAGTGCAAATGAAAAAGATACTGTCATGGAAACCCACTCACCTGTGGGAGTTTCTCATAAATCTGTTACAATGCAAGGTTTCAATTTCTCATAACTTAATAGAAGCCAATTTTATTTGCTTTTAACCCAAACATGAGAGGGGAGATGAAGAAATATCATTAAGGAATCTCTACTATCAATGGCACCCTGTCATCTAGTGGCAATTTCAAAATCCAGGGAGAGGGCATGGGGACCTCTCTGGGGTCCACATGGTCAGACTTAATGTCACCAAGGGCAGCAAAGTTCTGTCAGATATGTTGCACCAGTGGGGAAACCAGGACTTTAATAGAAAAGCCGTAAAACATAAGAAATGAAGACAGGGTAAGCAAGTCCTCAGTAGTTCCTGCCTCATAAATATGTCTGTCAGAAATATTGGGCCAGAAGGCTGAAGATGATGCTCCAACATTATAGAAAGTTTTGGGTGACTGTTTAGGCAACAAACTGTCTCTCATTTTTTTTTTTCAATTTGGAAGCTGCTAACCTGAACTTCCTTTTTACTCAGGTAATCAATTTTATTCCTTCTCAAGTCTCTGATGAGTTGAAGACCAGATAGTTTGGTTTTACTATTATGCTTAGTTGTTTAGGGGTTAAGATATTTTTAGGTCTAAATATATGTTTTAAATTCATAATGATGAGATATGATAGAGATTGATTTACATTCATAATTTTAGATGCACCAAGATAGGAAAGATGTTTTCTTCAAGGATATCAAGTACAAATAGCCAAAACACTAAGAATATAACATTTATATAATTCCTGATTGTTTCATGGTTCTTTTTGCTGTAGGTAGTTTATTGCATATATGTGTAATAATATAAATGTATATGTAAAAAATAAAAAATATTTAAGAAATAACAGAAAAAAATGACCAGAATATCTTACCTATGTTGAAAACACATATGCACCATAAAATGATGTTTTTATTAATGATGGGCTACATGTATTATGGTAGTCTGTAAGATTATTATAATAGAACTGAATTCCTATCACCAAGAGACACTACAGCTACCACATACACAAATATCTACCATTATGTTATAATAACTTTTGTCAGTCAATGTGATGACATGCTGTATAGTTTTGTGTCTCAGATCTATGTGTTCCACTATAAAGCCTGGGTCTATAGTAGGCTATGTTCTTTAAGTTGTTGTAAGAATACTCTGTGATGTCTGAACAATGATGGCATCAGTTAGCCAAAATCTGTAGCATGTTCAAAATTCTTTCAAATCGAGTCAATCTTGGTAAAATCTTATTTCTACCACTAGCCTGATGTTTGTCCTATAAGTGACACAACTGTTCTTCTGACCTGATTGACTTGTTTCACCAGATTCTGGCATAAACGTCACAAAAAAGCAAATGTTCAATAAATGTTACCTTGTATTTTAGCATGGAGGCTGTATTTCTTCCGAAAAGCAAGCCACTTTTATGCTTAATTTTGCTTTAAATTTCATAAGGAACTTGTGATTAGGACAGGGTGATGAGATTATAATAAAGAATTTCGAGAGTTGTCTTCAATGGCTGTGAGTCATTTGATGACATCAGAGCATTCATACTTGGAAGTAGTTTTAGTAAAGTGTTTGGGGCAACCAGAAAGGCAGGCTGGAAGGTTGAGGCTCACGCTGAGTTTACAAGGCCATCAGTTCAGTGAGCATCTGCTACAGACATCACACTATGTCTTGTTTAGGGTCCACACTAAAGGACTCCAGGGTATTAGCCCTTCAACTGTTTTTAAAGTTATTCAGTAAACTAAATGGCTAAAAAGCCATAGCCCTCAAAACTCTAACCTCCTCAAAGAAGAGGAAATGCTACTGTACAATATTTGTACCTGTGATCTCCAACTCCTATACCACTTTCACTTACTTTGCCCTGACCCCTGCATTGTTCAGGAATTCCCTCTCTGCTGCCACAGATCACTACCCATCCCTCTTGTTTTATGCACTCTCCCTTCACCCAACTCTCTTCCAATTTCGGCTTCCTTTCCATCTACTCCTTGTTCTCCAGGTCTGCGTCAATGTTCCCCCCTTTTCTCACCTTATTACTTGTATGTAGATGTGTTAAATACTGATTGGAAACAACGTTGAGGTAGACAAGGAGATACTGGAAAGACAGAAGGGGAAACCTCTCCAATATATCATCTTCTTTGAAAAATACCCAACAAGGATCACAGGAGTGAGTCTTCAATTCTGTGTGATTGTCAGATCTCCTTCCATTTCCTCTGTCCTCCTCCAGGACATGGTCCACCTCCACTCCACATGGACCTTCTTTCTCAGATCTCACTGTGGTTTGCATCCCATTGATGTGAGTCATCTCACAATGTGGAATACACACATTCCATGTATCTCAACATGAAAGGAAGGACCCATTTGTATCGAATGTATTGCTATGTGAAACAGGCTAGTTCTGCTGAGAGGACCAGAACAAACATGGGATGAGAAATGAAAAGAATCCATCTCCCCCCAGATATATTCACCCAAATACCTGCAATGAGAAAATTTATTTTTTTCCTTTTTTTATTTTTTATTTTTTTTATTTTTATTTTTTATTAATTTATTCTTGTTACATCTCAATGGTTATCCCATCCCTTTTATCCTCCCATTCTTCTCTCCCTCCCATTTTCCTCTTATTCCCCTCCCCTATGACGGTTCCTGAGGGGGATTACCTCCCCCTGTATATGCTCATAGGGTATCAAGTCTCTTCTTGGTAACCTGCTATCCTTCCTCTGAGTGCCACCAGGTCTCCCCTTCCAGGGGACATGGTCAAATGTGAGGCACCAGAGTACGTGAGAAAGTCATATCCCACTCTCCACTCAACTGTGGAGAATGCTCTGACCATTGGCTAGATCTGGGAAGGGGTTTAAAGTTTACCACCTGTATTGTCCTTGACTGGTACCTTAGTTTGAGCGGGACCCCTGGGCCCAAACCTGCCTATCATAATGTTCTACTTGTAGGTTTCTAGGACCCTCTGGATCCTTCTACTTTGCTATTCTCCCAAGCTTCTTTCATCTAGAGTCCCAATAGGATGTCCTCCCCTCTGTTTCAGTTTCCTGGTAAGTGAAGGCTTTCGTGGGACATGACCCTTAGGCTAGTATGCAGATATAAGTGAGTATATACCATTTGATTCTTTCTGCTTCTGGGTTAACTCACTCATTATGATCATTTCTAGCTCAATCCATTTATCCACAAATTTCGGGAATTCCTTGTTGTAATAGCTGAGTAGTATTCCATAGTGTATATGTACCACAGTTTCTTTATCCATTCTTGTACTGATGGACACTTAGGCTGTTTCTATGTTCTGGCTATTATGAATAAGGCTGCTATGAACATGGTTGAGCAAATTTTCTTGTTGTGTGCTGGAGCATCTTCTGGGTATATTTCAAGGAATAGAGAAAATTTAAATGATTACTTTCATGTAGATATATAGGACATTTTTTACATCATCTTGAAAAGTAATAGTATCTTAAATGTGTAAAGGCATCGCTGTCTTTGCGTATTTTCTGCAGAGCTTAAGTCTTGACTGAACCTAGTAGCATCTGATGTATGTTACAGCAAAAAAAAGTGTACCTGTAGACTGACATCATGTGAAACATGATCTACTTGGAAAATTCATCTTGAGCTTCAGTCAGTCAGCTTTCAAATTTGCTAAATGCTAAAAAGTCAACTACGTCTTCTGGTCTCCTTGGTCACCAGACATGCATGCATATGGTGGACATACATACATGCAACCAAACACTCATGCACATTAAGTTAAATAAATAAATAATTTTAAACATAAAAATTATTTGATTTTTCCAGAAGTCATATATAACCTAGTTTTTAAAATCTTGATTTAAAAATGTTTATCATAATAAGAATAATTTATTTCAGACCAATTTGTAAGAAATCCTATATTTTAATTCTATAAAAGTATTTCATATTTATTGCACAAGGATATGACACGCCTTTACTGTATATTGCTTTTATTCAAAAGTCTTTTCATTCATTAATAGGGCTCTAAAGTTCAATTAAAAATTAATTTCAGTTAAATTTGTTTCAAAAAACTATTTTCCGATATAACTGGAATTGCTTTATATTACTGCAAACTCAAGGTTAGACGTGAGCAGCTTATGCAAATAAAAAAGGAGAAACAGGCTTTTTTTTCCCCCTACATTAACCTAAGTGACATTGGATCAACTTTCAGTTTTTGTGTCCTCAAATAGTGTACAAGGTCTATGGGATATGTTTTTGTTGTTCTATGTTGTTGTTTGTTTGTTTCGTTCCAAATGTACCAGGCGATTTGGGGAAACCAAGAGGGGGTGGGGGGACATGGCACAAAGTGTTTTTACCTGCTCTTCCTGCCTATGAAAAATGCCCAAAGGTATTTTAGATGCCAATAACTAGCACATGAATTCTCAGCCATGACTTTATAAGTCATAAAAATGTGCAGTCATATACAGTCAGAAGCTGATGGAAAGAGTTATTATGTCTTAAGGCTTTAGCTCTAGTTTACTATCAATAATTGTCTGAGTGTAGCAATAAAGACTCGTCTATAATCCACATGTCCGGTCGCTAAAGAAGGAGGATTATAAGTTCAAGGGCTCAACCTGGATACAGGAGAAACCTGTCTCAGGAAACACCGTTAGATGCACAGACTTGAGTTAATAATTGTTTTGAGTTAAATTTCTCTCTGATCATAGTACTCGAGACAGTGTGACGATGCAAAAGAAGGTGTGTCTACATTCTGACTGGAGTGCTAATGGGGACCCATATCTAATAAACTGCACAAGAATGATTACAACTGCTTGTCAGAGAGTAGACAATTGTTTTCTGTAGTTACAAGTTACCTTACATGTATAGCCTGAAATTCTACTAGTCTCTTCTTTATATGGTTCTGTGGTCAGTGATTACTAATAAGCACACTTAAAGCACATTTATGTCATTAAAACATGGCCTTTAAGGATTTTCTCAAAAATAGGTCACCATATAAAATATTTAAAACTTACTTGGAATGTTATTCCATGTGTGTGTGTACATGTACCCACAATAGTAATATATGGCACATTTGTGTGTTCAGACCTCAAACAAAATGAGGATCCTGAAAGCTCTCTGAGTTTTCTAAGAAAATGGAGGCAAATTATTGTGCTAAAATTGTCTAATAAAAGTATGTATAAAATAGAAGAACTCATGAGAGAGTGGTCAGTGACAGACACCCTAGGGAAGCTTCACAGAAGAGAAACGTACATGATGGTGAAGCATCACTAAGTCAAAGTTTAAGCCCAGGGAGAATACAACACGAGGTATTGTGCCCAGGTGAAGGCAGTGTCTGTTCCCTGTGGGTCAGGTTAGGTGAATGCACAAGATAGGAATGCACAGGTTGTTACAGTATAGAAGCACCAGATTATCTTTTGAAAATGTATTTTTATTTAGCATATGGGGTAATGGGTCTCATTATGGCATTTTTATACATACTTTGTTTTTGCTGACTACCCTCCCATAATCCCCTGTTAAGAATACCATTCTCTGTTAGAAGTCACTTGTCGTTGGTTCACCTAGTCTTCATCAATTGTCAGGATTACAGAATTCTTAGTAAAATGTAACGAATACAGTGTGCACAGTCCTGATGTACACAGTTTCCTGTGCTCCAAAGATTTCCACTCAGATAGGGAATGATGTTTAATATAATCAACCTGGGCAGAGGAATGAACAGGATGGGGGTCTCAGACAGGAAACTAACAATGAAGGCCTGCCTGTCAGGAGCAATGCAGCATAGAAAAATACAGCCGAACATAGCTTGTGACCCTATGGATCTCACTGTTCAATATGCTGTACACAGTGCCATTTTGCATTCACCGGGCTTCTCTGAGTCATCCAGAAATATTACATCATAGAATTTTATAATCAAACTAGAACTCAGCAGTTGTCCTGTCCCTAAATCACAACCTCAAACTAAGGTCCACTTCTCCTTTTCTGCTGAAAGTGAATTGAATCAGTACTTGTGAGGCGGCTCTCGTTTTATATAGCTCCAAAGGTGTAAAAATCTCCATATGCTGCAGAAAAATCTGCCTGGAGGAGTTTCTGAGGAGATGGGATAAAAAAAAAAATATTCTCTTCATCTTGTGGGATTCTATCTGACATGAGGAAGGGGTAGAAAAATGTATCTACAGACAGCTTTAGCCTTGAAAATCTCAGCTATATGAAGAGAGTTCCCAGCAGATGCCACACCACTAGCTTTATTTTAGATTTTAGGGTTGCCTGTAGTCATGCCAGCATCCATAGTGATGGCATTCTGATACATTTACAGACGCACTCATAGGATGATATCGTCTCTCCTTGAGGATACAAAGTGAGTGCCCTCAAATGACACACAGACAGTTTTAGGTAGGTCCTAAGGTTCATCTTTTGTAATTTGACATATAAGCAAAATAATATGGCCAAACTCTTCTAAGGATAAGTAAGGAAGCCATCCGCATGCATTTTCCTTCTGTGACAGGGGAAAGAATAAAGCGTCCCTTAAGTTCCATTGATAGTGAAAGAACTGGTATAAACTGAACTACTTCCCATGTTTTTCTAAGTCTACCTAACTTGAAGAACCTCTTATTTTCATACATGCACATCATAGAGCCTCTAAGTTTAGGAAGTGTTGGCACTCCACTCTTGAAAACTTGGCTCTGCCTTTCTTACAATTCTTTTCCCTTCCTCTCCTCTCCACTCTTCTCTCTTCCCCATCTACTCCTGGTCTCTCTTCTGTAATATTTCAGTCCCCTTTATCTTGGTTTGTCCCTCAGGCTTCCCTCAAACTTGTGCTTCTCCTGCCTCATCCTACTGAGTAGCTAGAATTAATAAAATATGCCCAGCTCCTGTAGTTCTCTCCTTTATGCTAATCAGAAGTGCACCGACTTCTCCCTCTCAAACAATCAGCTACTTTCAGGACCAGGATAGTTCCTCCGTGAACTAATATGTAAGTTAACACAGTATGTCACACATACGTTACAAGAGTAAACAAGAAAGCAATAAAGTTGAAATCTTTGCCCTCATATTACTAGTCAAACAGTGTAGACTTATAAATAAGTAGTTTTGAGAGAGTATGGTCTGTGTTGGGGCACTATGCATGACGCTATAAGGGTCTATACAAAGAAGACTTGATCTGGAAGGCTGGGACTGAGGGTGGGCAGGCATCACCTGCATGCAGGGGTGCATGCAGACAGAATAGCACACACAGCATGCTTAATAAGAGACAAAAATGAGCGAGAAAGCTGTGTTCAAAGGTTGAAAGACATTGCTCATGGTTGGAATGTGATGTGGGGTGTCAAGAAGTGGGGGTGTTGAGAAATGGGAGTTGAAGCAGCATAGATAAGCAGGAAAAGGTCAGAGCCCTTAGAGTCACATTAAAGAGTCTGAGCTTTGAGTTAACAGCAGTGTGGTCTTATTAAAAGGCTTTATGCAGGTGATGACACGGGATATGATATAACACTGAATTCTATGAGATAATATTTTAAGTATCAGACTGGTAGCTGAAAAACTAGTAAAGAGTGTTGGGTTGGTCCTGAGAGAGACGGTGGTCATGGTAGGGAGAGAGAGACATGGGTGTGTTGGAAACAGACTTAAGCAATAGTCAGAGAGCACTATGCTTGGTTTAAAGCTGAAGAGAGCACAGAAAAGAGAATTGAAATTAACCAGCAGGCTTCTGACTTGAGACTCTGAATGGATGGAGGAAGTGATGTGGGGAAGATAAAAGAAAGGACAGTTGAGATTAGCTCGGTTTACAGCTATGTAAATGTGAAACAACTTGGATGTCCAAGAAAATGCACAGCCAGAAGCTTGGCATACAGCTGCTCACGTTTATGGAAAGCTAAGATTTTAAGTTTTATGGTAAAGATCTCATAGCTTTCGTTGTAACTGACATGGGGGGGGGAGATTACTTCAGACCACTAGAGATACTGTGCAGTGAAGAGATCTGGATGTGACACAGGTACAGTTAAAGGGTAGCAAGGGGGCTCTGTGTAAGAGCTGGAGCTATGTTAGCATGGATGGAAGGAAAAAATAACAAAGAAGTGATGTCACAGAGGACAAATACTTCAAAAAGAATTTTCTACAAAGTCTGTACTTGCAAGAGGAGACAAATCCAGTAAAAGCAGAAATGAAGCTCTTACAAATATAATAAAACTAAAAATGAGGCTTCACGAACCGGAGAGGTTAAATCCAGATTAAAAGGGAGAGAAATTTAATGCCAGGGAGGGAGTTGAAAGGAGAGAGGATGTCGAAGGATAGTGCTGGATGTTTTATGTCACTGTAGAAGAGAATTTCAGACAAACCGTTTATAATGCAATTTACTTGCGACAGCTCTGGAGACCAAGAGATTCAAAGGCCCATGGTCTGCTATGGCCTCACTTTCACTTCCAAAAGGGCACATTGGATGGTATGTGCCCTGGAGAATAGAAACATTCTTTTTCAAATTGTATCGACTCAGAAGAACAGGAAAAGTCATTTAAAAACTATTAAAAGGACCTAATCACCTCTGAAGGTAAACTCCTCATGGACAAATGACTGAAGATCTGAAGTTCTCGATGCCTTAATGTTTTTATAATTATAAAAATTCACTGTGAGGTTTGAAGAGCCCAAACATACAAACCACATCAGACAGGTTTTAAAATTTTACCTGAAATATGTTTTGGCGTATTTAAATTTCTTACTGCTGTATATTCATTGCACATAGAGTAAGTGGTCAAATGGAAGGCATCTTTCAAGTATAACATCCACTCACTCTGCTGCCGTTTCTTCACTTAGAGCCACTGCCTTGCTCATTCATTTAGTATCCTCCTTTTCCCTGGTCTCACTTCTTCTTTCACCATTATGTATATAATGTATGTACAAGGAATTCCAGGGCCCGCAAATGAGAGCGAATATATGATATTTGTCTTTATGCATTTTATCTATTTTCCTTAATGAATGATCACCACAACATCCATTTTGTAGAAAACATTTTGAGTACTCTTACATGCCGCAGGACACAACCAGGAAAAGAAGACACCACAGATACAATGGAGGAAATCCACACACCACAAATAGCCATGACAAGAAAAAAAGGGACAGAGCAGAAAACTTGGTGGTGGGCTGGAAAGTGGATAGTTTCATCCATGCTAAACATTAAAACCAATCTATTGGCTAATACTTCAAGGCACTGATCTCTAATGCCTTGTGAGTACTACAACAAAAACAACCATTCCTATTACACCTTATTATGCAGAAAATTGACCATATAGATAGTTATCTAAGACAAACTACTGGCTGTGATACATTGTGGATCCATATGATGAGCATTTCTGGCTCCACCTTCTTCATTTGTAGAATAGCATTAGCATCTTCAGCTAGCAACAAATAAGATATTTAACAATGCAGGGTTTAATTAAACAGAAATAATTCTCATCAAGTTAATATACACTTTTAAGTGAACTTTAATTTTAAAAGACAAAATAACCATATCCAAATAACTCTAGGCTTTAAGAAAGAACTGCAAGCATAAAACCATAGTTCTTGAAATAAAGACAAAAAGAGTAATCACTAAAGCCTGATGCTTTAATGACTGAAGCTGCTGTGCATGTCTGAAACACATACCCACATAAACATACACAAACACACACATACACACATTCCCCCACACAATAGTTATAGAGATGTAATACTAGTGGATATTTATTTCATTCTTGTGCCAAATTTTAAATACTAAAGACATGTTAATTAATCTAATCCTTGAAATAACCTGGAAGGAAGTAGGGAACAATGATTTTGTTAACTTGTATATATTATGCTCATATGACAAAAGAAAAATAACAAAGAAATGATGGATGGAGGCTGAATCCATAGTGTAGCTGAAATGACCAACCATGAACTCACCCTATCAAACTCATAGTATTACCCTGTGCAGATGCCACTCTGTGCAGAGATTGTAAATGGTCCCCAAATAATAAAGTCTTTACAATGTTTCCAGCCACTTTGAGCAAGATACATGACTATCTGCCTAGAGACTATGTCTTTTAAGCTCCCTTTCAGCTAAGTATCTGTATATAATGTTTCTGGTATCCCTAGGGTCAGGGATACCATGCTTGATGTGTTAGGTAAAAGCCATAGTAGTCTCAAGTAGTCAGTAAATGACTAGCCTGTGCCTTAACTGTCACAGGTAGTTAGTAGTCACATTTTAATCACTTATTGGTTGCCATTTTTTTCCAAGAGAGAAAGAATTAACAGACTAAGAGCTGTTATCCTTTTAACAGCTATTTAATAATCATTAATTAATTAATGAATGACTATTTAATGGTAAGTTTAGTCACCATAAATTAATCTTACAAATATAATTGTTCCAAGTTCAGATAATTATGCAGTTGGTGTCAGTCAATCTCTGAACACTTGGTAACTCAAGAGGCAGATGTGATGCAATGAATTGAGAAATTTAGTTTTCCATTCTGCAAGCCTGAGAGCTAGAGTGGAACACAGTGAAAGAAACAAAAAATAAAAAATGAAAACATCATTTGATCTTTTCGGAGACAAGCATCTCACCTTTCTTTGACAGGCTAGCTCAACTTCCTCAAAGAGTGCATGCCAACAAACAGTCAGCCATAATGGGAACTGCTACAGTTTATTTCATTTTTCACATACAAAAGAAACAGAAATAAATACTGATACATTTTCTTGTGTTTTCTAGAAACCTCCTATAATGCTGCATACATGTAATTCCAGGCTGAGATGAGAGGATCACTTGAGTACAAGAGTTCAAAACAAGCCTCAGCAACATAGTAAGATATCATCACAAATACAAAGGAAACAAATATTAGTGGTAATAAAGCTCCATTTTAATTTTACTTAACAATAAATTATTAATTATTTTGTATTACTTAGCTCAACTCTGTGACCTGTCGTATTGACTTGTTCTCCTTAGAAATTTGTTACGCTGCACTGGAAAGGAAGAAGTTATTTGTGTCAATTATTTTGTTATAATAAGATAATGTGCTTTATTTGCCAATAAAATCTGAACAGCAGCTGGCAGTGTAAATTCATTTTGAAACAGTCTTGGCAAACAATCGAGTCTAACCTCCATAACAACTTGAGTAGACTTCAGATGGCTGCACTGGGGCCACTGAAAAATTAGATGTTCCAAAATTCCCTTTTCAGGATTTGTATGTGGTGAGGATTTTGTTTTGTTTTACAGTGAAATAATATAGAAAGGTCCTTTTGGATTATTATGGCATTAACCATGAAAGGGCACAAACATGGCAATCTAAAGTCACCTCTTACTTAACAACAAGACTTTGGCTGAAATTTGATACCAGAGAGCTCACTGATCTCTGTTAAGATGTTTAAGTATTAGAACAGGAAGCACTGCCCTGTGCCCTAAATCGTTTCACCATCTGGCTCAATGAAGCGCATTTGGGTTTTTTACTATTATTATTTTTTAGATGCCGTAGAATCTTCTATGACATGGCATTCCCCACAGAGGATTCTATTTGCCTCTCAATTAAACTGTATTTGGTCATTTTCATCACCCTGGGAAAGGATCTGGCAAAGGAAACGGCATTGCTAATTTTCCCAAAACAAAGGAGCAGTTTATAATATGTAGCAATGCTCCTAGCAGTTCGGTTAGTAAGGCTGAGCTCTGCTCATTTGAGAAAAGCAACAGTTCATTCAGACAAAGCAAACCTCAGTCACTCTACAGAGAATCGCCCTGCTGTTCTGCTCAAAGAGTCCTGGAAGCCGAACACAGCTGCTAGGGAAGCATGCAATTCTAAGTCCAGTAGAACAGACGTCCGCACCCTAGACTTGACACTGCTTATATTACAGCAAAAGGCAATGATTTCCATAAGACACATCAATATTCTGCACTAATATTAAACAACGGCTGACATACTGAACCCAAAGGAGAGTAAGCTAATTACTAAAACTGCTTTTATAATTTTACTTTCAAAATAGTTGTGACAGAACCAGAGGCTCATAACTGCGATCCCAGCACCCGACTGAGGCAGAGGAATACGAAGGTCACCCTGGGCAACACTATGAAGCCACGATGAAGTGAGCCTCAGAGGAGCCTAGATTCATAGAAAGACCTCGTTTCACACACCCCACCCTCCAAATCATTAGCATTGGTCTCAGACACATATTTTTCTGTAAAATTAAAACCCCTCCCAAGAAGTTTCAGGGGCTCCATTGTGAATTTACAATATCATTTCTTTACAAGGAAGCTACTAAAATTTGTTAAAATAAAGACATACCATAAAAGGCTTCTGGGAATAACAGCTTTTCCAGATTACTGGGAGAGTGCAAGTCGCTTATGCATGCCAGGCAAAAGATCAGACTACAAGGAATTGACATATTTCCCAACAACAACACATCAAAAAAAAAAAAAATGTCTCTTATAGCACTGAACCAGAATCACTCCAGCCAGCAAGTCCAGACAGTCAGTACACCAGGGGGGATGCCAATAGCATGATTTTTTTTTTTTTAAGAAAAGAAAAACATACAGAAAAAAACTCAACAGACATGACATTTGTATTTAAGTAAATTATTCAAACTCATCCCATGAGTTGTACCAATGATTTTTGAAGCTAAAGCTTCACTGAATGGAGAGGTGGAAGAGAATTTCAGATGAATAGAAACTTACAATGTTTCTCGGTCTTAAGAAAATGAGGACAGTTACATGAAAAAGAAAGGTGAAGCATGACTGCCCATCAAAATTCAGACCGTTTTAGAAGAGCAGCCTCCTGACAAAAAACCAGAAGGTTCACAGACTTCAACAGAAGCAAGACTGAAACGTCATGCCCATAACATTCCAGGCACTGTGCTGTATAAACACTTTTGTAATTGCTACATTTAATCCTCAGAACTATCCTATGAGGCAGAAATTATTATTGCCCCTTTCCCCAAATATGCCACAAAGTGAACATCAGTACATATTGGCTAGACAGTAAAAATGGCTTCATATAACTTTGTTTAAAAAGTTAATACAGCAGAACTCAGTTACCTGTTTTAACAAGCTCGAAGCAAAACACAATCATTGAATTTGCAATTACACTCACTGAGTTTAGTTTGGTCTCTAGTTTCATCTGGCTTCTACTTGATTTTTTACCCACAAACCAGGCCACAGGGCACCAGCTCAAGCTCAAATGCACCCCTTATGGTTTACATATGCTCATCTACTAAACCAGTGAATTATTATCTTCCATGGCATCATGAGCCCATAAAGTTACAGTCTAGGTTGTCCTAGTACAATCACAAGGGTCCTTATAAGAGCTGAAAGGAAAAAAAGAAAAAAGAAAAGAGATTTAATTTCCCCCACTACGCATTAATGGAACATACCTAACTCTTTAGCTTCTGATGTTCTGACCTGCATAACTGTAAAATTTACATTTGTGTGATTTAAGCACAATTTGCTATGAAACCCTTGGAGAAGAATTCAGTAGGCACTTGTACCATGGCACCTTTCCTAATCCAGGCTCTGTTCTGTTCTCTGCTCTACATCGTAAACCAGTCTTTCCCTGAGTCTGTCTTCTGTGCCATCTCAAGTCCCAGTCTTTCTGGAAGCTTATTTTGTTTGTTTTGTTTTGCTTTAATTCCTTTTGAGACAAGGTCTTACTGCGTCTCAAAACTATGTAGACCAGGCTGGCCTTGAATTTACAGAGACCTGCCTGCCTCTCTCCATCCTGAGTGCTGGGATTAAAGATGTGTGCCACCAAGTACTGCTGACCACTTATCTTGTGGAGATTAGTTAGTAAGTAGGAACAATTATACAGAACAGACTCGATGGCATCTTGGAGCTTCTTTATCTCATATTCTTTTTGTCAGACATTATTTTTTCTTTTAATCTTTCAGGTACTTTGCATATATACTATGGCTTCCAGTTTTATCCTTTTCTAGGATTCCTGTGTGTGCGAACATGCATGTCTATATGTGTTTCTTGGACTTTGGACTTTTTCTTCTGTTTATTTGTTTTGTCCTATTTCAGTTGGTTTGTTTTATCATATCTATTTTATTATATTATTATTCTTTGGATGCCTGTCTGTTTTCAAATGACAGACAGAAAGAATATGGACGGGGAGGTGCAGAGGACCTTGGAGGAGTTGTGAGGAGGGGACCCATAATCAGAATATATCATATTAAAAAAACTATTTTCAATAAAAGAAAAGAGAAAAATAAGTACAATCTGAAGGGCGTGCTTAGCATGAGAACACAACTTCCAGTGAACATGTCAAAGAGTGAAAGTCAACCACTATCATTGTTGAAAACAGCCTTGCCATCTGGAAGAAAATGAGCTTTGGTTCCGAAAACCTGTAAGGTTTTGGCTTATTACTACTAATTAAACAAAGGCTGGAGTGTGAATAGCCACACGTGTGAAATTAGTGCTGTGAACTCAGGTCTGTTTAGCATCCCTAGCCCTTGAGAACAGCACATTTTACAAGCATCTTTCCACTGACAAAGGTCTGGACTCGTTTTTCCTCCCAGAAACCTTTCCTATATCAATTACTTGACTATAAATTACTTACGTTGACCTATGGTGTTTTGCATTTTGAGCCCGTTTCTTTAGCAAATGTCAGGTATTATACCAGATGGCTATATCTTCCTGCTTAGGAACAATCTGTATTCCTCTGTTTACTATCACACCTCTTTCAAGCTTGCACTAATGTTCCCTTGTCTTGCAACAGCAAGAACACACTTTCCTTTACTGGTCTAAGTTACAGTCTTGTATGGTGTTTAAATGAAGAGAGACTGTATGGAACTCTCTGTATTTTTTCTAGAGCATGATTGATGTCTTCCTTGTATAGTTTTTAAGATAGAAAAATATTTGCCTTGATGACTGATTTGTCTGTAGCCAAGTATATTATAATTTTGGCTTTTGACCTAGCTACATGTACAGTGTCAGATGCCTTCAGAGGTCTATTTCACTGTAGGGAAGAAAAGATTCTAAACCCAAAAGTGTATCATAAATTAGCTATTCTGTAAATATTAATTAATACTGGAGCCAGGCATAGTGGCACACACCTTTAATCCCAGCACTTGGGAGGCAGAGGTGGGTGGATCTCTGTGAGTTCAAGGCCAGCCTTGTCTACAAAGCGAGTGCAGGACAGTCAAGGTTACACAGAGAAACCTTGTCTCAAAAAAACAAAAACAAACAAAACAAAACAAAATACTGGAAATTCATATGGTAGCAGTTTCCTTTAAGCAGCTAGTTCCCCATGACTAATACAGAGAGAGACTACAATTTATTATTAAGCTGTAGGCACTATGCTGGGCAGTTTCTAAACTATTCTAATCCTATTGTGCACATAAAGGACAATCTGATGACTCCCAGGCAGCTTCTGCTCCATCAGTCAGCCCTTATAGCACACTTCCCTTGACCTTGTGCCCCTAGTCCATCCCATCCAACTGACAAGTTCTGTCCTCCTTCTCTTATCTTTTCTTTCCATCTCTGTCCTCTTTCCTCCTACATCTTCAGCTCCCTCTTTCCTCAAGGTCTTCTAACCCCAAGGCCAGGAACCTAAACTATGCCTACCTCTCTTCTGCCCATCACAGACTTCAGCATCTTTATTAACCAATCGGGGATAATTGGGGAGCGTTCCTTATATCACATGGGTACAGAAGATGGTCTAATATACAACACAATATCTGTGACAGGGCAGTAGTCAGATCTCAGGACACTGAAATTAGTATCTGAAAACATAGTGCACAAGACCCTTCTCCTACACAAAAGGAAATGGAATTTGTATGCTTGTTTACCTGTAAAATCCTGGGACTTTAATTTTGGTGGAATCCCAGTGCACTGATAGTCTACTTCCTCCTTGCTTCTAGTTCCTTCTACAGTGTGCTAGCCTTAGCATCTGTCCTGCAGTTGAGCATCCTTTGGACACTATGGTTCCTGACAGTCTGTGATTCACAAGTCATCCTACTTCTAATGTCCCACTTCTGTTCATCACAGTCTAAGGAAGGTGAATGTCCTTCTAGCAGCATCTCTCTATTATGTCAAAGAAATCTGACTGATTCTACTGGTCTACGTGCTCTTCTTCTACCAGTTTCTGGCCCTATGACAATGGCTACCCTGGTTATGGGGCCTTTAAGAAAAATGTCCAACCTCTGGCTAAGATGGATTTGCAAAGTACTAAAGCCAGTATGTGTGGCAATGGGTTTAGGGTGAAGACATATGTCTTAGAGCCCCAAACAGTACTTGACCAGTAGCCATATACAATAAATATCTGAAGAACTAAATTAAATTGAATTCAGCAACATTTTCACCTTTGATATATATGAAAATCATTTAATGTAATGCAATGACCAAATTATTCATTTGGAAGAAATCTTGGTTCCACTTCAGTTTTCTCATTTATAGACTGGACTAACAGTAATATCTGTTCCTTCTGGTGTTTTCTCTCGAGACATTGGTCTCAGTAGACATTTAACATAGTTTGTGCTACATAGTAAGCACTCAAAGGCATGGCAGCCATTATTTTGTCTCCTTTTGTACATGTAGATATAAATAGAAAGTTATACATATGTATACTCACAGAAACTTTTATCTCTATGTGTATAATAAAATTGCATGTGGATACACAGGCATATGTCTGTGAGAAAATACATTTTTATTTGTAACCATTCAGAAGTCATATTTACTTTTACTGTCAAAATGTCTACATTCAAATAGATAGTGGTACATAATTCTGAATGTACATTTGTGCTCTCTCTCTCTCTCTCTTTCTCTCTTTCTCTCTGCCTAATTAATTTGTAAGTTATTCTCAGGAAACATTTGTCAGATAGTTAAAAGCCATGGTAAAAAACTTCAAGAACTAGATTTTTGGGAGAAAAAACTCTAAAAATTGTTCTAACCTTTCAATGTTCTCTTAAGTTTAACATCCTTTGATTTCTGTGACTATTCAGCAACTTGAATTCAGTGAACTTATTTGCATGACAAAGAACATCAATCTATGGAAAAACTCCAAAATTAATGAAATGAACTATTTGTGTGGATTTTCTAATACTGTCTTGAAAGAACATCAAAAGTCCTATAACTAATCTAGATAGATACCTAATAGAGGCATTGTTCACCTACCCTTAGAGATTATCTGTTTTTAGCTGAATGTCCTGTTTACCTACATTCTAAGGCTACCAAAGGCTAGACCTTATAAATTAGAGTAAAACTAACACTCTTCCTATTGGCCGAAATATATTAACTATGAATGGAATATGATTTACTAAGTAGGACATCCATAAGTCCTCAATCCACAATTAAAAGTTGCACTCCCATTACCCTCTCTTGATGCCCCTGACCAAGGAAGAAATACAAATATCATAGTTTCTTTCTTATATTAAGAATATAGATTTACCTATATGTAAGTCCATGTATATGTGACATGAAACAAAAATGGGACATCAGAATTTGGGGAAAAGTAGACCAGATAGTAGATAAAAAGAGGAGAATGGGTGTAGTAAAAGAGTATGGATATAATAAAGTATAGTAATATATGTATAAAATATCAGAAGGAAATATAATATTTTATATGCTAATTAAACTTTATTGTAAAAAGTAGACGAAATACACTAGAAAATATTTAAAATACCTTAAACATAGAAGATAGTATTGGCTATAAAGCATGATACATCGCACACAAGTGCATGGTGTGAACTTTTATACAACCAGCACT
This sequence comes from Acomys russatus, assembly GCF_903995435.1. Lineage (NCBI taxonomy): Eukaryota > Metazoa > Chordata > Mammalia > Rodentia > Muridae > Acomys > Acomys russatus. The sequence continues at coordinate 69,229,579 of NC_067137.1, forward strand.
ATGTTTGCTTATGCCATCCTCAGCACAACATGAGGACTGTGTGTGTGCTGTGATGGTTTAAGCAGTGGTATGTTTTCAGCTCAGTTATAATGTTATGAGACCAGAGTCATATGTCCACTGACAAACTGTCATTATGCCGCACATGAATAAATATATGTATATATTACAGTTTATATGTTAAACAGTTAAAGTCATTTTACACACACACACACACACACACACACACACACACACACGTATATTCTTGTTCCCTTTTAACTAAATTACTGAAAGCTACAACTCTGATGTAAAAAAATTCTGTTATTTTATTTATTAGGTATTTGAAAATTGTTTCCATAGCAATAAAACCTAATGTCCTAGATTGATACCTTTCATTTCTCTTGGGAAAAAAAAGTTGCAGCTATTTTCTATGTTTTTAAAATTTTTTATTTTTTTAAATTTGTTCACTTTACATCTCGATGGTAGCCCTGTCTCACCTCTGGATCCCACCCTCCCTCCCTCATACCGTTTCCCTCCCTCCTCTAGTCCTAAGAAAGGAGAGCACCCCTCCCCTAACATCTGACCACAATCTATCAAGTCTCATCTCTATTACCTGTATTCTTTTCCTCTGTGGCCTGGCAAGGCAGCCCTGCCAGGGGGAGGTGATCAACACGGGAGGGGGTGTGTGCAGAGTCCATATCAGAAGCAGTCCCTACTCCCCATATTGTGGGACCCACATGGAGACGGTGCTGCCTATCTACTGCATCTGAGCAGAGGGTCTAAGTCCACATCATATATGGTCCTTGGTTGGTGCATCAGTCTCTGTATTATAATTTGGTTATCCTGTATTATGTGACTAATATCTGCTTATGCATGAGTATAAACCATGTGTGTCTTTCTGGATCTGGGTTTCTCATTCAGGATGATCTTTTCTAGTTCCATCGATTTGCCTGCAAATTTCAATATCTCCTTGTTTTTAATAGCTGAGTAGAATTCCAATTGTGTAAATGTACCAGAGATTCTTTATCCATTCTTTGGTTGAGGGACATCTAGGTTGTTTCCAGATTCTGGCTATTACGAATAAAGCTGCTATGAACATAGCTGAGCGAATGTCCTTATTGTACGGCAGAGCATCGCTCAGGAGTGGTATAGCTGGGTCTCGAGGTAGAATTATTCCCAGTTTCCTAAGGAAGCACCAGATTTATTTCCAAAGTGGTTGTACAAGCTTGCACTCCTACCAGCAATGGAGATGTGTTCCCCTTTCTCTACATCCTTGCCAGCATGTGCTGTCACTTTAGTTTTTGATCTTAGCCATTCAGATAGGTGAATCTCAGAAATATTCTGAGTTGCAGTTCCCTGATAACTAGGGACGTTGATCATTACTTTAAGTGCTTCTCAGCCATTCGATATTCCTCTGTTGAGAATTCTTTGTTCCTGACACAGAACAGCCAAGTTAGATGTTTCGTACACTTGAGATTCTTCTTTTGTACTGTAATGCATTGCTTACATTGATCCCCTTCATATTATTCTATGATATAAGATGGAATCTGAGTCATTTTGATTTGCATTTTCCTGATACTAGTGACATTGAATGTTTCTTTAAATGTTTCTTGGCCATTCAATATTCCTCTTAGCTTTACTCCCACTCCTTTCTCAATGAGAAAGTTTAATGAAATATGTTGGGCTTTTACATTCTATTCTTCATATCTATAAGTCTATCATCTTGACATTTCTCTTAGTAAGTCTATTCTATGTGTGTGTTATTTTGTTAATGTGTCACTGATTCTTAATTTTATGTCTTGAATTCCTAAAGTGTTTTTGTTTCTGCCTTTATGAGAGGTTCAATGTAGGACAAGAAGAGACTGCTTTTGATTTATTCATATATATCATTATTTCCTTTGTTCCCTATAGAAAATAACACTATTAGTTCTGACTGTACCCCTAGTAAACACACAAGCATGAGCAATGGATACACACACACACACACACACAGAGAGAGAGAGAGAGAGAGAGACGGGGGGGAGGGAGGGAGAGAGAGAGAGATGCACGCAGCAAGCATATACACATATAACCTGATAAATATTTTCTACTCTGAAAGTCATCATTATCAGAAACTTATTTATGTTTTCTTAAGCTGGGCTGACTCCTCTCTCCTTTGTATGTCCTTCTCCTCTCTATCCCTTCTAGCTTGCACAGTACATTGCTTCAGTCTTTATGAGCTCAATAATGAGTAAGATTTATAGCATTTCATATATATATAGAGAGAGAGATTATAAAAAATTACTTCTGATAATAGAAGGCAGTGTATTCACAGTGAGAAACTCAACAGTAAAATTTTATTTATAGCACTTTACATTGATGTGACTGTTTAAAATAGTATCTAATTCGGTGGCCAAAATAAACTATGAAACCGACCTCTACTTCAGGTGCATCATGGGAGATACTCCTAGGACATGTCCCTATTATGTTTATCAAGATAAAGCCCAGCTAGGCTGACTCAAATGAGAAAGAGAGAGAAGCGGAATGTGAAAGAAACAGCAATGGAAGGTGTCTGGTCACTACCTTCCACTGACCTGATATTTCCTTCCCTTTTTTTTAAACCTTACACATATTTTCTGATTAATTTATATATGTTGTTGAAAATTTGCCTCTCTTCTGTTGACTAGTACCATTGTTTTGGTGCTTACCTAATAATTAGGGCAAAGGTCATATTACTATGAACGCTTTTATTGGGCACTTCCAGAAGACATTTTGATTCACATATCTAAGGACAGGGCATCACAGACACAGGACTTCAGAAACATTTTCTGTCTTCAGATTGCTCAAATATATTCTAATAAACTATTCCCATGCTAACTGTAGCATTTCCTTGTTAATAGTAATGAATTGTCGGCCTCTCCTCCTTTGGTATGAAACAAACTAAATCAAACCAAACTCAGGCTGAAATCTGTTGAAGTGAAAAACATCCGTGTGTGAGTGCGCGAGTGTGCACTGGCATGTGTGTGTATGTGTGTATGCATGTGCATGCATGTGTGCCTGCTGAGCAGCCAGGATATTATTAAATAAATTATTGTCACTCTAAGTTAAGAAATGTTGACCTAGAAGTGGTCCTAGATCTCTCTGAGACTATTTATTCCTTGCACATAGAAACAAGTCCATTATAACTTAAAATAAGGGCAAATGTAATTTCACCTGAGGAAGAATACATGCCTACATTGTTTTGAGCCCCAGGTTTTATTGTTCAACTTCTCATGAACACAGAGAACAGAAGGATGGCTGCTTCCAGACAACAGGTTGAAGATAGATAGCTGAAGGCATAGGCTTGAGTAAAGACGCATTCACCGGCCACCCATCTGTCTACATGAAATACTGGTCTAGCTTTCTAATCAGACCTTAGTAACCTTAAATGTTACTTTAAAAAGTACCTGATCTCTTAGGCACCAACAATCTGGTTCAGTAAGTCTAACTGGATGAGAAGATGAAATTTGTTTTTTCATAGCTAGCCACACAAACTAAGGTACTGATATAATTCCAGATTAGTATTGATCAAAGTGGAGCATACCAACTCCTTATCTCAAAGCCAATAAAGGACTTAAGTGGTAAATATTTTCATTATAAGATTGAATGTTACCAACCTTCTTCTTTAATAATTCATTTAATATTAAATTTCCTAAAGTGAAACTACATTTCGCAGTGCTGATAATAAAAAGCACAGACTCAATTACCTGGTACATTAAAAAAGAAACCAAGAAGCAGTGGGTAAGATTTGCAATAAATGTATGAATCCTATTCATTTCCTGCGAATATTTGCCCATCAGCTTCTTGGATATTTGATATTCTTTCTTTAGGGTTCCTTTTTATTTTCACCAACTACTATATTTTTCTTTTATGGCTTAGTTTAATGAAATCTCAGAAACAGTAGTTAACTTTCTAATGCAGCCCAGAGGAAACTGGCAGCATAACTATTACCACCTCAAATTCTTTCTGGCTTTAACTTTCCTTATCTTTTTAATTTGGTACTTTCAAATGAAATTTTAATTACGAATAAAATTAATGAAAGGCAAGTTATATTACCATTGTGTGTCAACTAGTTATCTATTGATAAATAGAAGACTGACTCTTTGGTGGAGTTTTATTTTTTATAACAAGAAAAATAATTAACTGTCTGTATCATCATTATCAAGAAGAATTACTGAAGTATTATCTCCAAACCTGAAAGCCTTTAAACCAAATATTTGAAAATGAAAAGTGGAAAATGTTTCACATAGCAAATTGTGTCTGTAAACAGTCAACTGCACATAGGTGTACAATTTTAAATATTACTCTCAAATTATTGTACAACAAGAGAAACACACACACACACACACACACACACACACACACACACACACACACACACACACAATTACTGCCTGCCAGAAAGCTATGCCAGCATACTAGCATGTCTTTACATATGCACAAGGGTGACACTTATTTGGCTAAATCAGGTAAGAGAAAAGAAATCCAAATTTCTGGACTGTGTTCCCAGCAATATAATTTTGTGGGCTGTAATATCACCATACCTATAGAAGAAGCAGGGTTTATATTTTATTCCACTCCAAAAGGTAATTTTTAAATTTCTTATTATGATTTTTTTATCTTGAGAATACTTGAAAAATCCAATTTCATTTTTTAAACAGTTTTCCATATGTGTAAGCATATAGATTGCCTATTCTATTTTGGAAAAAGATAGTTTGAGAAAACCAATAGGAAATCCGGATTTCACTAGTGGTTTTAAATGTTGGTGTTTAGTTCAGAGTGTCATTTCACTCACTCACTCACTCACTCACTCACTCATTCATTCACTCACTCGTTCACTTATTCACTCACTCATTCACTCACTCATTCACTCACTCATTCACTCACTCACTCTCTCACTCACTCACTCATCCACTCATTCATTCACTCACTCACTCATTCACTCACTCATTCATTCACTCACTCATTTCATTTATTTATTCATTCACCCACTCACTCACTCACTCACTCATTTCTTCATTCACTCATGTATTAAGTGTATTGATGACTTGGTAATTAACTGCTGCACCTAGAAAACATAGATTTTTAAAGCATTATTTGACTTGAGTGAACCTGGTATCTCAGAATTTGTACTTGAGTGTGAACAGAGCATAAAACAACCTTAGGCATCTGTGACAGTTTCAAACTTGAAAACACAGCTGACATTTATTTTTCAGCTGGAGAGAGTGGCATAGAGTTCAGAAGACTTCCTTATCATGGTTTTGGGTTGTGTTAAAGAGGGGACAGCTCAAGGAAAGTCTACCCACCACATTTCTAGAAGGGCAAAGATAGATATATTCAAGGAAAAAAAGAAATATTTTCTAACTGATGAGAAAGAACATACTGGACTCTGGCATCCTAAGTCAGTTGTTCTGGCAGCCTCTGCAGGCGTCCTTCACTATGTGTGCTCACATTCCCTGGCTTGATTTTTCTGGGTCATTTGGCAAGAAGAATCTCTAGGCTGTGGCGTGGTCTGTTCCCCACTGCTGAGGACGTAGACTGAAAACTGCCAGGTGTATTCTGGTATTCCCTGAGTCATCTCCAGTGTAATCACAGGGCCTGCTCTATTTCTACACACAGTGGAGACAAAACTTCCAGGCCACTCCTCCTCAGACGGTTATTAGCTTTCTTTTACTTTTATGAAAATACCTGTAGGTTAGGAAGAAAATGTGTTACCCTTCTTGCATAGTTTCACAGTAGTTTCCAAATCTCTCTATTCCTGGCAAAAGAACATAAGGTACACACAGTGTTATAACTGAGTAACAGCTTGATTTAATTTATTTTTCTATATTTTTGATTTGTTTCATTTTTCTGGCAAAGCTAAAAAAGATTAATCAATTCCGTTTCCCTGAGACAATGTCATGTAGCAGGGGAAGTTGGGTTTAGACATCTGCAATTAGTTTCTGCAGATCATACAGTGACAGGTGATCAAGAAATCCAGAGAAATGAGTAGGAAAACACACACACACACACACACACACACACACACACACACACACACACACACACACTGCACACCGCATACACACACATACACCGCATCACACACACACACACACACACACACACACACTCACACACACACACCAGAGTTAGCTAGGCACAGTAAAACAATCAAAAGAGCAACTCAAAGTAAGAAGTCCAAGGGCAGAGAAACCATAGCTATTGTAGTCCTGTGTAGCTTTGTCCTTGTAGGCTGACATGAAATGGAATAAAGGTTTTAGAAGAGGATGAAACTGAGACCCTCGGACATAGGAACCTTTCAATTTGCAAGTTAACACTATCACTTTATGTCTAACTAATCTAAAATATTTTCTTGAATGTTTTCTATGCGTGTAATATATTCACATTTCCTTCCTTCCCCGACTCCCTTCTAATTTCTCCTGTGTTTTCCCACTTTTTCTCAAATTTATGACTTCTTTAATTATTATTATTATTGTTACGTATACACAAATATATGTATATGTACATGCACAGACACAAACATATAACCTACTGAGTCTATTTTGTGTTGCATATATAAACATGTATATATAAATGTTTGCATATATGGCTGACCATTTAGGGTGTCGCTAATAGTTTATCATGTAGCTCATCCTCGGAAAGATGCATTCTCCCTCCTTTAGCAAGCATTGACTACCTATAAGTTTTAGTCTACAGGTAGAGCCCTGCGAAATTTCCTCCTTCTGCCCTGGTGTGTCAACTGACCATGTTATTATGCAGGTCTTGCTTAGGTGACCATATTTTTGAAGTTTAGTGGGTGCATCTTCCTTCTCATATAAATAAAAGACATTGTTTTATCAGACAACCAAAAACATATTGTCGCAAAAGTAAGGGAAATGAGCATTGACTATGAAAAACAAGACGTATAAACTACATACTGTGTGTTGAGATATTAGCTAGCCAATTTCTCTGTCTACATTTGTGTGTGTGTGTGTGTGAACCCTCAACACATGTTTTTAAAGTACCCAGAAATCCCTGGCTACAATGTGGTGTACCCCAGGTGGTCCAGCACCACCTGGACTCTGGTGCTTTGTCTGAGTGTTCTTTTGCTCTGGTTGATTTGTGATTTCATTATCAAACATATTTTACATTTACTGATTGAAGGTGACCAAAGTACCAGCTATTTTTAGCTTGTTACACAAAGGACTTGTTAATGAAGAGTCACAGCAGGCTTAAATTTGCTTAATGTGTATTCTTACTGGCCCTCCCATGGTATTTCTCTTTATTCTTTTATCACATTTTTAAAATAACACAAAATTGTGTTTCTCTGATTTAGAAACATACTTCCAATGAACTGAAAGTTTTATTATATAGGATAAAAAGAAGATGAAGGAATCATGCATGAGGACAGAATGGAACGTTTGTTTCGTGAGTCAGAAACAAATTGAGATAAACAGAACATGGAGGAAAACGTCAGCAATTTTCACTGTGTATAAGATCTGCACATATTTCTGTCACTTTGAAAAATGGCTTTAAAATTTTGCTAATGGTGTTGCCAAATTGTTAAATTGATTATAACTTAGTAGGTGAATAATAATGTTTTTCTCATTTGCAATGCTGACTTGAAGCAAGAAAAGGAAGAAAAGCTTGCAGACAAGGTTCTACAACATAAATGAATGACCAAGTAAAAACAATGTGTCTACTTTTAACCACATTGCCCAGGAATGAACTGGGTTATAATTCCTTTGAATGAAAATTAAAAGCATGTATCTACTTATTCATATAAAATGCTAAATGAAATTTTTATGTGTAGCTACGACATGCATAATTTGCAGAGAAGAAAATACACTCTGAGGCTGAATGAAATGAGAACAGAATCCTACCACATTTCATTAACTCTAACTTACAAATTGTCTGCACTGTATATGACTGAAGTCAATTTAATGCCAAGTCTGTCTGAAAAAACCTGATTTGATATGGAATTACTTTCATAGCTGGAGTACTAAGAGACTAGGACATGAAGCTTGTTATCTCAGTCAAGATAGCTAGCTCTTCCCTTCAAAATATATCACTACAACTGATCAGGGGAAGAAAGGCAATGCAAGTTTTATTTTCTGTGTGTGTGTTTTCCCAGTGAAAGTGCTGGTGATCTCAAGACTCCCCGTTGCGGAACTGTTTGCCCTGTTCTCTTGCCTGCCCCAGGATCCTCATAGACAAGACACCACCTTCCAGACACAAGTTGGCTGCTTACATAAGCACTCATTGGTGGCCATTCAAAACATGGGCAATTGGGTACCTTCAACCTTTGCCCCATTTGTCAACACTTTTGGTGACTAAAAGGATGAACTTCACTACAAGTTTGTCAATGACTTTTGCTCTACTTAGCCCAAATCATTTGACAGACATTATTCTTTAATTTTTCTTTTACCTTTGAAGTCTTAAGTACTTGTATTCTTCTGTCTATAACCCAGTATCTTTATGTTTCTTTCATGTTTTCATTAATGCATCGCCCATTCTCTCAACTCATTGACACTCGCTGTCTTTTGAAAACTTTCTTTATAACAGTTAATTGATTTTTTAGCACATTCATTTCTTTTTTTAAAACTTGTTATTTTTTATGTGCTTGGCATTATTGTTGGCACGTATGCCTAGTTAAGGTGTAGGATTCCTTGGAACTGGAGTTACTTATGGCCATGTGGGTGCTGGGAATTAAACATGGGTCCTCTGGAAGAACAGCCAGTGCTCTTAAATTCTGAGCCATCTCTCAAGCCTCACACTTTCACCTCTTCATGTAAAATAAAGTCAAGATTTCACTATGCATGACTTCAATATTTGACATGACAGCACATTCAAATCTAACATTTTCTAGCATTTCATCCAGTTATATTACAACTTTATAACTAGGGTTGTATTATATATTAAATGTTATAATGTTCTAGCTTATATTATGTATGTGGTTATATATTATATAATATATACTATAATTACTAATATAGTATAATTATATAATATAACCTCATATATAATATTCAGCCTTCTACCTTTATACCTTAACAGAACAGCCCTATAAAATAAGTTGTCTGAGGAGGTAGCTTATAAGAAAAATTTATGGTAATGAGTTTCTGGCTGGTGCATAGTCTATTAAACTATGCTTTGTGCCTGATTAAGCTTAGAAGAGTTGTGCTAAACTTTTTGCTTTCTCCTCACAGTTTTATGTAGAAATTTTCTTTTAATTTGGTTAAGTGGGGATTTAATACTATCTATTATTTGCAACATCACATACAAAATATTATTCACCAGGAATCCAGTAACAAATATAGTTATTCTCTCATTTCTCTGGGTTCAATACCAGGGATATAAACAGTCAGCCATACTCAGGCCTGTAATGGTCCATCAATACTAATCATATGCAGACATTTCTTTTTGCTATCACTCCCTGAACAATAACAGTATAAACGCTATTGAGCATTTGCATTACATTAGTAATATGAGTAACATGGTGACTTTAAATATACAAGAAGATATGTGGAAATATTAAGCCGCTATGTACAGAGGCCTTGAGCATCTATATATTTTTGGCATCAAAAGGGATTTCCGGAACTGGTAACCCATGGATACCAAGGGCCAACTGCGTAAGGCTACCTTCTGCGCTATAGATGTAGACATTAATCTAGCTGGTACACGGCTCTTCTGTAATTTTCCTTATTAAAAAAAATAAAGCATACATTCTACTTTTCTAATTGATCATTTTACTACCTTCTTGTATTGAAGTTTCCCTTGCTGTGACTGTCACAAGTCATCATGACCATAAACAACTTAGGGAAGATAAGTCTCAGCTTACAACTCTAGGATCATCCTCTACTGCTGAGAGAGGCCAGGGCAGCAACTCAGGCAGGCAGGAACCTGGAGGCAGGAGCTGATGCAGAGGCCATGGAGGGGTGCTGTATACTGGATTGCTCCTCATGACTATTCAGCCTGATTTCTAATAACACTCAGGGCCAGCAGCCTACAGTGGCATCACCCTCAATGGGCTGCCCCCCCCCCACATAAATCACTAATTAAGAAAATGTTCTGCAGGCTTGCTTACACCCGGATCTTATGGAGACATTTTCTCAATTGAGGCTCCCTCCTCTCAGATAACTCTAGCATGTGTCAAGTTGATATAAAACTGGCCAGCAAACTTCTCTAAGTAGTTGAGTTGTTAATTAATAGACTGGGTTAAGAAAGTCTTGCCTCTTAGCTTTTGCCTTGAAGCACAAGAGACCCTAATCTTATCCAGTCTCTCAGTTCTTTCTGTGATTAATGTCAATGCTCCTGAATTTACAGTGACTCCAACTCAGCCTCAAATTCGATCACATATTGTCCTGTGCTATTTTCAGTAATGTTTTTATAGGCAGTGAAATGAAATGGTAACCATTCAGAGTCAACACACAGTAAGTTTATAGACACCGTAGTTATACTTTCACTAGAGCCTTGGATTAATATATTACTCACTTATACTAAACATTTATCATGTGCCACATGCAGCAGATGCCCTCCTCACTGAACGTGAGAACTATTCCTTGCATTTGTTTTCTTACTGATACTACTGAATAATTTGATAATGAAATATTTTTAGGGTATGGTATCAAAAGAATGTAACCTGCAGAGAAGCACGTAAGCAGAAAATAGTTTCAATTTGCCTGAGTTGAGACAGACACAGGAAGAACATTTAAAAACTTTAATTTGACTTTTCATTGAAGTTGGGGTACACCCTATTCTATATTACATGGAATTTGCCAATATTCCTTGTTTCTTTTAATTGTGATAGCATTGTCTTATTTCGTATATTGCTTCAAAACATTCTGTTTTTCAGAAGGAGTCATTTGTGTTTTTCTTGTTGCACTGATTTTTTTTTCATTTTTTTTCTTTTGGTATTGCTTTTATCCTTAACAATTACTCTTAGCCCTTTTGCCTACACTGACTCATTCCCTAAAGCATGAAAGGAACTTCTCCAAGAATTAAGACTGAAAAGTAGGGCTTAGAGATAAGGTCAGAGGCAAAGAATTTGTCAGTAGCATCTTGCCTGCCTGGAGCAAGTGGCATTCCTAACTCTCAATGTTAATAGCACATTGTTCTTTATCTGAATGACATAGACTTTCATAGATTTTCAACTGCATAATATTTACTTCATAAGCTTTTTCCTTAGCTACATACTCCTTCAGTATTACTCATTTAGAGTAAACCAAGATATTAATGAAGTCAAATTTTAAAGTCATCAATTGTAATTCATTATAAGATCATAATTATTGTCAGTATGGCCTAATAATGTTTATTGTTAGCCCTATAATTATTATTATGGTGGTATTTTCTAATCCACTAGCAATCAATGAAACACAGTCACCTGTTGTATTTTAAAATAGCCATAGCTAATCTGGGGCAGAGCATATATTAATCCCCTAAACTATCTCCCATATTGGGGCAGGTATACCATATTGTTCCCCAATCCCATGCCATCTGCTTCTAATAATTTCTATCTAGCTACCTTCTATCCATAATCCCAAATATTTGCTAATTATCATCATCTGGGCCAAATCTACATCCATGCTGGCTATGTGCATCTTCCTGCACCTAACCCATGGCACCAGCCTCCCTCTTTCCTGCTTTTCTCTTCCAGTCTCTTTCCCCAAAGTCTCTGAACATTAGACACACCATCCCATTTGCCCTGCCTAGGTGTGTTGGCTTTTTATTGGCCAAATAGAAATAAGGTTTTAGGCTAGGTTACACAGAAATCTTGGGACACAGAGATAGCAAGCAGTAATTAGCAACAAAATACATTGGACCAACCTCTAACACAAAATTCTCCAAATAAAATGATTCATTATCTTATTGGTAATACAGTCTTACTGATTTATTCTAAATGATTGTACATGAGTAGTAGCCATGTGTTTATCATAATAACTTCTAAATTGTATTGAAATAAAGGCTTGTTCACTTACATTTATAATTATATCTAATATAGGGCCTACTCTAAATTCTGAACTCATAATTTGGCTCTTAGGTAATTGGCTAAGGGTCAATTTCTTTTATGCTGTAGGCAGAAATTGGTCCATGACTTACAGTTGCGCGAAAAGGCCTAAGCAAGTGAATAAGATGAAGAACACAACACAGCCATGACAAATTAACTGCCAGATCAAAGAGGTGGGTATAATAGGACTAGAATTTCAAAATTCCTGTATACGAGGATGAGCAGACGGTGTAAACCTCCTCTACATACACACAGCTGCAAGAAGGACCAACCCAACAGCTCACAATTCCTTTGGTAAAACACGTCTGTGGTTCCCCAAGACTGAGTCATGTTCATTCACTGGCCTACATATCTACATTTCCTCTACATCAGTGGTTCTCAGCCTTCCTAGTGCTGTGCCCCTTTCATACAATTCCTCATGCTGCTGTAACCCCTCAACCATAAAATTATTTTTGTTGCTACTCTATAACTGTAATTTTGCTGCTGTTACGAATCACAATGTAAACACCTGTGTCTTAGGTGACCCCTGTGAAAGGGTCATTTGATAACCCCCTAAGGGGTCATAACCCACAGCATGAAAACCACTGCTCTGAATCGTAAGTTCTTTCTAAGTAACTACTAAGTTTTCACATGTACATATCTTATGGACTAAGTCCTAAAATCTGTTCCCCATCCCTTTTTACTTGTATGACCTTTGGTTGGGTAAATTTTTGGTATGCTTAAGCATTTATATGGCAGCTGGCATTGTTCTTATTGCCATGATTATGAGAGTGTGAACTTGTGCATGAATGAGTGTATACAATCAACTGAAAATTGCTAGTAAACTTCCCAAGTGCAGACTTTTCTCTAACACCATTATGACCTACCAGCCACTGGTTCTATTCATTGTACTTCCTCTTCTTATAATCTTTGTCCTCATACCCACTGTTGGTCATAACCACACTGTCAAAATCCCATAATACCATTGCCATCTCTTAGTTTCACTTTCTTGACTAAACCACAAACTTGGTTAAGTTCATCTCATCACCTACTCCATTTCTCTAACTGTGTTCAAAACAAAGAATATAATTGGACAAATCAATTTACTTTTAGATTTATATTCATCTTATTCAATGAGACCCTTCACATCATCAGGTACCTAAACTCTTCTAGCTCCTGGCACTTATCTTTTCTATTTGGTTAGAAAGCAGTTGCTGAGATAGTTATTTCACTATTTCCCCACTCTCCTAAAATCCTTAAAAGTACGTCTGATCCTTATTGTCATCTGAAGGCCAAATTAACAGCCAGAGGATATTGAAGCATTTAGGAAAGAATTTCTACAAACTCCCACTTGTGCAACATCTGTAACCATTTATCCCTCCTCTTATTACTATGGATGAGATGCTCATTCTCTTTTAAAGCCTGAATTTTGTGCATTCTTATAGCATTTATTCAAGAAAGATGTTTTGTTAATCTTCCATTCTCTTCTTTGGCAAGGATCATTTTTATCAGCATGAGAATAAACTTACTTTTTTCTTTCATTTTAAAAAGAACCTTTCTCATATCTCTGCTCCATTTCATAAAAGAAATAAAGGAAAGAAGGAAGGAAGGAAGAAAGGAAGGAAGTAAAGAAGGAAAAAATAGATGATAAATAGATCCTTGGAGTATTAATGCAAACCTGATGCCTACAATTAACTTCTTTTCTACTGGTTTAAAGCATGCCAATCATGTTTTTTGTGTCTAACACCTCACTGAAAATGAATTTGTCAAGATCACAGTTGATCTCCACAATGGTGAATCAAAACTGAGTTCTCCACAGCCCAGTTTAAAAACCTGTCAGGAGCATTTGCTTGAAACAGTGTCCATGTGGCTTCCAAGGCCTCACTCTTTCTTGGGTTTCTCCTCTAATTCTATCTCCAGCTCTTCCTTTTATGTCCCTTTCCAGGTTCCTCTTTATCCCTAATTGTGAACATTACTTATTTTCTTAGTGATTGCATTCTGTCCCATGGCTTTAAATACCATTTGTATGCAGTTGATACCTGGATTTCATCTCTAACTTCTGCCTCTGCTCCAAACACCATGCTTTTTATGCCAATGAACATTTTAGTTTGCCTGATAAACATCACAAAAATAATATATCAAAATACAAATTTTGATCATCCCTCCAACTATGCTAAAACCACAGTCTTTCTCTTCTCACTCATTAGAAACACATTTTCATTGCACAAGCACAAAAACATCAAATTCATCCAATGCTACCAACTTGTCAGCAAACCCTGCCCACTTCAAAACCCATTTCAAATATGTCCACTTAATGCTTCCTCCTTCCCATCAGTCTTATTCCTATGATGGATCCCACAGATTACCAAAGCAGCCTCCCACCTGGTCTTTCTTCTCTGACTCTTTTTTTCAAGCAATTTTCAATACCTCAAATAACATCATCCTTTTAGTATGACAAACTATTGTCTCTTTAAAGGCTCCCAATGGCTTTCTATACCTCAGAGTAAAAGCTGAAACCCTTACACTGGCTTACAAGGCTCTGCCCAGAGGCCCCAGTTCTGACCCACCACTACACTCTGACCTACCTGCTACCTTTTTTCATGCCTACGTTCTGCCAATGACCACTTTGCTTTGCCTGCATATAGCAGACCTGAGTCTCATAAACTTTACTTGCCTCCAGTATTCATCTCTATATAGCTCTGTATAGCTTTTTCCTTCATTTCCCCCAGCTAATTGCATTAATGTTCAGTGTGATTCTTCATATGAATTGCACTCTCCACACTTCCTCTAGGTCTTGCTTATATACTTCTTCTCTTATGAAAGACTCACCTTTTTTGGTCTATTTTCTCCTCAAATGTGGGTGCACAATAAATTGTAGCTAGAAAACAATTGAAAAGTATGATAAACAATACCAATAATATTGAGGAATATCTATTTAAACATTCAAAACAAAGAGAAATAAAGGTAAAGGAAAATCCTGTGGCAGAGAATTGACCATAGTTGGAAGATGCTCCTTTTGTTTGGGAAATACCCATTGATATCCTGCTTTGTCCCTCTGTGGACAAGCTTCTACAAGAGGAGTTAATTAAAAGACTAGTTCTGGTGCCAGGAAGATATCATCTTCTCCACTCTTCATAACTAACTTGATGAGTGCACCGTGGGTCATACGTGGCCAATGTCTAAGGGGCTCAATACGTGTCTATAGACTGAACTAAGTTAATGAACAATGAGTAAAGGTACCAATTCCCAGTGCTGGTAGAGATACAGTAGGTGTCTCAAACATAAAGTGTTTAAGAAGCTTCAAATGTCTAACTATAATGCCACTTATAATTTTTAATTAAAAAAATTAACAAATAAAATATAAACACCAAGATACGGTAGATGACTTCTTCCCTATAATGTGACTGTAAATCTCGAAAAGAGGGAACATCCTTCCTTTAACTTTTATTCAAAGTTCAATGTGTATAAAGGTAAGATAAAGGAATACCCTGGGGATCAGTGGGACCCATCCCACCAGCCACACCCATAGGTCTCTACTGTGCTGCACCCAACCTCTACTTAGGGAGAGGCAATGTTTATCCTCCTTAAGCTCTTTCTCCTTAGGTTACTTAAGCTATTTCTTTGAATCTTCTTTAAATATTTTTAACTCTTTGATGGCATTTATGATTTTTTTCTGTGGTTGGGGATTCACATTACTTCATTTCACCCAATTCATTTCCAACCTCAAGGTCTAACTCATTGGCACATCTTCTCTTCTACCTCAACCTGCTCTGTCCATTTCAGATTTAGAGCTAGTAAGAGAAGTCAACATGCACAAATCTCATAGCAAAAATGCTAACAGTATGAAAGATAAAGCTAGTGTCTTCTTTCCAAAGCCTGTAGAAATGTTTACCAATGGAAATTACTTTGATGAACACTTAAACACAGTTTAAGAAAAAATAAAATGTGAATGGTGCCCCTCATGCAAAAAACACAAGCATAAGGCTGATAGAAGTGACAAAGTCAATCTAGGACTTGAGAAAATAATTTAGCAAAGAAGTAGAAACACTGAAGAACACGCAAGTTAAAAATGAAGACAGAACTGAGAAACCCACATCCCCAACTAGAAAACTCAATGGAAAGTTGGAGTAGAATGAATCAAGCAAGAGGTAAAATATCAGGAATTAAAGATAAAATGGAAGATGTAGACCAAATTGGCAAGTGATATGAAAAATTAAACAAATACCCACAGAACCAAATACAAACACGGATATGAAGGGTATGTACAGGAAATGTGGGGGCCATAAAAATACCTTTGCATTATAAGTGCAGATGGTGGGGAAGAATCTCAAGTCAGTGGCATAGACCAGAACTTTAATAAGGTCATACAAGTAAACTTCACCCAACTAAAGAAAGAGATCATAAAGTTACATGAAGCACTCAGAACACCAAATTGATAAGACTGGGAAAGAAAATACCACAACAAGTAATCCAAATTGTTAAAGTGGTAATTATACATTAGAAGAGTATATTTAAAACTGCAAGAGAAAAAAAAACATGGTTCATATATTTTTAAAAATCAGGATAAGAGCTTATTTCTCTACGGAAACACTGAAAGCCAGAAGAGCCTGGAACAATGAATCCAAGTCCAAAGACTATGAAAGAAGGCCTAGACTAATATACTCACCAAAACTGTCATAATTGAAGGAGAAAGAAAACTTTTTCAAGGCATAAAAATCACAAAAACTTTATTTCAAATTCAACAAGCCTAAATAAATTACAGGAAACAATAATCCAGGATGAAGAGTAAGGAGGGGTATGAGAGAAATGATGTAATTACATTACAATATCAAGAAATAACATAAAATAATATAAAAGAAATAATATAAAAGAAATATATAAAGAAAATAATTTTTTAAAAGAATGATCTATTGATGGGAATATCCTAACTTTAACAATCTTGCAGCTCCT
The DNA here is from genome assembly GCF_903995435.1 of Acomys russatus. Classification (NCBI taxonomy): domain Eukaryota; kingdom Metazoa; phylum Chordata; class Mammalia; order Rodentia; family Muridae; genus Acomys; species Acomys russatus. The sequence goes on from NC_067137.1 coordinate 69,246,494, forward strand.
GAATTAAAAACAACATATAAAACATGTTGGGGATTTGGGCCAATGAGCAGTATGAACTTAAATGAATGTTTACATTTTATCTGTAAATATTGATGATATACATTTATACTAAGAACTCTTGGGGCTTCCCCAAGGCATGAGAGCAGAAGACCTGGCCCTGATCCTTGCTGGATACAGCACCTGGCAGCACACTAGAGCTGCCCCAGTGTGTTGGATGTGGGACAGTTGATCTCTCCCCCCTCCAGCTGCAGCTCTTGAACCAGACCAATGACTCACTGCAGTGAACATTTGCAAAGAAAGCTGTTTAAGCACAAAAGTACACTGTGTGACACACTGTACACACCACAGCTTCCACGATCAGATGTTTTTTCCTTATTTTTATTTTATTGTTATTATTTCTTCTAGTTTATTTCCTTGTGGGGATGGTTGCAAGGGTGGAGGCCAGATATTGAGGGACAGGGATATTTGAGTGCATGATGTGAAATTCACAAAGAATCAATTAAAATATTTTAAAAATTAAAAATTCAAAAAGAACTCAGGATAATGGATTTTAATTTTAATTAAATCCTACATTATACCTTTTCTCCAATTGTCAGTATGTTTTAGCCTCAATATAATTCACTCCAATTTATCAAGGAAGAACAGAATAGTCTTAGCAACAAAAAAATCAGTCCCACCAAAAAACTGTACTTCAATGTTATATAATTCACTTTATTTATAGTCACTGAATAACAATTATATGCTAAATACTACCAGAATGCAGAGTATAGCATCCAATGTTTTGAAATGTACAGTCTCTCTTTATCCATGTCTACAAGCATGAAAGAACATGAGAATTTCGCTCAGATCCTGATGGCAGAAATTCACTCCAGCCTAAAGAAACTATAAAACTGGAATTAAAACACGAGACAACTGTTTTCAGGCATTAAATACAGACAGCTTGTGAATGTAATTATTGAGAAAACAGCACAGGATGCCTTCCATCGTTGGATAGCTTCCTGTTTGGAGACATTTACCGGACCACAGCTCAGTGGAGCAGAGCCAGAGTAGAGTTCAATGGTTTCACTTAGCAAACAAGAAAGATGGCAAAATGTGAAACTACAAGAGCAGCTAGAATTCCTGGGGTATGAAGGAGCTGCATAGAAAGTGGAAATCCTTGACTATAGTAGAAACCCTGTTGAATCTAACTGGGGTGGGTGTTGTGTGTCTTGGAGACGTTGTATAACACAAGTACGGGAGCTCTGCGTGTACTGGAACATGCTTATTGTTTTAATCCCCCTGTGTAGCTTCATCATTTGGTAGGACTCCAGAAATACTGGTTATAAAGAACAAGAATTAATCACAGGATGTGCTGTAGGAATAAGGAAAGGAGTAGATGATCACTAACAATGAAACAAGGCCTGCAAGAAAGTAAAGGGCTTGCCAATAATTTAACTAGTGTCCAACCAAAACTTAAATTCCAAAGAAAATAGAAAAATAAATATAAATAAGCCTCCCAACATTCAGCATAAAATGAAGGAGTTATATCCGAAATAGCAAATAATAAACAAGATTAAAAATCAAGGAAAATGAAACCAATAAAAATATAAACTAGGGATTGGATTTTTCAGGTAAGAACCTTAAAGAGTTATAATAATATTCAAAGGCACAAAAGACAGATAAAAAATAAATAGATGGAGTATATCAGTAGCATAATAGAAATTAAAGAATTCAAAATCTTTAAAATTTATAATCATGTTAAATAAAAATACGTAATTACATTGATAGGTTATCAATACTATCAGCACAGTGTTCTTGAAGACAAAGCAATGGAAATTATGCAGTCTGAAAAATATAGAGAAAATCAGTTCAAAGAATGGGTACAGAGTTTTGAGACTTGTAGGAATAGCAACAAGACATTTGAAAGATGTGTGACTGGCATTCTGAGAGGAAAAGAAGAAGTTTGTAGAGAAGAGGAAAAGGTGATAAATGACTATAAGTTCCAAAATGTGATGTAAGTGTTTATTTACAGGTCCAAAAGACTTAGGAACCCAGGTCAAAACAAAGGTGAGGCTGACATCACACAACGTCATCACAACGTCGTCACAACGTCATCACAACGTCATCACAACGAAATTGATGATAACAAAGCATAGAACACAGATATGTGAGATAGGCGTGGAAGAGTCACAGGTTATACACAAGTAAATAAACTGCCACCAAATCTAGCAAGAAAGTATATATATATATATTTTTAGGTCTCAGTATAAAAAGTTCTAACCGGAAAAATAAAAAGAATGAATGAAAAAGAAAACAGTGAAGGCAAAAGGCACTTGCAGGAAAATTCACTGACAGCAAATTTTCAGCACCCTGGGAAATGCTAAGCTGAACGAAAGTCACCCCGTGTGGAAGGACAAGCCTAGAAGGCAACAGAGATTGACAAGGAGGAAAGAAGATACCCCAGACTGGCCATAGGTGAGGGGACGTGATTATCTGCCTTCCTTTAAAAAAAAAAAAAAGAACATTTAAATGTGTACTAGCTGATGAAATAAAAGTAAAACTTAGCTTTATAAACTATGAATAGTAAGGAATAGGGTCAAAACTGCTTTAGAGACTTGGAGTGAGGGAAGTTGTTAACTGGTAGGATTCTCACATATTTTGAAGGGGGACAGTAGCATGACATGCTAATAAATTAAGAATATGTAGTCTCGGGACTGGAGAGATGGCTCAGAGGTTAAGATCACTTGCTGTTCTTCCAAAGGTCCTGAGTTCAATTCCCAGCAACCACATGGTGGCTCACAGCCATCTATAACGAGTCTGGTGTCCTCTTCTGGCCTGCAGTTGTTACATGCAAGAGAACACTGTATATGTTTAAAACAAAAACAAAAACAACAACAAGAATATGTAGTCTGTAGTGAGTGACTGAAAAGCAACAGTACAAAGAGATTCACTAAGAGTCACATCCTGAAAGTCACCTCCAGATGAACAAGTTAGATGGCCTCAGTGAAGTGTCAAATGCTCTAAGGGGCTTAAAACGGGTGCATTTAGGCAGAATTTTTTCATAATCTGGCCACTGGATTCTTATCATAAAATCTGTAAGGCATGCACTCACATACATACATACATACATACATACATACATACATACATACATACATACATACACACACACATACATACACACACACACATACATACACACACACACACATACATACATACATACACACACACACATACATACACACACACATACATACCTACATACATACATACACACACACATACATACATACATACATACATATACACACACACATACATACATACATACACACACACATACATACATACACATATACATACATCCATGTTTTGTTTATTTTATGTTGTATGGATGTTTTGCCTGCTTGTGTATCTTTGCACCATGCTTGTGCAGTACCCATCCTGGCCAGAAGAGGGCATCGGATTCCGTTGGCCCAAGAGTTACAGAAGATTGTGGTGTGGCCATTTCAACGCCTAGAATCTAAGCCTGGTTCTCCGGAAGAGCAGTAGAGCTCTTAACGCTACTGAGCAGAGCCATCTCTCCAGAAAAAAAATTCATTTCAGCCAAGAAATCATTTTCTTAATGATTTCTACAAACTTCTCATCTTAATTCCTGAGAATTTAAAAAAAGAAAAAAAAAAAAAAAAGGAGAGAATAAAATAAGCATACCATGGACCTTTTCTTTGGATGAAAAGTATATAGACTCTAGTCTTTATATTATGTTCTGAGGGCAGATAGTTTCTAATAGACTGCAGTAGACTAAATTATGCATTATAGGTTACTAAAGTTTCTAGATAACTGATCATTTCTTTTTTGATGGTATTTTCTCAATTCTTTAGTTACCCAACATTATTTATATTCCTGAATAGATTTTATAATGTTCACTTTATAAAATGCTGCATTTATTGACATAACTCAATTCAAGCCTGGGGACTTGTAACACATTAAAGGAATCCATCAATTTCATCTAGTCATCTAGCCACATTTCTTTGCATTTTCATTTCTAGCTCTTTAATTTTTCCGTGGATAATAAGAAAGATGTGTTGTAGGGACAAGCCTGATTGCTACTCAAACAAGTAGACAGCATCTATTTTTGAAAACTGTGTGGTCTTCTCTTGTGTTGAGGTAAATGAGACACTTGTTGAGCCATGAAATTTCATTTTCTCTGAGCCACTTCACTTATTTTTCTCTTCCCCTCTGCACATGAAGTACAAACTGGCCCAGGCAACAATCCATCCCTTGGAAGAACTTCTGGATCCCAATAGATCCTTTAATATGTTTGTCACTGAGTTGAATAGCAGAAATTCCTCCAAGTAGTATTTTTCCAGGGGCTTTCCAATAGACAAATTGAAAACTTTGATTTATTGTAAGAGCAAATGAAGTTGAGAATACAATCATTCCCCTCAAAAAGAATACAGAAAAGCACATCTCCCAGACAGAGGAATTTGAGACTGCTACAATTTGCAGATCTTCAACAAATGCAGAGGAATCCAAATACTCCTGTTAATCTAACATGTAGACACTGCATGGTGCATATATTCTCACCTTGTACATGGATTCTCACGTTGCATGTAATCTCACCACCAGTATAGAAAAAGCATACACACAGGAACAGATACTTTCAACCCAATATAAAAAGTCAATTATCATATAAATCCTCATGTATTGAAGAATTTGACTTAATCTAAGGGAAGAGAAATTTCCCTGGCTCTGGGCTTCTGTCTAACCTCCAAACTCCTATTAAGACAGCTAAGAGTATCAATTTGCCCCCTGGCCTTGCCTAAGCCAGATAAATAAGAATGTGATTGAGCAAATTTTCTTGTTGTGTGCCTCATATTTGACCATGTCCCCTGAATGGGGAGACCTGGTGGCACTCAGAGAAAGGATAGCAGGCTAACAAGAAGAGACTTTATACCCTATGAGCATACACAGGGGGAGGAAATCTGCCTCAAGAACAGTCATAGGGGATGGGAATAAGGGGAAAATGGGAGGGAGGGAAGAATGGGAGGACACAAGGGATGGGATAACCATTGAGATGTAACAAGAATAAATTAATAAAAAATAAAAAATAAAAAAAGAACATGGTTTAGAGAGGTGGCTTTGGGCCACACAGCATGTGCTTCTTTCCTAGGAATTTCTGCAGATCCGACGTGTACAGTCCTGGAAGCCCACATGATGGCACCTCAGCAGGAAGTCTGGACACCAGGGCTCCAGTAAGATCCCTGCTCAAAACAGAATGCCCAGCATCAGGTATCCATGCTGGAAAGGAAAACTGTCCCTAACCCAGGGACAAATAAAGCTTCAAGTCTGTTCTTTTCCTGGATGTTACCTTAAGTTCTTCTTCCTTGCATGCTTTTAATCGCCATTATCTTTTTCCCGTAGCAAATCATAACCACAACAGTAATGTATCCCTGCAAGTGCTTTTAGTGAATTATTAAAACTGAAACTCCCTGAGCTTTCCATTGATCTTAGATGTGAGGATGGTTTGGGGGATGTGCTCCCTCTAAACACTGCATCCTCTGAGTATCACCAGTGCTTTCTCACAGTTTCACCTGGCTTATACTTAGCCCCGCCTTTCACTTAGGAGTGTTTCTTTTTTGAGTGCCCCTGTCAAATGAAGGAGATCTTTCTTTCACATTCCTAAGGCCTCTGGACTGTGAGGTAGGATAATTGTTTTTGCTCACTGTCATTCTGGATCATTCTCCTAGCAGCTTTGAGTGCCTCTTCAGGGTCTGAGAGATGGCTCAAGAGGTAAGAGCTAATACCTGTCTGTCAGGGTACCTGAGTTTAATTTCCAGTGCCTATGTTGTTGTGAAGCTTGCAACCATATATAATTCCAGCTCCAGGGGATCTAACACTCTCCTGGGCCTCTGAGGCACCTGAATAACCCCAACACACACACACACACACACGCACGTATTTAAGAACACATTTTTAAAAAAAGGATAATATTCAATACTACCTGACTTACACTTTCGCACTGCTGGACTAGAATCCCGGGCTCATGTCACTTTCCGCTACCCAGTGTCATTGACCATTAGAATCACCTATCTGCCTAAGCATCTGAGCACCTTCCCACTCAAAGTTGCTATCTGGCCTGACAACCAGTTTCGTTACCAGCCTAGTGAATGTGTTACTTCTATTAGAAATAACATCTGAACAAAGTCTAGAACTCAGTCTGTACCTGCAATCTACTCTCCCATCAACCCCAGCCTTGCCTCACCCTGGATCACTTTTCATGGGTCTGAGGATGATTTGATCTACTGTGAGGTTCTTTGGCTCTTCTCAAGTCATGTGATCCCACAATTCACCAACCTCTTGTGTGTATATGATCTTACTAGGTTTTTTTTTCTCCTCTTGGTTCTTATTAGACTTATCAAGGATCAAAGGTCTGCTTTGGGAAAACTTCTGATTTCATTTTTGGAAGGCAATATATTTCAAATAGTAATTAAGCCCTTGTTCTGTACCCAGAAATATGCTTTTTGCTTATAATTCAAACTAAATGTCACCGTCTCTATCTTCCATAAGATCAGTCTCCATCAGGGAATGGGGCAAAACTTAAACATCCAGTGAGCCTTCTGTATCTGCAGGTTCCACATCTGAGGACTCAAACAACTGTGGCTTGAACATACTTGATAAAATACTCTATAATAAACATGTTCAGACTGTTTTCCATAAGCAATACAGTAGAACAGTCACACAAATAGTATTTTCATCATGTTAGATATTAATATGTTACTTAGAGATGGTTTTAAGCCATTGCTATCTATGCTATCTATGGAGGTGCCAAATTCTCAGTAGGAGAATTCCTGTGGGAAGGCTACATTATACTAGAGTAGCGGGCATGCTAGACTAAAGCTCTGAGCCATGAGAAAGAAGCACTGCTACAGCATTTGGCAGTAGGGCCAACAAAATCTTGCATGGAGTTACTAAGGGGAACCGAAGAAGGGTGCTGGTGAGACCTTCTACTTAAAGACGAAGCTGGTCCAACAGTTGGAACATAGCAAGAGAAGAATCTAAAAGATATGGGTAACGAAATGCAATCATGTCAGCAAAGAAAGTGAAACCAAAAAAACTGGAGAATGGAATTATTCCACTATTCAGGAAGATAAATTTGATTCTTAGTAGCTCCAGACATCAAAATTCAAAAAACTATCAAACCACCAGATTTTCAATCATCAGAGGAAAGTTTCGATTTAAAATTGAATATCCTGAAATCACGTTGGCTATTTCCAGAGGTAATAAGTCTTTCATCACCTGAGAGGCAAGAAGACGGTTTAAGCACATCATTCCAAGGGTGGTACAGCGAGCATCAAGTGATCACTTGGAGTTGGACATTGCGGTTTACAAATTCCATCCTCTTTCTCTGGTTATACGCTTTTAAAAAATGTTTCTTGACATTTTTATACATGCATAGATGCACTCTGATTTTTATACATGTGATCAATGCAATCCCACAACCTTCCCTTGTTTGTTTTGCTCCCACCACTATTAACCTCCTTTCTTCCTTAAGAGTCACTTTTTCTATATTCACATGTTTTGTTTGTTTGTTTGTTTAAAGATTCAAAGAGATCAACCAGAGCCATCTGTGTGACCAGAAACTACTCAGCTGATGACAGTAACCGCCCCCTCCCTAATTTCCAGAATCTACCAGTAGTCATCAGTCCAACAGGGAGGGGGCTCTTGAACTCCTTTCCCCCTCTGTAGTTGGCTGTTCACAGGGCCATTCCTGTATAGGCTCAGTGTAGGCAAGTGTAATTGCATTGAATCCATGATTGGAATGACCGTCCCACAGTCAGAAGATGGTTATCTTGTACTGCTCTCTCTATCTTTTGGTCCTTACATTCTTTCTACTCCTTCTTCCACAATGTTTTCTGGGCCTATAATATCCCCTCAATTGGATCTTCCCATTCTCACTCTCCCTCCCTCTTCTACCCTATTCCCCTATAAGATCCATATCAGATAAAATCACATTCTGGGGTTCTGGGTGGACATAAATTTGGGGGATATTTTATCCAATCCAATCCCTTTGTCAAACTGAAACATGGTTCCATGGTTTTATCCAGAGGACAGCAAATCTCTTTGTCAAACACATCTGATGTTTTCAGGGTTCCTTGTGCCACACAACAGCTTTAAATGCTCCTCTGAGATGTGTATCCATTATGTTATTGTTATCTTATCCTCTCTCCTTGCTCATCTATTCGAAGACAAAGAGTTCCAAAGTAGATTCAAAATACCAAAGGCAAAATTTATCATCAGTTCTTCATGTGCCTGTTGTGGTTTGAACTGCACCATGGGACTGTTTCTGTATGTTCTCAAACTAAAATAAAGCAACAGTTATTAGCCTCTGAAGAGCAGGGATGTAGGGGTTGATGGAGAACAGCTGTCCCTAGACATCTCCACCAGTTCTCCCCAGGTTTCCATGTTCACAGACCACTGCTCTGTTTTAGATGCCGACGAAATAACTTCTCTGTAGTCCTCTACCTTCCCTTTTCAGGCCTCGATGTTCCCAGCTTCTGTTATAATTGCATAAGATATTATTCGTTTAGTATGTTGCTTAGGACATTATACTTACTAGGGATTCTGTTTATCAATTAAACCTTGACTGATACATATAGAAAGACAACAGTTCCCACTAGAACATAAATTCTATAAAGAATATTATTTAATAGCAGTAATAGTGTAATATCTTTTAACATACTACTATGATCTTAGGACAGTTGTCAGGGACATACAGCATATGCTAGGTGACAAATACATATAGCTTAAGTAAATAAGTAATATAAAGCTGATTTGAGATATGATGCAGTTTTGTCACAATGACTATCAAATTTCAGCATGAGTTTGAGAGAGAGAGCAATGCATGTATAAGCAAAAGCTGTGTGGTGTACACATCAAAAAGAGAGAGACAGAGAGACAGACAGACAGACAGACACACAGAGATAGTCAGAGACAGAGAGGGAGAAAGAGAGACAGAGAGAGAGAGAGAGAGAGAGAGAGAGAGAGAGAGAGAGAGAGAGAGAGAGAGAGAGAGAGAGAGATGGACAGACAGACAGACAGACAGAGACCTAGAGACAGAGAGTCAGAGACAGACAGAGAAAGACTACAGACAAGTTTCTGGAATACAAAAGTCAAAGTGAGGAAGCATCTGCTTCATGGATGACTTTATTTTTTGTAAAATTAGATGAAAGGTTTTTAATTTCTAAAATAATGAATGAATGAAGTAGCATACTTTAAGAGTGGCATGATCCGAGATTTGAACTAGCAGTTGAAGGGAAGAGCCATGGGAACCCATTTAGAATGGAGAACGTGAGTGGCAAATTGGTCAGTGGGTGAAATTTTCTGGCTAATTGTAGGAAATAGACAGAACATAAACTGGCTAAATACACACAAAGAGGTGTAGCTGAAATCTAGAATCTGAATGTAGTGAGAAGTGAGCACTGAATTTAAAGTGCTCATTTCTACATCAGCTTCCCAAGGAGCATGTATGGTAGGAGAGCAAAGAGTGATTTAAAAAACCAATGCTTATGTGCAAAGACATCAACTTCTTTTTTAATTAGTAAGACATTTCTTGTGCCATTCCCTATGCTCCCTTTTCTCCCAGGTCACACCAAGCTCCTGAAGTGTTTCCTACCCAAAGGCAATCCATCTGGAGGCTCTTCTGGATGCGGCCGTTTGTCTACAGTGTGGGTGCTAGAACATATTCATACCTGCTTTAACAACCTACCTTCCTGCTGGTTCCAACAGCCTCTTCCAGCTACAGAGCTCATTAGTGAAACTGTTCATGAGTTTTGTTTCACTTCGGTGTTCTCAGAATTCTAGGAGAAATCATTGCACATACTAGTGCTAGTCTTGGGACCCATAACATTCTTCTCCTTTGTTCCAGCTTTGTCATGTTCCAAAGATACGTTTTCTTTCTTTCTTTTTTTTTTTTTTAAATTATTTATTTATCATATATACACAGTGTTTTGCCTGTATGTACACCAGAAGAGGGCACCAGATCTTATTACAGATGGTTGTGAGCCACTATGTGGTTGCTGGGAATTGAACTCAGGACCTTTAGAAGAGCAGGCAGTGTTCTTAACCTCTGAGCCATCTCTCCAGCCCCAAAGATACGTTTTCATACTTGCTTAACTATATCTTTTCAAACTATATTGTCTCTGTGAACTGGAGGCCTGGGGATGGGGGGAACCAGGACGTTAGTTGCACATCTCCCAAAAGCATGGAGTCAATCTGCTGTATTCATGGGTCTTGGAAGAAAAAGAAAGGGAAGGAAGCAGCTTTCTCACACGGCATCTTAGGGCATGCTTAGTTTGTATGCTATACTGCACCAGAGCAGAGATATATGTGACACAAGAGAACAAATGCTTTGATTTATTGGTAGAAAAACCAGCATCATTTGTATTTAAACAACAACAACAACAACAAAATCATGTCTCCCTGTGGCAGGTAGCGAAGCAGCTGGGGGGAGCCAGTACCAGTGGCTTTTTTCACCTAGCTTCTACATTCTTTTTTTTTTTTTTTTATCTTTTTTTTATTATTATTAATTTATTCTTGTTACATCTCAATGTTTATCCCATCCCTTGTATCCTCCCATTCCTCCCCCCCCCCCCTTTTCCCATTATTCCCCTCCCCTATTCTACATTCTAAGGTGGGAAATCCATGAAACTGCAGCTGCTTTGTTCTGTATTGGGAAAATGTCCACATGGCAACAGAGGCTAATTGAATCTTTAAAATGATCTTGGACTTCAAGTCATTTTTTCAATTTTGTAGAGATTATCTACTTATAAAATTTTACTAGCATTTGATACGTACAGGTAATTGCACCACAGTGGTGTTGCTTATCCAAGGATTTCTTCAATGATGTCATTTCTTCACAAATAAATCCATTTCTATAAAATATTCCTCATGTGTATTTTCTCTTCTGTTGCCACCCTTACGAGGTATTCCAGTGATATTCGAAGTCTTAAACCTTCCCAAAGAAAAAGAGCAAACGTTTATGCATTGCTCAAATCCAGAAAGTGTTGGCATTATATATAGTGGGAATGACCTCCAATTACTGTTTCCTCTGATCCATTCCCTAGAGACACAAGCTCTCAGCTCACTTACAACCAAATGCCCCTTCTCCCTGAAACACACTGCCACTACCTGCACTCTCTAACAAGACCCAATAATACGTCGTCAGTTCCCTAGCCACTCAGTCCAGAGCCTTGAGTAGCCTATCAAGACATAAAATCTAGACTTAGTTCAAGAAATTGTCCCCTAAAGTACAGCTGAATAGTCTTTCCTGTCCAGTCTCACTGTGGAAATCTCCCCCTGGTGGATTTTAAGAGTATGTGTTTTCACAAGTAGAGTTAGGCCTTTCCAAGAAAGTAAAAGTTGAAATATAACAGATGTGATTCTATCTGACTCTAAGACATTGTAGTTATTTAAAAACTGGTCTTTAAAAAAAAAATTGTAGAAAGAAAATAGGGCAACTTGACTTTACATTATTTTTATAATCAAGTGAGAATACAGAATTTCTAATAGTTTCTACTTAAGTTACTATTCTTTAGTGAATTTGAGCAATTTAATGAACTAAACATGCCAATTTCTCAATTAGTGGTCAGAGCGTAATGTTTTAATCAGGGAAAAGCATATTACTTCTCCAATGACTCTGCCATCTGTCTGTCATCATCATGGCCATAGCTGTCACTCATACCAATGAAAGTTCAAAGACATTGCCCTTAGGCCACATACAATGTGCATATGCTTGCTCTAGGGCAGAGGCTCTCAGTATTTCACAGGGGTCACTAAGACCATCAGAAAACACAGAAATTTATGTTATTATTTATAATTGTATCAAAATCACAGCTATAAAATATCCGAAAGTAATTTTATGATTGGGAGCCAACATAACATGACGAAGTGAATTAAAGGGTGGCAGCGTTAGGAAGGTTGAAAACTACTGCTCTAGGAGAATTCATTGTGTTGGCTGATTCTGTTTCAGGAGTGATACTTTATTATTATTATTATTATTATTATTATTATTATTATTATTATTATTATTATTATTATAACTATTACTACTACTACTACTACTGGGAATACATCTTGGCTATGATTTGGTGGAGTGCAGATAAGACATTTCAAATCAGTTCTTGGTATTTTAGCTTCTCTCTGGTGTCTCAGATAACTCATAACAAAATACACATTTGCTAGAGAAAGGGAAAAGATAAGACATGAAATGAGAGCAAGAATTGGCTAAAAAAAAAAAAAAAAAGCTATACGAGGTTCTCTTCAAGAGCAAACAGGCAGCAAAGTCAGAGCCTTGAACATAAGTGGTATGACGCTTTCTCTAGCAGTGACCACCACAAATGCAGACATGAGAAACAGATCAGTAGATAACGAATTTGCTTTGGAAGATACATTCTAATAGTCCATCTGTCCTACATTTCTTAAAAGAGTCTGATAAGATTAATTTTTAGATTTATTCAATCTTCTAATTAAAAGATTGTCTGTTACTGTTTGTGATTAGGGCAAACAAAGGCAACTGTTGGAGTCTTTTGGAAATGCAAGAAACATGAGAGCTACTGAATTGTATTGCTTATGTGATTTCTTGGCATAAGAAGACCTATCCTTTGATGGTGAGTTTCCTGAGAGATCAGACTTCAGCTGTGTGGCATTGTCATTCTTATTAGATGCTCTGCAGTAGACAGCTAAAGTCAAATCCAGGCTCTATGACCTTTCACCACATAACTTTGACCAGTTACTTAGCCTTTCTGGGTTGCCATCTACAAATTGGAGGCAGCCCATCAAAACATACACACAGTCTAGTAATAAGGGTTAAAGATACTACCTTAGACTTTCCATTGCTGTGATAAAACACCACGACTAAAATAACTCGAGGGAGGAAAGGGTCAATTTCTTTCCTTCTTTCTTTTTTTTAAACATTTTTATTTTTTACATATATATTTATATTATTACACATATATACAATAAACTACCTATAGCAAGAAGAACCATGACACAATCAGGAATTATATAAATGTTACATTCTTAGTATTTTGGCTATTTGTATTTGACATCCTTGAAGTAAAAAAGATCTTTCCTATCTTGGTGCATCTAAAATTCTGAATGTAAATCAATCTCCATCATATCTTGTCATTATCAATTTAAAACATCTATCTAGATCTAAAAACATCTTAACCTCTTAACAACTAAGGTTCATTGTAAAACTAAACTACCTAGTCTTCAACCCCATCAGAGACTTGAGAAGGAATAAAATTGATTATCTGAGTATGCTGGGAGTACAAGTTAGTAACTTTCCAAATGAGAAGTTGACAGAGACAGTTTGCTGATTGAACAATCACTCTATAATGTTGGAGCATCATCTTCAGCCTTCTGGCCCAATATATCTGACAGACATATTTGTGAGGCAGGACCTATTGAGGACTTGCTTACTCTGTCTTGGCAGACTTTGACTTTCATCTTATAACACTCAAGTCACAATCTTTCACCAGAGGAACCCAGGGAAAGAACTAAACACAGGAATCTGGAGGCAGGAACTGAAGTAGAAGCCATTGAGTTATGCTGCTTACTGACTTGCTCTCCACAGTTTCTCAGCCTGATTTATTTATTTATTTATTTATTTACTCTTAAAAAAAAAGTCCTTATTAGTTTTTTGTTAGATTTCATTATTCAGATTACATCCTATTATTAACTTCTCACTTGTATCTTCTGTTTCCCCCTCCCTCCCTCTTTTACCCTATTTCCCTCCCCTAGACCTGTGATAGAAGGGGATCTCCTCCCTCACCATATGATCATAGACTATCAGATTTCATCCAGATAGCCTGCTTCCCCTTCCTCTGGTGCCACCAGACCTCCCCTTGGTCAAATAGGGGGCACCAGAATTCATGTTTGGAAATCAGTCTGTCGCTTTCTCAGAAAACTAGGAGTAGGGCTACCTCAAGACCCAGCTATTATATTCCTTGGCATATACCCAAAGATTGTTCCACCATACATTAAGGACCTTTGCTCAACTATGTTCTTAGCAGCCTTATTTGTAATAGCCAGAATCTGGAAACAACCTAGATGTACCTCAGTTGAAGAATAGATAAAGAAACTGTGGCACATTTACACAATGGAATACTATTACTCAGCTATTAAAAACAAGGAAATATTAAAATTTTGTATTAATTTATTTAGATTACATCTCAATTGTTGTCCCCTCACTTGTATCCTCCTGTTCCTCCCTCCCTCCCCTTTTCATCTTATTCCTCTCTCCCAGGTCTGTGACAGAAGATTATCTCCTCCTCCATGATATGGTCACAGCCTATCAAGTCTCATCCTCGTAGCCTGCTTATCCTTTCTCTGAGTGCCACCAGACCTTCCCACTGGGGGGGGGTTAATAAATATGGAGCAACAGAGTTCATGTCTGAGTCAGTCCCCACTCTCCACTCAACTGTGGAGAATGGCAATCTTGTACAATAAAAGATCCTCAGGAGGAATCTCCACTCTAGATCTCAAGCTGTACTATAGAGCAACAGTAATTAAAACAGATTGGTACTGGCATAGCAACAGGGTGGTTGAGCAATGGAATCGAATTGAAGATGCAGAAATAAACCCACACACATTTGGACACTTGATTTTTGACAAAGAAGCCAAATCTATTCAATGGAAAAAGGATAGGATCTTCAACAAATGGTGCTGGTCTAACTGGATGTCTACATGTAAAAAGATGCAAGTAGATCAATATTTATCACCACGCACAAAATGCAATTCCAAGTGGATTAAAGACCTCAACATAAAACCAGAGACACTAAATTGGTTAGAAGAAAAAGTGGGGAAGAGCTTGGAACACATTGGCACAAAGACAACTTCCTGAATAGAACTCTAACAGTCCAGGCCTTAAGGTCAACAGTTAATAAATGGCACCTCATGAGGCTGAGAAGCTTTTGTAAGGCAGAAGACACTGTCAACAGGACAAAGCGACAGCCTACAGACTGGGAAAAGATCTTCACCAACGCTATATCTGACAAAGATCTAATATCAAAAATATATAAAGAGCTCAAGAAATTAAACTCCACCAAACCATATAACCCAATTAAGAAATGGGACTCAGAATTAAACAGAGAAGTCTCAACAGAGGAACATTGAATGGCTGAGAAACACTTAAAGAAATGCTCAACATCCTTAGTCATTAGAGAAATGCAAATGAAAACAACTGTGAGATTCCATTTTTACACCCATCAAAATGGCTAAGATCAAAAACTCAAATGACAGTACATGCTGGCAAGGATGTGGAGAAAGGGGAACACTCCTTCATTGCTGGTGGGAATGTAAACTAGTACAGCCACTTTGAAAATCTATCTGGCACTTTCTTAGAAAACTGGGATTAGGGCTACCTCAAGATCCAGCTCCACCACACAACAAGGACATATGCTCAACCATGTTCATAGTGGCCTTATTCATAATAACCAGAACCTGGAAACAACCTTAATGTCCCTCAGTCGAAGAATGGATTAAAAAAAAAACTGTAGTACATTAACACTATGGAATACTACTCAGCTATTAAAAACAAAGAAATCCTGAAATTTACAGACAAATGTGTAGAACTAGAAATGATCATCCTGAGTGAGTTAACCCAGACCTAATAAAACTCACATGGTATATACTCACTTATAATTGGACACTAGACCAAAAGGGATGTCCCCATGAAAGTCTTCACTTACCAGGAGATTGTGATAGATGCAGGGACTTCCTATTGGGACTCTAGATGAGGTAAATATGGGAGAATGGGGAAATAGAAGTATCCAGAGGGTCCTAAAAACCCATAAGAAGATCATCATGAAAGGCAGATCTGGACATTGGGGGTCTGCTCAACCTACTGCACCAACCAAGGACAGTACATGCAGTAAACATGAAACCCATATTCAGATCTAGCCAATGGTCAGGAAATCTTGAAATTTGCAGGCAAATGCATGGAACTAGAAATGATCATCCTGAGTGAGTTAACCCAGACCCAGAAAGATACATGTAGTATATACTCACTTATAAATTGATACTAGCCCAACATGGATGTCCTCTGAGAGTTTTCACTCAGCCGGGGATTGGGACAAATGCTAGGACTTGCTATTGGGACTCCAGCCTGATTTCTTATACCATCTAGTACCTAGGGAGTAGCACTGCATGCAGTGGGATAGGCTCTCTCACATCAATCACTAATTAAGGAGGCTTTCTTTGATATGGACTCTGTTACCTGCTTTTTGATCGCTATCCCCTATCAGGGCTGCCTCCCCAGGCAACAGGGGAAGAGGATGCATTTAGTCTTGATATGACTTGATGTGCTGGGGTGGTCTGGTAGGAGGGGGCTCCCCTTTTCTGAGGAGTAGGGGAGAGGGCTAGGGGAAACACAGAGGGAAGGTTGGACTGGGAGGAGAAGAGAGAGGGGGCTATGATTGCGATGTAAAGTTAATTAATTAATTAATTTTTAAAAAGGAAAATGCCCTATAGACTTACCTACAGACAATCGAGTGGAGGCATTATTTCATTTGTGGCACCTCTTCCCAAATAACTCTAACTTGTGTCAAGTTGGCAAGCCAGGATAGATGCTGAAACTGTTCACAAAAGCCAAAGTTTGTTGGTGTTCACTTCCCTATGCTGACAGTATCAGTTTTAGACATTATTTTAAAATTCCTTACTAAATGAACTGATTTCTCATTCAACTGAAACTCTTTGTCTCTGTCCAGTAGGAAAGAAGGCAGAGGTTAATTCTTCATTTCTTTGTCCTGTTTTTTTTTTTTTTCCTTTAATTGCATCTTCTCTATGTTAACTGTCTTCGGCTCTTTCAGAGGAATGAAAAGAACATTGGTGGATGGCATAATTCTTCTTTGAGCCAAGGAGCTATTATCCTGTCTGCGCTGGCATCCTCTGGCTTTGATATACTCTCCTCTATTCCTCTGTGAGTCAGGAAACATTCTTCCCTCCATCCCTTTTCCAATGTCGCCTTCTGCCTGCCTATAAACCTACTCAACTCATGTAGTGAGTGATACACAAACTCCCTGCCTTTCCAGATCACGCTAGGAGCTGCCACCTTTCTTCCTGGCATGCTGGAGTTTCACCTAAGGTGAGGGAGGGGACCATGGCCTCTGTTTGCTCTCTCTGGGATCATCACCATTCTACCAATGAGTGTCTTGCTCACTTTGTCTAGGTGAGAGCGAACCATCACGTTCTGGGTCTTCTCCCACCTTAGGAGGCACTGTCATGCTCTGGGGCTGATTTTCGGAAAGCCCCCCCCCCCAATTCAATGGCAATATAAGCAATGACTTCCATCTTCCTTCCTAGGAGAAAACCACAGTGCTTTCAACCTCTCTGTAACAAATAAATAGTTTGTCTTTCAGGCTTCCTTCCTACTCTTATAGGTAGCATGGAGATGGAAAATGGGTGGGGAGCTGTGGAATAACACCTGTGGAACACAAATGTTTTTCCAGCTATACAGATCAACCTAAAGGCATCACTGAAAATTAAGGCAGTGTTAGCCTGCTCTCAGGGACATAGCAGCTGCTTATGTCATGTCTCACTGCCACCAGGTAAACCAGGTGTGTGCTGCTTGGGAAAGGAACACCTGCCACCCCAGATCTCTGCCTTTTCTCTGCACAGGCCACTCCCTCTCTCTGCCATCACGGCTCTGCTCCTCATCTGTCTGCCTGTCTACATGTCCACTTATCCAACTCTCTCTCTTCTCCAGGGCTTCACTCCCCCTTGCTCCCTGAATAAATCTCTTTTACACCACATCTGTTGGGTGGCATAATTTCTCAGAAGCACACCTTGGCTCCAGCTTGCCAAGGATACTCCCCAGCTGCATTTTATCTCATGATAGTCAGACTGTGTGTTTGTAACATTGACACAATTAGGTTGAATTGGTGAGCCTAGTGGTTAAAATGCTTTTAGAACAAGATAGATGTTTTAAGTTAAAAGAGATGAGATATGATAGATATTGATCTTCATTCAGAAATTTTGACCCAACAAGATAGGAAAGATGTTTACTTCAAGTTTGCCAAAAACAAATGGCCATATCACTATGAATGTAACATTTATGTAATTCCTAATTGTCTTGTGGTTCTTCCTGCTGTATGTAGTTTATTCACGTGTAACAATATAAATGTATACATTAAAAAAAGAAACATAATAACAACTTTTTGATCCAGAGAAAAACTTGATTTTCTAAACTATTTTGGATAGCTCAACAATTATGTTACTGCCATCTATACTTTATAGACATTAGTTTGTAATAGTTACATACTTTTATGATGCCTGGTCATGTCAATGTTCTAAACATATGTTATGTTTATTCTTTTCAAGTTCTCTACCAACTAGTTGCACAACTATCTTCAATTTATGAATGAAGAAAGCGGGACCAACTGCACCTAATAAATAGATGGGAGCATGAGACTTAAACCCGGAAGTGTAGCCTGACACTGCACCACAATACTTAAATACCTTCAGGTGATTCACATTCCTGTAGCTATCTTGTGAGGTGGATGTTACAGAATCAAGGGGCCAGTTGGCTATAGAGCTAAGTGAGCCCTTTAGTCTTTGCTTCTGTTCCATCTACCACTTTCTGCTAGGTACATTTTGTTATTCAATTTGCATCATAATATGTTAATTTCTAGAATAAATTTGTTAGAGTTATTTTTACTGACAGTCAAAATAATTAAGGAGGAAATAAATCAGCAAATGCTTTGTTAAACAGGGCAGGCACTTATGTCCTCCAGTTTGTTTGTTTTTTGTTTTTTTTTTTAACATTTCTTTTTAAATCTTTCATCATGCTTGCCTTATTTAAAAAGCAATGCATAATCATATCTGAACAAATAGAAAAGATGTATGAAAGGGAAGCTAAAGCACTCATGATCCAACTACCTAATGAAAAGCATTAATGGTATCTTTGTAACTGTCTTTCTGGGCCTATACATACCTGGGAGGGGTGGGGCTGCTTGCATCCATTGTTATGTGTCTGTTGCTTCCTATCGGAATGAAGAGCAATAGCAGGGTTTAGAATGAGACGTGCCAAGCTGATTATCAGGAAAAAGCAGGCTGGTGTGGTCTCATTTCTCCAGCTCCTCACTGGCCTGTGTAGGTGCTGGTGATTAAAGTTCTTCTGTTTATTTTGCCTGTTTCATTACCCTTGAGGTTATAAAATCAAGTGTATAAACTGTTAAATAAAACATACATACCATTCTATATTCATTATGACCTAGGAGGACAAAGTCTAAAGTAGCCTCTTTAGGGGCTTGTACCCTGGGACTTGATGCACCTGTATCCCATGTGATGTCAGTTTCCACCCTGGGCTCTGCCCTCTCCAGTAGGCACCCCCAAGTACCTTAGGGTAGACTTCCTAGCCTCCTGGTCACACTGAAGCCTTGTCTGCATCAACGTTTCCTGAATTTCTACCACTTTATCTTGATTTGGACATAGCAGTTCTGGACCTATCATGGAGTCAGCTCACTCTGACCTTGGAAAAGAATATGAGCTCTACAGTCGAGGGACCCTTGGATCAATAGAGTGCCATCTTAAATATAGTTTAGATGGGGGCTTCCAGGTTCAGATTGGAAGACTGCAGTCTTTCTGCAGTGCCTGGGAACTTTTTCTGCCTTTATGAGCAGATAAGTCATGAATCTTCTGTAGGAGAGAGTAATTGAAACGAACCAACCATTAATTATTTGTACCCAGAAGTATTGTTTTAAAATAAGTATTATTATTTTATTGTATGAGTGTTTCCTTCAGGTATGTCTGTGCACCATGTTGCTGGTGCCCATGGAAGCCAGAGGAGGGCAGAGCCCCTGGGGCTACAGATGATTGTAAGCACATGGTGGGTGCTGAAAATTAAGCCCTAGTCATTTACAAGAGCAACAAGTACTCTTAACTGCTAAAGCATCTCTCCAACCCACCAAAGGCGTCTTTTAACTTATGACTATAGGGAGACAAATAAAAACAGGTGCAAGAGTGGAGACAGGGCCTCACTTCAATGTCAGCTACCTTTCTCACTCATCCCAGGGCCACCTGCCTAGAGATGCAATGGTTCAATGTGAAGTGGGCCCTTCCAAATCAATTAGCAATGAAGAAAATACCCCCCCCCAGACATGCCCACAGGTCAATATGATGGCGGCAAGTCCTCAGCTGAGGGTCTTTCTTTCCAGGTGTGCCAAGTTAGCAAAAACTGGGTACTACTACGCTGTGCCCGCAGGTGTCTGCACAGTAACTACACAAAGGCAATACCGGATAGAGCAGCATCTCTCCCCTCTAGCATGTGTGGTCCTTTACTTTCAAATGTTTTGGGCACAGTAAAGAGCCCCCTTCTTTCTTTTCTTTTCGGCCTAACCCTGTCAAATGCGCCCACATCTGCACCATTCTGCAGCACTCATATCTTTTTCCATAGACATATTACTAAATGCAACTACAATACCTGTGTATCTACCTGTTTGCTTTTCCTTCTTCATAAGAGCAAGAGTTTAGTTAACCTTTCTGTCACTATCTTTCTAGTAACTCACATAGTGCCTGACACCTAGTGGGCATTCGATGACTTTTTTTTTAATATCAATGAATCAATTATTAAGTTATATTTACAAATACATTATTCACACTTAATAGAATTCGGGAATTAGTTTTTAGTTACTTCTAACATAGAAATGGGGACAAAAATCTGAACGCAACCAGTGAAACTATGAAATTAAGTCTATTCTGCACTAGTCTGAATTTTGTGTCCATAAAAACATCAAAACATAAAAATAAGTTAGTCCAAGAAGCCAGGTCCTAGACCAAGGGCACAAGCTATAAAAACTTGGCTGATCTAGGCAGTAAACAAAAAGTTGTTTTTCTCATTTAGCCAGGTGACTGTCCTGGGCTTTCCTGTCTTCTGGCCTAGCTCTGGATGAGGAGGGAGTGAGACTCTCCTGGGAGCTGCTTAGTCCTATCATCCTATGCTGTGTGGGAAAGCAGAGTACAGGTGGGGCCTTGACGTGGCTGGCAGAAGCTGGCCCACACTCCTGTTGCAACATATTTAAGACAGGAACCAGAAGAGTGCTTCCAATGCAAGTTTCCTTCCACAAAACTGGTTTTTCCTCCAAACTCAGCCCTTTGCCAAGCTTTGTGCTCTTTCATGTAACTGGTGAATATGATTGACACCTGTGGCCTGCTCCAAGCAAACTGCCATTTCTTAAAGAACAGGTGAGTTGCTGTAAGTATTTAAGTGCTCTGAGAAAGAATCAAACACATTCGAAGTATCAAAAGAAATAAGAATGTGGCTTTGTTACTTTGAAAGCATTTTTCTTTTGTGATTGCCACCAAGGGAGAAAATGACAAATAATAAAAAAGGAAAGGTTTGAATAAAATTGTTTGAAACTAATGCTGCCCATTGTAAAATCCTTAAATAACAAAGCTTTATTACATGAAAAAAAAAATGTATTGCTGGTAAGGGCTATTCAAAGTAATACAGGTGGCATGTGGCTATTTCTATTCCATTATTTATCCATTAATAATAATGAATACTTCCCTGTATGTGCTGAGGCGTGTTCTTAGTAACATTATTTGGCAACAGAGAATCCACAGGGAAGAATGTGAACTGTTACACCTTCTGTGTCTTTTCTGAAAGCACAAAAGAGACTCTCTCTCTCTGCCATCCTGATTCACAGAAGAGGCAATAGAAAACTCAGCAGGCTGAGTGAGTTTGCTAAGACTGGTGGTGAACTGCACCCCAGGCTGCCCTGACTTCTGGGAAGTGACTGCGCATCCCTGGGAGATGAAGTCTGGGAATGCTGCTTAGCAGATAGCCAGCTTGTACTCTAGTAACTTTCTTATTAGACTGACATTTCATTAACTGCTTCGTGGCAGATGGTCCCCTGAATGCTACATACTCTGCTTTAGGCCATATTGCTGAGTGGTGCTCACCCCCTTACACTCAGCTTGCTCCCATCTGCCCAGACAGGTGTTTGCAAACATGACTGCGTATGTGAGTATGAACTGTGCTCCAGGAAGTACCTTTGCCCCTGGAATGGTTTAGAACCATGATTTCAACTGAAAATACCACATTAGCTATTTTTCTTTGGACAGATGCAGAGTTTGAGCTTCTGATAATTACTATTTCACCAAACCAACTGAGACTCAGGACTGCAATTAAAAAGAAATGATCTTCCATGTATAATGGCTTTCACACTGCATGATACTATTAAATAACCATCATTAACTACTAAAGCATGTATCGCTCCTTTCCCAGATCCTTTTCTCTGCCAAAAAATTTAAGACCAAGAATGATCAACGAATGAATCATCAGCATTATAATTGTTGATGTAAGACATGCAAATCGAAGATTTTCAGAATGATTTAGATGCATGAGAAATTGTTAATAGTGGTGATATTACCCAGACATTGACATCCTTCTTCTAAAGACCCACACTAACTTATCTATAATTGATGAGCCAGTACAGAAAAAGGAAGTATCGTAAAGATAAAGAACAAGGAGGTTTGGGGTAATTTCCTGAGTATTGTGCTAGGCTCTGGGAACAGAAAGTTTAATAAAACACCTTCTTTTCTCAAAAAGCTTCTATAACAAGGCACAGACAAATAGACACAACCCCACACTATGATGTGATAGATTTAATAATTAAATGTGTACCAGTTACAAGACCTCACATGGGAGTTTAGCTTGCAGGGGAAAGTTATAATAATAGAAGAAAATGAGTCTACTTGAGAACCTACAACTTCCTGCTTGGGCCTCTTCATTTTTATCTTCCTAAAAAAAAAAAAAAAAAAAAAAAAAAAATCCTTTTCTTCCCTCTGCTGATGTTTGTAACATGAAAGAGGCACAGGAAAAATGGTCACCAAAGACAGAAGAGCTTGAGGATGGGCCACTGTTCGAGGACTTAGGCATATCAGTTACAATATGAGACAAAAAGGCTCTAAGGTACTGACTTCACATCACATTGCCTAGTCCAGAAGTACCACTTGTTGTATCTGCTTGTGGGATAGAGGGAGTCACAGATACAATAAGACACACATGACCAAAGAGATTTGATAAAACAGCATGACTTACATCCAGCTCAAACACTCTTTCTATTCAAGTAAAATTCACATAGAATTCTCAATGTTGTTATTTAAGTGTGTCACACAAGGGAGTGTGATATAGTCACACTGCTGTAAAGCTACCACCATTGTTAAATTCTAAAATACTTTTCTTGCCCCAAAAGAAACTTTATGCCCACCAAGTAGTCCCCTTCCCCATTTTTTTTTTTTTCTCCTCCAGCCACTGACAGCCATTAATCTAAATTTCTGTCTCTAGATGTTTGCCTCTTCTAGACTAATCATATAAAATGGACCAACTAATCATTGCCTTTTGAGCCTGGCTTTTTTTATTTTTTAAAATGTCTTCAAAGTTCATCAGTATTGTAGCATATTGTCAGCACTTCATTCTTTTTAAAGAACCAGTAATAGGGGCTGGAGAGATAGCTCAGCTGTTAAAGGCTATGGGCTCACAACCAAAAATATAGGAGCCAGTAATAGTCTTCTGATTAATGCACCATATTTTCGTTGACACATTCATCAATTCGTAGATATTTGGGTTGTTTCTCTTTTTATATTCACCCCAACACATACTTGGTTTCAATTTCAAGTTGTAGATAACAGAGGTAGAAATACTGGGTCATAATGTTTTTTGTAAGATACCCGTCATGATTTTATTTCTATGAGTATGTCTGAAGGACCAAATTTTCCACCTCCTTGTTTACATTAATTTTTTTCTTTAAAAATTATTATTGTCTATCCTGTTGTCAAACTCTTTTATTAATACATAGCACTTCATCAAAACTTCCGCAAAATCAGAGATAGACTTGTCTGCTTTTCTTCATTTGTGAGGTCATGACTGAACACAGTTTTTCTTCTAAGATAAGTTGCAAAGTGAATATAATGAAATTCTGACAACAAAGCTGCCTTTTATAAACTCCTACCCCTACCCTAGCCACCATGATCAAAGCCAATGCCTCTAAATAATGACCTTTGAAAAACTATCCCAGAAATACTGCCAGGTGCCTTCCTTAGTCAGTGGTTGGCAAAGACACTGAAGCTACAGCCAGGGTTGGCAAGGAAAATACTCCTCTTAGACAAATCTTAGTTTTGTTTTTAAAACCCAATGACCATTCCCTACCCCCTTCTACTTGTGCTGTTTGTTTGTTTGTTTGTTTGTTTGTTTATAGAAACATAGCTACACCTCCATTCTCATTCCACTGCAGGTAAGATGGTTTGTTTAGGTAAAGCAATGTATTAAACAGCCCTAGTCCTATCAAATTTAGAATTCCACTCTAACATTTTTTTCTCATGAATAATTCAGCATCTGCTGCATACTCCTGGGGAGTCTGTAGCCATTGATTTTAATCTGACTGCCTTCACGGACACTATACTGAGTCTCTCCCTTCTCACAGCACTTAGTTCTGGAAACCGAAGCACCCATGTGTAAGCAATTGCTGAGAACCAGCAGCAAGCCGTTAAGTATACATGCTTTACTTTTAATGTGCTGTCCAGTTTTGCATTCTAGACTGTCTGGTAAAACACCTTCTGTGAGTTTAGTTCTAAATTTGTCTCCTCTTGGTGGAGATGTGAGAGGGAGCTTAGGAAGATAAGCAAGGCTCCGGAGTGAACACTGGACTACAGTAGGCCAGTCTTCCTGGGACTTGGCATGCTTCAGGCAAAGACTTGGCAAAGATTTCCTGGAAATAAGGAGCATCCATGAAAAGTAATAAAGGGCTTGAATCTTTGGACTTAGAGCGACTACAAGGCCAAATAGACCCTAGGTTCCGAATCCTGGTAACTCCCAGGGTCACTTAAAAATCTACGTTCATTCTTTTTCAAGTAGAAGCCTGCAGTTTCGACATGAAGTTGGTGAGCTTTGGGCATGCCTTCCAGCTTTGGTACTCATGGCTCAATGATTTCAGGGCTTAGACCAGAAAGGGCTCACACCTCAAGTCCCTAGTATTCCTTAGTATTCCACAGGGCAAAGCCTGAATGCCTTGCCGCTGATCCCAGGCTTGATGACAGTCTCATCATTTGCGCAGCCAGCACACGTGGATTTAGAACTGGCATGCTGCCTGTCCAGACCTTGGCGCTCTCCATCTCCATCCTCCGCTCCGCCAACTCTCCAGGGTACAAAGTACAGCAGGATGCGCGCGGGCGCAGCTGTTCCTAGCCCTGCAGCCTAATCTTTCCCTAGTGAACACCTACATGGATTTCCAATACCGCGCCTGGCAGGTTTCGCAGGGAGTGCCAGCCTCCTCCTGAGCTCCCTGCCCTGCGTCCTGGTTTCTGCAGTCGATATTCCTGGGGGAGGTGGAGGGAGCTCTGGGCACTACAAGCTTTGTTAGAGAGTTGTAATGGTTCACTCAGTTTCCCTGAACACTCCCTGACGCAGAGGGGAGGGCGACGGATGTTGTAACTCAGCGTCACTCACCTACTACACCACTGTGGTCCTCGGTGCTCATACGGCCATTGGCTTAGGTCCGGTTTCCACTACTCAGTGTTTGCATGGGCACTTGTGCAGCGCCCAGCCCCAAAGGGAGTTGGGCCACGCAAAAACAAACGTCAGAGCGCCGCCAGACCTCACAAGCACTTTGCAAGGGCCATCTGGAAACCTCCACTTTGGGATCAGAAGGCCTGAAATCTCCCGCTGCAGGTTTGAAGGATCCGGCGAACAGCAAAAAGGAGGTGGGTGTTTAGGGTCCTGGAGAGCGGCTGGGGATAGATAGGTGGGGCTGTCACCATCACCAGAACAGAGTAGCCAGAGAAGGAAATGAAGGTGAACTACAGACACACATGTCTGGGCTTTGCTTATTATGCCTATTTAGAGTAGGACTGGGTTCGAATAGGACAAAATCTGCGTTCTTGGCTGGCACCTACCTTTTAGGAAGGTACAGAAACTTCTAAGGTCCGTCCTAGGAATGCCTGAAGATGTGAAAGAAATCTGAAGCAGTCATTGAGTTGAGTCTAGAGGGGACTGGAAATGGGGGGGGAGAGAGAAACGGTGTGGGGGGGACGATAAACCACCTATGTGCCTCCCGCCCCCCTTTTTTCGTAGCTGCTGACGCGATGGTGCTGCTTATTAATCATTCACCAGTCCAGAGCTGCTCCACTTAATGGCTGTGCCGCGCTGGGCTCTAGACTCTAGGATACTCCTCCCCACGTTCCAGTGTGCCCAAGACCCCCAGAGCAGCAAGAGGCAGCGCTCAAGCAGCCGCTGGGTGATGTGCCGAGCAGCCTCCGTGGGTGCCTGCCGCGCACGCCGCAGCTGCTGCGCTCAGCCAGGAGGCGCCAGGCGGCGGTGAGCAGTGAGCTTGGAGCCTTGAGCTTAGGGAGGGCGCAGACAGCAAGGGCGGAAGGTGAGCGCCCCAGCCGGCCTCCTCACAGGCACCCTTCAGCTGGGATGTTCCCCAATGGCACCGCCTCCTCCCCCTCCTCTTCTCCTAGCCCCAGCGCAGGCAGCTGCGGGGAAGGTGCCTGCAGCAGGGGTCCGGGGGCTGGAGCTACGGACGGCATGGAGGAGCCCGGACGAAACGCTTCCCAGAACGGGACCCTAAGCGAGGGCCAGGGTAGCGCCATTCTCATCTCTTTCATCTACTCTGTGGTATGCTTGGTGGGACTGTGTGGGAACTCCATGGTCATCTATGTGATCCTGCGCTACGCTAAGATGAAGACCGCAACTAACATCTACATTCTAAATCTGGCCATTGCTGACGAGCTGCTCATGCTCAGCGTGCCCTTTCTGGTCACTTCCACGTTGTTGCGCCACTGGCCCTTCGGTGCGCTACTTTGCCGCCTGGTACTCAGCGTGGACGCGGTCAACATGTTCACTAGCATCTACTGTCTGACTGTGCTTAGTGTGGACCGTTATGTGGCTGTGGTGCACCCGATCAAGGCAGCGCGCTACCGTCGGCCCACTGTGGCCAAGGTAGTGAACCTGGGCGTGTGGGTGCTGTCGCTACTGGTTATCTTGCCCATAGTGGTCTTTTCACGCACTGCAGCCAACAGCGACGGCACAGTGGCCTGCAACATGCTCATGCCTGAGCCCGCCCAGCGCTGGCTGGTGGGCTTCGTCTTATATACATTTCTCATGGGCTTCCTGCTGCCTGTTGGGGCCATCTGCCTGTGTTACGTGCTCATCATTGCCAAGATGCGCATGGTGGCCCTCAAGGCCGGCTGGCAGCAGCGCAAGCGCTCAGAGCGCAAGATTACTCTAATGGTGATGATGGTGGTGATGGTGTTTGTCATCTGCTGGATGCCTTTCTATGTCGTACAGCTAGTCAACGTGTTCGCTGAGCAAGACGACGCCACCGTGAGCCAGTTGTCTGTCATCCTCGGCTATGCCAACAGCTGTGCCAACCCCATCCTCTACGGCTTCCTATCAGACAACTTCAAGCGCTCTTTCCAGCGCATCCTGTGCCTCAGCTGGATGGACAACGCTGCGGAGGAGCCAGTCGACTACTATGCCACTGCCCTGAAGAGTCGAGCCTACAGCGTGGAGGACTTACAGCCCGAGAATCTGGAGTCTGGAGGCGTTTTCCGTAATGGCACCTGCGCTTCCAGGATCAGCACGCTCTGAGGCCCGGCATTGCCCGGAGAGAAAAGGAGTGGTCAGAAACCGGGAGGGAGAAAGCGGGTGTGAGCGAATGGTAGTGGGGCACCAGGTGCGCTGGTAGTAGTTCGTGGCAGCGATGCAGCGCGCCTGGTTGGCTGGACCCAGGAACGCTCTGTGATTAAGGTAAAAGGGAGAGATTTGCGGGTCAACTGAGGAGGCTTTGGGGCCATCTCCTCAGCCTTTCCCTTTTCCCCACACAAAGCTTGCTACTCTGAACAACTCTGCTCTCTTAATCCCGCAACTTCGATCTCCCTCCCAGCTCTGCTAGTACAAACTACAACTTAAACGTCGCCAACTCGGTCTGATCCTTGCCTTCTCAAGCCGGTATTTCTGTTTCTTTAAGCTGAGCCACGGTTACCGCCACGTGTTTCATTGGGCTGAGTCCCCACCTTGTGCTCAACCCTGGCCAGACCCTTCTCAAGAGTGGCTGTCAGATTGTCCCCAATCACCGCTCTCCTTTTACACAGCCTTACTTTCAAGAAAGCCTAGAGTGAGGAGGACCAGGCAACTGGTCTTTTCTACTCTCAAGGAAGGCACATCTTTCCCTGGGGCCTTCCTCCGCTCCACCCCATCTAGAGCAGAGCTAGGTGCTTAAGAAAAGGTCCTGCGCCCACTCACCCCCACCCCTCGCACCCTCGACTTGGTATAGACCCGCCTACATCCTCCTTTGGAGCAGAAAAGGAGCTGAGAGCTAACAGAAGGACAAGTTTCTAAGATTCCTGGGTTGCAGATGTGGGTGCCATAGAAGCCACTTTCCCATAGAGCTCAGGACTTGAGCACTGGGTTCCAAAGTTGCAGCTAGAGGCGCTCCTGGCTGGTAACTGACTTAGGCACCCTGGCGGGTGGACCCGAATTGCAGCTGCAGTTCTTCTTGGTTTCCTCCTTTTAATAACAAAAGATTCCATTTCCTCCTGGGCTAGTGTGAATTGCAGGTCCAGCTCAGGCTGCTGGGACAAACTGCCAAGCCTTTGCCAAAGCTGGGCCCCTTGCTGCAGCCTGTCTGGTCCCTGAAGTTTTCTGCCTTTCAAGCGGTGCCTAATAAGTTATTTCTTGTTTAACATGTTTATTTATTTATTTGTGGTGTTGAAAAAAAAAAAGTGAGTTTCTGCTCTCTTCTTCTCTAGTTGCCTAACAGGACTCTTGCGAATCCTGGGGGCTTGGGGGTGTGGAACGGACCTGAATGGAGAAAAGTTCCCTCCTCACCCTAAGGCCCCCTCAAATTTTTCCTCTCTAGGATTCTATTAGCCTTTCTTCAACTCTTCTTGTTTTTGCTTGTGTCCAGTGAAGTTTGGGGACTTTTTAAAATAAATTTTTATTGTAGTGTTTTGTCTTATTAAAATAAATGGCAATTTCGGCTAACTTTGTCAGTGCAGAAGAAAAGTCCTGAATTCCTGGCATCCTAGGAAACACAGGGGGAAATCACACTGTCTATGCTGTGTGTGTGTGTGTGTGTGTGTGTGTGTGTGTGTGTGTGTGTGCTGCTATGCACAAATCACCCACATACACATATATGTGTATATACACACATGTATATATATATATATGTGTGTGTGTGTGTATGCATATATATATATATATATATATATATATATATATATATATATATATATATCCAGAGAGGCAGAGAGAGAGAGAGAGAGAGAGAGAGAGAGAGAGAGAGAGAGAGAGAGAGAGAGAGAGAGAAAGAGAGAGAGAGAGGTTTGTTAATTTTGACCAAGTCTCACAAGTCCGTGAAACAGTTACAAAGGCAGCCACAAAATGACTGGTGTGACTCAAGCTGGGACATTTTCAGTTTCAGGTACAAGTAGCATTCAAACATGGATCTGAGAAATGTCATTCAGAGACTTGAGTATTGCTGAGGTGATCTTACATATACTCAGCAAACATAGTCACTTCTGTTGAGGAATGGAATGAAATAATTATGTCTGCATTTACTAACTATAGTGGAAATCATTTCATTTGTTTATGTTTCCTGTATTGTTTGGTATGCTGGCTTGTTCACATGAGAGGCACTGAAAGGATATCTTGGTAGGTTGTGTAAGTAAGCCAGTGGCTATGAGTGGTCCTGGAGTAATGACATACAATGGTTCAATGCACTAGTGAAAAAGATGCTTTGTGCACATTTGCTTCAAGAACATCATGCTTTTCTAAAAGCAGGAACCAAGAGTTAAATTGTCTCTTATGTTTTGTTTGAACAAATGAACAAATATGCTTTCAATCATAAGCCAGAAAGTTTAGATCTTTTGCTAAGAATAGTAAATATATATAATTACTCTTCTGTTAAATAGATTTTTTCCAATCATTAAAAACAGTGAACTTTACAAACAGAAGTCTCCATCAATATCATCTCAACAGGATACAAATGTAGTGCTCTTAATCTGTAATAGTAATTTGAATAAACAGATGTATTATGCTGTTGCAATTTGTCTGGCCTCTATTTGAATCTTACTATCTTAAGGAGTTATTTGAACACACAGATATGATTGACAAACTTAGCTCTTAGGAAAAGCTCAAATTAACTTTGAAAAATTTAAAGATTGTATTTATCCTTTTAATTATTTTCTTTAAAATGGGAGTCCGTGTGTGTGTGTGTGTGTGTGTGTGTGTGTGTGTGTGTGTGTGTGTGCATGCTCACCTGCACTAGACAGGGAGGAAAGGAGTATTTGGAGGAGGCTAGGGAGGAGAAGGAACAAAAGACAGAAGCAATAACAACTGTTGACTGAGTTTTAACAGGAAGCAATGGCCTGGGTTACACTCTGTTGTGACCACACTAACCAGACAATGCCTCTGTTTTCACAGATTAGATTACTGCCTGACCTCACTTATGACCTCAGATTTTGTTGTGGAGCTAAGTAACTGCTAATTTACATCAAACAGATGATAATGGGATGGAGACATATCCCTTAAAGTGTTGAAAGGGTAGTATGGAAAAGAAATAGAAACACCAGGTTTTGAGGGAAAGAGGACACATTTTATGCCTTGCTAGGTTTGGGCATTTTCATTCTGGAGGCTGTTACAAGGTTGGTGGGGATACTTTTTTTATTTATTTTTTTTAAAGCAGGCTGCATGTTTTTATAGCAACTGTATTTTCACAGAAAAATGAATGAAAGTGATATCCCTCGGGCAATTTGAAATCAGTATTTCTACTATGATAGTGATTGAA
Source organism: Acomys russatus (assembly GCF_903995435.1). NCBI lineage: Eukaryota > Metazoa > Chordata > Mammalia > Rodentia > Muridae > Acomys > Acomys russatus. The sequence goes on from NC_067137.1 coordinate 69,277,330, forward strand.
GACTTCAAATGTTCTATAACGCCAGCTTCTTACAGTTATTGACATTATCTCCAAATAACTAAGGACAACAGTACTTTTATATGTTCACTATTTCTCAAAGTCATAGCAAGGTAGCAAATGTGAAGTTAAGTTTACGACTTAGATCTGTGATGTTGTTTGTTTAGTGCTGGGCCTTGTGTCCAGGTATAGTACATGTAACTCAGGTATTTTTGTTTGTTTGTTTGTTTGTTTGTTTTTGTTTGTTTGAGCTACTCTATACATTGTTCCAAAACCCTTCCAACTGGCCAGCTGGGAGAAAAGAGACCAGTGAGCCTTTCTCCTTTGCTCCTGTGGATGCTTGCTACCTGGCTGCAGTTAGGTGACATCTGCTGCTCTAGAGCCTGGGTACTACATCTCATCTGGACCAGCCTCTCAGGTTCCTGTGGGTTGCAGATCCTGGGGTTGCCATGGCTCTCACAATGATGGTGCAGCCTGTGCAGAGTCAGGCACCCTGCCACTGCAGCCCCTGGGTCAGTGGTTTAGGGGGGATCTAGGGCAGCTGGAACTACATATCCTCCATGATCACCTTGGTCTGGTCCTGTGTCCCTCTGCCCATCGCTGCCTCAGATCTTTTGTATTCACTGTTGCTTCTGTCAACCTCACTTGCTAAGACAGTTCATACTTGTTGGGTTTTAGACCACACCAAGGTGGACCTCGCCTCCCATCTTCTCCCAGCATCCCTTGGTCCCTATCTGCTGCAAGGCGTGACTGGCATAACCTGCCCTCTACCCTATACTTTCCAGTCTAGAGATAGGGGCTTCTTTTTCCCCTTCACTATATAATCCAGACATTTTGGTTCCCCCCATTCTTTCACTCATCCCTTTTTTTTTCTGTGTCTCTCCTTTTTCTTTTCTTGCCCCGCCCCCTCCATACCTGCCTCCCTCCCTCCCCTTGCATGATAGGCAGCTGCTTCCAATAAACCTGCATTCATATACTATAACTTTGGCATTTCAATCAATACTCTCTGTTTGCTTTATCCTAGAAGGAAATCATTAGACGTTGAGACATGTGTCTTAGCCCTGGGTCAGATGCAGCAGGAAAGTGTTAAGCCAATTCCAAGTCTGACCTCAATCATACTCACACCCGACTTCCAAGAATCTTTTATTTCCTGACTGAACCTCTCACTTGTCCTCAGGTGTTGAACCTCCCCTCAAAGAGAGATACTGAAAAATCCTCAGGTGATGGGACTCTGCCCTCAGAGAGAGACACTCAAATGATCGATGATCAACAGTGGAAGTTAAAACATGAGTTTAATGTCTGTAGCTGATTATCTCACTTTCAAGTGACCTGCGAACCCCGAGTGGTATTTCCTAGGCTATCTTCTCACACACCAGCCGTGAAATATGATCACATTAAAAAGCTTTGATGCCCAATTCATTTTTTATCACAATCATTGTACCAAATGTTAAATGTGTAGTTTATATAAGAGAGAAAAATAGATCTCTTAGCAGGGATATGCATTATTTTAAATTACAAATGTATTTCTAACCTACTATTTTAAGTACATAATAAATATACTAATGTAACCTTCCAAGCAAAACTTGGTGGCATCTTACATTTCATAAATTAGTTCAGTCCCTTCTCTGTTCCAAGGTAGTTCACGGAAGTGAGGAATGCCAATGTGGCTGTACGTAGACAGATGTGCAGCCTTTGGTATTCCAGTGGTGAGTGTTCCTGGCACACGTCATTGCTAAGCTGATGATGCTCTCTCAGACACTGGGCATTGGAGCTAATGACACCCTCTTACACACACACACACACACACACACACACACACACACACAGATACTTTACTTTTCATCCAACAGATTTCAGTTTGCTGACGCCAAGAGGTTCAACACTGTGACATGGTTTCCCTAAAGGAAGACAGGTGCAGAGATGATGTCATGAGTGATAATGTACTTTATGACCCACCTGGAGACTGCATACAGTGATGAGCACCTGAGCAAGGACAGTGTTATGCGTGGTCGTATGCACTCAGGCTTCTGATTACAGCTATAAAGAAGGAATAGGTGTAGCTGTATAGCGCTGCCGAGGTAGATGCGCCCTGCGGACTGAGGCCAGTAGCTCAAACTCACATGGCAAAACGGCTGCTTGTCGAACTGCTACTAGGGAGAGAGAAGAATCATCTAAAAAGAAGATATAATTTTAGGTCAAAATCCTCTGTTAAATGTTCACTTTGATAATAAAGTGAATTATTGTCAAATAATATCTAAAACTCAGACTTAGCCCAAAGCTGGAAATTTTATATCCACGTGAGAGTGAAATCTCAGGATGGTACCAATATTCTTGCTGAATAATGATAAATGTATCACTTTAAAAATAAATCTCTTCAACCCAGATCAATCCAAATCAATTCTGAGTAGACACAGTATAAACAGAAATGGCAAGTCGGAAACACTATCCACCTACCATATTACCTCTTTGGAAATGTGATTACATGACAGAAACTCTTACAGAGGAAAGCCCAGGTCCTCCCATGGTTAGGATTTAAGAAAAACTATGCATTAGATTCCACTCAGAGGCCACAGGTTTTGCAGAAAAGGAAGCTGCAGAATAATAAATATATTTTGATCTGACTTTTGCAAAAAATAGCGTATATTTCTGAAGACAATTGCTAATTCATTTAATTGAGGGGAGGGAGGCAATCTAGGACACGAATGGTAAACAGAATCTTCTTGGCTCACAAGAGGATTCTGGTGTTCAGGGAAAGGATGAATAATAATTTAAACTGCATTCTTCGTGTTTCTATAATGCTTGAACAATCTACTACCTAGCTAATAACGTGTCTATCCAATGTCAATAATTAAATCAAACATTCGCCTTTATGTCTAATGAGCCACTGTTTCTATCAAACCAGTATGTATGTCTTTTTTCAAGAGATTCTCAATTTGCCTTGCATATGAGCTATTGTACATGAAGCTTAAATTAAATTATGTGCTCATGCATGCTTGGGTGCACACAGACACAGGCATACACTGGCACACACACAGGTTAATTAGAAGGGTAACATCGCAAGGAACTATGGATTAACATCTATGTCAAAGTTTGTCCTCTCCTCTCTTCACAGTTATTCCATCTCTACATCTTCTCCGTTAGCTCAGGGCACCCCTAACCTGTCCCAGTCTGCTGAGGAAACTCCTTTCAGAAAGCTCTTTCAGAAAGCTTTGCAGTTTACACAACTGACACGGTTTAAGGGCTAGCCTTCTTGAAACAAGACTTTTCAATACACACATTATATCAAAAGGTTAGGCTGCAGTCTCTCTGAAACCTTATCTTCTCATACAACTAAGTCTTAACAAGCGACTCATAATCCTCACCATAGAAGGATCACTCAAGACCTTTTATAAAGATGTTCTGAATGCTCCATCATAGAAACATTGGTTCATTAGACCCAGGGTGAACTGGTTGTTCTCTAAAAGCCCACTAGAGTGAGCACAAGTGGCTGGGATTCTGAGAGCCTGGAGCTTGTCATCAGCATGGGAGGCTCTGCCATGTTGTACAATATGAACAAGCTAATCTGCATGATGCTTATTACCCTCATCTATAAGGGCAGAATAATGATGTCCTCTTCTTCAAGCCCTTGCGCTGAGACAGTATATGTCAAATGCCAAGCTTGTCAAAGGTCTTTCAGCTGTTAATGAGTGAAAACTCAATTAGCACACAAGAGTAAACATTCTTGAGAAGATCTGGCCTCAGGGTGACTTGATTCCCAATTTGCTGAAATTTTTCTCAGTCTCCTCTTTAATCTCTGACTTCTGATATATTGATTCATTTTCAGCTCCAGCATTCCTTTGTTCTTATATGTATGTAGCATATTTCCCTCCCACATTCAAATGTAATTCTCTCTAGCTGTACTGAATGATTTCATTTTCCGCCAGACCCAGCTCTTACCCTCTATTCATTTTACTGAATATGCTAAGAATATGAAGTTCTGGCTAACTGCTGTGATTTTCCAGCATTATTTTTCAAGGTAGTTTTTGTAGCAAGCAATCCCAGTTATTTCTCCTTCAAGGACAAAGAGAAACCTTGACCACTCCTTGTCATAAAGGAGTGATGTCCTCAAAGTCAGTGTGACTCAGATGTAATACAAACCCACTGGAACACAGCAGCTATGTAGGCTCTGACCATCATCTATGCGACATGTGACGACAAAGACTATCCAATTAGTTTGCATTCCAGCTACATTATTGTATCATTAGAGGTAAATTCCTTATATCTGTGACCTGGTAATCCTGAGTCTTCCACTCTCTGAGAAACAGCAGTTGGAAGGTAGGATAAATAAAACTGCAGACTCTCAGAGAATCTACCACTGAGCCAGCCGAATAACTGGACTTGCAGAACGCAGTTGGTTACGTCTGGGTTACGTAGTCCACCTGCATGTGTGAGAGTGTCAATTCCATTAGAAGTGGGAAAGGAGCAGGACCAGTCCCCAAAGGAAAAATGAGGTACATTTATCAAAAGCTCAATGAATAATATATCATGTGATAAAATTAAAATAGTTAAAGTGGCTGTTGTTGTCAATAATAATTATTTTATAAGAGGAAGCACAGAGTTGGGATGATTCAGGTTCTAAACTGGATTTCCAGTCATATAATCAATTTCAGACACTTCAAACATACAAAAATGTACTTTATTTCATTACATGAAGCTCATCTGAATACTGAAAATATATTTATGTAATATATTTTGCACAATAAAGAATTCTAGGATCTTAATTATTTCAGAAGTTTCTAATATATCACAAATGGGCTGGTGAGATGGACCAGGAGCTAAGACTCTTGCTGTGAAATCCTAATGAACTGACTTTTATTCCTGGAACTCATTTAAGGTTAAAGGAGAGGACCAACTCCATAAAGTTGTTTGAGCATCTCCATATACATGAGTTGGCATAATAGTTACACATACACATCATGCACATACACACATCCTTAACGATAATAAATATAGTTTAAAAGTGTG